>NC_087351.1:38347070-39055195 GCF_030014295.1 Loxodonta africana
CACTGGCAGCTGCTGCAGCCAAAGCCCCTGTTGCTGCGGCTTGACTGAGGCCTAAACCTAATGTGTTGAGATTATATCCATAGCTGGCTAATGTATTAAGTGCAGAGGTGATGGCCACCAGGTCATTGCCTGTGAAGCCAGATAAAACTGCTGGAAAGGCTGCAACGCCAGCAAGGTTAGCATGTCCTAATAGCCCTGCGGCGGCTGCAGCAGTTGGTAACACTTCAGCAGTGTTTGCATAAGGAGATCCGGTTGGATTGGAATTTGCCACTGGACCTGTAACATTGGCATAACTGATATTGAGACAGCTGCCACTCTGTGGATCCTCTTGTATCTTCTGGATGATAAGTTCAACAGCTTTTCGGTTTTGTTCAGGTTCTCCACTCACAGTGACAACCCTCTCTTGCAAGTTGATCCCATCAGGTTTCTGCGAAAGCTGCACCCAAGCCCCTGACTGCTCCATAATAGCCTTCACAGTGGCACCTCCCTTCCCTATTATCAGACCTGCTGTGCTGTTGGGAACTATAATCTTTACCTGTAATTAAAAAAAATACGTATAAATAATACTTCTGTTTTGTGCATATACATTACTTTGCTATCCTAGAAAAAAAAAAATAACAAATTGAAAATTAGTTTAAACATAATTTGTGAAAGGCAAATATCACAATTTTTAAAGCAACTTTTATCATATTTTAATACAATTATAAAGCTAGAATTTTCAAAGAAAAAAGCAATTTTTCATGCTAAAATTATTAAACAAAAATTGTTCATGAATCTCTGTGCATTTTGCAGAAGTTATAAAGAATTAGTACGTTTAAGAGATGGGAATCGTAACTATGCGCTGACGGTAACATCTTTATATAGTTCCAAAATCACAAGGCTGTTGACGATTCCTCGCCTATTGTAGCTTTAACAAAATTCCTTGCTCTAAAGTTTAGAAAAACAAAGAGCACAGCATGATGAAGTTAGTAAAGATGAAAGGAAAATTCTAGGTTGAGTCCCTTCGAAACATTAATTTCATGTTCCTTGTCACCTGGTTAATTTTGGTGTCAGTCAATACTTTGTTTCATGACTAATGCTTTCAGAGAAGGAGGTCAATAAAATTATTAGTAGTATTTTAGTTTTTCAACTAATGTGATATATAAAATATTACTTTATCAAAATGATAAATAATTCTAACTAATCATTTAAAATTTTTCAATGACTTTTGGGAAGGTTAGGCCTATTTGAGAATTATATTACTTTGGGGTTTTATTTGAATTTTGTAAAATGACTACTTTGATTAGGTAGGTAATTGTCTTTTTGGCAAACATAGCTACATTTTTTAAAAAACAAGGCTTACCCACCATATTACCAAAAGATATTGACAATTACTGCAGTCACATGAATAACTACAACAATTCAATGTGCTCATATGAAGTATAGGCATTTTAGTTACACCTGTATTGAAACATCCAGCCACAAAGCCAACACGTTTTAATTTAATCACAATCAAATGCTATTTTAAGAAATATAAAATTGGTACAGTATTTTTCATACTCTCTAAAGTTAAAATACAGATACTAACATTTAAGTTACATTTTAGTAATACAAATATACATATGGCACTGTTTTGTGACTCATCTGGTAGATCAAAACACTGTCATAGTTTAGTTATAGAGAGTATAGTTGTTTGACAAAGAAGTAATTGCTTTTCTTGTTGTAGACCATTAAAATGGGTAGACTGAAATCTGAGCAGTAATTTAGTTGAGATATTCTATGAAATATTTCATAAGCTCATTTTTAGCAAGCATCGCCATGCTATCTTTAAAACACAGATTTGGAAAAGGGTATTTTAAAGAAACATAGGCATGCATTTTTGGCAATGTTTTTCTTGAAAGCACCAAGCATTGAAAGTATAAATACAGATTCTATATTGGGTCACTTCAAAAATACACATCCGCATCACACACACACACACACACACACACACACCTCATTTCATTCCACCCACACGATTATACTCATGATAGAATTTCATTTCATTTTGATTAGTTTATATAATCCTTTTATTTTATTGAAAAAAATCTGATTTTTCTGAAAAAGATTCTTAGGAACTTCAAATATATCCCTCACATCCGCTGATTATGTGCAATCAGTTTCAAGAAGACAACTCAGAAATAATTTTTTAACATTTGCTAATTCACTAATTGTGTTCACAGATTTCATTTTTGTAGAAAATTATTTGTTTCAAATGCCAAGGTTTGCTAAAGTGTTATATTAGAAAGTTAAGCTATGATTACATGTCACACCAATTATAGAAGATGAATTAGAATCATCCTGATAGTTTAAGCTATGCAAAATATTGAGAAAATTTAGTTTTAAGTATTTAAATATCTGAATTTTAAATATGCTTATATTTTATAAATAAACATTTCTTTTCAAAATCAAAATTTTTTTTTTGCAATAAAATACTGTTGAAAACATTTATGTACTGGCAAACTGTGGTGTTCTAACATAATTTTTATGAAGAAAAATATACTAATAAAACTAAACTTTCAAAAGAGTTGTTCTTAAACTTACAAACTTTGTTTTGCAGTGATATGCATAATCACAACCTGGAAACAGACTAGGTCATGAAAGGTTAATTTTGGGAATGACCCTACGGATTGTCAATAAAAGGCAAGGAAATATATAGTTTTATAGCACAGGCTATAAAATCATCCTAAGGCTTCTACGGGATCTGTTAGCACGATACTAAATTCTACTGCACTGCACACCAGTCTCATGCTATATTTACTGCATCCACAGCTTTTTTTTTTTTAAACTTTGGGACTAGTTCTATCCTTCTAAAAGAACTTGCAAATGTGTGGGCATAATACTTACATTATTGAATGCTGGTTTTTTATTGTTCCCTTAAATCATTTTTCTTTCTTATTGATATTCAAAAGGAGCCCTGGTAGTGCACTGGTTAAAGGGTTAGGCTGCTAACCCAAAGGTCGGCAGTTTGCACCCATCAGCTGCTCTGCCGGAGAAAGATGTGACAGTCTGTTTCCATAAAGATTTACAGTCTTGGAAACCCTATGAGGCAGTTGTACTTAGTCCTATAAGGCTTGCTATGAGTAGGAATTGATTAGATGGCAAGTAACATTTTCATAAGAGAAATCATCTTCACCCCAAATTCCTATCTTTGCAAACTGAAGAATTAAAACACATCATCTATCTTTATATTAAAGATGTCTTCATATAATCATTATCCCTTGGATTCTAGCTTTTCCCATGTGAAATAATCACACTTAAAAATCTATTAGGTATAACTGCTATTTTATCAAGTACTCATATGGCCCCAGAATTTTGTTGGCTTGACTGGCATTTGTCCACATATAACTAAATAAAGGTGTGTTTTATGATTTAAGAGCAGACACTCACAGTTGCATCTTAGTATGTGTAATGTATACCATCTCCTAACCTTACAAAATAATAGGCTATTCTGTCTAAGATTAATGACCTTGGAAAGTTAAAAGAAATATAGTTATTAAATTTTAAATCTAATAAAAATTAACATAAAACAGACCAGCCAAGGAATATGTGATATAAATCCTATTTTTTTACACATGGACATGAAAAACCTCTTAGATTTACACTGTCATTTTTCCTTGGGAAAAAAAATCTATTTACGTGTTTAATTTACTATGAACACAGACAGAAATCAGACCCACTGAAAACCTGATACATAAAAGAAAAATCATTAATTTGGATACTTTCACACAAAATAGTGTTCACTTTCCACTTTTTTTGTCAGGTGAGAGCCAAGAACAAGTGAGAGACACCAATGTGGGAACTTGGAAATGGTGGACAATTAAATATTGGGGGTAGGGAGACAAAAGGGGGTCAGGAAATTACATAGGATAGCCTATTTGCTTATTTCTTAGATAAAGGAACGTAACACTTACAAAGGGAAGTGTGTGGATTCCCACTGACATAATACTAAATTTTAATTATTGTATGGCTTTATCTTCCTTGGTGAAATCTGTTAACACAATGACTCTCACGACCATACATAATTTTATTTCTTAAGAATTGAGAGCAAGAGAAGACTAGACCTTATACACCACAGAAGTTATTTGGTCTAACACAAATAAACTAAATCAGGTATGTTCTCGGCAGTTAGAAATCAGTGTCCATTCAGAGCAATGAAACATGATCTATATTTTCTCTCATTCATCTTACAGAATGCTTATTGAGTGACTCAGGCCCTGTGCTGGGAGCTGGATATAAAGGATACACATAACATAGACCCTGCCTTTAGGAACTTACGGATTAGTTGTAGAAAACAGATGTGTAAATATATCAGTGCAGGGAAGTCTTACAGTGCTGGCACAGACATATACAAAGGTACAGAGAAGGCATAAAGAACAAAGTCTTAAGTTCTAACTAGGGGGAGGTAAGGAGATGGGTAAGAAAATCCTTGAAAGATAGCAAGCATATTTACCTAAATGTCTTTCACTTTTTTTTTTACTCTCAGTATACTATCCTTTAATACCAGACATTTCCGTAAGTTTAGTCTCTCTTTATCGCTGTCTTGGATTTCCTGTTTCAAACCTAAACCCGCTGTAATAGTGATAATCTGCTTAAATAATGGCAGTACTTAAACAAAACAAAACAAAAAACCCATACTGGACTTTTCGTTATTCCTAGATTTATATATGAACATGAGATAAGATAAACAATATAATTATACTAATTTTTCTAGCATCAAACACTTCTTCAGAGGAAAAAAAAAGCAACGAAGTAACTATCCGTAACCACAAAAGAAGAAACTCTATGGGAACCCTAATAAAAATATTAAACTACTAACAGGTAGGTCTTACTATTGATATGTTTCAGATTAAAAATAAACATTAAGACAAATTTAGAACTTTGACAAATAAGAACCACAACTCATTATGGTCTTATAGCTAAAGAGGAGCGAGAGTGTATGCAGGAATCCTGTTTTCATCGTGACAGGAAAATCACTGGACAATTTCATAAAGCCACACATTAAAATAAATGAAAAGTTCCACTATAATTTGAGATATGTCATTTAATAATATGAATTATTTTATTTAGAGCTGGCTGCCGTAATATATATTACATATGTAAGACCTTGCATTTATAAATCAGTTCTTATCTCTAGTGGATACTCCTTCTTTCCTCCCTCCCTTGCTTTCTTCCTTCCTTCCTTCCACTCAGCTGGCATCCTCTCTCTCTCCCTTTGGCAACAGACTCCCAGTTTTCCTTGAGAAACACCTTTTTTAGTGCATGTGCTTCAGGTAAGGCTGACTTGCTTCTAACACCTTGTAGGAGTGGAAACATTACCTAGGCCCAGCCTATTATTATTGGTATATTCCTGGCAGTTATTGGTCCAGGGATGAGCACATAACACATGATGGTCCTACAAAGTCAGCCTGGGAATTTAGTGACATTTTTGGGATAGAAGTATTTATATTTCTAGTCTGGTAGAACACAAGCTTGGCATTGATATTGGCTATCTTGCCACCATATGGGAAGAGGAAGAACCTAACTGAAAATAAAGCTAGCCTAGATAAAACGAAACTCCAGAAATGCAGAGAGAGAAATTCCTGACAGCATTTTGGTGTTTAAATCTAGCAATGCCTAAAGCTAGCAGAAACTCAATTCCCTTTTTGTTTAAGCCACTTTTGAGCTGGCTCTCTATCACTTGTAACTGACCAATACAGTTATCTTCGAAAATATTTTTATATTCTTGTTACATCATGTATTAGTTGCCTATCCAAAAGCAATGCTGACATCTATTTTATCTCTTAATGCTCTGAAAGTCAAGATGTCAAAGCTCTGGGAAGGAGAGACAAGTGGATTCCGTCTTTTACCTTTACCAAGATAATGAGCCACATGATCTACCAGGATGAATACCTTTCATTTCCCTAATGTACTAAACTTTAGGCTACTGAAGCACCACCTATTAATGTCCAGTGGAGATACACGTGTCACCGTGGGGGATCTACACTGAATTGCTGACCAAAGTAAACTGAAAAAAAAATAGTACCTTTTCTTTTGATCACAGATTTGACATACATAAATAACTACCTGCCTGGAATATACTGATTTGACAAATAGAGCTATATGAATACGTTAGCGATACGGAATAAAAAAGCAGCTCTTCCAACTCTCTTTAATCTACTCACTTTTGATAACTAAATCAAAGGCAGTACGGTTTTCATAGGAATGTCTGATATCTTAAATACTATGCTGTCTTCTCTTGTGTATCCTTAGCACCCTCTACCTCCACCCTTACCCCTCTCGGTTTTAAACCTAGGAGCCATTTGTGCCTTCTCTCACTTCCTAGAGCTCTACATCCTGTTATGTACTGTTTTTTTTTTTTCCTCTCTGAAATGCTTCTTATCCAGTCCTACTGTTTCATTCTATCTTAAATACCATGTGGTAGAAGAGAAAGACCCTAGAGCTGGCAGTGAGGAGACAGGAGGTCTCATTCTGACTCTGCCATGTGATCTTTGTCAAAGCACCTCAGCTTCAACATCTATAAAATCGGGCAACTTGATAAAACTGTGGATAAGGAGTTTTTAATGTTATGGGAAGATCCTAATTAAAAACCATTAATGACTCCCCTTACACTGCCCACTGAATATCTGGATTCTATATAGGCATAGAAAATCCTGCATACACAGTCTCCAACTTGTCTTCCCCTTTGCATCTCTCATGACCAATATCACATGCTGAATGCAAACTTTACCTTCTAGTCCCTGAATGTATTCTATGTTAGTGGCAGTTCTCTTTGCCTTTGTTCATTCATTTGTTCCAACTGACTGAAATGTTATCTATGTCCCCCCACTGCCCTTTCACTCAAAACTTACACATTTTTTGTTGTCTTTAGAGTCTCTGTTCTACTTTCTAGTTCAGTGAATAATGCCTGCAGTCTTAAAAGTTTGTGCATGGCCAGCCAAAAATGTAACAGTTGGTCGGTTTTGTTTGGAGCAGTAGAGGTAAGAGACCCAGGAATCGGAGAAGGAAATGGGCTGCCAATCTAATTTCATCCATGAACTACTGTCTCCCTCACCATGAGGCCAGAAAAAAAATAGATGGTGCCTGGCTACCATTACTAAATATTTTGGTCAGAGACCCAACAGATGAACCTGATTTAAAGGAGGAAAAAATGTGACAGAACAGCAAATGTTCATGGGAACCTAACTTACTGGATCCATTGACACCAGGTGAACATCTGAACCTACTGCCTGGAAATAATTTTTAAATCTTGAACCAAAACTATTCCATGAAGTCATTTTTTAAACTAAACAACAGTTTAGCTCAATAAAGAATGTTTCTCCCGAGTATTACGCTGTTTTAAAAAATTGTCTGTATGAGATCAAATTGAAAACAGTAACCCTAAAGCAGAGTGGGAACTTTAAGAGGCAGAGAGCCTAAGTTAATGGTGGTGAAACAATGTGAATTATGTAACCTTTGTCAATGAACTGCACATATAAAAAACTGTTGAACGAGTGTGTTACTTTCACCAAATTAAAAAAAAAACAAAAAACTACATTTTGCCTCTTATATCTTACATGTTTTGCAAGAGCAGTTTGAATGCAACATACTTGATATATTCAACCCTGGTGCTTTAAAGCCAGAAATGTTAAAGTATTTCTTTATATTTATTGATATGTTACTTATGGTATTCTGGTTTATATTATGACAGATATTTATTTTCTCTCTTATAAAATTATGCGTTCCTAAAGGCCATATCAAGGAGCCCTGGTGGCAGTGTTAAGCACTCAGCTGCTAACTGAAATGTCGGCAGTTCAAATCCACCAGCGGTTTCATAGAAGAAAGATGTGGCAGTTTGCCAGCCTGATTCTATAAACATTTACAGCCTTGGAAACACTGTGGGGTCAGTTCTATTCTGTCCTACAGGGTTGCTATGAGTTGGAATTGACTCAACGGCAACGGATTTTTTTTTTTTTTTTTTTTTTGGTCTTTAAAGCCTGTATCTTGACATTTAATTTTCTATCTCCCAATTGCACCAGGTTGAATATCTTGCAAAAGTAAGTTACCAATTAGATAACTCTTAAAAAATAATAAAGCTCAAGAAGTAAGAAATGTTTCTGTATAAGAACTAAATAATAAACTATTTGAAAGATTCCTTCATGGTCATACAGGTGTGCATCCAAGTCATTCTATATATATGAATGACTTGGAGTCTTAAAACAAGAGTAATTTTTATTTTATCAAAACTCAAAACTTGTGTGCAAACTTGCTGAAATATACAAAAAAGATGAATGCACATGTTTTATTTGAAAATTACTGAAATCATTAACATACAGATCTGTGATCATTTAAAAATCCAGTAACATCAGAATTAAATAGAATAAAATTAAATAATTAAATACGCACTATTTGACTTCATAAATTTTCATCCAATATATAAAGTACTTCGTATGTTACTTTCCTATGTTATTTTGTAGTTTCTTTAGCCACAACAAATGTGGTCAGATTGCTTCTAAAGGTCTAGAATATACATATGTTAGTATATAACGCTTTCTAAAGTTCTGAGCTGCTTCTATGATGTGATCAAACTAATCAAATAAGATACTACTAGAAGTAAATGTCTTAGCTATGCTTGAAAATCTCTTTATTTAAACGTTTATAACTGGGTGGTACAAACTGTTAATGCACTTGGACTGCTAACTGAAAGGCTGGAGGTTCAAGTCCACCCAGAGGCACCTCAGAAGAAAGGCTTAGTGATCTACCCTGGAAAATCAGGCATTGAAAACTCTATGGAACATAGCTCTCCTCTGACACACATGGGCTCACCATGAGGAAGAATCGACAAGGTGGCAACTGGTTAATGAAGTAATTCATTAAAAAGAACATTTTCCAAAATCTGCCCTTTTCCTTTTTTTTTTTAAACCAAATAACCTCTCATTAAGACATTTTTACCATTAAATTTAAATATTATTATTAATTAGATGAAAATACTGATGTACAATATTTTTGACATGATTTAAGATACTAGTGAAATAAAATCATAGTTGCTTGTGGATAATTTAAATTTACTGGTCATGCTAACTCAACATTTCTTGTATTTTAATTTTGCCAACAGTGTTTCTAAATTTAATACTTATTTTAAGAAATAGCAGATGCCTGCATTTCAGTATCTCACTAATAAAATGAGGTTGATGATTTATTATCACAAATGATTGTGACTAAGAAAATGTCACAGATTATTCTTATTAATATTTGGGATAAATAAACCAATATTAACTAACATAAATGTTACAGAAGCATGTCTGTAATTTAACAAACTGTGTATTATTAGTAACAAAACTATTTTCACATATATGAAGTCGTTCATGACTAATATTAGACAAGTAACAAATAAAAACATTAATTTTATAACTTCTATTATTTGGTTAAAAGCAATTTCAAATTAGCTAACGAAATAAAACATTTCCTTCATCAAAAAAATCATTTTAGACAGTAAGTGGACAACTGCATCATCTAGCTGAAGAAAAAATAAATAATAGGTAAACCGAACACTAATAAAATGAATTATAAGACATTGGATTCAGAAGAAAAGAGGAAAACTGAGCTACTTTATTACCGCCTGGCAAATTCTGACATGAAGGACAAAGAATTTGAAAAATTAATAACAACAGGATCAATTACACTTGAAAAATTTTAAGTAATAACAAGGAAAGACAAAGTGTACTAATGATTAGTCTTGTTCATTACTTTTTATTTCATAGTAAGCAAGTATCAAACTTAAATCTGGTAAAACTTTTATCTGAGAGAATATGCTATTTCTGTTTTTAAGCATATTAAAAAAGAAAACAAAAATGTTGAAAATGAACACAACAACCCAATTTTCCTATTTTAGGTATTTTCCATTTTCCATGGTTTTATTTGAAAGATGTTAACAATTTCTATTGAACTGTATGTATATATAAGGATAGCAAGAAGATAAGCACATGTTCTAGGGTAAAGAGACATTAAGTTCCTAGGTTACATGAAGGGATGTATAATGTTCTGTCTTGAGACCATTCTGTGTACAAGAACTATTGTAGCTATGATTACGGGGAGATATTTGATGTGACAGACAAACCACCTTTGTTTCCTAGGTAGTAGAGAAAACAGCAAAGCATAGCAAATCTGCCTACTTAATGAGCCAATACTGGAGAAGGTAGTCTATGAATTTTTACCAATGACTAAGCCATATATGGGGCATACAATAAGAAACACCACAGAGGGACTATTTTATTAAATTCCCCTGGAGTACAGTATTTTCCTCAACCTGAAAAACTGAAAACATCGAGGCTTTTCATAAACGTAAATGTGTTACACATGAAATTACACCTTTAAAAGGGACTTTGGTATACTATGTAAGCTGACATTTATCAAATGATGTGTTATAATACTAACCTGAAAATATTACTGATGTGATGCTTTCAGCATTAATTCCTAACTTGCCCTCAAGGAGACCTGATTCCCATCAATGGGTGACAAGAGCATACTATTCACAGCATAGCACACTAACGAAGTTTGCAATGGAATGAACATGGTTAAACCAAAAACCAAACCAAATCCACTGCTGTGGACTAATTCCAACACATAGTGACCCTATAAGGCAGGGTAGAACTGCTCTAGGTTTCCAAGACTGTAAATCTTTACAGAAGCAGACTGCCACATTTTTTTTTTTCCTGTGGAGCAGCTGGTGGGTTTGAACCACTGACCTTTCAGTTAGCAGCCCAGCTCTTACCCATTGTGCCACCAGGGCTCCTTATGAATATGGTTAGGATGCATTAATTCAACCCATTTCCATAATTTTTGTAAGAACACTGGTAAGCAATTAAAAAAAAATACGAACATAATTTGTGTATAAAGATTTCCAGTTTAAGAGAATCCGTAACCATTTTCAGAAAGTGGAGTTTGCGAAGAATATTGACTATACGGTGGACCACCAGATGAATGAACAAATCTGTCTTGGAAGAAGTACAGCCAGAGTGCTCCTAGAAGCAAGGATGGTGAGGCTTCATCTCACATACTTTGGATGTGTTATCAGGAGGGACCTGTCCCTGGAGAAGGACATCATGCTCGGTAAAGTAGAAGGTCAGTAAAAAACCTCAATGAGATGGACTGACACAGCGGCGGCAACAATGGGCTCAAGCCCAACAAAGATTATGAGGATGGCGCAGGCCAGGGCAGTGTTTTTGTCCTTTGTACACAGGGGTCGCTATGAGTGATGAACCAACTTGAGGGCACCTAACAACTGTAACTTTCTTTGGTAACAGTCAAAAGTCTTTTACTGCTATCTGAAAAGATAATCTTCCTTTGTATAATAATCTTTCATTGATTTAAATTTTATTAATAAACCTTTACTATTCACAATGCTAAAACTATTACCAATTTTTAAAATTTTGTACAAATCAAATGTTTTTTAATTTTTTGTTTTTGTCAGTTGCTGTTGAACTGATTCAGTGTTCTTCAAATAGCATTCGGTATGTTATTTTGCTTCTAAAAAAGTCTTGATGAAATAAAGTTTGAGAAAAAGGCAGTGTTATATAGCAATGCTTAAGAAAGCAATTATCATAGTTGCTAATAAGCCAATGTGTAGTAAGTGTCTAAGAGGAGAGAATAATAAACAGTGCTTCCCAACCATACTAAAAGACCTCAAGAAACATTTCTCTAACTCTTGTATAGATTCCTAACCTTCTCCTACACGTATTAAGATTCTCCACAGCTGATTTTGATGTGAAGCTAGGATTGAGGAATACTATAAAAAAAAAAAAAATTTTTTTAGTTATTAATAAAGAATGAAGAAAAACATTACAAATATTATACTATTATTTAAATTGTCTTAACTTTAAAATATGAAACAATCTTTCCAGATGTTTTCTATTGTCTCTTCCTTTGTCAGTTCATAACTATCTTCTCCAAGGCTGAAGCCTCTCTCTAGTAACTCTTCTTGAGATTCTCCAATAAAGCATCCCACAACCAGGAAATCAAGAGTTAGGTAGCCCCAAAACACATATAAAGTCAAAGACAACCAAAATCTTCCCCTGGGAAATTTTCACTGTCCTTTTTGTTCATTCTTTTAATTAAGTTTTTCAAAACAAAGTATTAGCACAAAAAGAAAAGTTAATAATTTTCATATTCCTTGTCATCACCCTAATGATGCATGAACACAAGAGGCTTTTTACTATGGTAAGTAGGCCATATGTTTCTTAGCTTAATTTTCATTTCCCATTACTTAATATATTATGAACACCAGGCCAATTACAAGGACCCCTGGTCACACGATGGTAAAGTGCTTGACTGCTAACCAAAAGGTTGGTAGTTCGAACCCACAGAGTCTCTCCATGGGAGAAAAGACCTGGCAATCTGCTCGCATAAAGATTTCAGCCTAGGAAACCTCATGGGGCAGTTCTACTCCATCCCACAGTGTCACCATGAATCAGAATCAACTCGATGGCATACAACAACAGGCCAACTTATGTGAATCTAACACGCTGTTTTGAATAGCCTCACCACATAATATTCAGCAATGCCATTCTCCTGTTAGAGATCAGGCTGTACCCCAATTATTGCCACTGTAAATAATGTTGCAATACACTGCCTTGTATCTGTATTTCTATGGAGTGGTACATTACATTTTATAAGATAGATTTTCAAAGCTATAACATTGTAGCACTCTTTTATCAACAATGCTTTTATCCTACACCCATGTCAGCATCTTTGATTTATAAACACACAAACACACACACCCCCCCCACACGTACGTATACACTAAATCTTGCCTATATATGTCTATGTGTATCTCATATATACACATAAAATTTTGCCTATCTGATAAATAAAAGGTACAATTTTGCAGTGATGATTCATATTTCCCTGATGTCAGGTGACGTTAAACATACTTTTATGTTCATTGGACATTTCTGCTTCCTCTTCTGTAAACTATCTTTTCAAAATCTTTATACATTGTTCTATTTTTTAATGTATCAATCTAGGAGTTCTCTGAATAGTACAGACCTAATTTACTGTATATCATATGTGTTTAACATACTTTTTCCTAGGTTATTGTTGTCTTTCACTTATTAATGGTGTGTTCTACTATACCAAAATAGTAAATATTTACATATTCAGATCTATCAGTCTATTTCTTTATATCAACCTCAGTTTGATTTCACAGAAAATACTCCTATGATTTCATTAAATAGTCTTATGGTTTTCAATCTTGAATTTGTTAGGCTTTATTTTTCTATACCACATGAGACAGAAGTCTAAACTTATTTTCTTTCAGGTGAATAGTCAAGTATACCTGCACAATTTATTAAATAAAACATCCCTTTTAAGTGAATAACAATGACACTTAAATATTACTCTGGACCAAACAGTATTTTAAATGGTTCTAATGCACCAATCCATTTAAGAATCGTGACATCCTTTGAGATAAGTACTATTATTATTCACATTATATGATTAGAAAACTAAAGATAACTTAAGGTTGTTGTCACAAATCACCAAATCAGGAAATGGAAACATCTGATTTGAAGCCAGGAATTATGGCTCAAAACCAGGTCTCTTAATCCCTAATTAACATTAAAAAAAAAAAAGAAAAACAGTTGCCGTGGAGTTGATTCCAACTCATGATGAACCCATGTGTTTCAGTGTAGAACTGCACTCCACAGTGATAGCTTTACAGTAAACTTTAATACTGGGTGGAGTAGCTCTTCCCACAAAAATAGAATCAATTCCTTGGTAATTCACTTATTAAACCTCTCATGATAATCCTAAGGCAATTATTTTTTCTAAAAATACTAAAATAACTTTGTTTCTTTCTCCCACACAACCAGAAAAAAATTGGGATTAAGGCAAGAAATGCAATCAATTTACATTTAAATGTAATAGACTGATATTCTATGATATTAAACATTCCCTTACTGAGTAGGTGAACCTTTAACAAAGACTTGAAGGCTTGTGAAGGTGCTATTCAAATAGATATCTGATACAAAGGAATATCACACAAGGAAAGAAGAGCAAAATGTGGAGATGGGAGCATGCCTGATGTGTGCAACAAGCAGCCAGAAAGTCGATGTGGCTGGGGTAGAATGAGGGAGAGGATGGGGTATGAAAGGAAGAGACAAGAATAAATGCAATATTTTTGGTCTCAGCAACTGGATGTATGGAGTTGTCTAAAACTGAGAAGGTAAAGACTATAGGTGGGTTAGGTATGGAGTAGTTTTTGGACTTGTTGAAATTGGTATGTCAATTAGGTATGCAAGTGGAAATGCCAAGTAGGGAGTTGGATACAGGAGTCTGGAGTTTCATTGTGAGATCTGGACTGCAGATATGGGGGCACCAAGTTATGTGGAGTCTGAAGTTTATACTATTTTAGGGGGCATCTTTGGGAAATAGAATTCAAAATTATCATTATAAAATTAAATACAGGGCTTTGGAATAAGCCAGTGCAAGTGAGGGATCCTAAGGACTTACTGGTTCATATTAAATGTACCTCTCACTGGTGATATAAATTTTGCAAATACCAGCATATAAAAGCTAAGGTACTGGGTGAGGAAAAGGAGGTAAGCATAGACACAGAAGACAACTCAAGTATAGAACCTTGGAGTATTCCAACATTAAGACGATGCAGATGAGAGAAAGAACTATCAAATGGTTTTAAGAAAAGGCAACAAGGCACAAGGCAGGAGGAAAACCAAAAGTGTGGGATGCTCTGAAGGTGGCAGTGATAAACTGTTGGCAATTATTGATGATAGATCAAATAACACGCAAATTTAGAAGAGACTATTGGAATTGGCAGGTCATCTCTGATATCCTTAACCAAAAGAGTTCTGGTGGCACTGTAAGCAAAAGCCAGACAAGGGGGGATTTAAGAAAGAATGGGAAGATGGAAATTGGAAAACAGGAAGTAGAAATAATAATTTCATGAGTTTTGCTACAAAGAGGTATAAGAAACTGGACATTAGCTGGTGGGGAAGTAGGATTAAGTTTTTTTTTTTTAAGATAGGAGAAATAACAGATATTTGTATGCTGATGGGAATGATATGGTAAAGAGCAAACACTTGATAGGTAAAGGAAAGAGAAGATAGAATTGCTGAAGGAAAAAGAATGTGGTTTAACACACAACTAAAATTATCAGATTTAGACATAGGGATGGAAAGTTTACCTATGGTGATAGATGACAAGGCAGAGTATGTACATGGGTACAGATGCTGGTCAAATGAGTATATGTTTGGTGTGAGTTTGCTGAAATTATCTTTAGATTGCTTTAATTTTGTCAGTGAATTAGGAGGTAAAATCATCACTGTAAACAAGTAATTATCTTTATCGAGCGTAATGAGGAAATAACAAATACTGAGTTGAGGTAGGGAGCATTCTAGGATGACCCCCTCATAGTTATGCCCTGTATAATCCCTTCCCTTTGAGCAAGGCAAGTGACTTGCTTCTAACCAACAGAATATGGCAAAGGTAATCGAGTGTCACTCTCATGATTCTGTCATATGGCAAAGGGAATGTGGTATTATTCCTTTGGTTAGGTTCAATATATAAGACTAGTACACACTGGAGAGAGATCCTCCTGCTGGATTTGAGGCTAACCGCCAGGCTGTGAACTGCCTATGGAGAAGGCTGCCTAGCAGGGAACTGTGGGTGGGCTATGAACCTGAGAGCAGCCTCTAGTTAACAGCCAGTAAAAATCAGCACTCTCAGACATACAGCTGCAAGGAACTAAATATTGTGAACAACCTGAAGAGAATTCTTCCCAAGTTGTGCCTCTAGGTGAGAACGAAGACTGGCCAACACCTAACTGCAGCCTTGTCAGACCACATGCAGAGGACCCAGTTAAGCTGTTCCTGGATTCCTGACCCACAGAGACAATAAATGTGTATTGCTATAAGCCACTTAAGTTTGTCGTAATTTGTTATACAACAATAAAAAGCTAATACAGGGGTTGAAAAGAGAGGAGAATGTGTGGGATAGTCATCTAGAGACTAAGAGATTGTCTGACAGAATTAAGGGTTTATTTGGGAATTATTCAGTTTTAGTTGTGTTTTCCTGCGACCATAGCAAGGGTGCTATGTATATCTGTTTTCATTTTTTGAATACATTTTGAAAAATGTCTATTTTACATTTTTTAGCAAATTAAAACATTTCTATAAAACACTTAATTCTGAAATCATTCTTTTTTTTTCCTCCTTGAAATCTGAGAAGAATCCTAACAGAGCTAACAACTAGCAAACTAAAGTTAAGGCTGGAACTTATTTTTAGCACCAGTGACTGATTAAAATATTTTGGTGAATTAATGAAGTAACTGAATAATTTAGAATCAGTAACATCGAACTGACTGCACCCAAATGATTGGTCTTTTTGAAAGTATAATCACATTGCTTTAAAAAACCTAATTCTTTTCACTATATTTTATTATTTGCTGAGTATTTAAAATTCCATGTGTTAAAAAAAAAACAAACTTGCACTGTGCAATATGCAACCTATGCAAAAAAAAAAAAAACTATATATATACACACACATATGAGCCCTTCTAATTTTTCTTTCTAAATAGGGAAACAACAGCAAACAAGTTTATTAATTAGATAAGTAACTTAGTATTCCTGGGAGAGAAGAAAATAATTGCAAAGTAGTTGAAACAATCTGAAAGGGCATACAGGGACTTTTATTATAGAAATATTTTAAGTTGAAAAAGAAACATAACTAATATTAGAATATTTCTTTAAACATAAAATCTAATTTTAACAAGCTGTTTCCTATATTATTTTCCTTAAAGAATAAAGTTTCTCTTTCACGATCACCTGAAACATAGTTCAGGAAAAAATAAATAATACTTAACATTTAACTATACAGTGCTTAGAATCGAACCCATTTTTCTATCTTGGTTACACTTATAGAGACATGTCAATAGAGTGAAGCTGAATTAATTAGGACTATCAAACAACTGTGAGCTGGGTAATCTAAAGTCTAAATAAACAACAAAGACCAAATTACCTTCTGCCATACCACATGACTAAAATCTATTTGGAAATACTACAGGGAATAAAATAAAAACCAACTATTAATAACATTAAAGATTGATGACAATTACAACTCCTTCAATGAATTAATGGTTTTGTTTTGTTCTTCTCTTAAACTGTGCTTCATATTATCCAGGAGATATCACACTTGCTTGTACAAGAGCAGAAGAAAACAGATTATAAATACATTTAACAAATATAGCTGAGTTACTTAGTACAGTGGATAAAATATAAAACCACAAAAGACTTATTATTTCAAATTAGCAAAATATTAGATTCGGCAGAGGTGAGTATAGTAACATATCTAGGGGGTGACGTGACAGTGAAGTATCAATAAACTTAAATGAATAATTAGCCTTTTTAAGAAACCACTTTATAAACTTCTTGTGTTCATATAAAATAAATCAAAGAAAATACAAGTCTAACTTCAAAGACAAAATTATTCAGATGTTTTTTCTTATTAAGCCCAGGATTTTTCACTTTGTACTTTGAGAAAGGTCATTAGTTTTGTTTTTACTGTTGTTGCTCTTGTTTGTTTTGTTTGGAAAGGAAGCAATGATGAGGTACAAGAGAAACTTTAAAATACGTAAAATCAGTTGTTTTTCGAATACCATGTAACTAAAGTTCAAATGAGAGACAGTTTGTATATGTAGGGTGAAAATGTCTATTTACTTTTTAAGTTCGTGAATACGTAACAGAAACTTGATTCCCAGTTTATGTTGTAACATTTCCTTCAAAGGGAAGTGCTGGGTTTCATCACGAGATACGTGTACTTCATTAAACAATTTGTTGGGGATAAAATGTGAATGTTATAAAGTTTTTCTGTTTCAGGAAGTGGCACTAAATAAAATGAAAATGAATTTCTCATATAAAATAACATCACAAGTGTTAGTTTTGCTTTGTTATTACAAGTTTTTTCCTGTGTTGCAAAAATATCAGGATCAGTGAGCAAAATAACTCTGATAACCTTAGGGTATATGTAAAAACCACAGAGTTCAATGTTAATAATTTATTTGTCAACTATATGAAAACTATAGTAAAAATTAAGTTTTTGCTTAACATTTAAATAATCCCATAAGGCTTTGTAGTGGTAAAGTAGAAATATTAAATAACATTTCTCATCTAAATGAAGTTCAATTCAGACAAAATAAAAATGTGTTTAATCATTTTAATAAATATATTATTCAACATTTGTTAAAGTACAGTATGGCTCTGAATTACATAAAATATTTTAGATAATCTCCTTAAATACCCAAAATAATTAACTATATTTTTGAAGGATGACCTACAAATATTTGGTTCCAAAACAAGCATCATAAAACTAATAAAATATAGTTTTAATTGCAAAGTTTGCCACATTGGCAAAAAATGCTATAGTTAAGTTCTAGGAAAATATCATCTTCTGAATGAAATGATCACAAGTACCAATTTTCAATTACTTTTGGAATGCTAGAGATATTTTTCATGAATAATTTAACATGTTACATAGTAAGACAGGTTTCAAATGAAAAAAATAAAATTGCATCCACTTTTAAAGATATACCTTTGCTCAGTAAGTCATATATATGCTTTTTTTTTTTTTTTTAACATATATTATAGCCTTAACTTATGTCCCAAGAATCCTAGGAAGATACAACAAAGGAAATAAAAATACCAGCTCACAAAGTAGTCATATTTCTAAGGGAAAATCCAAAATACTAATCATAGTCTACCATCTGAATATGCTCTGTTATTTAAAATTAAAAATGCATATAACTTTTTAGGAATAATTTATATTTCCTCCTTAGGTTATCTGGAAACTGATCATGGTGCATATATGTGAATGAACGAATAAATCCTTAACCCACCATTATCTTTTTCTCCAGTTTGCAGGCAATCACCCGTGAAAAGTATGGTGTAGATGACAGGATGATACTGTACCTGATTAGCTCTGGAGGTGGTCATGGGATCAGATGGAGAGGACTTGGTGGTAGTTGGGGAAGATGGCAATGTCTGGGAACAAAGCAGTTCAGGAGCAAATCAACCTTTATAAGCCTTAAACTGATTATTTAAATAAAACAAAATAAAACAAAATGTAATATAACGAGAACAAAATCCTATGAACAAATTTTTCTCCTACTCATTCAAATTTAATGGAATTTAAGATCAATTAAGTAACTAATGCACGTAAATATGCATGCATAAGCATGTAAAAATAAATTCATGACTTGAAATCATGATGGTGACTGATAAAAATTCACATGAGTATTAAAGATATCCTGACCATATTCATGAATAGTAGTCTCTTTTCTTTTCCCTCCCGTTTTCTTTGGGGAAAGAGATGTCAAAACAAAATTTCAAGAAATTCAATGAGTAAAACTGAAAGAGTCATCTTCCTATAAATGAATACAGTCTGGGATCTGAAGAAGTGGTGAAATGAAGTTTACTTTGGCATAAAAGTATCCACCTACTTAATATGCTGAACATCACCAACAAGTTGATTCCACATGAATTTAGGGGTCCATACTTAAAAGCAATTAAATTTGCAGTTCTGAGTTCTTAATATCACATTATCTTCTAAAATATTAATTTTAATAAATTTAGAGCCCGTCTGAAAATGTAAACATTAACTTCATATTAATAAACATGTAACTAATAGCATCTGAAAATTACCATATTTTTTACCATTTATGCAAAACACTAAAATTTTAATCTAGAAGAAGGGTATAATATTTTGTAGCATGATCAGCCTGTGTTTGAAAATAAGCACAAAAATATTAGGAATCATATTTATTGTTTACTTCATTTCTAAGCACATACACAACTACATAAAATATTGTATGAGACCATAACATACTTGAAACCATATCTGTTGAAAATTCACGAAGATATGTGAATTCTGAAGTCTCACAGAGTAACATTAAAGTGTAATACATTAGGTTTTTTTTTTTTTTTTTTCCCCTTTAAAAAAGGATCAAATCGTTTTCATTCGTTCACTCGGCCAAACAATAATGCTTAAGTAGCACCCCCAATAGATGATGTTTCTTAATAGGTGAAAAGGGGTAGGTTTTTCTAGTATAGACACAATTATAAATGGACACTGTGTTTTCTATTAATATATATATCAATCAAAATTACTCAAATATGAGCAAAAGCATAACTTTAAAGGTTCAGCAGTGTCATGAAAAGTAGACAGAATTATTTAATAAAGTTTTTGCATTTAAAATTTCAAAATTTCTTCTAATTTAAATAGAATGAAGCAGTTAAAAGAGTAAAAGAGAATAATAAATGCACGGCCCACCAGTAACAAAACAAGATTGGTTCTAACATCAAATCCTGTTTTAAGTAGTCCACCCCTGAAGTGATTCCTGATTCTTAAGTTAAAACCTAAGAGCCTTTAAAGTAAACCAGACTTAATGCTGAGCTGTACCATAATTCTTGTTAAATTGTGTCCCCCTAAAAGGAGGGGTTACAGTCAGAAAGAACAGCTCATGTAAGAAAAAAATGTTTTGAATCATTTATTTTTGTTCTTAGCAATGAATTCCAAGATCATTTCTTCAGAGATTCTTCCATTTTAAGTCATTAAAAATTGCTCCTAATATTTTCTTTTCCATGCAGATATTATTCTGTGATATATGCTAATGACCTGATACTACCATATGTCCTATGAATTAGATAGTAATGGTTTGATTTTTCTACCTCTTGTTACAATTGTTATTGCAAGTATTCCTGGGAGTAGTTAACATATATTTAAAAATCTGTACTAATCTCAGGATTAATGCTGACTAAATAAAACTGCTGTCAACTAAATAGTTGTGAAATAAAATAAACCTAGAGCTATTTCTCCTAATACAAGCTAAAATCCAAGTTAATGATTTGTATCACTACATTCACTATTTACATCAGGGTAAGACCTACCTGAAGTATTACAGATTCACTATGACATCTACTTTAATAACTTTGAAACAGTAGATCCTTTGGAATATGATAATTTTGGTGGACCAGAGAATATTACTATAAACAAACTTTATAATAAATACAGCTTGCTTGCAAGTTGGTCTATAATAATAGACTGTCAAGAACCTCTGATATTTACAGGTATAGTGAAAACAGCACAGAACAATAAACTTCAACTGTGATTCTGAATCTATCACTAGCTAACCAAGTAACATTACTCAAGTAATCACTCTTCCAAACCTGTTTCAAGTTCTGCTAAATAAGTCTGTAAACAACTCCATAAAAAATAATGGATACAACAGTTAAAATGTAATTGTCACCTCTAGTTTTCCATTCCTGAAAACTATCCTCCCCTTCTTCTGACATTCACCTGGGATGACTTGGCCCCAGTATAAATTCATGTTGTCCAATTCCAACAGGTCTTTCTTATTCCATCGTTTATTTTCCTATAATTGCTTTTACACACCTTTCCCCTTCTCTTTAACCATTCTATCTCATATTTTATATTCCTTTAAACTAAGTCTTTATTACTTCAATAAAATTATGGTTTTTCAAAATAAGCTTCTTATTCAGTTTTATCTTTATCTTTCCATCACTCCTACATCATCTTGTTCTCTCAGTAACATCATCTATATTTGCCACCTACAAATTACTCTGCTTTTTCAAGTTCTTTCTTATTCTTTATTATAAGCTACACCCCTCAAGGGCTACGTTAGCCTCTCTTGGCCGTTCTTACCCAACATTTATTTTTTCTCCCTTTTTTTTTTTTTTTGTATATGCATGATTTCAAAGCAGCAGTTTCCGTACTGTTACCATGTTTTTTTTTTTTTTTTTTTTTCTTTTTACCTAGTCTCTTTATTTTTAGGAAAGATAATTTTTCTTTCACAATATGACTGAAACTGACTTGTAAAGTCTTCAATAATTCTCTTTAAAAAGTCTTCAAAAACTCCCTTTATTCTTATTTTCTCTGTAGTATTTGAGCCTTTTTAGTATTCTTCCTTATCCTTTCTCTTGTTATTTTCTCATAGGGTATAATATGGATTTCCCTTTTATCTTTAGGATTACTAAACAGCATTTACTACATGAGTCAGAATCAACTCGACGGCAACAGGTTTGGTTTTTTTAGGTATTGTTCTACTCAGCTGATACTCACAATAGCCCTATGAAATAGATTACTATTATTATCCCATGCTATAAGAAATTGAAGAATAGAGAAGTAAAATAACTAGCTGATAAAAAGCCAGGATTTGAGCCCTACAGTACTGCTCCAGATCCTATGCACTTAACCACTATACCACAGTGCCTCTGACTTACTGTTTCGGATAACAAACTGCTTCTCTGTCTCATTTGTTTGCTTCTTTTTTGCTCTTCCACTCTGCAGATATGTAAAATTATCATCTATACTGTAATCAGGGTCTTTATTTTCAGTTTTAGATTCTCACCTATGTTTTAAGAAAAAAAATACTACTTAAAAACTTATTCAACTTGTCTAAGACAAACAAAATGCCTATCCCAAATGGTGAATAAAATTCCCTAGTTCTAGGCTTTACTGTTCTGCTAGACTCAAAACCACATAGTCGTTTTTAATTCTTTCCTCTCCATTTTGGAACTAGAGCAAATTAGTCTAAAAGCCTTATAGATTTTAATCTAAAATACATTTTAATTCATGCATGTCTCTCAATTTTCATCACCAGAGATTAGGTGTTCATCATCTTGTTCTTAAAATACTACCTAGTCTCTTAATTTCACGTTTACCCCAGACATTCTATTTCAAATAAGGCTTCCCTCTTGACTTATTCAAATCACTAAAAAAAGAAATCTACTGAATTTTGTTTTACCAGAATCCTTCAGACTTAGAGGCCATATAACCTAGTTTTAAGATCAATTACCAGTTACATTAATGTGCATAAATTGTTCAATTTCTCCAAGCATCAGCTTCCACAAGTATAACAGGGAATCTGTACCTTCCTCATAGGGCTTTTGTGAGGATAAAATGTGATAATACACATAAAGCGATTAGCACAATAACCAACACAGAGTAAATAGGCAGTCTCTCTCCTTCTCTGTGTAGACACACTAACACATACATATACACACACACACACACACATACACACTATGCTTAATCTTCATTATACTGCCTCTTATTCTACTGCTATTACCTTTACTTTTCCTCTACTACTAGTACTCTTACTCCTACAATCATTATTATTACTGCTACCTTCATTCTTGACCATAAAACTTTTTTTTCCTGCCTGACAAAGGTTAACATCCCCTTGAATTAGTAAGTGTTACACAGAAGCAGCTTTGGAAAATACTGGCCTACCAAAATGATCTTAAGCAGGTGGATTATGATGGAACCCTAAATCTAAAGGTCTGCACAGTAGATCACTCAGTTAATTGCCATAGTTTTCTTCTTTTCCTAGTATATACCCTAAGTGTCTATGTACATTTTGTACAGAAGTGAAAAAAATACAGAGGCACCTCCCCCCTTCCTTTTATTTTTTTCCTTTCACCATCATCCAGAGAAATTAAAAGGGCTCTTTTGACAAATATTACACACTCTATAGGCTGTGCCTCAGCCAGACATTCAAGATTCTTTATTATGTGGTACCACCCAACCCATCTACATTGAGTTCCTCTAACCTCAACCAGGAATATTCCACTTTTGCCAAAATAGTCTTCTTACTGTTAAACAAATATGGTATCTTTATCCCCAAGTCCATATTGCTTCACTTGTCTGAAATAAACTTTTTGCTTTCTTCTCTTCTAATTTAGGCAATTCCTAGTCATCCTTCAAGGTTCAGTTCAAGTTTCTGCCTATTTTACAAGACCGTTATCTGTTACTTTAGTCTGTATTTCTTTCACACTACTCTTACTTAATTCCTACAGTACATTGTTATACTGTTGTTTTGGTATATAAATATAATTTTATGTTTTTATAAACTATTTTAAGCACTTAGGGTCTCTCACAAACTAGTCTTAGAGAACAAGGGCTAAAATTTTTAATTCACTCCATGTAATTCACTAAGAAAGCATTTAATAAATTCATGATTGAATAAATGAGTGAATGAATGAATTAACAAGTGGACTGGCTATTATGCCAATTTTCATGACTAAAGTGAAATTCTTTGAGTTAAATGATTTTTTTTTTATATCTTAAGTCTTTTTTTTTTTTTTTAAAATACATGAGGATTTTTTAAATGCCTGCAGCTATCTCTTTCCTAATGTAGTATTTCTTAAAAACATGCTTGGGAACTAACAAGTGAATAGTTAACATCATCTGATAGTTGAAGGTTATCGTGCTAGATTTTACCATTCCACTATTTTGAAAGACTTGTGAGATCAGAATGAACTATTTTTATTTAAGAAACTATACTTATTTAAGAACCCATCCATCAGTAAGAGTAGGTTTCATTTGGGTATGACATTTAGGTTCATGCAATTTATTCAGTTACCAATTTTATCTAGATAACACAATTCAGAATACAATGTTTTATTACAAGTCCACTGGTGTAAAATTATAACTTTCAAAGCAAGTCTTATTTGTTCAGAACTAAATTTGACTTATTTTAAGTCTAAATTACACATAAATTATACTTTTTTTTAAACAAGCAAAACTTTAAAATATTAATCATAAAAAGCAATGGACAAATGTAATAACTAAAAGAACACATAATTTAATTTTCAACAGGAAAATTAACTTCTATGCAGAAGTTATTTTTCTTGGCTCTAGCATTTTTTAAAACTGTAATTTTATTCTTTGAACTATCTTACCCAGAAGAAAGTTGCTAATGAAAGATTTTAAAGAAATTTTAGTTTTAAAATAACTTCAGAACTGAAGTCAAAAGCAAATATGTAACATTATGTCATTAGTTAGGGAAAGACTAACATATAATAATAACAATAAATCTTATTATTATCCTACTTACTAAAATCTAAAACATTACATAAGCATCATATGACCTGCTTTTCATAATTATTTTATAGTGAAAGATCGGCATTATTTCTTCAGAAGTAAAATCTCTGTATTTTAAATTTATATACTTGGCCTATTATTTGGAGAATGATTCAGCAAAAAATACTACATTGCTAAAGTAGGATTCCTAGAAAGTTAGAGAATACCAATCGTAGAGGACACACACAAAAAAAGTTTATCTAAAATATCTTAGAATTATGTTTGGCCTCTTCTCCAGATTTTTCAAGTGATTTTTTTCAGTTTCTACAATTACAAAGCAAGTATGTAAGTTATATATTTCCCTGTTAGGTTTAGTGTACTATTTTTGATAAATTCATTTGAATGTACACTATTTCATATACATTACTGATTACATGAAAATATTAAATAACCAACAATAATTTCCTTTTAATCCCATGAAGTTCTATAAGGCTTATGAATGAATACAAACACAACAGTGAATTAAGCACTGTTATTTTTTTTTTTTTTAACACTTATCATGATCTTAAATAACATTATTTCCACTAGGCAAATAAAGATAAACCAAATAAAACATTTTAAATTGCAGTCTGCATAAAACTATACTAGCACCGGATATATGGCAGCCTATAAATCTCATATCGCCATAGAGAAAACTGAAACTTTGGCAATAATTCATGTGCCATTATTTAATTTTAGTAGCTATTTGTTATTATAAAAATAATAAAAGTTCATTGATGTCATTGTCTTGAACATATTGGCAGTGATGTCATACTACTCAAACTATATATATTTTTAAATCAAGACACTCACCTATATTCCTAAATATTCAAACTTTCTCAAGGAGGTTAAAAAAGAAAAGGGAGTACTAGGCTGGATTATGGCAGAGTCAATGAACCCTATACATCACTGCTGATTCTGTAGGTTCAGATGACTTTAACCTAGAAGTCTCCAACTGAACTCCTAGTTCTGGAATCTGAACCAAGTTATGGTATCACTTTCAACGCCTCAGTCTTTAAACTATTGTTTGTACGATATTTTATATCATTCTTGCCACACCTAACACAGATAAAATGAACATTTCAAAACTATAAACAGCTGTGAAGAGCAAAAAATCAACTAATATTTAGTTCTTTAAAATATTTATATTCTCCACATATAAATTAAAAGGGATACTTTCTTAAAAACTTATGAGGGTTATATAAATTGAATAATTTTGACACTGACAAAGAGTATGAGAGGGATAATTTTACATGGAACAATAGCTACATACTCATGGCATAAACATTAAGGATTTGTTAAAATAGTAATTAATAAAAGAGACTATTAGCCTAAAATTTGAAACTACATTGCCTAATTATTAGTTTCTGTATTTACATTTCATTAGTCAGCATTCATGTTTATCTATATAATGGTAAAACTATAATAGGTTCATAACAATGTTTAGTTTAAAAATTTGTTTTCAATTCAGAAACATGAAATTAATAAGACTTTAACCTATATTTCAAATTTATTACAATAAACATTTTATAAATTAGTCTGGGGATTAATGAAAAATACATTTCTTTTGACGGCAAAGACTTAATAATGGTCACAAATTAAGAGACTAATTGTAATAGGCCAAAGGTAGAAAGAATAATTATGAATATAAAGCATCAAACAATTTGATAATTTAAGAGTTTATGGGTAAGAATCCAACTTATTTTACATTAAATAATTTCATTTTTCTCTAGATCATGTCAGCCATTACTCAATCTTAAAAGTTCATATTGTTTTTATCAAGTAAAATTTTTTGTTATAGAAAATCCCACACATTAAAAATTGGCCCTTTACGACATATATGCAAATACTACACAAGTTACACAGAACATAACAGCTGATTTATAACAAAAAGACTGTTTGCTACGTACAAAGATTTACTTATACATATTTGCTGATGAACAAAAAATGTTAAACAAGACAATTAAATTAACAAAACGCAAGTTTATATTCATAATACTATACTGAAGGCTACAAATACCACTAAAAAGGGGCAGTAGAAATTGAGGATGTTGTTTCATCTAAATTTTTATACTTTATTTAGAAACTGGTAAAATTTTAAATAGATTAAATCCCTATAAATTTAAAAAGTCACACAACTGCTCCTCAATTAACACTAATAAACAAATATTTCAGTCAATTAATAAATCAATTAGGAGGAGACCTTGGTAGTATTTTAATAGCTAAATAAACAACTCTGGTATGTTTTAGGTATACTTAGGAAAAAAAAAAGAAAAAAAAAAAAACAACTTTATATACTAAGTTCTTAAGGTTTCTTTTACAAAGAATTCATACTAAGCTGTGGATATTTCTCTTTGCTTTCCCAACTAAACACTCACTTGTTTGATGCGATCTGGATTAACGGTGGTCTGGGGTTGTAGAATGCTGACTGGTTCTGTCTTAGCCACATTTTGGGGCATTTCTCGAATTTTTTCTGCAATGAAGCCATGAACTGCATTCAGTGCTTCAACTGTTCCCTGGATCAAGCACACTCGCTCAGTAGTACCTGTGGATAAAAGATTAATTTTCAGAAAACATGACTTCCTATTTTGTATTTAAAAAAATTTTTTAAAAAGCTACAAAAAGAATGATATAATTATGCCAATAAAACAATGGCAAATTAAGAACTCTAATTAGAATTATTTAATTGAAACAAAAACAATTAATGTAGACATGCCTCTTTTTATCATTCTTTTTATTCATTCTTCCCTAATCATTTCAGTCTCAAAGGAAGCCTTTGGACTCCAACAGAGCCAGAGATCCTGAGGTAGCGTCTCACTCATTCATTCATATAACAAATGCTTACCGAGCACAAGGCTAGATGAACCCCTGAAATAATCTTTAAACTGTTATTGCAAAATACAAGCTGTAGACTTAAAACCAAACAACCATTTAGCTTTATTATTAAAATATGTCTGCCTTGAGCATTATGTTCTTTTAAGAACTACTGATATGGGGTCAAAGTGACAATGGCAACTTGAAAGATTAGATAGGAATCTTAGGGGCCAGTGAGTTTATATTAATTGCGGAGGAAGAACTCAAAAAAGGAAGGTGAGAATGGTTGTACAACTCGAAGAATGTAATCAATGTGACTTAATTGTACACGTAGAAACTGTTGAATTGGTGTATGTTTTGCTGGGTATATTTTCAGCAACAACAAAATAATTAAAAAAAAAAAAGACTTAGGGTTAGAAACTGGTAAAATGCAAATGAAGATCTATGGACTCATCTTTCAAAGAGCTCATTCTTTAGGTAGAAAAGCAGACACTGAGCCAGTTAATTATGATATTGTATGATATGAAAAATAATAGAGACATGTACATGGATGGTTTAAAGGATCTACAGTGAAAAGAGTGTTTAAATCTGTGCAGAGGGGTCTTAAAAAATTTACATAGTAAATAAATTTCTGAGTATCTACCACCTTCAATTCACTTACCCCGTTCTTCCCATAGCAACAATCACTCCTGACATTCTCTATTTGTTTGTACTTTACTTTTCCCCTACAAAGTAAGCTTTAAGAGGGCAGAGAATTAGTCTGCTTTGTGCCCTGCTGTATACTCAAAGCCTAGAACAGTATCTGGCACATAGTAACCAAAAAACCAAACCCGTTGCCATTGAGTCGATTCTGACTCATAGCAACCCTGTAGGACAGAGTAGAACTGCCCCATAGAGTTTCCAGGGAGGGTCTGGTGGATCTGAACTGCCGAACTTTTGGTTAGCAGCCATAGCACCTAACCACTACGCCGCCAGCGTTTCCTGACACATAAAAAAAAAAAAAAATAGTAGGTGCAAAAAAGAAGTATTTGTTGGATATATGAATCAGTACTGTATTTATTATTGATATAGTTTTAAAAAGAAGACAGACTATCAAGGTTAAAAAGAAAATTAAAAGTAGCTTATGAAATTGCAAATTCATGAAAAAAGACACTATTAGCAATAATTATTTCACACGTAGTAAATAAAATATGGACATACGATGTGAGACATGACTAAAATGAAATTGGATGGGATTAATAGGCAGGTCCTGTAACCTATATTATACTCACAAACACAACTTAATGTAATAAGAATAAATGATTAGTTTTCCAGATTATTCTGAGCCCCAGTGCAGCAGCCTGGTATTAAACTGCAATTTTTTTTTCTCAGCATCCCAACACAACACACAAATTCACTTCTCAGAAATAAGTATTTCTTTACTAAATAGTTATCAAAAAAAATCAAATGAATGATATTTTAAAATTTATAAAATACTTGGTTTCAAACTAATGTGAACACTTTCACGGACCTAGAATGTTTCCTTTTGGAGCTATAGTTTCAAAATTACAAGCCACTCCAGAATTAAGTTTCTAAAATTTCTTGAAACCACATTCAAAATATCATAGAGAGTTTACAGTGCTTTAAAGATTATCACATGAATCATTTTTTCTAATAGTTTTAAAATAAGAATGTGAGATTATTATTCTGAATTCTAGAAAAAGATCACAGGAATCAGGAGGAGAAATAAAAGGGTAAAATTACACGGGCACAATCTAAATTTTCATGTCATAAACAATAAAAAATTCAAGTCTATGAAAAAAAGTTTCCCAAGTTTTACAAAATATTTCAATAGAGAGTAAGTATAGCCTTTATTTCTAAGGATGGGTAAAACCTAAAAAGCATAATGTTCATTTGAGGGCCTAGTTTTTCCCTGGTTTCTCTTAATCAGCCTTTCACCTCCTTATTTATCTTGATGTATCTCTACAGTTCTTGAGTAACGCGATCTAGTTCATAGGAATGCTCTAGGGAGTCTTTACACAGTTGTATTAATTGCCCAATAAATGACTAAAATAGGATGGTGACTGATCAATGTAGCTAATGCAACATGTTCTCTTTTAAGTCAGCAGACAAAACAAAACAAATCAGATTACATTTCTGCTTTTGGAGACAACTACAGAGTGCTCTTTTGAGGGTGTCAAGACAAGAAAGGAAATCAGTCAAACCCAAATAGGATTTTTTTATTTTTTTTAAATCAGACATGGCATTGAGTGAATAAAGAGATTCTAGTTTAATATAATACATATCATGTCAGACAACACAGTAACCCCAATGCTCTTCATATTGTACAGACTAGCAGATGGTAAATGGAAATCACTGAGCCATAAAGAAATATGATTGTTTAAAACAAATTTCACATAGCATGTATGAGACAATTTGGACAGAGTTCACAGGTTTACAGCTGCAATACATATTCTTTGAGGATTAAATTACTTCACTTGCATTAGAAATACTACCAAAACGGAAAAAAAGAAAGAAGGAAAAAAGGAGATTGTATATGACCACTGGGGATTCCTGTAATCCTCAGAAGAGATGCTGTCATATTCTTCTACTGAACTCTAATGGTCTTTTCACTTAGATAACACAAAACCATAATTTTTAGGAGGGAGTCACAAAAAGGGAAAGACTGTCAGATATACGACCAAACTGTGTAACAAAAATGAGTCTATAAATCATAGAAGTTACTGTTTTTGTCATTTTAAAGGCTTTCAGGCTCCATTAGTGTCTAAACTAAACTGCCAGTTATTTATCATTTCATTTGTTTAAGAGTAGCATTTACTTCTTTTTGCAGTAGAATTGCAACAGAAGCTGAAAATCTGTTACAATAAAAGTAGAGCTCACATTTTATATAATATGAAGATCCAGATGCATAATATATCATTAATTTAAAATTGCACTTTTAAGGGAGAAATTACAAAAATTCTAACAAGCAGGGTCAATGTCAAATACAGGCAGTGAAATTTGAAATGACATGAAGTTTTGGTGTCACATGCAATAGCAAATGTTAAAGTCCTAAGTTTTTAAACATATAGTTATTAAATGAATAAAATAGTAATGTTTTGATAAACATTTAATAAAAATACATTCACCCTATGATACTGCCTGTGTAATCCTGGATAAGTCACTTAAACTATGCCTGCTCTTACGGAAGGCAGCATTCTATCGCTAGAGCCATACTCTCTTACCCACCATGTCCATTGTTCCAGCAGTTATTAGAGATTTCTTGTATCATCATTTTTCCTTTTCTATTGGATCATTTCCACCAGCAGACAAACAGGTTGTTATACCTTGGTTTCTTTTTAAAGAGCATCACTTTACGACAGAATTTAAAAAATTACCCTTTTGCAATTCTAATGAAATAATTGAGCAGCAATGATCAATAATAGATAAAACCATTAGATAAATGGTTAATGGAAAATTTTCAATGGATGCATCAGGTTGTCACCACCCGACTTCATTGATCAATGTTAGCATCTCTAAGAGAAGGAAAACCAAACATTACATGCCTCTAGATGTGATGCAATATAAAACACGCCACACCAACTCTGAAGTATGTATCCAAAAATAACCGCGTCTAAATCTAATCAAGCCTTTAGCACTACATTACAGTTTACGGATAATTCTGAAAACAGAGGAATAAATTAAACGACACCATGAGGAAGCAAAGTGAGAAATCCAGCATGTAAGATAGTCTACAGGACAGTTGATGCAGCTCCCTCAATGAAAAATGTACAGTTCTCTAGACTAAGAGAGACTTGAGACATAATGATCAAACACAAATTGAAATATGATTCACTCCAGATTTAAACAAACAACTTTTAAAAAACATAACTGGGGCAATCTGATAAGGACTGGATAGTGGATAGCATCAAAGAATTACTGTTGATTTTAACAGGTGTGATTATGGCATCAGATAATGTAAGGAAGTGTCTTTTCTTTTTTGAGATACATACTGAAGTATGTATGGGTAAAGTGTCTGGGATTTTGCTTCAAAATATTTCTGTAACAATAACAAAAAAGGACTAAATGAAAAATGAATGGCAAAATCTTGATACTGTTGGTCTGTATCAGTGGTATAAAGGGGTTCATTGTACTATTCTACTTTTATGCACGTTTGAAATTTTCACAATGAAAAAATTAAAAGCTCCCCTTGAACTCATACTTCCCTCTAGTTACAGCTCAATTTCCCTGTCTCTCCTTATTGTAAAATTCCTTAAATAAGCTATACTCTCTATTTCCTCACTATTCATTCCGTTTTTCTTGAATCTATTTCAACACAGCTTTTGTCTCTCCACACCACTGAAACCACTCATCACAGCAATGGGGCAAATCCATTGATTTATTCTCAGTCCTCATGTTTGACCCACCAGCGGCATTAGGCACAGATGACCACCCTCTTCTTAAAACACTTTACTTGGCTTCCAGGATACACACTGTCATGAACTGAATTACGTCCTCCCAAAATTGTGTATATCAACTTGGTTAGGTCATGTGTGGTTGTCCTCCATTTCGTGATTGTCATTTTATGTTGAGAGGATGAGGGTGGGACTGTAATACCACCCTTACTCACCTCACCTCCCCGACCCAAGGAAAAGGGAGTTTCCCTGGGGTGTGACTTGCATCACCTTTTATCAAGAGATAAAAGGAAACGGAAGCAAGCAGAGAGTTGGGGACCTCACACCACCAAGAAGGCAGCACTAGGAGCAGAGTGCCTTTTGGGCCCCGGGGTCCCTGTACTAGAGAAGCTCCTTGACCATGGAAGATTGAGGACAAGGACCTTCCTCCAGAGCCAAGAGAAAAGAGAAAGCCTTCCTCTGGAGCAGACACCCTGAATTTGGATTTGTAACTTACTGGACTGTGAGAAAATAAATTTCTCTTTGTTAAAGCGATCCACATGTAGTATTTCTGTTATGGCAGCACTAGATGACTAAGACACACACATTACTGGTTTTTATTCAATTCCTTCATGCATTTACTCAATAAACATTTACTGAATCCCTACTAAATGTTAAGTACTATACTAGAAGTTGTAGATACAGTAGTGACCAAACGCTACCATCTCACTCTCCTAGAAATCTTATTCTAGTTCATATAGACAGACACTATTAAAAAAAAAAAAAAATCCTGAAATATATAGAGAGAATACTAAAAGGAAATAAATGCTATGGAGGAAACCAAGGGACAATGCCAGGTTGAGCAAAGGCAAAAAGAAAGAAAAGCATGAAAGGAATTTGACTGTCAAGTTCACTGCTGTATTTCCAGTGACTACAATAGTGCCTAAAAAAAAACCCAAACTCACTGCGATCGATTCGATTCTGACTCATAGCGACCCTGCAGGACAGAGTAGATCTGTCCCATAGGGTTTCCAAGGAGCAGCTGGTGGATTCGAACTGCTGACCTTTTGGTTAGCAGCTGAGCTCTTAATCCACTGTGCCACCAGGGTTTCTAGTACACAGCAAATACTCAAGTATTTTTTGAAGAATCAAATAACTCTTGAGTCTAAATATTCTTATCTGTAAAATGAAAACATTTAAGTGATAGATTTCCAAGACCTTTTCATCTATAAAAATGTCTATAAAACAGTAAGCCTCTGGGTTCACAATATCAGTCAATGTATGTGAAAATGCGATATGTTTTGGGATATAATTAAAAAAAACTACAAGTTATAAATTACTATTATATGGATTAAAAGCATACTCTTAAGGAGGGCTTGGAACCCTGGTGGCACACTGGTTAAGAGCTTGGCTACAAACCAAAAGGTCGGCAGTTCAAATCCACCAGCTGCTCCTTGGAAACACTATGGAGCAGGTCCCCTACTCTCTACGTTCTACTCTCATAGTTCTGCTATGAGTCAGAATCGACTCGACGGCAACAACTTTGGTTTTGGTTTTAAGGAGAGCTTTGGGAAAGGTGGAAACCCTGGTGGCATAGTGGTTAAGTGCTACGGCTGCTGACCAAAAAGGTCAGCAGTTTGAATCTGCCAAGCACTCCTTGGAAGCTATATGGGGCAGTTCTACTCTATCCTATAGGGTTGCTATGAGTCAGAATTCGATGGCAGCGCGTTTGGTTTCTTTTTTGGGGGGGAAAGATGATAAAAAAATAAGTACCATTTTTTTCTTTCCAGGGTAGAAAAAAAATTAGATCAACTCTGAAAATATAATTTCCCTAAGGGAATACAGCTAGGGAAAAAAAGGAATAATTTTTGCTGTGGTTTGAAACAGTCTAAAACTTTTTGATACCTGAGACCTATTTTAGTAGTCAAGTTACGATGAGGCTATTCTAAAATGATGGGTAAAATCAACCCACCAAGGGTATATACTAATAATTTGATACACGTATTTCCAACTGCCAAATATAATGAAAATTAGTTAACATTTAGTTTGAATGTAAGATGTGTTCATACTCCTATTGATAATATAACTCTATCTTCTGATAAGCTATATAATTCTTTAGGGTATCTAAAACAGGGCATTTCATTGGATGAGTGACAAGGAAACCACTCAAAATAAAAATTAACACCAAATATCTAATATTAATAATTCTATGACAACCTATAGAAATGTTTTTGACCTCAAAAAGAACTAGGAAAAAATGCCAAATAACTTTACAAAAGGCAAAAACTGAAATTTAAACAAAACATGACAATTTTTACTAACTGCTACTGATAGTATTAAGAAATTACTACAGGAAAACCTGTGAAAGCTGGAACTTGTATATAAAAGGGAAATGTGTCAGAAAAGGAAACTCAAATATTTTCCACTAATAGAGGGAGAAAGCAAAGTGTTAAGACTGCACCCTGTCTGTCAAAGGCAGAAAACGTGAGAGACCGGAAACAAGGCAGTCCCACCAAGTTCCAGATCTCAGAGGTTTCACTGAAAATTCTGGATAAGAAATTTTCTGAGTGGGTAAGGGTTTATTTGTTTCAACACAACATTTAATTTCTACCATTTCAATAACTATCTCCCAACTTATTATACAGTTTCATATACACTGAGTATTTCCTTGATACTTGGGGTTAAAAATATTGCTCTACAATACCCTGCTCAAAAAAGACTGGGTTAAAGAAGACATTAAGGATGGAATAAAGAAATTCAGAGAATGCAACAAGACTGAAAACACTTCCTATCAAAACCTCTGGGACACAGCGAAGGCAGTGCTCAGAGGTCAATTTAGATCGATAAATGCACACACACATAAAGAAGAAAAAGCCAAAATCAGAGAACTGTTCCTACAACTAGAAAAAATAGAAAGAGAGCAACAAAAGAATCCGTGAGGCAACAGAAGAAAGCAAATAATAAAAATTAGAGCAGAATTAAATGAATTAGAGAACAGAAAAACAATTCAAAGAATTAACAAAGCCAAAAGCTGGTTCTCTGAAAAAATTAACAAAACTGATAAACCATTGGCCAGGTTGACTAAAGAAATACAAGAAAGGAAACAAATAACCCGAATAAGAAATGAGATGGGCCATATCACAACAGACCCAACTGAAATTAAAAGAACCATATCAGATTACTACAAAAAATTGTACTCTAACAAATTTGAAAACCTAGAAGAAACGGATGAATTCCTAGAAACACACTACCTACCTAAACTAACACAATCAGAAGTAGAACAACTAAATAGACCCATAACAAAAAAAGAGATTGAAAAGGTAATAAAAAAAAAAAACTCCCAACAAAAAAAAAGCCCTGGCCCAGACGGCTTCACTGCAGAGTTCTACCAAACTTTCAGAGAAGAGTTAACACCACTACTCCTAAAGGTACTTCAAAGCATAGGAAAGATGGAATGCTACCCAACTCATTCTATGAAGCCAGCATATCCCTGATACCAAAACCAGGTAAAGGCACCACAAAAAAAGAGAAAATTACAGACCTATATCCCTCATGAACATAGATGCAAAAATCCTCAACAAAATTCTAGCCAACAGAATTCAACAACATGTCAAAAAAATAATCCACCATGGCCAAGTGGGATCTGTACCAGGTATGCAAGATTGGCACAATAGTAGAAAAACAATTAATGTAATCCACCACATAAATAAAACAAAAGAAAAAAAACCCACGATCTTATCAATTGATGCAGAAAAGGCATTTGTCAAAGTTCAACACCCATTCATGATAAAAACTCTCAGCAAAATAGGAATAGAAGGAAAATTCCTCAACGTAATAAAGGGCATTTATGCAAAGCCAACAGCCAACATCATCCTAAATGGAGAGAACCTGAAAGCATTTCCCTTGAGAACAGGAACCAGACAAGGATGCCCTTTATCACTGTTCTTATTCAACATTGTGTTAGAGGTCCTAGCCAGAGCAATTAGGCTAGACGAAGAAATAAAGGGCATCTGGATTGGCAAGGAAGAAGTAAAATTATCTCTATCTGCGGACGACATGATCTTTTTTTTTTTTCCATATAAAATCCACATTTTATTTCTTAGTTTTTTAATTTATTTTTTTATTAACTTTTATTGAGCTTCAAGTGAACGTTTACAAATCAAGTCAGACTGTCACATATAAGTTTATATATACCTTACTCCGTACTCCCACTTGCTCTCGCCCTAATGAGTCAGCCCTTCCAGTCTCTCCTTTTGTGACAAGTTTGCCAGCTTCCAACTCTATCCTCCCATCCCTCCTCCAGACAGGAGATGCCAACACAGTCTCAAGTGTCCACCTGATATAATTAGCTCACTCTTCATCAGCATCTCTCTCCTACCCATTGTCCAGTCCCTTTCATGTCTGATGACTTGTCCTCGGGAATGGTTCCTGTCCTGGGCCAACAGAAGGTTTGGGGACCATGACTGCCGGGATTCCTCTAGTCTCAGTCAGACCATTAAGTATGGTCTTTTTATGAGAATTTGGGGTCTGCATCCCACTGATTTCCTGCTCCCTCAGGGGTTCTCTGTTGTGCTCCCTGTCAGGGCAGTCATCGATTGTGGCCGGGCACCAACTAGTTCTTCTGGTCTCAGGATGATGTAGATCTCTGGTTCATGTGGCCCTTTCTGTCTCTTGGGCTCTTAGTTATCGTGTGACCTTGGTGTTCTTCATTCTCCTTTGCTCCAGGTGGGTTGAGACCAATTAATGCATCTTAGTTGGCCGCTTGTTAGCATTTAAGACCCCAGACGCCACATTTCAAAGTGGGATGCAGAATGTTTTCGTAATAGAATTATTTTGCCAATTGACTTAGAAGTCCCCTTAAACCATGGTCCCCAAACCCTGCCATTGCTCCGCTGACCTTTGAAGCATTCAGTTTATCCCAGAAACTTCTTCGCTTTTGGTCCAGTCGAGCTGACCTTCCATGTATTGAGTATCGTCCTTCCCTTCACCTAAAGCAGTTCTTAGCTACTAATTAATCAGTAACCACAAAAGTATGTGTTCTTCTCAGTTTATACTATTTCTCAAGATCTTATAATAGTGGTCTTATACAATATTTGTCCCTTTGCCTCTGACTCATTTCGCTCAGCATAATGCCTTCCAGGTTCCTCCATGTTATGAAATGTTTCAGAGATTCGTCACTGTTCTTTATCGATGAGTAGTATTCCATTGTGTGAATATACCACAATTTATTTAACCATTCATCCGTTGATGGACACCTTGGTTGCTTCAGGCTTTTTGCTATTGTAAACAGAGCTGCAATAAACATGGGTGTGCATATATCTGTTTGTGTGAAGGCTCTTATTTCTCTAGGGTATATTCCGAGGAGTGGGATTTCTGGGTTGTATGGTAGTTCTATTTCTGTTTAAGATAACGCTAGATAGATTTCCAAAGTGGTTGTACCATTTCACATTCCCACCAGCAGTGTATAAGAGTTCCAATCTCTCCGTAGCTTCTCCAACATTTATTATTTTGTGTTTTTTGGATTAATGCCAGCGTTGTTGGAGTGAGATGAAATCTCATTGTACTTTTAATTTGCATTTCTCTAATGGCTAATGATCGAGAGCATTTTCTCATGTATCTCTTGGCTGCCTGAATATCTTCTTTAGTGAAATGTGTGTTCATATCCTTTGCCCACTTCTTGATTGGGTTGTTTGTCTTTTTGTGGTTGAGTTTTGACAGAATCATATAGATTTTAGAGATCAGGCGCTGGTCGGAGATGTCATAGCTGAAAATTCTTTCCCAGTCTGTAGGCGGTCTTTTTACTCTTTTGGTGAAGTCTTTAGATGAGCATAGGTGTTTGATTTTTAGGAGCTCCCAGTTATCTGGTTTCTCTTCGTCAGTTTTGGTAATGTTTTGTATTTTGTTTATGCCTTGTATTAGGGCTCCTAACATTGTCCCTATTTTTTCTTCCATGATCTTTATCATTTTAGACTTTACGTTTAGGTCTTTGATCCATTTGGAGTTAGTTTTTGTGCATGGTGTGAGGTATGGGTCCTGTTTCATTTTTTTGCAAGTGGCTATCCAGTTATGCCAGCACCATTTTTTAAAAAGACTATCTTTTCCCCAATTAACTGACACTGGGCCTTTGTCAAATATCAGCTGCTCATATGTGGATGGATTTATATCTGGGTTCTCAATTCTGTTCCACTGGTCTATGTGTCTGTTGTTGTACCACTACCAGGCTGTTTTGATTACTGTGGCTGTATAATAGCTTCTGAAATCAGGTAGAGTGAGGCCTCCCACTTTCTTCTTCTTTTTCAGTAATGCTTTGCTTATCCGAGGCTTCTTTCCCTTCCATATGAAGTTGGTGATTTGTTTCTCTATCACCTTAAAAAATGACATTGGAATTTGGATCGGAAGTGCATTGTGTGTATAGATGGCTTTTGGTAGAATAGACATTTTTACTATGTTAAGTCTTCCTATCCATGAGCAAGGTATGTTTTTCCACTTAAGTATGTCCTTTTTAATTTCTTGTAGTAGAGCTTTGTAGTTTTCTTTGTATAGGTCTTTTACATCCTTGGTAAAATTTATTCCCAAGTATTTTATCTTCTTGGGGGCTACTGTGAGTGGTATTGATTTGGTTATTTCCTCTTCGATGTTCTTTTTGTTGATGTAGAGGAATCCAAGTGATTTTTGTATGTTTATCTTATAACCTGAGACTCTGCCAAACTCTTCTATTAGTTTCAGTAGTTTTCTGGAGGATTCCTTAGGGTTTTCTGTGTATAAGATCATGTCATCTGCAGATAAGAGATAATTTTACTTCCTCTTTGCCAATCTGGATGCTCTTTATTTCTTTGTCTAGCCTAATCGCTCTGGCTAGGACCTCTAGCAAAATGTTGAATAAGAGCGGTGATAAAGGGCATCCTTGTCTGGTTCCCGTTCTCAAGGGAAATGCTTTCAGGCTCTCTCCATTTAGAGTGATGTTGGCTGTTGGCTTTGCATAAAAAGATGCCCTTTATTATGTTGAGGAATTTTCCTTCAATTCCTATTTTGGTGAGAGTTTTTATCATAAATGGGTGTTGGACTTTGTCAAATGCCTTCTCTGCATCAATTGATAAGATCATGTGGTTTTTGTCTTTTGTTTTACTTATATGGTGGATTACATTAATGGTTTTTCTAATATTAAACCAGCCTTGCACACCTGGTATAAATCCCACTTGATTGCGGTGAATTATTTTTTTGATATGTTGTTGAATTCTATTGGCTAGAATTTTGTTGAGGATTTTTGCATCTATGTTCATGAGGGATATAGGTCTCTAATTCTCTTTTTTCGTGGTGTCTTTACCTGGTTTTGGCATCAAGGAGATGGTGGCTTCATAGAATGTGTTGGGTAGTATTCCGTGCAGACGACATGATCTTAGACACAGAAAACCCTAAGGAATCCTCCAGAAAACTACTGAAACTAATAGAAGTGTTCAGCAGAGTTTTAGGTTATAAGATAAACATACAAAAATCAGTTCGATTCCTCTGCATCAACAAAAAGAACATCGAAGAGGAAATCACGAAATCGATACTATTCGCAGTAGCCCCCAAGAGGATAAAATACTCAGGAATAAATCTTACCAAAGATGTAAAAGACCTATACAAAGAAAACTACAAGGTACTACACTGCAAGAAACTAAAAGGGACCTACATATGTGGAAAAATCAACCTTGCTCATGAATAGGAAGACTTAACAATTTAAAAATGTCTATTCTATCAAAAGCTGTCTATACATACAATGCATTTCCGATCCAAATTCCAAAGACATTTTTTAATGTGATGGAGAAACAAATCACCAACTTCACAAGGAAGGGAAAGAAGCTCCAGAAAAGTAAAGCATTACTGAAAAAGAAGAACAAAGTGGGAGGCCTCACTCTACCTGACTTTAGAACATATTATACAGGCACAGTAGTCAAAACAGCCTGGTACTGGTACAACAACAGATACATGGACCAATGGAACAGAATTGAGAACCCAGATATAAACGCATCCACATATGTGCTGCTCATATTTGACAAATGTCCAGTGTCAGTTAATTGGGGAAAAGATAGTCTTTTTAAAAAATGGTGCTGGCATAACTGGATAGCCACTTGCAAAAAAATGAAACAGGACCCATACCTCACACCATGCACAAAAACTAACTCCAAATGGATCAAAGACCTAAACGTAAAGTCTAAAATGATAAAGATCATGGAAGAAAAAATAGGGACAATGTTAGGAGCCCTAATACAAAGCATAAACAGAATATAAAACATTACTAAAAATGACGAAGAGAAACCAGATAACTGGAAACTCCTAAAAATCAAACACCTATGCTCATCTAAAGACTTCAATAAAAGGGTAAAAAGACCACCTACAGACTGGGAAAAAATTTTCAGCTATGACATCTCTGACAAGCACCTGATCTCTAAAATCTACATGATTTTTGTAAAACTTAATCACAAAAAGACAAACAACCCAATTAAAAATTGGGCAAAGGATATGAACATGCACTTCACTAAACAAGATATTCGGGTGGCTAACAGATACATGAGGAAATGCTCTCGATCGTTAGCCATTAGAGAAATGTGAATTAAAACTACGATGAGATTCCATCTCACTCCAACAAGGCTGGCAATAATCCAAAAAACACAAAATAATAAATGTTGGAGAGGCTGTGGAGAGACTGGAACACTTATACACCGCTGGTGGGAATGTAAAATGGTACAACCACTTTGGAAATTGATCTGGCATTTTCTTAAAAAGCTGGAAATAGAACTACCATACGACCCAGATATCCCACTCTTCGGAATATATCCTAGAGAAATAAGAGCCTTTACACAAACAGATATATGCACACCCATGTTTACTGCAGCACTGTTCACAATAGCAAAAAGCTGGAAGCAACCAAGGTGTCCATCAACGGATGAATGGATAAATAAATTACGGTATATTCACACAATGGAATACTACTCATCGATAAAGAACAGTGATGAATCTGTGAAACATTTCATAACATGGAGGAACCTGGAAGGCATTATGCTGAGTGAAATTAGATGTAAAAGGACAAATATTGTATAAGACCACTATTATAAGATCTTGAGAAATAGTTTCAACTGAGAAGAATGCATTCTTTTGTGGTTAAGAGAGGAGGGGGGAGGAAGGGTGGGAGACAGTTATTTAGTGATTAGATAGTAGATAAGAACTACTTTAGGTGAAAGGAAGGACAATACTCAATACAGGGGAGGTCAGCGCAACTGGACTGGACCAAAAGCAAAGAAGTTTCTTGGATAAACTGAATGCTTCGAAGGTCAGCAGAGCAGGGGCGGGGGCTTGGGGACTATGGTTTCAGGGGACATCTAAGTCAACTGGCATAATAAATTCTATTAAGAAAACATTCTGCATCCCACTTTGGAGAGTGGCGTCTGGGGTCTTAATCGCCATCTAAGATCCATCAATTGGTCTCAACCCACCTGGATCAAAGGAGAATGAAGAACACCAAGCTCACAAGGTAATTATGAGCCCAAGAGACAGAAAGGACTACATGAACTAGAGACTACATCATCCTGAGACCAGAAGAACTAGATGGTGCCTGGCCACAACCGATGACTGCCCTGACAGGGAGCACAACAGAGAACCCCTGAGGGAGCAGGAGATCAGTGGGATGCAGACCCCAAATTCTCATAAAAAGACCAGACTTAATGGTCTGACTAAGACTGGAAGAGTCCCGGTGGTCACAGTCCCCAAACCTTCTGTTGGCCCAGGACAGGAACCATTCCCGAACCCAACTCATCAGACATGGGTTGGACTGGACAAGGGGTTGGAGAGAGATGCTGAGGAGAGTGAGCTACTTTCATCAGGTGGACACTTGAGACTATGTTGGCATCTCCTGTCCAGAAGGGAGATAGGAGGGTAGAGGCGGTTAGAAACTGGCAAACGGTCACGAAAGGAGAGACTAGAAGGAGGGAGCGAGCTGACTTATTAGGGGGAGAGTAAGTGGGAGTATGTAGTAAGGTGTACATAAGTTTATATATGAGAGACTGACTTGATCTGTAAACTTTCACTTAAAGCACAATAAAAATTACATAAAAAATTATAGTTCTAGGTAGTAATAATATGGCAGCCTCAAGATTTATTTAACTATGTATGTCTACTGACCCTTACACAAATGGTTCTTTTGAATAGTATTTGTTCTGAAAGAACAATATGAAAGTTTTCATATTATTAACCTCATTGGCACATATCTCTGCTGTTTGTTGTTACATTTGATTATAACAGGCTCGTCTCTTTACTTCTACTTTACTTTTTCTAATAGTCAACAGCTTGATAACCAGCTAAGCGAGGCTGTTAAAACTACATAAACTAATAATCAAAAGTTCCTAGTTACAACCCTAGGAGATGCTTGGCGTTTGTGAAATCATTTCGCCTTTTTTTGTCCCATTTATTTCTGATTTTTGGGGTGTCAATAGGGGAAATTAAAGTTTTCTTCCTAAAAGGTAAGAAACTGTATATAGGTATCTTAATTTTTTAAATAGAAACACAGAATATAAGTTACTTTATGAATAAAGCAATTTGCAGTGAGATCTTTCACTATTTCAATCTATAGTCATGGCAATTTAACTTCTTTCACTATGTCTTTATGGTTCTAAAAAAGCCTAAGGAGTTGGTGCCCGGCCACAATCGATGACTGCCCTGACAGGGAGCACAACAGAGAACTCCTGAGGGAACAGGAGATCAGTGGGATGCAGACCCCAAATTCTCATAAAAAGACCATACTTAATGGTCTGACTGAGACTAGAGGAATCCCGGCGGCCATGCTCCCCAAACCTTCTGTTGGCATAGGACAGGAACCATTCCTGAAGACAACTCATCAGACATGAAAGGGACTGGTCAGCGGGTGGGAGAGAGATGCTGATGAAGAGTGAGCTAATTATATCAGGTGGACACTTGAGAGTGTGTTGGCAGCTCTTGTCTGGAGGGGGGATGGGAGGATAGAGAGAGAGGGAAGCTGGCAAAATTGTCACGAAAGGAGAGACTGAAAGGGCTGACTCAATAGGGGAAGAGCAGGTGGGAGTACGGAGTAAGATGTATGTAAACTTATATGTGACAGACTGATTGGATTTGTAAACGTTCACTTGAAGCTTAATAAAAGTTAATAAAAAAAAAAAGCCTAAGGATTATGTCATTAGTTTTGTTTTAGTTAACTATTAAAGGTAAAGGACAGAACATCAATCATTGGTAATAAAATGTATTACAAGTTGCAGGTTGTGGTGGTTGTTGTTATCTGCTGTCGAGTCAGTTCCCACTCATAGCGACCCTATGTACAACAGAATGAAACACCGCCCAGTTCTGCACCATCCTTACAATCGTTTTTATGCTACATTTTTATATTACGTTATTAAAACCCACGAGAATAATAGCAATAGCTATGGTATCTCAGATAAAATTTAACATGCTAAAATTGTTGAAAGAGTCTAATACCGAAATATGTCTTTATTTCAATGTGACAAGTCAGTTGTTATTTCCTTAAAATGTATCATTCATAATAATCTATATATGAGAAACATATATTCCTATTCATGTCTTTATAAATAGGTGGTTTACATGCATTTCTTAGGTTTCCACATTTGTTGTAATAGTTATATCAGCAAAAGTCCCTTTTAAGGGCGTTTCAGGTACTTACATCAGCAAAATCCCCACCTGAAAGCATTTAAAGGGTGTGCTAGGTGCAGCAATACAGCATTATATTCTTTAAGGGTAAAAATACATACTTTACCAATTTTAAGAAATTAAATCATTTGAAGTCCTCTTCTGAAGCTCACCACTACAAATCTTTTCCTTATGATTTATTTTCTCTTCCATGCCCCTGTACTCATTAGGGGTAAACTAAAATTTTAAGCAGTTTTCTAAGCTGCAACTCAAAATATTATTCTAACATACGTGATTTAAAGAGTGATTATATTTCCTTACACTTAGAAACCATTTTATAATTTAAAAGGACATACCGATGTAAATATATGTACGTGTGTCTACATATATATAAATCTAAAAGATACTAATATCCTTCAGAGAACTTAAGAAGACAGAATGAATGACAATGCAAGGAGAATGGCTATCCAGGTTCTAGTATATGTGGTGGAGCGGTGGTTAAGTACTCGGCGGCTAACTGAAAGATCAGTGGTTTGACCCACCAGCCGCTCTGTGGGAAAAAAGACGGGACAGTCTGCTTCCATAAAGATTACAACCTTGGAAACTCTACAGGGGCAGCAGTTCTACTCTATCCTACAGGGTCGCTATGAATTGGAATCAACTCGACGTCAAAGTTTTTTGTTTTTTTTTTAATGTATATGTGTGCACCTACGTATATACAGACAGTGCCTGGATGGGGCAAATGGTTAACATGCTTGGCTGCTAACTGAAATACTGGTACCTTGAGTTTAACCAGAGATGCCTCAGAAGAAAGGCCTGGAGATCTATTCTGAAAAATTAGCCGCTGAAAATCCTGTGGTGCACAGCTCTACTCTGACACACGTGAGGCTGCCATCAATGGGATTGACTCAATAGATACATACACTCACTTAATGCTCATAATAACCAGGGCAGATATTATTATCTCCAACTACAGGTAAGGAGTTGGAAAATGGTAAGCAATCGGACCAAGGGCACATAACTAACAAAAGCAGGGAGACGTACAATCTTGTTAAACACATTACTCTTTATATTATCACACTCTCTGAAAACATAGTATTAAGCCAGCTACCAAATTAAACCCATTTTAAAAATTATGTATATTTCCTCTTCATTATGGAAAAATAAATTTTCACACACGTTTGATAATTTTTAAAAATACACTGAATCATACCATTATTTTCTCTTGACAGATTTATTCCAAATCTGGCATAAAATGAAAGAACTTATTAACCCTTCTTGCAGAGAACAGACTGCCATAGGAGACAGTCAATAACTGTGTGGGTTATTAGCAAGATTTTCAGAATAAGTTTTCAGATCTACACAAGCATTTAATTGTCACAAAAATAAGTTTGATTTGTAACTGCAGCCTTTATACCATTATACCGTGATGCACATTTGATAATAGTTCCTGCTAGCCTTCAATTACTAAAGAGGAAGTGCACTATTTCAAGAAGAGGCTTTTTTTTGTTTGTTTTATTCTTAAAATAAATTGTAGGAATTGACATCCTATGATGTAAAGTAATAAATGCTTTTCTTCTCTAGGCGATTAACTTTCTACACAATCACATCTCAACAGTCCAAGCCAACATAGTGAAGGCTTGATTCTCTTTATATAGAGTGTGCCTTAATATTAAAATATATTTAATCAAGCAAAAAGGTGAAAAAAGATACTAGCATTCTTCAGAGAACTTAAGAAGATAGGATGCATGGCAATGAAAGGAGAATGTTATCCAGGTTCTCATTCACTTACTCCCTGTCCCATGCATGCATGCATGCAAAAAAAAAAACTCACTGCCATCAAGTCGATTCTGACTCACAGTGACCCTATAGGGCAGAGTAGATTCGCCCCATAGGGTTCCCAAGGCTATAAATCTTTAAGGAAGCAGACTGCCACCTACTTCTCCCAAAGAACCGCTGGCGGGTTGAAACCTGCTGCTGACCTTTTGGTTAGCAGTCTAGCTCTTTAACCACTGTACCACCAGGGCTCCTTATGTATGCAAAAGTATGCTAATTTACTTTTAAACAGTCATTCCCATGAAGTAGCACCAGTAGCACAGGTGATTCTAACTTCTAAGGAACGCTAAGGATTGAAAGCAGACATTTCTGATAATTCTAAGTAATCACTGTAATTGTTCTTATACAGTAAGTAATTTCCAGTTTCTTTATTCTGAAGCCTGCAGAAGGTCTAACAGTTGTGATGATGACTACTTGTTCATTCATCCACAGCACAGGATCATTATAGCAATCCTAATTTAGCTAATATTTCCTCTCAACTTCCATTATGAATTACAGAAAGGGAAAACTGCCACACCAAATTTCACCCGACATTTAAATTTTGTTACACATATACAAATATAGACCTGCTGACTCTCCCTCCACTCCCAATTACTGTCACCATTTTTGACATTGATCTATATACTCTCAAATTTCTGCTATAAGAAAAATAGCCCTTCGAATCCTTCTAGCTATTTGTTATGTACAAGTAGGGATTTACTCTGAGAATTTTGCAGGCCATGCTTGGAAGCTGGGAAAACAGATTTCAATACATACATGATATCAACTCAAGCTCAGAAACTCTGAAGTGTGCCCAGTGGTGGCCTGAATAGCTAATCAAAGTCATGCAATGTTAGAGAGAAACATACCACTGGGTATATAATGGGAACATATCAGAGGAGTGTTGCTTTATAAGCTGACAACAAGAAGATAAAAATCTCTGGTGACAGAACCATTCCTGACACATATCAAAGTTTTCCCTTTGAAATCACAGCTACATCTATGCATTAGCTAAGATTGAGCACTGACATTAGTCCCTATTTTCTTAAAAAATGGACTTATTAAGAGAATCGTTCCATTTTTATAAGCCCATAAATATAATATGAAGACAAGGCCCACATTTGTATGAATTTCAAGAGCAAGTGAGTCACTCAAGTCAGTGACTGTCATACTATTAATCACATGTACTATATCAAATGAATGAAGGGCAAGCATAAAGGACTGTGACCCTTTCACTTTCTGGGGGAAGTAACATATGATAAATTTGTAAAGGTTGGAAATACAATAAAAATTTCAACGATACATGTAATCAGTTATTAATTTTGGAAGCAGTTTTACGTGTGCTAATACAGAAATGATGACATTTTATCAAGAAAGAAAATACAAACCTACCGCTAATACAACCTGGTAATCTATACCATTCCTTGTAAAATAGTTATGCTATGACCATGATGTTGAAAACAATTACCAAAATATCTTATTATTTATAAATAACTTCAGCACGCAATAGCACATTTAGAAAAAAATGTGACTTTGAGGTTGAACATGAGGCTCAGAAGTTATTCAACTCTTTTGCTAAAAATTATTTTCATATTTCTTAATGTGAACAAACCAGAGAGCAACTTATTAATTCATTTCTCTCACCTTTAACATTAAAAGAAATACAAAATAAAGTTATTAGAATATCTTAGATTTATAGTGGCTGAAAGTGAGATGTGAAAATGGGTAATCTATCAGATACCTGTTCAACTTCAGTTCAAAGCAGGTACTTACTGTTCAGAAATTTCTGTGCATCCATAAACTAAATTTAATTGACAGACCCATTATCTTAATTTTAAAAATTTATGCATCAGAAAACTGCAAAACTGTGTTGCTATAATAATTTTCTGTAATTGCAATTCTTCTTCAATTCATACAAGTTCATCTCCTACCTTTGCCTCTTTTATTCTGAGTGTTATGGAAAAGGCCTGACAAATGGAGGAATTCCAGGCTAGACAGCAGGTTCTCTGTCAGATGTATTCATGCCCTATCACAGGAACACACACTCTGCACTGGCTCAAACCCCTGACCCTCTGGATAGTCCTGCTGACTTCTAATCTACTTGAGGACAGATCTTTGGACTCGTGGTTACCTACTGGTCTCTGATCCATGTGAGGACAGATTGGCTTTCTGTCAACCTCTGGCCTCCTTTCCTTTAAAAGGGATCTCTGGGTCTTTGGTTTCCTCTCCACTTTCCACTCAGTTTCTGGCCTCATGCCCTTATTCATTAACCTGCTCCCTATGAATAAGTCCTTGAGTGTCCTTTAGTTAGTTCATTTGAGCCAACTGTTCCCCTGACCTGTGGCTATCACAATACCTCAGTATCTCACTACCTTGTTACCCTGCTCCTCCCCATCAAAGACCACACATATGTCTTCGCGTATTACCAACAGAAGTCCAAGTCTCATCATCCGGTTCTTATCCTCATATTCTTCTCTATGTCCTTGATTTGGACCCAATTTCCTATCCTTTCCTGTCCTTCTCAGCATATGTCCCATATCCCTAACTTCTTTTTTATACATTCCTCTTAGTGCTACCCCTTATATAAAACTGCTATTTATTTTCCACGGAGCTCTCAAATGGCATATTTTTTTTTTCTCTTAAATCCCAGATTACTCAGGGGGAGGAAATGACTAGGTATTTTCCTTGCTCCACTTTGCCATGTCCTTCTTCTCTTTGCCATCACTTCTTTCTCTTTCAAAGTTTTTGGAAATATAGGATGAGCAAGAGTATAGTTGTACAGGCATACAGTAAATCAGATGCTAAAGTTTTCAGTCAACAAGAAAGAATGACAGAGATGTCGGTAAATTACAGCAATGTGGAATAATAGCAAGTGGCATGAATCCTGGGTGGTGCAAGTGGTTTGTGATCAGCTGCTAACAGAAAGGTTGGCTGTTCAAACCTACCCAGTGGTACCATGGAAGAAGGACCTGGTGATTCACTTCTGTAAAAAATTACAGCCAGGAAAATCCTATGGAACCATTCTACTCTGTAACACATGGGGTCACCATGAGTCAGGGGTGACTTGATGGCAGTTAACCACAACAACACAGTACTACAGCATTCTACCTTTCGTTCTCCATTATAGTAACCTCAGTTAACCACTTCCTCCTTATAGAAACACTTTCTCCTTTTGGCATCTTTGCTGCTATTCTCTTCCTTGGACATCTCATTTAGTGCCATCATTGTAAATACCACAAAAATATAGTCTGAATTAATTTACTCTTCTCCTGCTATGGATACCTCCCTAGTCCAAGCCACCATTTCTCTCAACAGGATCACAGTATCCTCCTATTTTTTCAGCCTCACTTCTTGCTCCTCTACAAGCTCAAAGTAATTTTTGAACATGTTAATCATATGTCATTTACTTGTTTAAAATACTCCACACTAAAGAGTTAAATCCAAACTCTTTACTACAGCTTACGAAGCCCTTTATGATCTGGCCTCTGCTTAGCTCTCAGCCCTCATCTCCTATTATCCTCTCTCTCATTTTCTAACTCCAGGGAATTGGGTCTTATTTAGTTCCTGGAACATGCCAAGCTTATTCTCACTTACGCTTTTTTTTTTTTTTACCCCTACAGATCTCTATATGCCTGGGAGTACTCTTCCTCTGGCTTTTCTCATGTTGGTCCTTCTATAATCACTAAGGTTTTGGCTCAAAGATACCTCATCGGAGAGGTCTTCCTTAACAATTATACAACGGCCTACTCTCAATTATTATGTTATGCTGCTTTACCTGATCCACGACTCTTAATCACTTTCTCAAAGTTTTATTTGTTGTAATTTGTTTACTTCATTGTTTGTCCCTCTCTGCAAGAACAAACATTCCAAGTGGGCACGGATCCTGAGTGTTCACAGCTGTATCCCCAGCCCAGTATTTAGCAGGTCATTAAAAAATGACTATCATTTAACAAATTAAAACGACGGCCTTGGATGAGCCACATTATAATAAGACTGTGTTAATTCTGATTGATTTAAAATCTAATGTAAATGTTAAAAGAAGAAAAACACAGAGAGAAGTATTGAACAGATGAACTATCAATGACACTAGGTAGACAAGTGACCTTACTGTGGACTCTATTCTATTTACTAACAATCATTACCACGTAATGTTCCCTACAGAAATATACTAATGAATATATCTACCACATATTTCTGTTCCAGAAGATTCTGTTCTCTTTACCCAACCTTTCAGAAACACTCAGGGATAGGAACTCACTCAGCTGATACCTCCTTACCCAATTACCTTCTATTCCCTCTAGGCTACACCCAAATCCAGAGAGTAAGTGTACAAAGGAGTTTGTCACGGAAAAGGTCCAAATAAACCAATTTTCTACACTGGTTAGGTAAAGAATACAGTTTACATTTCCTACCTAAACTTAGTCACTGTAATGTAATGATAAAATATCAAATCCTGACCCCCAAAATTAAGGATTTCATTTAACATTGCTACAAACCAAAGAATGACATTTTAGTTTGGTCATACATTAGAAATCCAATAACTATATACTATTAAGAAAACAAATAAATGTCTTTACCAGTTACATTATCTGACAAAATTCTGTTAGATTATATTAGAACTAAGGCAAAGTTTCAAGATACTGATCATGACCTTTTCTATGTAAAAATTCTGAAATATATGATTTTAAGAGTTCACTTCTATTTAACAGATGAAAAAAGAAGGCTAATATGAAATATTTCTAAAGGATCATTAAAACAACACATTACTTACTCAGTGAATCTCTAATAGGCCCAGAGGAACCATTATTTTATAAAAATCTATAATCAACTATTTATAATCAACTCATCAGATCATTTCTGACAATAAAACGCCACTTATAACTGTTTAACAGTAAAATAATTTCATCTAGAGTAAAACTGCCCCTAGTCTTCTCCTACTGCTAAGTCAAGATTATAGATTTTTACGTATGTTATTAAAGCAGGTACAGTACACTAGCAAACTAATATCACAGAAATATAAATGAACACAGCACACGTATGATATTAAGAGTGAATCTAAGTATTTTACAGAGTCTTTTTTTTTTTTTTTTCTGACTAAGACCTATAAAACACCATGAAGGGTTGATCTTGGGAACATTCCAGGAAAATTTATATAAACTGATTTGAAAGGAATTAACATTTTAGAAATTCAGCTCCAGTCTCCTCATAAAAACTTTAAGCATATTTAAAATTAGGAACCAACAACCAAAAACTATACATAAATGAATACATAGCAAGTTGGTTTTTATTCTGTGCCTATAAAGGCCCCTACTGATAGGAAACTTTTAGACTTTCAAAACCCACGGCTGTGTGAGTCGACTCTGACTCGCAGCAACCCCATGTGTTACAGTGTAGAACTACTCCATGAGGTTTTCCTGGCTGTAATCTTTACAGAAGCAGATCACCAGGCCTTCTTTCCACGGTGCCACTGGATGGGCTCCAACCTCCAACCTTTAGGTTAGTATATTAGTACAAATGGTTTGCACCACCCAGGGACTTTTTTAAAGTTTTGGGCTACTAGTATTTATAACTCAAAAAAGGAAAATAATAAAGTCTTACAGAAATTCCATGGATCACATTAGTGTTGTATAAAAATTTACAAAGACTTTGATCACTCCGAGTCTGGAGAAAATACACATGGACTTTATGTACTCTCATGTTCCTCAGATACTGTGTTAGGTGTACACAACTAATCCACTCCAAGCTTGCTGGAAGTGTACCTGTGTAATGGAAATCCAGGTAGGGCTTCCTTTCTACTGCACAGTTATGTGTTATGGTACGGGGAAACAAACTCAGTGTGCGTAAGTTAAAAAGTTATTACGATCACAGAAGAAAGCTACCCTATTGGGCCACAGTCAATTCCAACATGTCAAAATCCAGACCTAGAGTCCCAAATTCATAGGAGTTAATAATAGTATAGTATTATGGTATTCGATGATACTGTATAACTTCTCCCACCATGTAATTATCAATTCTTTTTTACTATTTCCCTAGTAATTCAAACTATTTTCATGTATGCCCTTCTCTAGTTTTAACTCTTTTCTTAGATGTTCTCCTTGTACTCAACCTTTCACCCCACTAACTCTTATTTGTCTCTCAGATCTCTCCTCAGTTACCAGTCCCAGAGAAGTATTCCCTGATTTCCATAGTTTAGGTTAAGTGTTCTTCCTACGTGTTCCCGTAACACTCTACTTCCATCTAGTAGCAATTATCATAGAGCGTTATAGTTGTCTGTTTGCTAGCCAGTCCAGCCCACAAAAATGTGAACTCTTTGTTTAGAGGTCACATGTTTATATCGTTCATCATTACATACAAAGAATTCTGGCACTTGTGCGTGAGTGCAGGCGTATATGTAATAGTATTTCTTATTGAATAACTGATTGAATGGATGCATGAGTACACAGCAGGGTTTATGAAGAGCTTTATCAAGTAAGTTAAAGTTCATCTGAGTTCTAAATCATAGGAAGCAAGGGTTCGCCAGCTAGACATGGGGTAGGGACAGGGCATTCCAGGAAGTGAGAATTGCAGGTATAAAGGTCATGGAAGTTTGGGAAAGAAAGGCTTATCAGAACCATGGTTTTCCATGTAAACAGTTCTATATGGTTGGGACAAAAGCCCAAGGAGACTAGAGAAGGATATGAAGAACGAAAGATAGGAATGACCCAGATCATACAAAGTATGTACAAGGAGAAGACTTTATTATGAGTCGAAAAAGTATGACCACATTTGGAAAATTATTGAAGTTACTACTTCAAGAAAATTTAGGAACTGGGGGAAGTATTATTTAAAAGAAAAAAAAATTGTATTACATAAACATTCTATTTTGCAATAAGTTAAGAAAAAAGATAAAAATTCTTAAACAGCATCAAAAACCTCAAATACTAGTCTGGCACTTCTGTAAGTATGTTCTATACAACACCTGTCCTACAATATGCTCCATGAAAAAAGGGCCTCTCTGATCAAAGACTTTTCAGGGGAAAAACTGCATATGAAATTCTTCCCTCTGAGTGATTTATAATGTGGATTAGCATACTAAAAGATATGAACTGCCACAATAAAGAAATCCATTTAATTTTTTATCAACATTTCTTTACCTATGGCATTTCACTGCAGGTAACATTTGTTAACATCTCGCCAAAGTAGCATTTTGCAGAACATCATCTTCAAAACAAAAACACCACAAATCAAATTCACTTGAAGTGCTCATCCCATACTTTTAAAAAGGTAGTAACTCACTGTTATTTGATTTTCAAAAAGGTCAAGATTAAAAAAAAAAAAGAAGAAGATACAATAGCACAGGGTTGAAGAGGACTTCCATAACAACTGCCTTGAGACTGATAATATTATACTTCTTTTCCAAGTGTATCTGGGCCCAGAAGAGATAAGAGGCCAAATAATGACATATAGTATACAGATGCTAGGGTAGAGGGGCTTGATTGGGATTAAACTGCCTATAAACAGATATACAAAAAAACCCTATGTGCAAATAAATGTGTTGGTATAATAAGCGATATTAATGGGGACAACTATTATGATTGCCTTTTTGAAGAAAAAAATTTACTGGAAGCATGCGTAATTGAATCAATGAACAGATTTACACCACATTTTAATTATAGGGAAAGAATGGCCAGATTGTTCTAGCTTCTTATGAATAAAGCTAGGAAGTTAATTATTTTATTAAGAAAAAGATGCAGGCATTATTGGTAAATAATCATGGCACTGTCCTTTTTGTTTTGAGACTTCTTCATTCTCAGCTTCAGCAAACTTCCAGTAAAACTGAAATTTTATACATGGTACAACAGATTATAAAATTCAATAATTATTTTGAACAGAAAAAAAATGTTCACTATATTGTTATAACGCTTCAGTTATCAAACAGATTTTAAGTGCTTATATTGTGAATTCAAAGTATTCTACCATTGTTTTCTCATATTTCTTATTTCTGAAAATGAAGATAAGAAAAACCCACACCTTAGAATTTTTAACATTACTGTTGCAAGAAAAATAATCTTGGTAAGGGCTATCTGAAAATACTTCAGATTAAACAAAATGAGAAATTCAAAATATCAAAATAATCATATTAGTAGCTCAGAGAAATAATCTGAAGCTGTTTCTTGAATACTGCTAATAGGATGAAAATGGTTTGCTTTTACGGTTATTCAACTTTAACAGGAACCAACCAGTTCCTTCTCTTTTTTTTTCTTTTCCCTCTTTCATCATTTCATATTTCTTTTAGAAAGCCTGCTGTTGGACTGCATTTTATTAGCTTTACTAATCATGGATATTATATGGCTGGTGTTCTATCTTAGAACATGAGCCTTTCTATATTTGTAGTTTCTTGCTAACATGTCATGGAATGTAAAACCTATGGGACTTTGGGACCTTAATTCAAGCCAGTGGTGCTAAAGATGCAGCTGTTCACTTGCAAGCAATCATTCCAGCTATTACAGCCATAGTAAAGGAAAACATTTAAATCCATTTTCTGCTGTTTTTCATCACATTTAAGTATACAACAGTCATCACTACATAGTATTGAAATTTTTTTTTTAACGTGTTAAGACCATATTTTAAGGAGAAGAAATGACTTATATGGAAAATGTGACATAACTGAGATTAAAGACAAAATAATATGCTGCCAGATTAAAAAAAAGAAGACAGACTGCCTGCAAACAATTACATTGCTTAAAGCAGTGAATTAAGGATCTGCTGACTCCTTAAAAAATTTACTGGGCAGCAAGGTCTAAATATAAGCCATTACACTGCATAAATTAAATAGTTTTGACATAACTTTCCTAGTAAACTGCAAAATTAAAAGTATGCCATTATTACCTCTCCTCACTGGACTTATGTCTTTAAGTTTCATGCTACAGTTCTCATGATGACGTTTTAGAATTACAAAACGAATGACTTAGTGCTATATAAAGTGTTATGTTAAACAATGTCCTTCATAGATGTTTTTCCCTAATTTAGGAACAATCAGGGATCATAAATTTTACTTCCTGCCATTTGTTTATTTCATCTCCTTTCCTGTATCATCAGCAATGTATCAGAGACTCTGTTTCTGTAAGTCTCTCCACAACAATGTTTAACTATACATAATTTATTACTTCTGTAGATCCCAAATAAACAAAATTAGAAAGCGAAATGTCAAAGTGAGGGAATCTGCAATACGTGTCAAATACCAGATTGAGATCCAGTACGTATTACTTAATATATCCAAACCAGTTGCCGCAGAGTCGATTCTGACTCGTAGAGACCTCACTTGTGTCAGGGTAGAACTGCTCCATAGGGTTTTCAATGGCTGTGATCTTTCAGAAGTAGATTTCCAGTCCTTTCTTCTGAGGTGTCCTCTGGGTGGGTTCAAAGCGCCAACTTTCAGTTAGCAGCCGCATGCTTAACCAGGGATTTTTATTATTTATTATAGAAAGTGCTTTGAAAATCCTTAAGAAAAAGAAAACCATACACCAGAAAAAAATGAGCTAAAAATATGAATGGCCAATTCCCTCACTCTCATACACACACACCCCCACATACACACATACTCTGGCATGATCACTCCAAAGTAAGAAAGGAAAGAGAAAGGAAGGGTGATGAGGAAGCAAGGAAAGTCTGACTCTATAATCAAATGCAAAAATATTCAAGTTCATTTGTATTCAAAAAAGCAAATTAAAAAGCAATCAAATATCCCTATATGCCTCTGAATGGCAAATAATTACAAAGGTTTGGTATGAGTACGTAGAAACGGAAGCTCTACTAAAATTCTGTTGGAATTACTGGCTGGCACACACTGGAGGGCAATTTGACAAAATGTATCAAAAGTATTTTGATCCTGTTATTACACATTTTTAAACATTTATCACAAGAAAACAACTGAAAAAGTGTACAGATGCAAAAACAGAATTGTTCAGGGCAGCATTTTTTTCTAATAGCAAAAAGATTAAAGTTCAACAATAGGATGTTAGTTAAATAAACTGTGATTCACCACGAGATAAACCATAATTAAATTTATGATACAGATCTTTATATGCTGGTATGGAAAGATGTTTATGATGAATTAAATGGAGAAACACACACACACACACACCAAGTGTATAACAGAACATCAGGAAAAAACAAAACTTGGAGTATCCTGTCCATGCTTAAAGCAGCTGCCATGGAACCAACTCTCACTTGTGGCAATCCCGTGCGTGTCAGAGTAGGACTGTGCGCCACAGGATTATCGATGGCTGATTTCCAGAAGCAGACTGCCACACCTTTCTTCTGGGGCACCACTGCGCCAACTTAAACCACCAATCTTTTGGTTAACAGTGGAGCACATTAATCATCTGCATCACTCAGGGCATGTTTGGCATCTTTTTAAAAACATGTCTTAAATACTTGTTTAACATTTAGTAAGAGTAAAGAAGAGCTGATTTTCCTTTAATATAAATTACAGATCTCTCTTTATATTCAAAATAAGGGATGTATAACATGATATTTTCAGAACCAGACTCACTGTAAAGCATATTAGCCATTTAAATGTAAGTATGTCACTCACTACTTATAAATGGCACCACACCATTCATTACTCACTTGGAGAATTTCAGTTGACTTTTCTGATGTCAGGTAAATGTCAACAAACTAGCCTCATGGTCTACAACACAGGCTATAACTACACTATATATTCTAGATATGGATATCACAAAAATACTCAGATTTTTTTTTTTTTTTCCATTAAATGGTCTTTCAAGGTCCATTTTAGTGGTTCTGGGATCACTTTACACTTACTTATTTACATCACATTATTTATACACATATATGAAAACTTGGGTTAACATGAATATACTTCCAATTTTTTCAGTGATGCTTTGCATCTTAAACAAAGATAGAAATTGATAAATATAAGGGAACCATTTCAACAACCCTTCCCTTCTTATCTCAAATTCTTAGAAATCTACCTTATTGGATCAGAATTTATAAATGCCTGAAAAAGGAAGATGGCCATTCTACTAAAGCAGGTACTATTTGTCTCCCCATCCCCCACAACTGGAGTACTACATTATGCTTTTGTATAACTGTACTTATTTTACACATTATTTGATCATCTCTCTTCCCTTAAGGGCAGTAACTTTGTACAACTTATTACTACCATATCCTCAGTGCTCTGAAGTGTGCTCTAGTCACAGTAGGTATCCAACAAATTAACTGTTGAATGAACAAACAACAATTAATGAAATAAATGGAGGAGGTAAAGCCCCCAAATCACAGAAGACAGATGCTGGTTCAAGCTCTTAGGCAACAAACTGAAGTGATGGAGGGTTGCTGGAGCAAGATAAGGCAGTTCTTTGCAACAGTGTGCAGGAAGAGACAAATGAATTAATCCTTTGCATGCTCCATTCTCCCACTTGTGCTAAGTTGTAGAGAGCAGGGGCCTCTGATACCAGGTGGGAGTGGGGACTACAGAAACTTCAGCTTGAGAGTTAAAATATGCCGGGTTCAGATAACACAAATGACTACAGGTACACCTGAAGGGAGGCCTATACTATAAACAGCAGAGAGGCTAAAAGGCAAGCTCAAATATAAAAATAAGCACAGAACCAAACCATTATATTTAAACTAAATGAACAACATGAATGACCTGAACAGTATTTATACATAATTTATGAATAAGATGAACCATAAACTGAAACAGCTTTCCTTAACTCAGTTCTACTAAGAACGATCCCATTCATATATATACGTAAAAGATACAGGTGTGTATGCATGAAAAAAAGTATGAAATACACTGTACATCAAAATGTTCTAAGTAATTATCTTTGAACAGTATGATACAGTCTAATTTTTCTTATTTTTAACTGCATTTTAAAATTTGCCTATAATAATAATGTGTTTCTTGAGACTCATAATATATATTAACAAATAACACCATTATAAATAATTAAAACATGGTTATTTCATATAGCTTATTCCCTCTGATAATTTATAATTCATTTAGAAAAACAAGACTCAAGTTTAAAGAGCCTTAAAAAAATCTCACTTGCCTTATGTCATTTGTATTAAAGCACTTCAAAATCTTAAAAACTGGATATTTAATGAAATTTTAAGAAATTAATTTCAAAAACAGTTACATAAAAACTAGATATTCATCTAAAAATATACTGGCCTGAGTAATCAAAGAATATTAATAAACATTTAAACCAAACTATAACCAAATAGCATTACCAGATAAAGAATATACAAAAGTAGATAGACTACTTAAGATACAGTCATTATGCCCTTGTAATAAATGCTATGTTATCTGCCATATCTTAGAAACCAAATATCATTCTTAGAAATCTCATTCTAAATCTAGTGCAGTGTTACCAATCAAGAATAAACTCTGCTGTTTCTTTAGCCTAAATATTTTTCCAGGCTAGGGAATTCATGGAATTTTTTAATTATGCCAGGTAGTTTTCTAGGATGTAAAATTACTCCAGTAGACCTTAGAAGGCTAGTTTGAATCTTGAGTTAATAAACGGCAGTCAGTTCACCCTTAATAAAGTACACTTGAAGAAAAAATCTGCTTTAAGAAATCCAGAAACTCTTCATGCTTAACCAAAGTAAAGCCACATTGTTGGATTAAAATCATAGTTCGCTTCATCTCTCACGAGTCCTCTAATTCTCACCAATCAAGAAAAACGTGACCAGTGCTTAAGTTAACCCTCTACGGCCCCTGCAGACAGAAAGATAAAACAACAACTTTAAAGGGCTGTCAACACATTATATTTGGTATTAGATACCTGCCATGGATTGAATTATGTCTCCCCAAAAATGTGTGTATCCATTTGTCTGGGCCGTGATTCCCAGTATTGTGTGGTTGTTTCCTATTTTGTGACTGTAATTTTATGTTAAAGAGGATTAGGGTGGGACTGTAACACCCTTACTAAGGTCACATCCCAGACCCAAGGTAAAGGAAGTTTCCCTGGGGTGTGGCCTGCACCACCTTTTATCCTACAAGAGATAAAAGGGGAGCAAGCAGAGAGTTGGGGACCTCATATCACCAAGAAAGCAGTGGCTGGAGCATAGCGTGCCCGTGCAGGGGTGGGGGTGTAGGGGGTGTGGTGGGAGGGTCCCTGCACAGAGAAGCTCCTAGTCTGGGGGATGGATGAGAGAGCGAACAGAGAGAGGAAACCTTCCCCTGGGGCTGCTGCCCTGAATTTGGACTTTAGCCTACTTTACGGAGAAGAAATACATTTCTCTTTGTTAAAGTTACCCACTTGTGGTATTTCTGTTATACAGCAGCACTAGATGACTAAGAGAGTAACCAATACCAAGTAAAACAAAAATCTGGAATAAGTTTAATAAACCATTCAATAATTACCTGAATTTCCCTGACTTTATTTTGGTACTTAAACCAAGCAAACTAGATTATTCATACAAAAGGATTAACCTGGCATGTGTCAAAGAGCTTGATAGTACATATTAGTCAGTTGGGATCCCTTAGAGCTCTGTGTGAATCTCAAAACTGGTAGTTCACAATTTCTAAACTAAGTAGTAACGTGGTTGCTGCGTGCTAAAATGAATAGCATCAGAGATGCAAAATTCCTTAAGAAGTGATTTGTCATAAGGCAGCATTTGTTTTACGCTTTAAAAAACAAGAGATTAGCACAATTTCCAAACTTTAAGAAAAGTACTTAATAAGCAATCTCATAAAGGGCACATCTACTTAATTGGGGTGACTGAAAAATAATACCTCAGTGTGATTCATTTCAGTAAGTCAAAAACAGGTTAATGTCAAAACTAGGTTCTAAATGGCATGGATGATGATTATCGCAAACCGTGTCACAGTAGTTAAGAGATTCTAAGCAGCCTTCTGTTCAAGTTGGGCTGTTACTTTTTATATCATTGTAGCTAAAGAAGGCCACGTCTCACCTTGATTCAAATTTTAGAGTGTTTTTTACAAAGTTGTCTGAGATAAATTTGGAAGTAATAAGTAAAATTACAGATGCTACACAATGTTTGATTAATAGGTATCATTTTTTCTAAGAATTTCATGAATTCTACCCTTTGGAAACACATATTTTTAAATAGCCTTGGTTCACTTGGCTCAGATCAAACTAGTATTCTAAATAAAGAATCATGCAGCAGAATCAGCAAGTGTGTAAATTTCCTGCTATGTTTCTATTTTCCTATAGCCACTGGTACCATTCATTCCTCCTGTTGCCCTCTATGCTAGAACATCCACAAACAAAACCAAAATATAAATGTGTACTACCTTACAGTGATTACAATTTCATACACTAAAAATACCACACAAAACATCTGTGATGAAGATATCTTCCTTTGGCAAAAAAAAAAAGAAGTATGCCACTGAGTTGTATGAATAAAAATGTGGTATATATGTACAATGGAATACTACCCATAAAAAGAAATAACATCCTGAAATATGCAGCACAAGGATAAATCTTGAAAACATTATGCTGCAATAAGTAGGTCAAAAAAGGACAAATACTGTATGATCTCACTAATATGAAACACTAAGAACAGACAAATGTACAGAGAGCAGAGTTTAACAGTAGTTACCAAGGGTGGAAGGGAAGAGGAAAAGGGAATCGCAGTTTAGGAAGCACTGAGTTTCTGCTTACGGTGCTGGAAAATACAGCAATGAATATTGGTGATGGTTGAATTAACATGATTGATATAATCTCACTGAATTGTGCAAATGAAAAAAGGTTGAACTGGCAAATGTGTTATCTACATATTCATAAAATTTTTTTTAAAAAGTAAGCTATTGAAAGGGATAAACACATTCTTAATGGTTAAAACAAACTCTCGATTAGAGGAAGAAAACTATCCCTAGACAAGTCACCTGTCTAGACTGTATTTTCCATAGCTCTAAGACCAGCCTAGATCATCTCTGAAGTACTTTCCCCAAAACTAAGCCTGCTACCATCTTCTCCTGCAGAGCAGCTGGTGGGTTAAAACCGCTGACCTTTGGGTGAGCAGCTCACCACTTACTTAACCACTGTATCACTGGGGCTCCTTTTGAAGTACTTTACAGCTTGCAAATTCTGTCTTAGACAAGACCAGTTCTTTGGCATAACAATGGTTTCATCAAATATATAGGAAGAAAGAATACTTCTAGTAATGTATGTGATCTCTAAACTTTTCTATTATTTCAAAGAAACTATATGCTGTATTTGGGAGTTCAGCCACTTTTGGGTAAATATGTTTTTCATATTAATTTAAAGTCTACTATTCCATCTCTGTACAAGTCAACTTTGTATTCCCAAATAGGCTAATATGGCACTGATTACAAGAGATAAGGTCACTGCTTGGTTTCTTTCACATAAATGAATACACTGGTCTTATATTAATTTTTTTCTAAATACAGTATTATTCTAAAATCTTCTTTAGTGGACATAAAGTGAAATGTTCTTATAGACTTAATAATTTATAATTTTTAAGTATGTTAAAGTAACTTTATTCTTCCTTTAGAGTGAACAAATTCTTGATTCTAGTAGCTTAATGGAAAAAAAAGAACACAGTTGGGTTGAAGTCACAAATTTCCATAAATAATTATGATGATGTGAAAACGTTTATGATTAGGAAGGTTCTAATTGATCTAAGAATAGAACCATTCTATTATCCTTTACGGGTTTGATCAATCAAGGGAAACTTTTACTCACACCTACACAATTTGTAAACATACACACAAATGCCATTTATCTCTACTTCACCTATTTTACAAACTTTAAACACACTATTTCAATGTGATGAAAAAAAATTGTAGTAGAGATGATGAAATTATTACATGCAACAGAAAATAATTTAATTAACATATGCATGGGATGCCTTAGAGGATATCATTTTAAAATAAAAGAGCAAAAGTTACAGAAGTATATATGTTTAAATATATAAAAGTTGTATAAATTAGCATATTAGTCCACCTAGAATAGGACAAACTGGGAATGACTATTAAATAAAGGGGTAGAAAAAAAAATGGATAGGATTAGAATTAATTTGAATGAAAGGTCGGGAATAATGATGTAATTTAAAAATGGTTCTTTAAATTGTATTTAAGGGAAATACATCAAATAGTTATGTCTCTAGCAATGTAATGGAGAAAACCACTGATTCCTTGAGTCATTCAAAAATACTTACTGAATACCTCCTATGTCTAAGGCATTATGCTAGGTGTTATACGGTTGCTGTGAGTCAGAATCGACTCAACAGCACACAGTAACAACAACCGTACGATGAAATAAACACAGTAGTGTTTCTTTGCCTCGAAAGAATCAAAGGAGAAAGCATCTCAAGAAAAGATCCATGCAGAATATGACATTAAATTAGGCTGGGTCTTGTAAAATTTGTATATTCATAGATATATTTTTTTAAAAAATAGTAAGCAAAGAGCCTCAACTACTACATTAAACTTTTTTTTACATTACAGAGATTTAATTAATTGTGATCAATGAAAAACACTGAATATTCTGAGCAGGAGACTACGGCATCATAGTTATATTTATACGACATACATAGAAAAAAGTGAGACTGGTGATAGGGAGATTAGGAAAGCATGCAACACTAAAAGTCACTGGTTACTAGGGAAATGCAAATCCACACCACAATGCAATACCACTTTACCCCAATTGGATGGTTATTATCAGAAAATAACAAAGTGTCGGGAAGGATGTGGATAAAAAGGAATACTCTTCCATGGCTCGAGGGAATGTAAAAATGGTGCAACCACTATGGAAAAGTCTGGCAGTTCCTCAGAAAGTTAAACACAGAATTACATGACTCAATAATTCTACTCCTACGAATTTACCCAAAAATCTTGAAAGCAGATACTTGTACACCAATGTTCATAGCAGCAGTATTCACAAGAGCAAAAACTTGGAAACAACTCAAGCGCTCATCAACAGATGAATGAATAAACAAGTTATGGTATATACATACAACAGAATATTATTCACCTATAAAGAGAATAAAGTTCTGATACATACTACAACATAGAGGAACACTGAAAACATCATGCTGAGTGAATTCAGTCAGACACAAAAGGACAAATAGGATCGAACTTATGTGAAATACTAGAGTAGGTAAGTACATAGAGACAGAAGATTATTAATGGTTATCAGGAGTTCGGGGGTGTTAGAGGAATATATGAGGGAAATGGGGAGTAACTGCTTAATGGGTGCTGAGTATCTGTTTGGGTTGAAGAAAAACTTTTGGAAATGGATAGTGATGACCATTGTACAACATGGTAACTATAATTAATGTAACTGAATTACATACATAAAATGGTTAAATTCGCAATTTTTTTTGTTATACATACTTTACCATAAGAAAATAAGGAAGTATTCAACAATCCAGGTAAGACTCAATAAAAATTGATTAGTTGCAGTGAGTCCAAACAGTTTGCATCTGAACAGATGCAAAATATATTTGAAAGTTGAAATTGTAAAAACTTACCAATTGATGGCATAACAAAGTTTATTAAGAAAATTTTCTGCATCCCACTTTGGTGAGTGGCATCTGGGGTACTAAAAGCTGTGAGCAGCCATCTAAGATTATCTATTGATTCCAACCCACTTGTAGCAAAGGAGAATAAAGAACACCAAAGATACAAGGAAAACATTAGCCCAAGAGACAAAAGGGCCACATAAACCAGAGAGTCCATCACCCTGAGACCAGAAGAACTAGATGGTGCCTGGCTACCACCAATGCCTGACAGGGAACACAACAGAGTCCCTGATGGAGCAGGAGAAAAGTGCAGAGAAGAACTCAAATTCACGTAAGAGGGCCAAACTTAATGGTCTGAGACTGGAGGAAGCCCCAAAGCCATGGCCCCCGGATACTCTGTTAACCCAGAATTAAAACCATTCCCGAAGCCCAGTCTTCAGACAAAGATTAGACTGGACTATAAGACATAAAATAATACTCGTGAAGAGTGTGCTTCTTAGTTTAATCACATACATGAGACCAAATGGGCGGCTCCTATCTGGAGGTAGAATGAGAAGGCAGGAAGGGACAACAGCTCGTTGGATGGACATGGGAAACCAACTGACTAATATGGCAAACAATGGGAAAGGAAGATTAAAAGTTAACCTCAAAGTTTTAAACCTCCATGATTGAGATGATGGCAGTGCTGTTGACAGAATAAGGTACAGAAAAGGAAGGCCTTACATGAAGAAAGTAAGTTTATTTGGTCATATTGTTAGTTTGCTATACTCTCAAGATGTGAAGATGAAGCAAAGTGTTAGTACTGGCATTCAGATTCTTTTTCATTCACGAATACAGGGTTTTATTAAGAGCATACAATATAGACAGAAGAAAACTGTATACAGGCTAGATCTTTAGGGAATATGAACAAATAGAAAAATGGGAAGAATATGAGAAAAAAAGAGTAAAGTGGTCAGAGACAGGGAGCTCCAAGAATACTCACTGAAAGAAGGGGAATACAGGAAAAAAAAGTTTTATTATTTTTACTTTATGGTTGATTCATTGGATGACAATTTTATTGATTTCCTACTATGGACTAGACAAAGGAAATACAAACTAAGAACATAACAGCCCCTGCCCTCAACTTAGTTAGCTTCCCTCAGGTATCTTGGTTGATGTTTTTAGAAATGTTAAGACAAAGAGTAAAATAATAAATGATAACATGGGCCCTGGTGACACAGTCGTTAAGTGTTTGGTTGCTAACCAAAAGGCTCATGGTTCAAATCCACCAGTCGCCCCTTGGGAACCCTGTGGGACAGTTCTATCCCGCCCTATAGGATCACTATGAGTCGGAATGAACTCGAGGGCAATGGGTTTGGCTTTTTTTGGTTTTGAATATGAATATCTATTGTTTCCAAACACTATTCCCAGTACAAGGAAACTTCGGAAGGACCTCTGTTAGTAAATAATATGAAATGATAAACACAAAAGATGAGGATTAAAATGAAATAATAAAGTTAAGAGTTATAAAGGTCAAAGACATAATCTTTTTTTTAAAGCTCTAAAATGTGGCAGAAAGAGAATGGAAAAAAGGGAGGATAAGAACAGCTAAAAGTAAGAAGGATTACAGAAAAGGTGAAAACCTTAACTAAGAGTCAACATGGAAGAGAAGTATTTCACTGTTATAATCTGAACAATACGGAATCTAAGGGCAGAATGAAATTGTGGACAAAATGCTGTAAATACAGTTTATCAATACCTTCAAAGCTGTGTAACATGCATGGCTAAATTGCACAGATCAACAGAAAACATGCAAAATTAATATCCCAGTATTAAAAAACTGAGGTATTTCAGGTTGTTCAATGGAAAAGTAGTAGGGATTCAACTTATTTAGGAAATAACTCCAATATCTCTTTGTATGTCTTTTGTTATTTACATGAAATATATCCAATAACCAAAACAACATAATGTGTCCACTTTGATTATATCTAAGTCCTCCTTAGATTTTAACCATCCCAAGATTCATAGATTTGGAAACACTGTTTAAAGTAATACCCTAAATGTACTGATAGGTTTTAAAGTATGTGTGTGAGAGAGAGACTGATTCTGAAAGAGACTTCACAGTCTAGTAAGTATGGGAACTACTGGTCTAAAAATCACTGAACAAGATTGTTTATTTGCTCTCAGATCATTTAGTGTATGCATCATGAATTTTTAGAAGGAAATTCAATATCTAGGATTTTCCAAAGTTGGCTGTCCACAGAACACCATTTTCATGGAGGATCCTGTTACAATTATTGTTCCACAGGCTATATCCTAGGAAATACTGCTATGTAATGTAAAGGTATTTTTTAAAAGAGCATATTGCCAAAGCTCAAATATGAGTATGCATTTGGCTTCAAATCTGTCTTACTGGGAAGCTATGTACTTTTTCCAGAATTATTCAAAAATATTTAATTATGGCTTCTTTTGAAACTGCTTTTAAGGTAAAGTTTATGAACTAAGAAAAGTCAGTGTTATTACCAAACTATTTAGCAATGATTTTCAAATTTTTTCAGAGAAGTACCCCTAACTATAAAGGAGCAAGAAGTAAAAATAGGGATATAAGCAGAGATGGTGATTATGAAGGAATAATTTAAAGCAGGAGTCAGGTGACTATGACCTGTAGGCCAAATCTGGCTCACCACCTATTTTTGTTAATAAAGTTTTACTGGAACTCAGATATGCTCATTGCTAGTTACCGTCAACAACTGTAACACAGTATTAAAATCTGTGAATTCTATTTGTAGTGATGTCATAGGTAACACAAATACTATTGTGGCTTGTTGTCTATTTTTGTAATTGACAGATACGCTACATTTCTGATAAAGGTTAGTGCAAATAAGGACGTAATTTTTCTTAAACCCCAGGTTAAGAACCTCTGCTTTAGAGAAATGACACATTTAATTAGGATATCAGGAAGGGCAAGGAAAATGTAAAGGTACAAAGTAAAACATGCTAAATTATTTTATAAATGGAAAAACAAAATAAAAAGAATTACAACAGATTTAAAATGAAATAGTATTTTGCACACAATTCATGAGACAACGTATATCTACTGGAGTAAGTCCTAAGATCCCTCATCTCTTCAATGTTTCCTTAAATTCACTAATGTCTGTCAACCAAAGTATAATTTATGTTGACTCTTCTAGTTTTTGCTTTCAACAATTAATTGTTCTTCTGAAGTGACTGTTGCTCAGAAGTCATGAAAAACTTACAAGGGGCAATATAAATTTTTCTTGCCACTATATCTCATTCAGTTTAACTATTATTAGATAACCAAATGAGTACATGTAATTCGTATACCATGCCCTATAAGCATAATGAATACTTACATGAGGGATAAATTATATACATAATGACATTTTTCTGAAGTGAAAATAAACAGCATGATATTAGATATTAAACTGTTAAATTCTCTGTTTTAAATTATGCAATATTAATTACATGAAAGACACTACAGTCAAATTTCATTAAACTGCTTCTCTATAATACCCATATTAAAAGATTTAAGCATTTTAATTAAAGAGCTATATTATACACACACTGAACGCAATAATTAATGAATTTACACAACAGCAAAGTTCTTCAAGTTGTGGTTTTACTACCTCTAGTGGTGCCATGATTTCTAAAGCAGAAGAATACATGTCTATAGCTCTTACAGGCAGATTTTATTTGAAGAACTAAATATATTATTATCTGCTCCTAATTTAGAAGCCTTGGTAGCACAGCAGTTAAGGGCTCGGCTGCTAACCAAAAGGTTGATGGTTCAAACCCACCAGCTGCTCCATGGGAGAAAAGATGTGACAGTCTGCTTCCGTAAAGATTTACAGCCTTGGAAACCGCATGCAGGCAGTTCTACTCTGTCCTATACAGTCACTATGACACTATGAGTCAGCAATGGGTTTACAGGTTTTACTTCTAATTTACATTAAAAAAAAAAAACCAGTGCCCTCGAGTTGATTCTGACTCATAGGGACCCTGTAAGACAGAATAGAATTGCCCCATAGAGTTTCCAAGGAGCGCCTGGCGGATTCAAACTGTATCTAATTTACATAGTATGCAAAAAAAAAAAAAAAACATTCATTTTATTGATATAATTATCTCATGTTCAATAAAACAATGATACAAAATGATTCATGAGATCTTACTTTCTTTTTCCAGGCTACCTTTACCTGTAAGTAATTTTGAAGTGCATAAAGGATATATTTTTAAAATACCGAAAATTAAATATATATGTCTACTAGTTTCAATATGTAGAAAAGCAAACTTTTCTTTGCCAAAGCCTAAATATTATAAATTGGTCTAAGTTTACCATTCATAAAATCATTAAAAGACACTTGGAACTTTACGTAATGCTTAACTGCACTTTGCCTTCTATACTGTAATAACACAAAATGCTCATACAATGGCTATTTAGAATTTAGTAGGAAGTACACTTGTATTATGTTTTAAAACACAGTAAGTTCAAAGTGCTTCTTGTAAAGTATAATGAAGAACATTAAACTTAAAGGTTTTACTTAATGAATTTGTTAGAAAAATTACACAAAAGTGAGTATTGCCTACCAATAAGGCAGTATATAAAATATGTCTTCAATACTACAATTCGCATTAAATGTAATGCTTTTAAACGGGGAAGAGGGACCACACTTGATAAATCAACTGGGAATACTTTTTAAAAAAATTTTAGCACATAATTAAAACAAGAAATCTGATTTTAAAAAATGATCTTGAAGCATGCACGAGAAAACCTGTTGTCATGGGAACAGCTAGTGCAAATGGCAATAAACTCAGAACAAAATGTCAGTGCTTCTGAACAATGAACACAAAATGCTGCTTAACATAAAACATGTGGGAAGAAAAGTATACTCTTGTTTAAAATGTTTTAAAGTTTTAACTTCCTTACTAAAAATTTTACTTTTTAAAAACAAGTCAGGTACAAATACTGATAAATGCTATTACCAAAACAAATGAAAAGTATTCTTTATCAAACATTAATGAAAGAAGTAGAAGTAACGCTATTATTTAAAGGAACAAGTTCACCAATTATCATGCTTAATACCTTCAAATCCAAAATAATTAGATTATGTATAATATGTTGTTATAAGAGTCATAGTTAATAAATACATAATAGATGGCATTTTCAAGTAGTCACTCTTTGGAAGAGCTAATGTCAATTACTAAAATAGTATAATATATTGCTTTTAGCTCAATTATTCTAGTATTATGAATGTACTGTTTAATAAAGAATTTAAATGGTTAAAAAGGTAAAATGGTTAAGACAGCTCTAAATCAATATCAATGTCAATCATTTATTTTTATAAGCCTAGGCAAAATTGGTTTAAATTTAAAAATTCATATAATTGGGATCAAGTTGAACATTAACTAAATACTTCAACAATTACAGTATATCAAAACCATATAGCTAAAAGTTTATATCATTGGTTTAAGTATAAAGCACCAAACCCATCGCTGCAAAATAGATTCCAATGCATATGGACCCCACAGGACAGAACTGACTCATAGAATTTCCAAGGCTGCATAAGCAGACTGACAGATCTTTCTCCCGCAGAGCCGGTTGATGGATTTGAACCTGACCTTTTTGGTTAGTAGTCAAATGCAAACAAGACAAACCCATTGTGTCACCAGGGCTCCTTAGTTTAAGTATTCAAATCAAACCCACTGCCACTGAGTCGACTCATAATGACCCTATAGGACAGAGGAGAACTGCCCCCACAGGGTTTCCAAGGAGCAGATGGTGGATTTGAAGTGCCAATCTTTTGGTCTGCAGCCACAGTTCTTAACCACTGCACCACCAGGGCTTCACTATAAGCAACAATATATATAGATCTGACCTTCATGTTACCTTGCATGTATAAAAATAAACTCTATTAAGCAGACTTTTTCATGTATATCCAGTATTCATGAGGAAAAACTGAACTACACTTTCACATTTATGTTAAATATGTATAGGGTAGCTATGAGTCAGAATCGACTCGATGGCACTGGGTCTGGGTTATATGCATTCCCTCAGAATATTAATGTTGTATATAATAAATTGATTAAAGAAAGGAACATAATTCTCCAACAGACAGGCATTAACTTGTTAATATAATACTAAGGAGTTAAAACATCTAAAAATAAGACTATTACTCCTATTCGTAAGCAAATAACACAAACTTTCTACATTTGTTTGCCAGCTACTCCCTCCCCTCTAGAGGTATTTTCATAAGCACCGCTATGCTAATTTTTTTAAACATGTTCCAGTAAATAATAATAATAACAGTATAGCACGCTTATGAAAATATCTCTTCTGTGGAGGGAGCAGCTAGCAAACAAACACAGAAGACAATGTTATCTGAGTAAAAACACACTATGTATTTTAAAATAAGTAATGTTTAAGATTCATTTTTTTTCATTCCGAGTAAATGGATCTGTGTGGTGCTTGTGACAGCTGACATAAGTTGTTATCTTGTTTTTTTCTCCACTAAGGACACTGAATCAAACATCAAGGATGCCGTAGAAATACATAAATAGACTTCATCCCTGCTTGACCTTGTTACATAAAAATAGCCTTAATTTATTTTCTTCTTTTTTTCTTTACAAGTGTAAGTCATATATAACTTCAAATGAATTTTTACTGCAGAAAAATCAAATTAAAAAATATATTGGGACAAGGGCGCTATAAACCATCCCCCTTTTTTGCCTTAACTATTGGTATGGTTTATAACTATGAAACCCGCAGCTGGTGGGTTTGAACCACCAACCCTTCAGTTAGCAGCCGAGTGCTCAACCACTTCGCCACCAGGGCTCCTTTTATAACTATGGCTATGGCTAAAAGTTTCGCATGCAAACTCTTCAGCTACTAATCCATGTAATTGGTATGGATTTAGTACTTCCATCATGGTTACTTTACCCATATATTTGCCTGTATCTTCAAAAACAAACCCACAATCTGACACTATTTATATTTACTTCATTTTTATCTTGTATCATTCTACCTTAATATTAATTTCACTATTTTCATGTTTCTAACCTTTCTACTTGTACTCAATAACTTCTCCCTTATCATCTACTATTTTTTCTCCAGCATCTCTTAAAACTTCCAAAGAAGGATTTCAAAAATGGCCAACAATGAAAATGAAGCTATGAAAAAAAATCTCAAAAGATCCTCATTTTAATCTCTTTGCCACTGTCAGACTTACTGCTTTTGAAAACTGGCGGATTCACAGGGTTCCTATTCACACAGACTATGATGTGTTACCTGGAACTGCGATACAAATGCCTGCGCTTATACTTAAAGGAAAAATTCAAGTATGTCTAAGTCTAAAAGTTTCCAAACTAAGCTGGTGCTATTCACGAATTTTCCTGAAACACTGATTATGCAGAATGTTTGTTTATTACTCACATGGATAGTAACTGCATAATATAAACTCCTTTCTTTCTTAAGTTCACTGTTGTTGCTGCTGTTATTATGTGCTGTCTATTTTGACTCATAGCAGTCCTACAGGACAGGGCAGAACTGCCCCATAGGGTTTCCTAGGCTGCAACCATTACAGAAGCCCTGGTGGGTTCCAACAGCCAACCTTTCAGTTAGCAGCTGAGCACTTAACCATTTCACCACCAGGGCTCCTAGAAGTAGTCAATTTTCCAGACATGTAAGGTACACTCTATACTTAGCTATTCAACAAATATTGAAACAGAGACTACAAATAACTTGTTTATCTAAGACAGGGTTGGGCTAAAAGTTTGGAATGCAAGCTTTTAAATTATTAATCTACATTACTGGTATGCATTTGATACTTCCATCATGGTTACTTTACATTTCTGCCAAAACATGAGATCAAGAACATGCATACTTTTCCTATTAAAAACACACACAAAAAAGGTAAGTAATAAAAGAAAAAAAAATTGGTTAAATTGCTTATTGACTATTCCATGACAATTACTGCAACACTACTTGGAAACTCTATGGGGCACTACTCTGTTCTGTAGGGTCGCTGTGAGTCGGAATCAACTCGACAGCACTGAGTTATCTATAAAGAAAAACAGATCACAGTCACGTCTGGAAACACTTTACAGTCTCTATACGGTTTTCTTTCCTACATACACTAGTAAGTTTCTACAAATTATATTTTTTGCTAGTTTAAAACTTACTAATGTATGTATACCCCAAAACCATTACCATCAAGTTGATTTCAACTCAAAGTAACCCCATACTACAGTGTAGAGCTGCCCCATAGGGTTTCCAAGGCTGTAAATCTTTACAGAAGCAGACTGTCACATCTTTCTCCTGTGAATGTATGTATACATGTACACGTGAAATATAAAGATTATAAGTGTATATGTTAAGAAAATTACGAGACCATATCCATGTAACTAGCACCCAGATCAAGAAACAGAGCATCAAAAAATATCCCAGAAGTCCTCCCATGTCCTGCTGCTCCTCCAATAACTACTACACTGAGTTTACAAATATCATAGATCAGTTCTACTTGATTTTGAACCATATAAAATGGAATTATATGGCATGCAGTCTTTTATGTGTGGCTTCTATGCCTCAATATTATATTTGTAAGATTCATTCAGACTGTCTTTATAGTTCAATCATAATTATTGCTGTATAGCACCCCATTGTGCAAATACAGCACAATTTCTACATTCTACTGCTGATGGATTTCTAGTAGATTTCCGTTTGAGGCCATCGTTAATAGTGCTCCTAGGAATATTCTTATGTATGCCCTTAAGCACACATAGGTACGCATTCTGTCTGGGTATGCTGCAGGAATGGGATTGCTGGGTCATAGGATACGTGTATGTTGCGCTTTAAGAGATACTGCCAAATGATTTTCCAAAGCTGTACCAACTTACACTCCTCCAGCAGTACATGAGAGTTAAAGTTAACCCACATCCTTGTCAACATATGGTACTGTCAATATTTTTTCAATTTTCAAAGTTTAGATATTCTAGTGGACGTGTAGTGGTATCATGTCATGATTTTAATTTGCATTTCCCTGATGGCTAATGAAATTGTAACATTTTCATGTGCTTACTGGCCATTAGGTTATCCTCTTTTGTAAAATTCCTGTTCAGTTTTTTGGCCATTTTTAAATTGGATTGAGTTCTATGCTTATTCTGGGTGTAAGTTCTCTGTCATATATATTGCAAATATACGCTCTCATTTTGTGCCTTGTCTATTGGGCCTGTTAATGCTACCTTTTGATGAAGAGAAGTTCTTAAGGTTAATGTGCTCCAATTTATCACTCTTTTGCTTTACGGTTAGGGTTTCTAGTGTCCCTATTTGAAATGTTTCATTTCAAATGTTTCATACTCAAAATTCATTCATGAAGATGTTCTCCTATTTTTTTTAACAGCTTTACTTTACCACTGACATTTATATCTGAAATTCATCTGGGATTCATTTTTGAGAATGGTGTGAGGTAGGGGCTAAGATAATTTTTGGGGGGTGGAGTTATCCAATCAATGTGGACTATCCTTTCACAACTGCACTACATGGTCATATTGTCATAAATGAAGTGACTGTGTAAGTTTAGGTTTGGACCTGAACTCTCTATCGAACAGTTCCCCTTCCCCTTTGGTATACTTACTTATACCACACTATCTCTACAGGTCTTGGTATCTGGTAATATCAATCCACCAAGTTTGTCTTTGATTATGTTTTGAAGAAACAAAAGAAGTCACTTCTCTGGTCAAAGTCCTCTCACACTTAGAATAAAATACAAACTCCTGACTATGGACTATAATCCCCTTCATGTTTTGGCCATTGCCTACTTCTCTGACCTCATCTCTTAACACTTTCCACTTGGTCACTATGCTGCAGCTACACTGGTCTTCTTGAAATGTTCTAGCTCTTCTTGCCTAGAATGGTCCCTGCCCAAATGCTCCCATCTTCACACAGCTTATTTCTTCACAGTTATCACTCCTCAGACAGCCGCCTTTGCTGACCAGTCCATCTAAAAATCTTCCTTCTCCTCTTGAAATGTTAGCAATTTAATTGTTTATGATTTTTCTTAGCCACTAGAATGTAAGCTTCATAGGAGCAGGGATTTTTACAGGTCCTGTTCTGCTTTTTTCAAGTGCATGGGCATGTAAGTGTTCATTATGTTTGCTGAAGCAACCATTAACAGAGATTGTATAATATACTCTAGTTATTTTTGAAAAATGTGGCCATACATTGGACAATTTTAGTCACAGGGAAAAGGAATAGGGAGAAAAATCCATAGGTTTTATTTATTTATATATATATTTATATAAACAATGTGATCATTTAAAAATATTAATACTTCTATAACCATAAATAGTAAATATTATTTTCCCAAATAACAAATACCATAAATGCTAATAAAAACATGTTTTCCAAAATAAAAGAAATGCTTTTTTAATGTTTTTATGATCAAAACTGAATAACTGACTTATCTTTGCAACTGCAAATTCTAACTGCAAAAAAAAGTCTAAACGTTCTAAAATCTAATGTTCAAATCCACAGGATTAGCTGAAAATAAAATTTAAAAATAAACAGTCGATAGAAAACATACCTCTCCAAAATTAACTTTCTATAAGCGATAGCCAGAAAATATAATGCATAATCCACAGAAAAAAGATTATACTAGTAAAAGCAAATATACACTACTTAGAGCTCTTTTTACAACAAAACTATGAAGCTTCACTGTTATCCCTAACTGAAAGATTAAATTCATTCCCAAATACATTAAACCTAGATTTTTTTTTCTTTTCTTTCTAAAATTCTCATTGGGGTTGATTTGAAAAATGGTTCTAAAGTTCATTTGGAAATTTATACATAACTTTATCACTTTAAAAAAGGACATGGAGAAGGTATATTATCCTATCAGATATTAATAAATACTCTAAATCTATAATATTCAGAATATTTTGGTACTAGAGTATTTTAGGAAATCCTGGTGGCATACTGGTTAAGACCTACAGCTGCTAACCAAAAGGTTAGCAGTTCGAATCCACCAGGTGCTCCTTGGGAACTGTACGGCACAGTTCTACTTTGTCCTATAGGTTTGCTATGAGTCAAAATCAACTCAACAGCAATGGGTTTTTTTTTTTTAAGAGTATTTTGACAAAAATACTCTAAACAACTTTAATTTTCAACAATAGGTGAACAGCTGAAAACTATGTTTGATAGGACAATATTCAGCTTATGATACAAATGGATCACTGAAATAGAAAAGGCCTGAAATATAATTTATAAAATAAAAGATTTATGTATATAATGAGGTATTAGAAACAACAGAACTGCCGAATTTGTATATTTCTTGCCCTATAACCAGTTTACTAGGTATATTATTCTAACACAGATGAAAATTATAAATTATCCATATACTCAAAAGTAATTTTAGCCAAATTAGTAGCAATGTAAGAGTATACTAAAAAAAGCAAAACATGGTATGTATTTCTAAGGATTTAATGATAACCATAAAACAGAAAGAAACAACAGACTGATAACCTACATTTCAAAAAAATATTCTTCTTTTGTCTTGGTGGGGCATTGTTTTGCTTCTTTTTATTAAATGGTATGAGAGAACTAGTAGATTAATGCTTCTTCTTGTATGTCAGATGTCTTTTTTCTTTTGTTTTTGTTTAATCAGTGTTTTTATAAATATTTCATTCTTTGTACATTATGAGTTTTTTTAATTTACTCATTTGCACTTCTCTTAAAAATAAGTGATCAAAGACATAGTGTGGCATGAAAATATTTATCAAGACAGTCTAATAAGTGAAAGTGGGCATGTTAGAGCCAGGGTGGAAGAAATTTTTTCTGTAAAGAATCAAATAGTAATATTTTAGGCTTTGTGGGCCGAGAGGTAAAGTCAAGGATATAAGTGCTTATATAACAAGAGAAAAAGCAAATTTCTACAATTTTTCATCAACAAATTTCAAACAACAACAAAATAAAACATAGGTCTACCAATGAAGAACAGAATTATTTTGACAGAAAGAATATTATTTTGCTTAATTAATGTTAGTGTTCCTTATCATTAAATCGATGGCAATGTTCATCTGTTAATGCTGACTTAGAATGAGATTTTATTTTTTTCATTTTTGATAATGTCTTTCACATAAACAGATAATGCCATGAGCAGGTGATATTTACTGAGCATACCCATCACTTGGCTGGGATTTATACAGTTGTATTAGATTTTTCTCTTGATTTAGTATATGTCACTACATTAATCACTGCCAGTCGAAGATTAGGTGGAAGCTCCTCAGCTGCACAGTTAAATGGATTTTGAAACCTGGAAATTTTCTTTGCACTTGCACAGAAGTCTGAAAAACACGGCTTGAACTGTAGTCTGAGCTCAGAAAATACATCTGCTGCAAATCTGTGTGGGAACGGAGATCTTGTTTTAATTTTTGACAGCATGGGAAGCATATACCTGTGATTCACAAAACTTAGCTGTTGAAAAAATGACTTTACTGTAGCTCAAGATTTGCACATAAGTCTTGTTTTGCCTTGTAATTTTGAGCTGAATTCATTACAAAACATTATCAAGTCTACAGCAAAAGCTAATTTTCAAAGCCATTATGTGTTCAATAAACAGTGGTTGAGAGCCCTTGTTCTCGTTCAGAAAACATTTCCATCTCAGCCTGAGCTCAATAAATCGCAATAAATTTTACCACTGCTAACATACAGAACTGCTGTGTTGCCGGGCAAATCAGAATATTCTGAGAAAAATTCATGGAACTGAATTGACACTACTGGTTCAATAACAGGTGACAGATTCAAACAAATTCCTCAACATACTTGCTTATGAGTAATTCACTGAGTAACCACAGGTTTTAAACACCTTACCTTTTCACAAATTTGTAAAATTGTACAATTAAGTATTTTTCTGTTCCACATATATTTAACTTCTATTAGCCAATTTTACTCCAACTTGTCCTGAATTAGTGTTTTCTCAAATTTCTTAGGAAAAGTCTCATCTGTAGTTGTTCCATGCAGACTATTTATAGAAGTTCATTACTCATTTACTTTAATTCCTTGAATAAACAACTTGGGATTAACTCCTTGAACAAAGCTTATTTTTTTCTGGACAAAATAAGCTTTCTTAAACCTAGTGCTCACAATTTAATCAGTTAGAATACCATGGGAAGTAACCTGTTCGTGGATTTCATGCTGGCAGGTCAAATATCTTTGGACAGTGAGACCAATTGTTTCTTGAATGGTGACTTTAAGTCACACTGCAAGAGACCTTTACCTGTTATTGTTGGTGGTGACAAGGGGCTCTTCTTAGGAGTTCAGATGGACTAATATAAAGCCATCATAAAAATGACTCAAAGGACAAGTGCTACTAAGGTTTCACTCAATGATATCAATTCACTCAATATTAAAATGACACACCACATTTTACATGTCGAATCACAGCAAAATGCAGAAGACCTTCTTCAATCAATTTATTAAAGCGGCCAACATGACCTAGCAGTCACAGGTCATCTTCTGGAACAATAATAAAGAATGTCACAGAATATTCAATACATATTCTGAGGTGTGTTTGTATCACTTTTTTTCCCCATGCAAAATGTGAAGGAACCAATGAAGGGAAGGTGTTCTCTTTAATGTGGTTTTGTATATAAAGTAGAGCCAAGAAGACACCTAAAGGCATAACTCACGTATAAAACGTAAATTTGGATTTGGACGACATATAAAAACAGCAATATACAATAAAGAAATGTGTCAGTACTTTACAATTAAAAAGGGTTATTACAATCTGGACAGGGTATTAGCAGTCACTTTGTTATCAAAAATAGTAGCATCCAAAATGTAATTAGTTGCAATCAGTCCATTGTGTACTCGAAAGTACAGAACAGAATTAAAAAAAAAAAATCCACATACAATTTGGGAAAGATAAAATATTTACATGAGTTAACATACACTTGACCTCAAAGTAAAACATTCAAATTTTGAAGACCAAAATCAACTTAATTTTGTTAAACATTTCAATTCTTTTACCAAAATACATCTGTCCAGTGCTACGTAATGAGAAAAACATCTTTCTGTTTTACATTAGCAATTATTGTACTTTTAATATCAGCCAACTTATTTTGGGTTGAATGCCTCAGCTGCAAACAATAAAACAGATGTGGCCAGTTCCTACTACAGCTTCCCCCCAACCCCCATAATGAACACATAACTTTGCCAACTTTTTGTTCACCTCCCACACAAAAATTTCTTTAGGTCACTTAATATCTTTGTTTTAAAACTCGAATACTCTTATTACTAATTTACAATGTAGAGAAACAAACAAGGAACTATGACAATCTGTCACACTGCGTTATCACACTTGCATACTAAATAACCACAACGTATTTCATGTAACAGTTAAATGTCTGAGAGTTATTTGTGAACTTGTTAGAAAATTAAATCGCATTCTCCCATCGCAGTTATTATAAAGTCCACATCCCCTGCTTCCTTCTCACACTATCTTAATTATTTGCATCTATCAGAAATGTACAGCATATTAACAATCATCTAGCATCAAGGCACAGCAGCTAATTCATAAAGCTATATATCTAACAAACATCAACATAAATCTCTAATGGGAATGTATATTTAAAAGATTAGGAGATATATTTGTTACAAAAAGTTTCGTGGGCTACCATTTTGGTAAATTCACTTTTTTTACTGGATTATCATGCACTAAAAAAAACCCAAACTCCTTGCCGTTGAGTCAATTCTGACTCATAGTGACCCTACAGAACAGAGTAGAACTGCTCCACAGGGTTCCAAGGAGCGACTGGCAGATCTGAGCTGCCAACCTTTTGGTTAGCATCCGAACTCTTAACCGCTACGCCACCAGGGTTTCCAGTCATGCACTTGGCAACCTCTAACACCCAAGTAGTCTAAAGATCTCTCTTGAGAGGTCATTAAGGTAGGTTCTTCTTTATGTTTCTTTATCTTTCTCGCCTCTTAAATCTGTTTCCTTCAGTGCTTCTCCAAGCATCTTTGTCCTGATTCTTTTTTGTCATCTATATCACAGAGAAATATTTTAATAATTTCTTGTACATTTTTACTGTATTTTCAGAAAATGTTGGCTAAAATTACACTTCAGAGGTGATTCTCATATCTCCTTTTTTTTAAGAGGAGGTTAGGGTTCATTTCAAATATGGTAATAACATGGGTAATAATGACAATTCTTTAACTTAAGATTCTAAATTGAAAATGTTATTAAAGAGGTTATAACGATAAGACAAAATTCTTTCCAACTGTTAGTTTTAATTTACATTATATATATATTTGAAGTATTATACAGTTTTTAGTTTTTTCAATTCTTTATTTTTTTAAAGTTCAATTATAAAGAATTATTTACTAGGTAATTTATTATGCACTCAATGAAAATTCTTGCAATATGCTAATTAATGAGATTAAAATCTTTTGACAATATTGAGTAAATCAACTTGAATATGTTAAGTAAACAACTGAAATTTGAAAAATGTTAAATATGAGAGTATATAATTTTTAAAACTGCAAATTGGGTGGGGTTTATTGATGACTAACATGGCTCTGTTTTTCATCAATTAGTAAATTCCAAAAGTATAACAAAATTGGATCCACTGCTTTCCAAGTATTCATTCTTCTTACAATTTTCAAAGCTGATGTTGCTTAGAAACTTGTATAAACACTCTGTGTCTTTTCAAAGAAGGAAATAAAAAGCTCCTTGACATCATTTTTTGAAGCTGAGATAACTGTACATTTAGACCAAATGCATCTATATTTATTTAAAAGCTCTAACACTGGTTGAGGGTCCCTGGGTGGTGCAGACGGCTAACGCACTCAGCTGCTAACTGAAAGGTGGGATATTTGAGTCTACCCAGACATGCATCAAAACAAAGTCCTGACAATCTAATTCTGAAAATCAGCCACTGAAAACCCTATGAAGCACAGTTCTACTCTGACTCATATGTATGAGGTCATCATTAGTTGGGTTTGACTGAACAATAACTGGTTTAGCATTGTTACAAAGTTCCTAGGGAAATGAAAAATACTTTTTGTATTCAAACTTATGGCATGCTTTTAATATTAGAAAACATAAACATATGTTTACTCGCATTATGAGTATATGAACCATATAAAGGAATTACTAGTTGTATTCTTTTGTAATTACCTGAAGTGCCTCAGAAGACAGGGCTGTGATCTGCCTCCAGAAGGTCAAAGCCTTGAAAATCCTATGGAGCAGTCTACTCTGCACACATGGGGTCGTCATGAGTTGGAATCAACTGGATGACAACTAACGACAGAAATGTACCTGGAACTAATACTAATATTTGACGGTGAAAATGCATGTTTAAATTTTGTCCTGAATTTCCTTCAACTCAAAGGAAACAGAACTAAAAGCAACTGTTATTATTCTTCAACAACACCTACCTTCAAATCTAAAATAATTTATGTGCCAAATTACTTTAAGACAAAGTGTTCATGCAAATGCATGGCATACCATAGATTTTATGTTATTAAAGAAACAAGAGTAACAAAGAATTTTAGAGATAGATGGAGAAGTAGTTAGTCACCCCCAAGATGTGGCCACCCCAGATGCAAGGTCTATACCAGAATCTCAGGCTTTTGGGTGGGTTTTAGTACACTGAGGTTCCTGAGGATGCCTGGGTCTGGTTCACAGGTGAATCAGCTAAGTTAAAGTCCAATGGCCACTGCAGTCATGCAGCCCCAAAGAAAACTACCTAAAACTGTGCATGGAAAAGGAAACTCCGTTGAGTGGGCGAAGCTGTGAGCTGTGGTGCTTCCCCTGGAAAATATCCCCAAGATGCACACTGCTACATTTTCACTGACTCATCAGTAGTCAATGGGGTGGCAGCGTGGTCTGGGGTTTGGCAGTGGAATGTTCAGATGATCAAATCCCAGTCAGTCTCTGCAGGGATGACCATTTGGAAGCAGATTGTATGAGATCTACACTGCCTATTCATGACCCACGGAGATGCCCACGGGGACAGATCCTTTGAGGATGAGCATTAACGGAATGAACAAGCTGGTAAGACCTGCACTACTCAAGTAAGAATCACAGCCACCTGGGTACACCATGGCCCCAGGGCATAGTAATCCATCCACAATTCAGGACAGGGTCCAAAAAGAGACCTAGTGACACCATTTCAGGGTGTCTACTGCATTTTCATCCACACAGTTGATGGAGGCCATATTACTTAAGGACTCTTAGATGGACTATGTTACATATCTGCATTCTCCTAATACACCCAAACAGACAATGGTGCTGTCTTCACAGAAAAATTACCCAGCAGTGAGCAAATACCTGAGGCACTCACTGGACCTTTCATGTACCATATCCTCCACAGGAAGGAGGTGTCACTGACAGATAGAAAGGACTCTCAAAGAGAAAATGAAAAAGGTGAACCAGGTAAGCTAGGTTGAGCTCTCACTGGGGCACATATTTAGGAAAGGTAGTTTGAGCTCTAAATGTGGTAATTCCTCACAAAGGTACCTCCTATATAAACAGAGTTTAATTATGAGGTTGAGAAGGAGGGACTAGGCCCAAACCGGCTGTAAAAGACTCAAACCATATAAATAATTTTTCTTACACTACTTTGTCCCATGCCTACCCTGGAAAACCAGGTGACTGGAATATTTTAGTAGAAAACAGCCAGGGAGTGGGAGATTCTAACATGGTACTTCTTTTGCTATCTGGCTATGTTTGCTGGGTTTGGGAATTTATGGATCATGGTGATAATGATTATGAATATGAGGTCACAGGGACTGGTCATATCAATCGCATGACTGTGGAAAGAGGGCAAAGACCCAGGCTGGGAGAAAGAGACACAGTTGAGACACCAGTGGGTCAGGGAGGTGGGAAGAACTTTAATCTCTCTCCGCAGTTATCCACAATGCTTCTGGCCAATTTAACCAACTGCCACCACCACTTTCAACTTGACGGCTGACCAGTGAAGAAAATTCACCTGTCTCAGAAACCTCCCAGAAGCTGCTGACTTCAGAAGCAAACAGGTCCCACTCAAGACAATAGAATAAGATTAACTTTCTGGACACTGATATGACTCCCTTTATCTTAATTGTATTATTGCTGGTACTGTGGTCTTCCTCTGTTGCTTAGGGGAAAGCAAAACTCTTTTGCATGTTTTTCACATAACTGGTTGTTCTAAACACTGTAGCCTGTGTGGTGATAAAAAATGGCATTGCCATGGGTATGACTGTCGAAATCTCTTGCAGCACCTGGATCAATAACATACTTAACTGGTTTGGACCTGAAAGGGGAACCAGGTTGCAGACTATCCTCCAAGTACGCCTGATCATTCTACTGGGAAGTCAGTCATGGTCAATATCATTTGATGTTGCCTAAGACAAATGGAATCAATTTGGTACAAGCCTCTATAAGTACACCTTAGTAGAGTATGTGATGAGTAGACTATGCTCTCAGCTGTTGTAAGGAAATGACTTTGTTATGATGCTCTGGCAATCTTGCACATCCCACATAGGCCACATAAGCAATGGCTTTAAAAGAAGCCAATTTGAGTCTTGGCAGAATGCTTTGTGATCTTTCTGGAACGTGAGACAGACGGAAGCTTGTGAGGAGCTGCCATGAGGCTATCTCTCACTCATCTCCCTACCCTATGTCTTCCAGAACGCTATCATGAAACAGTTTCTTATGGCCTCCTAGGTTGAAGTATAACATTGCCTGCCTTGCCTCCCACTCCCAGGCCTCAGGGTATAGCTGCAGACTACAAAACCCAGCCCTCAAGTGTCTAGCTGCAGGCTAGAATTGGCTGTTAGCAACAGGGGATCCCACATTCCAGCCAAATGGACAACACTGTCTGAATCCAAAAGTGGCTTGTTGTATCTTCATCAGCCAAGTCAGGCCTTGGCTTGCCCTTGTCTGCCTGCTAAATGCTTGACAAATAAATTACGGTATGCCCATTATATTAAGTACTATGCAGCAGTAAAAAAGAATGAGAATGGTATATAAACATGGAAAAATTTACCAGGCATGCTGTTAAAATAAAAAAGCAAGTATAATATGCTCATTTAGGCTTATACCAAAAAATGCAGATGTGTAGACACATATGTATATGAATATATATCAGTATAAATGTATAAAAACTAATCTGAAAACAAATATATTAAACTTCTAGTAGTTATCTTTGAGGAGTAGACTGGAAGGGTAGTTAAGTTCACTATTATTTTACATCTACATTGTCCAAACTTAAAAAAAAAAAAAAGTACTCGTGAATTACCCATACAATTAAAAGCCATGACTAAAAGGATTTTTAAAACACTGCTTACTAGTATTTGTTTATTGATTCCCTATTGGAGGGGCTGGAGGGAAAAACAAAAGTGTGACCACTATTTGTAAGTAGTAAGTAAATAAATGATAGTATCCAAACCTATCTTATATAAATATCACCCTCTCTAGCCAAGAATCCTAAATATTATAGTAACAACAGCAGCAACAGCAGCAATAACAGACAATTACTGAATATTTTCTATGTGATAATTATTGTAATGAAAATATTTATACATACTAATCCAGACTGAGGAAACCCTCCTGGCATAGTAGTTAAGTGTTACCGCTGCTAGCCAAAAGGACGGCAGTTCGAATCCGCCAGGCACTCCTTGGAAACTCTATGGGGCAGTTCTACTCTGTCCTGTAGGGTTGCTGTGAGTCGGAATTGACTTGACGACAGCGGGTTTTTTTTTTTTTTTTTTAAATCCTGACTGCCAGCAATCTCTACCTAAGCAGCACTATGGACACAGAATTCACTATCACACAAAACATCTGTTCATGTGTTGAGTGGGTAGATCTAGAAAAATATTCTTACACAGACCAATACCAAATTCAAATTGATCTTTAACTTCATGTGAGAAAAAATATACTTCTTATATATTCAAAGCTCTTCAAATACATAAAGGTAACTCTTCTTTCAGACTCCTCTTAAGCATATTCATTTCATGCCGTATACAAAAATTAACTCAAAATGAATCATTATCTAACCATAAAATTTAAACTACAAAACTTTTAGGAAAATTTTTAATATATTTGACGTAGTAAGAAACAAAAGGAAAAAAAAAACTGAGGAAATGAACTTCATCAAAACTAAGTTTCTGCTTCTTGAGAGACATAATTAAGTAAATGAAAAGGCAAGCCAGAACACGGGAGAATATATTGTCAACACGTGTCTAATAAAGAACTTGTATCCAAAATGTGCAAATAACTCTTAGAACTTAATAATAAGAAAGCAAGCAACCCAATAAAATTGGGTAACAGATCTGAAGAGATACTTGACAAAAGAAAATTAATGAATGGTCCATAAGCACATCAAAAACCATTAGGGAAATGCAAATTAAAACCCATGAGAATGGTTAACTTAAAAAAGACTGACAACACCAAGTACTGATAGGGATGTGGACCAACCGGAATTCTCACACACTGTAGGAATAGAAAATGGTAAAGCCCTTTTGGAAAACAGTCTGGCAGTTTCTTATGAAGTTGAATATTCCATGTAACCAGATACTCTAAGTATTTAACCAAGAGAAATAAAAATATATGTCCACACAAAGACTTGTATACAGAAGTTTATAGCAGTTTTATTCCTAATAGTAAAACTGGAAACGTCCATCGATAAGTGAATAAACTGTAAAGGCATACAATGACTAAAACCAAAACCAAACCCACTGCCGTCAAGCCGATTCCAACTCACCGGGACACTATAGAACAGAAAAGAACGGCCCCACATGTTTTCCAAGAAGCACCTGGTGGATTCGAACTGCCGACCTTTTGGTTAGCAGCTATAGCCCTTAACCATTACGCCACTGGGGTTTCCATACAATGACTACTTTGACTACTTCTCAATAATAAAAAAGGAATAAACTACTTACACATGCAACAGGGATGAATCTCAAAAACACTATGCATATCACAAGAAGCTAGACAGATGAGTACATAATTTATGATTCATTTAAATGAACCTCTAGAAAAAGTAAACCCATAAAAAGTAAACCCATAGTGACAGAAAAATGATCAGTGATTTCTTGAGGCAGGGTAGTGGGGCTCAGGGTAAAGGGAGGATTGTTTGGGAAGGAACACAAGGGAATTTTTTGGTATGATGGAAACATATCTTCATTGTGATGGTAGTTAACACGAGTTTATACTACTCATGTCTGTAAGGCAGGAGGGTAGATACTTTGAAGTCACCCTTATACGACACGTCTTCCATGGCTCTCAAATCTTTTGAGGGCAAGGACATTTCACATTGATATCCGTATCTTATGTGCCTGGTACATATTTGTGGAGAAATTACTTCAAATAGTGTCTAAGCTTCTCACTACAGAATTCTTGGTTTTCTTTTTCCTTATATTTACTTAAAAAAATTAATTAAAACCAAATTTTTTAGTTATATGGTGTATGCCATATGATTCACCAATCTTACTAGAATATCTTTCTTCTCTTCTGCCTAATTACTGAACACACTGTCTGTAACAGACATCTAAATGTCTTTAATTCTGACATTTATTTTCCTATTGCAATTTTTCATTTAACAACAGTTAGCCTATCCAGAACTTAGTAAGCCTTTAAAATGAAATCAGAGCTACAGGCTCTGAAATAAAAATAAGGCAAGCATTGCCTTGAACTCCGAACAGACCTGACAGAAACTGGAAGTCCTTGATTTCCCCCTCATCTGCCACGTCGAACCAGCGAACAAGCACTGGTGGTCACATTTCTTTGGGGGTGTGTGTGCATGTGTGTGTGCGCGCATTTACCACAGGTTCCTTCCACTCTGTCTACACTCACACCCCTAGTTCAGGAGGAAATGCAATTGTTACCCTTCGTCCGCTGTTGGCCCCTTCCCCATTCCGTGGAGTCCTCAATGCTGTCACTCGACTAAACTTTGAAAAACGAAAATCGGATTATCATAAACCCATAACTGGCATTATTAACAACTTAACAATATCTAAAGGGAAAGGTACAAATACAGGAAGAACCCATAATACAGTTTCTAACCTCTATCCGTTACTCCTTCTGGCCAGACCTAAACTGTAGCCCTTATGAACTACTTGCAATTCTCTGAGTTCTTCAGGTATTCATAACCATTTTTATGCCTTTGTTCCCACTGCCTGCCTTCATAAAATCCTTCTCAGAAGGTCTAAGTGTTAATTTCTACTTCTGTCTTCTCTCTCAGCAAAAATTACTTTCCTTTCGATTATGCCACTACTGTATATGCTTCCTGAGATTAAGAATCCTGTTTTATTATCTTATTTATCTTGATATACAGAATACTCAGCACGATGCTTGGCAAATCCTGACAAAATAGACAACTCTATAGAAGCAATGTAAATTACCAAAACTGACTCTGAGAAAAATTAAATAATCAAATAGACTGAAAAGGTTGCCAAGGAATTATATTCAATAAATCCTGAGCTCAGATTGTTTTATATGACCTTTCAAATATTAAATGAACAATTTTCATGCTGTAAAAATTAATCCTGCATACAGAGAAATATGGAGCACCTTTAAATTAATTTTATTAACTAGTATAACTGTGATATCAAAACTAGAAACGGAATCACATTTATAAATATAAACTTAAAAAAAAAAATCATGAAGTATTAGGCGAACCAAATCCAGTAGTGTACTGAAAGAATGATATAGTCAAATACAACTTAATCCAAAATGCAGGTAGGGGTTAATATTTGGTAGAGCATAAAATATAACACAAGTGAGTCAGAAGAGGGGAAATAAATGAACAAACTACTTCTTTATGATAAAAAAGTCTGTATTAAAACAATAGCAAATATGTTAAACAAAAGGAAAACATCATGAGCATTTGCATTAAAAAGTGAGAAAGGCAGTAAGATATGAAACAGAAACTAGAGGCATATAAAGTAGCTACGGTAAAATAATTATGATTCTTTATAGATTTTATGATTGGTTAGAAAATAAACAGAAAACAACTGTACTTAATATAAAAGTTTAATAAAATAGTACAGATAATTAACAGTTCTCCTATATGTGGTAGATAGAAAAATGGCCCCTCAACCACTGTGCCACCAAGGCTCCCCTCAAAAAAGAGCCATATCCTAATTCCTGCAACAAGTGAATGTTTCCTTATATGGCAAAAGGAACTTGCATATGGGATAAAATTAGGAATCTTGAGATGGGAGGTTATTCTGGATTATCTGGCCAGGCCTTAGAAATAATCACAAGGGTTGTTATAAGAAAGAGGCAAGAAGGTCAAAGGAGGAAGATGGATGCAAGAGGCTGGAGTGATTTGAGAAAGGAGTCTCCAGCCAAGAAAAGTAGATGGCCTCCATAAACCAGAACAGACAAGGAAAGATACTCTCTCTTAGAACCTCCAGAAGGAACCAGCCCTGTCAACACCCTGAACCAGTGAAACTGATTCCAGACTTCTGGTCTCCAGACGTAACAGAATAAATCTGTGTTGTGTTAAGTCATGGAGTCTGTAGTAACTGTTACAGCAAACAAAGGAAACTAATATATACTATAAAAAAAAAAAAATTTTTTTTTTTTTTAATATACTATAGAACTACGATAATCAGTTAAATACATAAATGAAAAAAAAAGATTTAAAAGAGCAACATGAACAGCTAGGAACAATAAACAAATTGAAATAAAATGTGCTGGACACCTGCACTGAGAAAAAGCTTTACTGAGACAGAAAAGCATAAAAACTTCAGTTCCTAGATAAAATTCTAGGTATTTTAAGGATATCTTATGCAAACAAGTTAATAGTTTTAGTAAAACGTCACAAAAATAAAGTTTTATTTGGGAGAGATACTTGGCAAAATTATTCTAAGTTTTTTTTTTCATATAGAAAGAGAAATGTAATAATATACTAGAATAGTTTTTAAAATAAGGATAATAAAGTGAGAGAATTATAGACACCTCAAAATATATACAAAGCAACAATAATTAAAACAAGAATGAATATAACCATGGACCAGAATGAATAACCCTCTACCTCAAAAAGCCTAACCAAAAAAATCAAAACCAAACTTGTTGCTGTCAAGTCGATTCCAACTCATAGCAACCCCACAGGACAGGGCAGAGCTGCCCTACAAGGTTTCCAAGGAGTGGCTGGTGGATTTGAACTGCTGACCTTTTGGTCAGCAGCCGGATGCTTAACCATTGCGCCATCAGGGCTTCAAAAAGCCTACCATGCATAAATACTTAGCATGATACTAGTACATATGATTATTCAAAAATGATACTGCTGGCATAGCCAGAAAACTATTTAGAAAAAATTAAGTGAGGGCATTTCCCCACGAATATAATAAATTCTAGGTAAATTAGAGAGTTGTAACACAAAAAATTAGATCAGACTATAGTGGGCATATACATATCCTCAGAATAAGGAAAGCCATTTTAAGTGCAGATATAAAAGGAAAAAAATGCAAAAGGCAGATTTGACTATACAAAATGTTTTAATTTTTTTGTGAAAAACAATTGTTTTCCTAAAAAAGTTTAAAAGGGAGATCCATACATAGGAAGGAACAGACCAATATTTTAAAAGCATGTCATAATCAGAAACTAGAGAACTTGGTGAGGAACAGGCACATTCATACACCATTATTGGGGGTGTAAACTGATTTAAATTTTCTGAAGCATAATTTGTCAACAGTCAAGTGTCTTAAAAAAGTGCATGCACTCCTGACCCAGTAATTTCACTATTCTATGTTTAGAGATTTATCACAATGGAGCAATCATAAGTGAACACAAAAATTTCAACACAATAATATACAGTACTTTATAGTAACAAAACCTAAATATACAATAGAAGATTTATTAAATATTTAAATAACAAATGCCTAAAATGGGATATTCTGCAGACATTTAAAAAATTATGTTTGCAAAGAATGAAGAACATATATTATCTAAATATACTCAAGGTACAACGTTAAGTAAAAAAAATGATAAGCTACATACACAGTATAAGCTCTATTTCATAAAGGTGTAAATAAGACTGAAAGAAAGCATAGAAACACATTTACAATAGTTATTTTTATCTTCAAATACTTCCCTTAATTCATGAAAATAAATATTAATTTTATAATCAGAAATATTTGCATTAGAATATTGGTAAATATAATAACTAAATATGGAGGAAGTTTTTCTTTTCCTTTTAAAAATAATGAAAAAAGTCACAGAAGAGTTCACTGATTTGGTCCCATGAAATGTAAACTTCTATATATAAAAAAAAGTCATAAACAAAGTTGAAAGACAACTGACAAAAGGGAAAAATGTTAACAATTAGAGACAAATGGTTAATACCCTTATGTACTCCACAATATATATTATTATGTCCAATATTACATGCTCAACAATATTACAGCCCAAGACAGCATGGTTCTTTCCTACCTCATGTAAGAAATAACAGGTAATAAATAAAGAATAATTTCAGACAGTGATAAACGCTATAAAAAGGTTATAAAAGACAGAAAAATAAAAAAACAACAAGAAATGAACTGTCAAAGGGGTAAGAAGGGGTATTGTGTGAGGAGGGTGGGAACAGCTCCTTTGAGGAGGAACATTTAAGCTGAAAGGAGGATGATTACGACATAGTCAACCAAGTCAAGATTTTGAGGAAGAGGGATGCAGACGACCCTTCTCATTTGAGCTGTGATGAAGAGTGTCGTCTAAAGCATAAAGGCCAGGTAGGGAGACTCACCCAAGATGGAACGAGAAATTCTCAAGGCCCAATCATGCTGGGCGTTTAGACCATCTTAATGAGTTCATATGGCCTTTCAAATCAATAAGGAAAGTTATCAATGTTCCAAAATAAACATAGCTAGAAAAAATTCACAACAAAAAAAGTGCAACTGCTAAAAATGTACACATTAAAATTTGAATCAGGCTAGTAATCAAAGATTACTAATCCAACTGATCAAAAATTAAAATAGCAACATACAATTCTCTACCTTTCAAACTGTGTAGCCATCACAAATCATTATGTACATATAATGCTGGTGATGTGAGAAATATCATTAAAGATTAATGCTATTTATACAGGCAAAAAAATGAGGAAAACTACATAATCATAAAGAAATGATGATACCTTCTTACCATGAAAATGTATATATTCACTGAATTATATATTCAAAGGATATTTAATGTTCAAGTATGATACTGCTGACTACCCCATTTCTAACCTACTAGCAAAGTCTAACAGTGCTTCTCAATAGGGCTTCCTCCAAAATATATCCTACCTCTCATCATTTCCACTACTAAAAGCCATACACCCAGACACAATAATTTCTCACCAGGACAACAGCAATAACTTAATAATCATCCCTCTTGCCCCTTACCCTTTCCCTTGTTCACCATCCAAACAGCAGGCAGTGTGATTTTCTCAGTGCTAATCAGATCTTAGTATTCATGTGCCCAATGTCTTCACATTGTTAGGTGAATAAAATCCTAACTGCTCACTACGGTTCACTTAATGTGGCCCCTGCACTGTCTCAAAGGCCTCACCTCCTGCCATATTCTCTCTTTCTGTAACAATGTTCTACCTATAAACCATATCTTTCTGTCCTCTAAATATGCCAAATTCATTCTGATCCAAGGACCTTTGTTCCTGATGCCTGGAATACAATTTTCTTCCTTCTAATCATTTTTTAATCATTCATTCAGCTCTAAACTCAAATGACAGTTGCTTTAACGATGTTTCCTGTTACTACCTTACCTAAATTATACTCCCCTCCCCTAACATTTTTTATCCCATGCTCTCATTACCTTCATAGCACTTACGACCATCTGAAATTATGTATTTACTGTTATATGTTTACGTCTCCTTATTCACTTAAAAGAATATAAGCTCTATGAGAATATAAAGTTTCTGTATACTCAGCATGTAAAACAGTGCCTGGCACATAGTATTACTAAATGAACATTTACTGAATGAATTAATGCATGGTTAGTAAGAACAAGAAAATTATACAATTAATAGTATGTTAATTACATAAACTTACTGAGTACCATACAAACCATGAATGGATAGCATTCATACACAGACTATAAAGGGAACATTAATATTAATATAGTTAAATCTGGAAAATATATAATAAAATATATATAAGCTTCAAATTTTGTTTGCAAATTAGCTAAAATAAAACTTAACGGACTTGAAAATTTATCTTTTCCAAACAAATAATTGTGATGTTAAAATATGAAAAAAAGTAAATTTATAAAATTAAGACCTTTCATGTATATACATACACACGTGTTTGTATGTATGTGTATACACAGTTTCTAAAGGAACTAAAGAGAAATGAGAAGAAAATCAAATTAAGCTAATAAAAATACTCAAAAGTATAGACCAACAAGAATGTTTTTAAGAGAACACATTTAAGAGATCATCTTAATTTTAAATATAACACTAACATTCATTCAAATAATTTTTCTAGATACCCTAAAAAAGAATAAGCACATATTCAATCTGATCTGAAATGCCAATACCTTCTTAATGAAAAAATGTAGAACCCCTGATTATCTTCAAGGACTGTAATGACAACAAGCAAAGGGGAAAAGTGCAATGGGCAACGGGTTTATAAAGCTCTAGCGCAGGAAAACAGCCTGCAGCAGAGTTGCTCTTTTTAGAAGGCCAGTGTATCCTCTTATTACGGTAAATCAAATCCATGGTAGAACTGGTACTGGGGTTTAAGTCATTTGTGACATTTCAAAAGAAGCTTGCTTTCCATTTGTATCCTATATCTCTAAAAGAGCTAGAAAAGGACTAATGTAAAAAGAGAACAATTAAAAGCCTTCTGCTAAAATTATTTCTCTCAAAATGGCATGCAGCCGTATTTGAAAAATGGGAAGAAAAAGAAAAAAGCAAGAGTCTACAAACTGGCGTATACTGGCAATGCTGCTAGCAAAAAATGTTTTCACATAATTAGTACCAAGTCATGTATTCTTAATAGACTATTATTCAAAATTCATTTAAGGCACTTTCCTAGCATTGCTAACACCAGAAGTATTGTCAAGTTGCAATAACGTGTGATTTATTTTAAACCATGGCACTCATCTGACTTTCAGCAATATATTCAATGTTTCTAAAACTTAAAAACCAGGAAATCAACTAAATCACAACTAGTTGAGTCATTCCTGAGAATATCCTCCATGGAAAGCACAAAGGTGAATAATATGTGGTTTACGATCTCAAGGAGAATGCAATCCAACACAAAGATAAAACTAGTACATAGCTCTTAGGAAATGGTAAGTAATAAGCTAACATTTTATCAATGGAGACAGAATGAAAACACACTGGAAAGGCAAAACAATTAGCATCTGGCAATAAGTAGGACGATATTCAAGTCAAAGGAGAGGGAAGAACAGAGAGTAACAATACCATTTTGACCATAAATCGCAAAGTATATGGTGATGTCATAAGTAAGAATGAGTGGGGTTGTGAGACAGAACGAAAATGGGAAACTACTGATTTTTGTTTGGTTTCAGACATGCTGTTTTGGTCATACCCCACAGTATACAGGGAAAATAGGAAGTTAGTGCTTCAGAGAGAAGCATATAGGAGTATGTGTTGGTGACCAGTTTCCTTATCATCTGCAACTTTACCACAACTCAAGTGAGGTATTTTCATTAGGAGCAATACCCAGGAATTATTAAAAACAAACAAACAAACAAAAAAAAACTTGATATTTGATGAAGTTTAGAGTTCATAATTTAATTAACACTTTGGTTGACTCACTTAAAGAATTTATAAATCAAAGTCCTATACAATAGATCAACCAAAAAAGACTGTACCAATTAAAAGGAAAAAAAAAAAAAGGAAGAGCAAATATTTAAAGGAGAAGTACACTTCAGGTGTTGTATTTTGGGAAATTATATTTTTAAACTTTAATTTTCTTATGAAATAATTGGTAGTTATACATGCTAGACGCATCCTATAAATTTTCCTGCACTTTAGTTTTCCCAAGTATGCTCATAAAAACTTTAAAAAACACAATTTTGTTCTTCCTAATATCAAACATCCATCCTAAAGCAAGATTCATCTAAAACTTAGTGAAAAGTGCAAGAATAATTTGTTTGACTAGTACTGTAAGGTAATTAACCCACTGCCAGTGAGTCAATTCCAACTCACAGCGACCCTACAGGACACAGCAGAACTGTCCCACAGGGTTTCCAAGAAGTGGCTGGTGGATTCAAACTGCTGACCTTTTTGGTTATTAGCCTGAGCTCTTAACCACTGAGCCACATCAGAATGTTTCAATTACTGTCAAGGCTGAAGAGTAGGTAAACTAACAGAAATAAACAATGTTTCTTAACACCTAAAACTGAGAATCATATGACCAGTATGTTTCTTCTTATGAAAAAACGCTGACACAAAAGTCCAGTGGTAGAAAAATGAACGCATGTGAGTAATCACACATATTATAATTTCTATCATTTGACAGTCAACTGATTCTGAGCTCTGCCATAATTTACTATTTCACCTAACAAAAAGGTCAGAATATCCATTCATCAAAATTCCTAGCCAGTAGGTGCTGATGGATAGAATAAAATTATCATACATTAAATATTAAAATATCACTCAGCTTATTGGTGACAGTTAGTAAATAAGATAAATATCTCTTTTTAAAAGTTTATATAACATTTTGCATACAGCAACGCAGAAATAAGGCACAAAAATTACTGAGATACATTTTCTTGATTTCTCTTCTTTCCAGCTTTAATGATCTTATTTGAAGAGAAAATATTTTTCCTCTACCTATACTCATCTGTAGATTTCGGGGGGGGGGGGGGTTGCTATACATAGAAATGATTTTTCAATTATCTCTATTTACAATACAATCTTGATTTCTAAATTATCTAATTATTATAATTTGCCAGACCATATATATCAAAGGATTCTACTTTTGGTTAAATTTCAGTAATAAAGAGTGCATTAAATTATACTGTTGAGGAATGGCAGAAATTCAATGCTGCATTCCAGATTGTTTGAGGCAACTTATTTCAGATAATCACTCCAAATAGCAATGAAGTCTGCCTGAAAACAGCACTCTATTTCCAACAAATGTAACTTTCATTTAACTCTCTACTATAGGGATATTATACTCTCACAACCAGCTCACTACTAACAGCTTGCTTTTTAACCATTTCTGACTACATTTAGTAATACAATCTGAAATCTTTAAAAACATTAAAAGAAATGAAAATCCTATAATTATTATTTTTAACTTGCAAGCAGAAGCTGCTTGGAATAGAAGGTCATCTTCATTTCTCATAGTTAATTGCATCAACTGGACCAAAAAAAAGGAAGAAAAATAAAGAAACGCAGCAAAAGTAGAAAATCAATTGAGCCAAAAATAAAACTAAAACCTGAAAAGAACTTGGCTAAGAAGGAATAAATAGCAATAACATCATTCAGTTAAAACAAAAACAAAAAGTGTCATAAAAACCAATGCTTGCCCCTCAAGTATATTCTGGAGCAAGGAGGGAAATAAATAAGAATAAAAGCATTAAATACTCAACATAACTTTATAAACTTCAATCTCAGTGTTCAGAAGTAATTTATTAATTCAGCAGATGATGCGCACATAACAGGGACTAGGCAGTAAGAGATTAACCAATAAATAAGTCAGTGGTTGTCTCAAAAATGCTCAAAATCTAGTTAGGGAAAAAGATGTATTTATAGGTAATATAATAACAGTTTAAATAAATTACTAGTGAGAATAAAGTTCTCATTACTACAAGCGATTCACTCAGAGTCTGGCCAATGTCCTCTAGAATACAGGACACACAACGACAAGTAACTAATTAGAACAAATAGCTGACTTAGGCCTAAAAAAAGTCTAAAGGCAAGAGGGCAAACTGCCTGATGGCAGAGCTAACAGTCTGAGCTACTACCTTTGAAACAGCCAATGCTTCCAGAAAAAAGTTTATCTAACTTCCAAGGCCAATGAAGATTTTACTTAACATGGGCATCAAAGACTGAGTAGATTCCACCAGGAATAAAAGGTAGAAAGGGCAGTCCAAACTCATGGAATAGCATAAAATAAGGCATGTTCGATAGAAACGGGTGGACATTCACAGAAAGCAAGTTGCCCATCATAGTTCAGTGCAGGGAAAAGGTAATGCAATAGCATGCATATTAAAATGGGGATCTTCCTGTTCTCTGTTTCAGAAAAGAACCCAAGGCTGAGAAGAATGGGTCTCAAGTGTTTAAACCAAGGTAACAAGGCCGTCTATGCAACACTTGGAAAGACAGTGGCCAAAAATTGCTCAACCTTTAGTTCATCAATCAAATAAAAAATATAACCATATATTGTGGAGGGAATGTTTGAGAAAGAAATGGAATAGTGAGAGCTCAGAATGTTGTTAGGTGTAGAAAAGGAAGTGCGAGTGATTCACTCAGAGTTTGGTCTATGTACTGTCGAATATGTGGCACTCAACAACAGGTAACTAACTAATTAGGACAGGTAACTGACTTAGGCCTTAAGAAAAGTCTTAAGGCAAGAGGGCAAGCTGCCTGAAGAGCAGAGCAAACAGTCTGAGCTACTACCTTAGAAACGGCCAACACCTCCAGAGTTTGGTAAAGATATATACTTTCCTATGGGATATATAGTGACTCCTGAGAAAAGAGCCTGCACTGAGCCATTTTTAATGAAGCGTACCCATGAGACCGCAAAAGGAACAAGATGAGCTCCGAAGAAAGGCGGTGGAGGTAGACAACAAAGTCAGAGGCTAAGGATGATAGAAATAAGCAGACAAACAAGGAAGTATCAAGTGCCTCAAAGGAACTGCAGCTGAGTTATCCCAGACACTGGGAGTTTTTGATGAACGTGGAAAAGTAAAAAAAAAAAAAAAAATCTGTTTATATGTCTAACATACTCAGAGAAAGATCTTTACTACTCTTATTTCTTTCCTACTGCTAACCCCAAACCTTGGAAGACCGAGAGGCAGCACAGTGAGTAAAGACAAAAAAGTTAAAAAAAAAAAAAAAAATCAATGCAGAAGTCTACTAATTGACCATGTCCCCATTACCCTTCCCTATGCACATCTGCAAGTTTAAGCAAGGCTGATGTGAGGGTGAAATTTTATGACAGGTGAGAGTTTGGAATTTTAATTCATTAGCCTGTCTCCCCCCTGAAAAATAAGTCTATTTTGAAATGCCAGAGAGTGATAAAAGAATGAAATAAAGAACAAAAGAGGGATGAGAGGAGAGATAAAAGAGGAAGAGGAAGAGAGAAAAAGAAGCCTGTCCAACATTTTGTCGAGGGGCAGGGGGAAAAAAATAATATTCAGAGTGGGACTACAGGTGTAGTGACAGGAAAGAATTAAGCAAGTATCAGCTTGTACCCTAGTAAGTTAGTTTCTTTTAACAAGCTTTTTAAGAATCATAAAAGCTGGGCAATGTAGGCTGATAAATTTGTTATCATTATTGTGGCATATGAAATATATTCCGTGAGCATAAAAATCAAAGTTGTCATTCTTAAAAGAGTACTAAGCTTATATATATGTTGTGAATTTGCATGGGGGAATTTATATCTCTTAATAAAACGTTCACTCATTCACTGAGTTGTAGAAACTGTTATTAGGGGCAAAGTTAAACAAGACAGGCTCCACCCACAATGATTTTGCATCTAGTGAAGGCAACAGACAAGCACATATAATTGCTAAAACAGAAATAGCAAAGGGCTATAGGATCACAAAGAAGGAGTTAACAAAACATTTAAGGTAACAAGGGGTAGGAAACATCTTCCTAGTGAAGGCGATATATAAACTGAGGCCTAACCGATGAGGCTGACTTAAACAGATGATAGCAGTTTAGGGGTAAAGGAGCAGGTAAAATAAAGAATATTTCAAGCAGATAAATGCCCAAAGAGACAATGTGATAATATTCTGGGAACTGCAAGGAGTTCGCAGTATCAATGTTGCATGCAGTTTGCAAGGAAAAAAACGAGGCTAAGGACTTAAAAGAGGAGCCATATCCAGTGTCATGTCAGGGAATTTGAATTTTATCCTGAGGGCAGTGGTGCCACCGAAAGGTTTTAGTACCACTTGTTTTTCATACACTTGGTGGCGCAGCTGCTAACTAAAAGGTCAGCAGTTTGAATCTACCAGCCGCTCCTCAGAAACCCTATGGGGCAGTTCTCCTCTGTCCTATAGGATCACTATGAGTGGGACGAAAGCAACAGGTTTTGTTTTCTGGTTTGCACATCTAGTATATGCTGAACATTCTTTCACATATGTTTTATTGTATTTTCCTCACAACAACCCTGTGAGGTAGGTTTAATGATTCCCAATTAACAGAAAACAACCTTAAAGCTGTTAAGCAATTTACACTTGATTAAATAGCTACAAAGTAGCAGTTAGGATTTGAGATCAAGCTTCAGAAAATACATTAGAAAAATGATAAACACAATCACACACACGCACACACACACATTTACTCAAAATGCATGTAGAAATTTCAGAGTTAAGGAAGAAGTTTAAAGTAATAAAGGTCTATTAATTCACTATGAAAGATAATAAGATTTGTGGCATTAACAATTTTTATGCAAATTTATACATTTAAAATTTCAACTAACTCTATTGAGAAATAACTGCAGAATTAACTTTTAAAAAGGCAGGAGTTGATAACATAAAATAAGAATAGCAAAGACTGAGGTAACATGAGTATTTTATCACCTGTTGATCTACCTGAGATTTGGGGGGAGGGGAACTTTTCATATTTATTTGGAAAATATTTCAATGCAAAAATTCATGTATTATTCTGTAAACAAATTACATTCTGGATGATAAAAATGATGTCTGAAATACAGCTTCATTAACCAAAGTAACTGAAATATTAATCATTTAGTATAAAAAGAATTGCCTCTGTAATTTTTCATTGCAAAATCACCTCCCTATTATCCGCAATAAAATATTTAATTCACAAGAATTTGTTCAGATAAATTTGGCAAGTCAAATAGTTTTTATAAAAGTCTGTTTGAGATTAATTATAAAAATATGCCCTTAATTAAGAAAAAGAAGATACCATGTATATTTTACAAGCTGAGAGCCATTTGAAAATTCAAAAAAGTATGGATTGAAGCTCTATTAAAAAATTTGAGTAGGTTCTTCAAAATTAGTTTAAATTAAAATCTATACTAAAAAGGTATTTCCTTATACCTTTTTTTTTCTCACTGATTTTACTCTTTCTTCAGCTGGTCCTAATATCTCTTTTTAAAGCCTGTAACTGAAAGCTAGATATTGCCAAAAGATTATTGCTAGAGGTCTAAGAACACATCATTTAAAAATACATATTATCGATATATTTTCTTCCTTTTTTCTGTTATAACAAATAGACAATTATAATAGAGAAGGATGAAGAATACGGGTTTCATTAAGGCTTAATTACTTCTAATGAAGTATTTATTTCTGAACCCCATAATTACTAAGTAGATGTAAATTAAGTCATAATTCCAACCATAATTCTGATCCCTCAGAATAAGATGAGGAGCCCTTACTTGCAAAACAATCATTCAAGTGGAGGTATCAGTCATCTATGATACTTTAGGGAACGAGAATAATCTCCAAATTTAAAAAAAAAAAAAAAAATTTCCAAATATACTATTTAACAGAAACACTAATATTTTCCTTTATTTTTGATTACGCAATTATGTATGTCCATTAAATGAAAATAATGCACAAGTATATGTAGGAAAAAATGAAATTTCTCACCTTACCCCTTTTGTATGGTTAAAAATGTACTCTAATAATTGTCAAACATGTAACAAATATCCTGTATAACCTAAAAATACTCTGACACACACGATAAGCATAGTGTGTATCTTTACATCACCAAAACATTAAAGTAATACATGAAAAAAAGATCTATTCTGTCCAATAGGATTACTTCGATTAATGAAAGGAATGAGATTAATACTTACTAACACACTGTAGAAAATGTGAAAGAACGAAAAACAGAGCAGATAAAACACCCTGTTGCTAGAGACAGAAGTGCACTATTACCTAAACTACATTCTTCTAAAAATTGTTTTCTTATTTAGTGCTTTGACTATTAAATGAATAAGTCTATGTAAGTAAGAGGGGAAAAATCACAACTGAAAATGTGAGTTTTTTTGGTATTATTTAAAGTTTTATGTTATTTAAATAAATAAATATAATATAATATAAATAACAACTAGTTTTTTGTCTAATTTACCTGATGCTTCCATGATGAATATGATATTAAGAATTATACTATATGTATTCTCAAAAAGTTGTATTTCAAAACAGTGGAGGTAATTTTACTACAAAACTAGAGATAAATGGAAAACATCTTTGTAGGAAATCAGATCGCTTCTTTGGACTCTAAAACACCATTATTCGGCACTTGGTTAACACAAATAATATCCTAACTAGAACAAAGTTACATGCCCCAAAATATCTTGGTTAAATAATGTAAGATACAATTCTCAATGCATAGAATTCTGCCCCCGCGTTAAACAGAAAACACTTAAACGGTCTCTAGGCAATCACTCCCTCCATTCACCTCATTTTACAAACAAGGAAACTGTGGCCCAGACAAGTTAACTTTTATCTACCTTAACTGAGAATCTATAGGCACAGAGATATGCACAAATATCACTTAACTTAAAGAAAATGACATTATATTTCATATTATTAAGACTATAAGAGGATCATGAATCCCTAATTTCTTTCCACAGAAATGTCTAAAGACATACAAAAAAAAATAAAAAGCAAACAGTAAGTCAAACTATTTACTAAAATACAACAATAAGTTTCATATCATGCTGTGTAACAACAGACAGAGCAGTTTGTAATGTTATTTTCCTTTAAAGTATAAATGTGCTAATCTATTACTAAAGATAACACTCTTGCAAAACTGCTTTTACAAAAGAAAAAAAAAGATTAATTAAATGAGGGAGAGACTATTAAATACATTAAGTGGACATTCAATGTTTAGTTTCTCCTCTCCCATATTTTGTTTCAATATCTTAAAAGATTCAAACTCAACGTTTCTAAAACAAAGAATCAACACTAGGTTCATCTTGAACTATGTTGCAAAACTTTCACAAAAAGAGTGAAAGCATTAAGACAAAGACATAAAACACTGTAAGCAAAGCTAACTACAATGTTCCTGTTGAATTACAAGTTGATTTTCTGGTTTAAGGATATAACTACAAAAGCGTATGTTGGTTTGGTTATTTTAAAACAAATTGATTCTTCTACATTTCATTAAAAGAGAAAATACTTTAAAAGCATTTCAGTTTCATCTGCTTTTAGAACAAAATAATTTCCAAGGAGTGTGTCCATCTGTTTGTTATTTAATTTGGAACCAATCACAAATTAGATTACCTTAAAGTAAATTTAGAGCCAGGGAGAGCAGAGTTAAGTTTAATTGACCTCAGTGCGTTTTTTAAATGATGTTTTCCAGTCTTATTGGGTTTTCCAGTCTAGGGCAGGTACACAAGAAACTTACAGTCTATGTAGTACTCCTAGTCAGTTTCACTCTGCAGATGGCACAGTGGAGAAATACCTTCTGTACAGGACCATGTACAATTCTTCTGCAGCTGGCAGCACCTAGGGGAAAGTGCGCTGTTAAACAGTTGCTGCGTTCCACCTCAGAAGTGGCTGCAATTCGGTGGTGGGTGAAGTGACTCCTGTACATATATACAGGGATGAAAAGTACTATAGAAAATGAAAATTTTTAAGAACAAAAGTGGCTGTCTGAAAATTGTGCCACAGCAAAACAGAATACATCATTCAGTCACAAGAGCCCTGTGCAGATGGGCTACCATCCATTTAAAAATCAAATGTCAAGAATGATTAAAGGGAAAAGTAGAAATACAATTATTCAATTCACAACATAACTATAAATCAGAATGTTAAAAAATATATATTAAAAATAAATTCCAAACATTTATACTAATTTATAGTGTTTCTATCGTTATTTACTTAAAACCACATACATGTTTAAGATTCTTCACTCTGTTCAGCAAATTTAATGCTTTCATTTTAAATGACAAGTCAAGGTAAAAAACAGGGGAGATCAGAACTGAAGTAACATGAAAATAGCTAAAAGCAGCAGAAGAAAACAACATTCTGATATTCTGAATTACTTTATATTTGAAAAACAATTTTATAAACTAACTAGTCTTAAACAACTAGCAAAGTCTAAATAATTTTTCATATATTGAAGCTTTAAGTGATCCCATATAAATTGACAACTTTTCTTCTACAAAATCAAACTGAGCTAGAATCTAAATACAGTCTTTAGGCTTAGTCCAAATAAACAATGAGTTTATCAAGTATAAGATAACATTAGTTCATTAATTCAGAAAATTATTACATTCTACATTTACTACAACACCTTTTCTACAGGATTTATCTTTGATAGACCAGAAGATTAAATTCAAAAAAGTATTCCCTAAGAAATGTAACTAATCACTAAACTACCATCCTAATCTCCTCCTACCTCTAGGCACAGCAACTTTGTTTATACTACTCTGAAGCAGTTAACTGTGTACCTTATTTCAAAATATTCATGCTTAGGTTACTGAAACAGATTAAGGGCGCTATGTAGCAAAGTCAGATAAAACCTGACCGTTAGGAAGTGTTTCATAAATCAAATCTTTCTGAATCTTGCTTGCTATAAGAAAATTTATTTATTTTAGCATATACTCAGTGGAGTTGGTGATACCTGACAATTTCCTCTCAGCCTTCTTCAATTCTTTCTAGAATAAGGCATAATGTAAATAAATATTATTTCCTTTAGGTGACAAGGGTGAGAAAGATATCCAGAGCTTCTTAACATTTTTACTAAGTCATAAATCAGGGATTCCTAACCTGGGTTCCACATACAGGACTCAGGAGATCTGACAATTTTATAGAGGTACAAACTGAAGTGAAAACATACTACATGGGTTCATATGTACATTTTTCTATGGGAAATGATTCACAAGGTTTTCAAAAGGCTCCATGTTGACCATCCCTTGAAAAAATTTTAAGGAACTACTGATAAATGATGTCTAAGACACCCAACTGAATAGAGTTACTCCCTTTAAATATGTGATTCTGAGCAGCTTTCTCTTATATGTAATGAGAAGCAGCATTTCCAGAGATGTTTCAATGACTAAATGAAGTAGCTCATATAAATCACATATACAATACCTTAGACTATTTTCATTAGCAACACTGATAAAAATTGTTCAACAGAGCTATCCCAAACGAGCAACTGAAGTTCTTCATAAGGTCCTAATATTGTTTACTGCTGTTATGACGTCTTTTTGTGTGTGTGTGTGTGTGTAGCCATGTCTTCTAAGTCAATAGATCAATATTACATGCCATACATTACTGCACTATTGTAGGTACATAAATGCTAAATCCTTGCTACGTATTCTTGAAGTTTGCATTTCCCGAAAAGTCACACTGGCCCCTTCCCTGATACCGTACTTACTTGGAACAGAGTAAGATATGGAAAAACACTGGTGTCTACTCAATTGTTTCTATAAATAAGTCCTAAAGAATGGAATACAAGATAATTTCATGTCCTTTATAAGTGTATTCTTTTATTTGCACTATAACATGCAAACAAAAAAACTAAATTTGAGGACTCCAGTGAAGGGTAACATTTTTATGAAAAAGTTATAAAAATCATAGTTTTACTTTTATAAATCATCTTCCTTACTCCTTTCAGTTTAGTTTTCTGTAGGTAAAGGATACAATAAACATTCATACATACACATCCTTTAGTAAGAATCCCTGATTTACAGCACATAGATTAGTCTCACCTTTAAAATAAATTCACAACGTCACAAACAGTATTATGAAATAGTGTAATATGGTGTTTGTCAAGCCTGCAGTAACAAAAACTAATCAAAAAATAACAAGTGAACGTTCACCATGTATTAAGGATACTCATTGAAGAAACAGAAGCTTTGCTAATATATACAAAACTAAAATATACAATGCAAATAAAGAGTTGGTTCCCAACTATTCCAAATTTAAAGAGCCTTTTCTAGAACATCTTAATGATAGGAGCTATGTTTTATGTATTCACACATTAAGGAAATATATAGCAGTAGACACAAAGTGAACAGGTTTTCAGCAGAAGGAAGAGAGAAAGCATAAGTCAGACAGAAACATAGTTTATTATTCAGAATACTGCAATTAAAAGGATACGAGCAGAATACAGAGTGCTGGCCAGAGTCCCCTGGTAGCGCAAACAGTTCATGCATTCATAGTTGTTAACCAAAAGGTTCGAGCATCAAGTCTACCCAGAGGTGCCTTGGATGAAAGGCATGGTGATTTACTCCCAAAAAACTAGCCACTGAAGAGACTATAAAGTACAGCTCTATTCGGACACACGGAGTTGCCAGGATAGTGACAAGAGTTATAGTTTATGTATTCACACATTAAGTAAATACACAGCAGTAGATTAAGCATGGTAACTGGTTAAGGGCCAGTGAGGAGGCGAAGAATAGGAACAGGCCCAATTATACTACGGAACTTCAGAATACTTTACTTCAAACAGTGGCATTTATACAAGTATTTTACAAAAATTACTCTAGCAGCAGCATGGAAGATGAACTAGAGGTGTGATAGCTCAATTAGAGTAATGATAATGAACTAGAAAACTGGGAGTAATAAAAAAGCTACATACAAAATAAAAATCTTACTACCAAGTAAAATTCTGTAAGAGTAGAAATGTCGGATAAGTTAAAGATATTTCTAAAGTCTGAGCCTGGAAACTAGCATTTATTCATTCATTCACTCAAGTAAAGAAGGAAAGAGCAAAAAGGAAAAAAAGTTTATGAGGTCAATTGTTTCAAAGGAATCCTTTCAGTATTTTTATGGAGTAATCTAAAACACAATTTCAGAAAATATTCTACCGTGACTCATAGCTTCATAACTTAGGATCTTCCCCTAAACTGAACTATGCTTTTTCCAGACATTTACTATTTAACAGAAATTCTCTAAAAACTCAGGTTATTTCTTTTTAAATAAAATATCAGCATTTTACGCGGCTGAATTCTGCATGACCTTATCTCAGTTTAAATGTCACACTTTCACAGACTAGAGGATCTTATTACACTGATGCTTGTAATTGTTCATGTAACATTCCCATTCATTTTTAAATCACTCATCATCCTAAATATGACGTGTATATTCAGCACTTATTTTATTAGTCACTCCTTAGAGATAGAACATAATGAAAAGAAAGGAATGTAAGCCAAAATTACAAAGTTCTGAATTTATACCTTTTTCTAGCCTACTTTCTCATAGTATGTAGAAATACTAGCAGTTAAAAGCAAAATGAAAATCATACAAATTCAGGTTTTTTTTTTTTAATCTTACATGTTGATTTGCTGTTAGTTAATAATATCAATCTAGGACTCTATTATAACCAAAAAATTCTAAGTTTTCATAGCTTGGGTAATAATCACTTAAACAATAGTTTTTACTTACAAAATCCAGAAATCAGTACCCTAGCACAGTAATTTACAATCACAAATTTATATTATGGCTATTTCCAGGACTTATCTTGACAGTTTTTATAATTGTGTAAAAAGTGTCTGTTCTATTAAGAACAAAAAAAATCTGTTGCCATTGAGTCAGTTGTGAGAAAGTCAAGAATTAAAGAGATTAGTACAATTATGTGAAATAAAAATAAGTCCAAAATATCTAAACATAAATGGTGACAATGTTATTTTTTAGCTATAGTCATGAAAGAAATTTATGGAAAAAATAAATTCTATTTAAATATAAAAAAGTGAAGTGAATGCAATGCACGCAAACAATGGTAACATTCTTGTTGCGATGGCTGGTAAAATGCATATGAATTTACCAAAGTAAACCTTTCATTGTTTCTTATTTTTCCATTGACGTTCTTTTATAAAGCTATTTTTAGTCTTACAAAAATTTTTCAGTTTGAACCTACTTGCACTTGAAATACAATGAAGCAGCATAAGAGCATTTCATGTATTCAAAATAAGTAAATCTAAACATGTAATTATCCAAAACTGTTTTCATCTCATGCAAGTAGCATTTCTAACTGCTAGGATATCATTGTACATATTAAGCCATATGTTTATAAAGGCAATCCATGCCACGATACTCAAGAAGTATGTAATCTATATGAAAGCCAAAAAAAACCCAAACCCATTGCCATCGAGTTAACTTCAACCCACAGTAACCCTACAAACATAGTAGAGCTGTCCCATAGGGTTTTCAAGGAGCAGCTGTTGGATTCAAACTGCTGACCTTTTGGTTAGCAGCCTAAGCTTTTAATCACTGTGCCACCAGGGCTCCAAATCTATCTATAAACCAAAACCAAACCAAACCCGTTGCCATCAAGACGATTCTAACTCATAGCGACCGTATAGGACAGCATACAACTGCCCCATAGGGTTTCCAAGAAGCAGTTGGTAGATTCGAACGGCTGACCTTTTGGTTAGCAGCGGAGCTCCCAAATCTATGTCACCAGGAATCCAAAGCTATATATAGGGATACTATAACCGGAAAACAAGGTTTAAATAGACCAAGGCATTTTGTTAGCTCCAAGTTTCATTTCAGAAACCCAGATAAAGTCATGGAAATAATATCAAGAGTTTGGAGTCATAGTCGTTAAGTAGTCACTCTGTACTTTAATCATTCTAAAATTGGTGGCACAGCGGTTAAGCACTCGGCTATAATGGAAAGGTCAACAGTTAAAACTCACCAGCCACTCCCTGGAAACTTTCCAGGGCAGTTTTACTCTGTCCCATAGGGTCACTAAGAGTTGGAATCGACTCGACGGCAACAGGTTTGGTTTTTGACCTGATCACCTCAGGATGAAACTATGTAATTTCAGCAAAGGGAGATGGAAAAATTCTGACTAAAAGAACTTAAGGATAATTTTTTTTTTTTCTCTTGCTTACATATTATGAATCCCACAAGTGGAGGCAATAGAAAACTTATAAGGACAAAGAGATCTGAAATTAACTGTGAGATGAATTTTTACCAAGAGAAGGAAATAGTTTTCCCCGTTTTAAAATGAAAAAAGGGCTATTTTTTAAAGTGTTTAGATCTATTTATACTCCTGTGCGACCATTTTCCTACATATCATCTAATATCAGGCATCTTTCCTCAAAAGAGAAATAACCATCAATTTTAGGAAAATATATACTGGTAACTGTGTTAAAAAGCATAATTAAACATATAAAGCTTAATTTGGAATTTGACAAATGTGTAATATATTCTCACCCTCATCATTTACTACTCTACTGGTTACTGTAACTCTAGAAAGGTTATTGAACCTCCAATTTAAAAATATGAGATAATCGTAAATTTTAATGTCATCTTACATAATGTAGACAGCTGTATATTTGAGACTTTCTTATCAATTGCTGTTGACATTTTCAAATCACAATATCCATGAATGGTATTCAAGACAGGTCATATAACCAATTTATACTTAATAATAACAATAAAAGCAAATATACACTTTATCATGACTTTAACAACAACCTTCTACTTTAGAATATCTGACATATACATAGGTTTCTCAGAACGCCTTCAAATGTTCATGAAATAATCTGTCATATTTAATAATATACACCCTTAAATAAAAGAATGACCGTTACAGTTTCACCTACCACAAAGTTGTATAAATATAATAGTGAAAGCATTATTTGTAATAATTAAGTAAAATGAAGGCTTTACTGAATAAGGAAATATAAATTTGCTTTCTGTCTGTGTCATATGGACAGAGATCAGAGACTGTCTAATAAAGTTATGTCCTGTAACTTGCTGAGGCTCTTTGAAGGTAAAAATCAAGTAACAGCAATTCCCGATTCATAGACAAATTAAGAGATAAAAATTGAAGATTGCATCGTATTTTTAAAATATTTCATAATTCCTGCCAAATGCCTATACTAGATTCTGCTATCAATCTTCCACAAAGTTTAAATTATATGAAGATAGCACAATGGTTATGAGAACAGACCCTAGGGGCAGACTGGAAGCAAATGCCAATCCCATCTCAGCCTCTAAATTTATACACTACACACACACACACACACTCTTACGTACACACAATACAAATATATATAATACATATACAGTTATATATATACATGTATGCCATCGAGTTGATTCCAACTCATAATGACCCTACAGGACACAGCAGAACTGCCCCCACATGGTTTCTTCCAAGGAGCAGCTGGTGGATTCCAACTGCCGACCTTTTGATTAGCGGCCCAGCTAATAATCATCGCACCACCAGGGCTCCACACACACACACAGGCATATATACATACCACATGTCTATGTATGTAGTGGTTAAGTGCTACAGCTGCTAACCAAAGGGTCGGCAGTTCGAATCCGCCAGGCGCTCCTTGGAAACTCCACGGGACAGTTCTACTCTGTCCTGTAGGGTCGCTATAAATCGGAATCGACTCGACAGCACTGGGTTTGGTTTGAGTTTGGTATATACAAACTTTGGGCAAATCACTTAAAATCTTGTGCCTTCTCTTCCTCATGGGATTATTGTGTGAACTGATTCGGTTAATATGTGTATGCATCAGTTATCGTTCAGGATACATTCTGTGAAATAGGATGTTATTTGATTTGGATGTTGTGCGAACCCCGTATTATAAACACGAGAGAGGCGCAAAAGACAGTCAATGGTCTGGCTGGGACCCGGCCGCGTCAAGGGATTGCGTAAAACCTTTGGCTCCATCACTGGCCTCAGAGCTGCACCTGGCCCCGTCCAGCTCAGTGTGCCCTTGCCATCCAGCTGCCTGCCTTCCCGGTTCCCCCCAACAGGCTTTAAACTCCTCTAGCCCCACCAGCTCTTCCTCCACCTCCTCCCCCAGCCACTTTTCCTCCTCCTTCTCTGCCACAGCAGCCCGGACCATTACTAGGCTGCCACTGAAGAGGAGCTGCGGCCTGGGACCCAAGCATCACTTGCAGGGCATCTGGGCCAAGTGGGACAGTGGCCTGGGAGAGGTGATCCTCCTCAGGAGCTCTGGCGATGTCTGTGTGGTCCCTGCCTGAGGCCAACACTGTGGGGTAAGCAACACTGTATGGGCGCCAGGACCCTCTCCCCCTGCCTTCCCACGGCTGGGGAGGACGGGGGACCCTGAGAGCTAGTAACAGACAGATAGTATCACTAGCAAAGTACTTTGCTACATCCTGTTCTCCTATCGGGATCTCTGAACTCTATTATAACCTTATGTGATCATGGAAGTATATGAGGTCAGAAGTTGGTCAAATGGACATTAAGCTACACATACCTGTATGCGGAAAGCACTTAGTTACAACTGTCCCTGGCTCACTGTAAGATCCATAATAACAATATCAGTTGCCATCAAGTTAATTTCAACTACTAGCGACCCATGTGTTACAGAGTAAAACTGCTCTCCATAGTTTTCAAATCTGTGACCTTTTGATCGCCAAGACTACTGCCATGGAAACAGAAAAAAAGCAAGGTACTTTGGAATATAAATTAGAATTTTTAGAGGGGGGACAGAGGAAGAACTGACAGCAGGGAAATACCTTTCGTCACCACATACTTTGAACTCCCTTGATTTTAAAATCTATTTGCATGTCACATGAGATTTGTGAGTAGAGGTAACAAGAATGCATCCTACCCCAAACCTTCTTTATTCGTTAACAGCAGCAGCTGACACAGGAGAATAATTTCCTGCTTCACTGTGCTGACAGTACATCGCCTAGATTCAGAAATTATATCCTCAGCAGGAAGGCAATAGGATTCTGTCTACACCAAAGAAATAGAAGGACAGAAAAATTACACTAAATAGAAATGATTTATTAGTGGTATAAAAGAAAAATCAAACTGGTATTGAACAAGATTTATTTTTAACTATTGGCACTATAATTACAGTTGAATTTATTTTAAATTTCAAATGTCTGTCCAGAACATTGATTTCTCATGGAAATAATACTGTTTTTTTTAATTTATAACCTTTAAAACTTGCAAGCAAATATATTTCTACTATTCCTGAACATTTTAAACAAACAAAAAAGAATATCAGCTAAAATTCATTAATCCTTTGACTTTATCTAATTAGCCCTAGTATGTCAGACCATTACGTCTAAGTTCAGTTATCAAATGCCACTCACCAAAGTGGGATGCAGAGCATTTTCTCAATAAACTTTGTTATGCCAGTCGACCTAGATGTCCCCCGAAACCATGGTCCCCAGATCCCCACCACTGCTACTCTGACCCTCAAAGTGTTTGGTTGTGTTCAGGAAACTTCTTAGCTTTTGGCTTAGTCCAGTTGTGCTGACTTCTGCTGTATTGTGTGTTGTCCTTCCCTTCATCTAAGATAATTATTGTCTACTATTTTTTTACTATTTTTATCTAGTTAGTGAAATCCCCTCTCCTTCCCTCCTCACCCTCGTAATCGTCAAAGGACGTTTTTTTCTGTGTTTAAACCTTTTCTTGGGTTCTTGTAATAGTGGTCTCATACAATATTCATTCTTTTGTGAGTGACTAATTTCACTCAGCTTAACGCCTTCCACGTTCATCCATGTTACGAGATGTTTCGCAGATTCATCATTGTTCTTTATCATTACATAGTATTCCGTTGTGTGAATATACCAAAGTCTATCCATTCACCTGTTGATGGGCACCTAGGTTGTCTCCATGTTTTTGCTATTGTGGACAGTGCTCCAATGAACATGGGTGTGCGGACATCTATTTGTGTGAAGGCTCTAATTTCTCTAGGATATATTCTAAGGAGTAGAATTGCTGGATCACATGGTATTTCTATTTCTGGCTTTTTAAGGAAGCGCCGCATCAATTTCCAAAGTAGCTGTACGATTTTACATTCCCAGCAGCAGTGTATAAGTGTTCCAGTCTCTCCACAACCTCTCCAACATTTACTATGGTCCAAACAAAGCCCTGTTGTGTTTTTTGGATTAATGCTAGCCTTGTTGGGGTGAGATGGTATCTCATTGTAGTTTTGATTTGCATTTCTCTAATGGCTAATGAATGTGAGCATCTCCTCATATACCTGAATGTCTTCTTTGGTGATCTGCCTGTTCATATCCTTTGCTCATTTAATTGGGTTATTTGTCCTGTTGCTGTTGACGTTTTCCAGTATCTCATAGATTTTAAAGTTTAGACCCTGGTCGGATATGTAGTAGCCAAAATTTTTCCCAGTCTGTAGGTCCTCTTTTTACTCTTTTGGTGAAGTCTTTGGATGAGCCTAAGTGTTTGATTTTCAGGAACTCCCAGTTATCTACTTTGTGCATTGTTAGTTATGTCTGTATTCTGTTTATGCCATGTATTAGGGGTCCTGGCATTGTCCCTATTTTTTCTTCTATGATCTTTATTGTTTTAGGTTTTATATTTAGGTTCTTGATCCATTTTGAGCTAGTCTTTGTGCATGTTATGAGGTATGGGTTTTGTTTCATTTTTTGCAGATGGATATCCAGTTACGCCAGCAATATTTGTTAAAGAGATTGTCTTTTCCCCATTTAATGGACTTCGGGCCTTTTTTAAGTATCAGCTGCTCACAGGTGTTCCAATGGTCTACGTATCTGTTGTTGTACCACTACCAGGCTGTTCTGACTACTGTGATGGTGTAACAGGTTCTAAAATCAGGTAGTGTGGGCCCTTCCACTTTGTTCTTCTTCTTCAGTGATGCTTTACTTATCTGGGGCGTTTTCTCTTTCCATACGATGTTGATGATTTGTTTCTCCATCTCCTTAAAAAATGTTGTTGGGAGAATATTTTGACATGCAGATTTCCCACCCCATTCCAGATGCCCTCTTACACACCTAGGAGATGTAATGTTGGATCTACTGAACCAGAGATGTTACTAACTCAGAAATACCAAGAACGACATAGAGGGGAGTTAAGGGACAAGGCTAAAATGGACCCGAAATGGTTCCTCTATGCTGGCAGGCAGATGTAGACCACCCAGAAAGATGTATACCATCTCAACAGAGAAACTGAGACTCCAGAAAACAGACACCACAATCTAGGTCTCCAAACAGAAGTTCTGGCTCATTGTTTAATCATCCTAACGAAGCCACCCAGGCAACAAGACCTCCCCTCAGACATACAGCTTCCAACCGAAATCCTACAACATGAAAGATTAAGACGAAAATAAACAGAAAAAGAGACTCAGAGGAAATATAAAAATACAAAGAGTGGAAGAAACCTTAAAAAAAACCAAAAACCTATTATTAGAAATTCTCACCACCAACAACAAAAAATCCACATCCCTTGCTGTCAAGTTGATTCCAACTAATAGCAACTATATAGGGCAAGTAAAACTGCCCCATTGAGTTTCCAAGGGTGTAAATATTTAAAGAGGCAGGCTGTCACATCTTTCTCCCACTGAGCAAGCAGTTGGTGGGTTTGAACTACTGACCTTTGGGTTAGCTGCCAAGTGCTTCACCACTGCACAACCGCACAGACATAACAAATAATTATAGTCACATAATAAGAATAAAAAAAGAAAAAAATTTCTTTTAATACATTATGTAAAAATGAAATAATCAGAGACAGAATAAAAAAAAATAATAGCTGAAAGAAAACATCCACTAAAAGAGAAAGTCTACCAAATCTGCCAGATAGTAAAAAGAAATTTAAAAAAAAAAAAAAAAAAGAGGAGGAGGGGAGGTAAGAAAATTATAGCATCCCAACCCAAGAGCTCAAATTATGCAAGATCTATGACCAGAGATAGTGAACAGAAAAGTGAGAGAAGGGAGAAATGCCTCCAAAATTCTGTGGTAAAATTATTTGCAACCTATAATTCTATACATAAGCTAGTATCTAATCAAATATGAGGATTGAATGAAGACATTCAAATATGCAAAAGTCTATTAATCCTTTCCCAGGAAGCTGCAAAAATTATACTCCTGTAACACAAAGGAGAAATCAATCAAGCCAAAAAAAAAAAAAGGAAAGCATGAGATTCAAGCAACAGAGGATGCAGCACTGGAGAACAGCTGGGACAAGTCATAAGATGTCCACTATGCACTAGGTCAAGGAAGCAACAAATTCAGATTGTAGATGGCTTTGGAAAGGAAAATCCCAAGATGTCTGCTATGCACCAGCCCTGGAAGTAATCAAACTAGACTGTAGGACAGACCATGGTGCAAAGACCTCCACAATAAAAAGGCAAAATTGATACCGTGTTTGAAACTATGTTTAAGCGTTAAAAAAAAAAAATTATTGGTATGCATTTTCTAAAACTATATTGAAACATTTAGAAAAACCAATGTTAGGCACACAAAAAAATAAATGAAAATGAGGTAATTACTAACTCCAGAAAAAACTGTAGCAGAAAGAAAACAATCATAATACACTGCTTGGCACAAAAAGGAACAATATTTATGTTGGAATAATGCTGATTTAATGCATAATTATTATATAAGTTATGTTGAAAGAACAGGGGATATAAATTTAAGAATAGTAAATCCTCAACTAATAAAACAGGAAGTAAACTGATACAGAAAAAGTGATAAAGAACAGTTTAAATTTATTATTTGTAAATATGGAAATAAATGGCATTATCTATCAGAGTGCCAAGTTACTGCCCTGGCTGGGGAGTAGGGCTGTGGGAGATAGTGAGCAGTCAAACAGGGAACTACTTTATTTGGTTTTAAATCTTTTATTATGACTTGATTTTTTTTAACTCTGTGCATACATTATTTAATTTTTAAAAAATCAATTTAAGAAAGTAAATATATTTCCTACTTACAATGTAAAATAATACACGATTGGTGTCTATTTCTAAATTTTAACCTAGCAATATCTCATTTAGGAGTCCCTGGATGGTGCAAACAGGTAAGCCCTGGACTACTAGCTGAAAGCTGATGGTTTGAACTCATCCTGAGGTACCTTGGGTCTGAATATCTACTTCCGAAAGATCACAGCCTTGAAAACCACACACATGAGGTTGCCATGAGTGGTACTCAACTTGATGGCAACTAACATCAACAACAATATCTCATGCATCTAGCAGCAGCATTGTTTCACATAAAATCTACCAGGTAAGTTGAAGTTTATACCTTTAGGTGACAAAACTCTCCTTTTTCTACCAGTTGATAAAGATTTTTTTTGGTCTGTTTGTTTATTTCACACACCATTCTTACTTTCTTGATGATTAAGTATCATTACTGTAGATACCAATTATCATGCTGGCATCAGGACTTTTGAGATATATAGAATATTCTGTCTTACATTAAATGGTCCCAGTGCTTTTTCAAGCATCTGTTTTCATCCCCAGCGACAAGCTATCACCTGTAAAGCTGTTGTTTTTAATACTGTACGGGGAAAATTGAGCAGGCTGGTTATAATGACAAGCCTATAGGATTTGAGTTCAATTCCTGGTCCTGCTCCCTACTAGCAAGAGAAATAACTTTTACTAATCTATGTAAGAACTGTGTTAAGAGCTTTATACATATCCCTTCATTTAATACTAACAATTCTGTTGGGTATAATTAAGTCCACTTTACAAATGAGGAAAACCAAAGCTCAGAGGAAATAATTAATTTGATACTAGGGTTACCCAGTTACTAGTAAGTAGCAACCTAGGTGTTTTCTAACATAAGACCTTTTCTACTAGACTCACTCCCAAGCCTGTTGCCTCACTTTTAAGATAATGCTACAACATCAGCAGAATTCTTCTGAGGATGAAATAAAGTAGCACAAATGAACTCTAAAGAACTATATAAATTATTAATATTATGAATACAGGATAAAGTGATCAATAGATTTTGAGAGCCTAGCTGACATAATAAATTGCTGAAGTATAAATATATGGACTTTGAGATCTAGTCTCAGATTTACTCTGTTTACATTCAAGAATTAAATAATTTTAGAGCTAGAAACAATCCTCATCCAGTGGTTTTCAAGTTTTATCCAGAGCTAGTTTATTCTAACAAAATTTTACAAGGATACCTAACATGTAAACGGGTAAATCAGAGTTGTGTTGGTTGAAGTGAGCGGGTAGGGTCCCAGCACCCAAACCACCTATACTACCCCATGAGAACAAATTCCGTAGAATCTTTTGGAGACCACAGAATATAGTTTTAAAAGTACTAATACAATACAACACTGAGTTCATAATGCAGATTCAAGCTTTGTCATTCAGGATTAAGATTGTAAGACATTTGAATGTTTGCTAAACGATGATAAATATTTTTGTATATATCTTACTCCTCACTTTAGAGACTTCAAAATACCCACAAACATCTTTAAATATGCGGAGACTTTTCTCTATAGGGTGAGATGTAATAAATGGGAAAATTAATTAATTTAGGGATCTGTAACCCACAACAACTTTGTTTAGGAAAAAAATACACTAAATTCATAATTTTAAAAGAAAGAGAAAAAAACAATGTAGAGAATATAGTTAATAAAATGGATTAAAACTTTTAAAATATTTAGAATATGGTAATAAATTAACATAAAATAATAGGAAGCAGTTACATTGTGGCTTACTATGTGCCACTGATCCAACCACTTCACATATGAACCTCCATGCTGTGAAGTGAGAGCAATTATTTTCTCCATTTTACAGACAGAAAACAAAGGCACAGAGAGGTAACTGCTAGTAGACAAGTGAGTAAGTGACTGAGTTGATACAGGCAATTTAGTTCTAGAGTCCACAATTCTTAATGTTATGCTGTACTCTTAGCATTATTAATCTATTGAAGACAATATTATCTTTGATTATTTGGGTAATACTTAAGGATATTATAGGGCCTAAAGTATAGAAACTATTATTACTGCATTGTAGATACATGAAAGTGCGTTCAAAATTAATAGAATGCCAGTTACCAAAACATTTTCAACATGTAAATTTAAAATACAATTTTCTCCCACAAAAATTATAAATTGACAAAATAATATACACAGCTCATGTGAACTAAACACTTCCATGCATGGTTTATCATATTTCTATTTTTCCCCTTTATAATTACCATTATATCTGGTAAATTATAAAGTCAATTAAATATAAGCAATATAACACACAGGAACAAGGTAAACACCATCCTTAAAAATAATCAATATGAAAAGTTATATTACTCACCTATTTAACAACATGTCATACTGCACTGATCCTAAGACACATATTCTTTCACATTTTAAGATCTCTGAAATTAGGATATGCTTTACAAGAAAGCACGGTCTCACAGTTTAACTGGCATTTTTTTCTTTCTTTCTTAGTAGTACATAAAGTAATGATGCATCTTTCAAACATGGGTAACTCCAATTTGATGAAATATGGTAGCTAACACTTACAGAGCACCTACGATTTATCAGGTTTACACCAACTGCTTTATACCTATTTAGTAATTTACTCTTCATAACAACTTGCTGAGGTATGTACTATTATCCTTCTTTTACACATGAGAAAACTGAGGCACAGTGAGGTTAACGAAATTACTGGAGTTCATGCAGCTAGTAAGTGGCAGAGTGGGGATTCACGCTTCAGCAGGAAGTCTGCATAATTTGTCCCTTTCCTGAGACCTGACAACCCCTAATATTCATTTCTTCTTTAAAACTGCAAATGCTTCTAGCTGAAACACTCTGTAAATAGAATTTAGTGTTCCTTTGTTTTGTAAGAGCAAAAGGTAAAACTGAAGTAGAACTACGTGGTTGCCAGGTAGCAACAATTAGTCAGCACTCATTCTTCAGCTCCCTGCTCAGCTGTTTCTCACACCCTCTCCTGAAATCCCTCTGGTTATAAAACCTCAATATATACACTTTCAGTTCTGATGGAAGATATTTAAGTAATGAACAAAAGTTCCAATGTTACTAAAGTTCCAAAGTTTACCACTATATGGACAACTTCAGATTTATGATTGCAGAAATTATGCACAATAGTGACTACAATTAAGAAAGAGTGCTAAAGAAATGTTAAACAATTGATCATAATTAACTTTATCAATGATTTCTATGTAGTCCCAGTCAGGTTTCTGGTAAACAAAAGAGAATCTGAAACACTGCTAAATATGGGAAAAAAAACAAGAACCAACTGCTTATATAATTTCATAACCAAATGTTGCTTTACAGGTAAAACAATACCATTTACTGAGTGCTTAAGTGGGTAATTTGATGAAGTTTTTACATACACCATCACAACCAATCCTCACTATAGCTCCCTGGAATAGATACTAACATATCCATTTTTATACTGAGAGAGTGGGAAAAAGAAACTTGTCCAAAAATCACAGAACTGGCAAGTCACAGGACCAAAATTCAAATCCAGTTCTGCTTTAAATTTAAAGCCTTTGTTCTTCTACATAAGGAGAAGAGTGTGTCAGTAAAATGAGTGATAATTTTAGAACAGAGAGCTGGCAGTAACCAACTCTATTACCATAAAATACATACACAGTATGTTGAAGGGCTATTTAAGTTATAAAAATATGTCCAACAGGTACATCTGATTCAGTGTTTCTATGAGATAAACATGTTAAACCTTTATGTTCCCTACCCAAACATGTAATTTTAAACAAATTTATGAAAATCTCTCTAAAATGCATCACTTCACAAAGATATACCAAGTTAACATCCAAAAACTAATACAACAAGGCATTAAATTTGATAAACCTGTTCAAAATACAGAATATTCAAAGAGTGTCTTCAGAAAAATTTACTCATAATTTCTCTTATGTGCATTATCCTATGACATTTACACATCCTATTTGATTTGAATAGTTTGATAGTAGTTAGAATAACCCACTCTGGAGAACCATTAATAAGATCATTTATTTTGTATACGGTTATTCTGCTATACCTGTTCTCATTCCCACTCTCCTGCTTCATTAACTTTCCATTTTCTCAGATCTATTAAATCTGAAATAGTTATCTCAAAATGCAAAGCATCAGATAACATTTTTAAGGTATTTTTTTTTCTTGTTCAAGAGGAACTAGTTATACTATTTTTGAAAAATAGTATTTTTTTTTTCCTTTTGGTAACTAATAAAGCTCTCTTCACTACTGTATCTTTACTGAGGAAAGCCTAACAAATATTATCTTAATTTCTGCCTGTACTTGAAACATCTGAAGAGCTTCTTGATATTTACCACATAAGACTTCTCAATCTAACAAAAATACCAACAGGACTGGAAAAAGAGAAGGTCAAGGGAAAAAGTGGCAGTGAGGAAGGGGCTGCTGAATCTTGGAAAAGGTAGGTAAATAATATTGAGAGATGTAGGGACAGAAAAGATCCATGTTTGTTTAGGGAATCCTAGTGTATGTATTACTGTCTGTGTGTGACAGATACTGCTAATTACTGTTTACCAAACTAATTGTTACTACGACACCTTTCTCAAAATTCCTTGCAAGAAGTAATTCAGGATTCCATTATTTTTGTCTACCACCACTGATGCACAAAATACACACTACCCTGGAATTCAAATATTTGTGGATGAAGAACCTAAAACAACGTGGAGACAGTGCTGTGAAATGGAAAGAGCACACGCTCTGGAGTAAGACAAGCCAGAGTTCAAACCATTCTTCCTCCACGTACCATGCATGACTTTGGTCAGGTTACCTCTTTTCTAAAATGATTATAATACATATGTAATATAGATATCCAGGGTATCTGCAGAAAATAAGTTAATTTTTGTAAATAAAATCTAGGATACCTTCATGTCAGGCAACATCGTAATCTAGGTAAACTAGCCTGAAACAAGTGAAATGTTATTAAAAAAAATATTAGAAACACATTACACAAAGTCAACAGTTCCTACATGTATAATTTAGTGACACTAATTAGATTCTTAGAGTTGTTAATCATTCTCACCCTCCTTTTCTGAGTTGTCCTTCCCCACTAACATAAATTCACTGTTCCCTAAGGTTCCTATCTAATCATTCGAGTTGCTGCTGTCAATTTGATCCCATATAGCCCGATCTTTAAAGACCACAATGCTCAAGGCAGACATTGTTTACTAGTTATGCTAAACTACTGTTTGGTTTTAAGAAGGCTTCAGGGGATATTTTTCATTTACGGTTTAAAGATTATCTCAGGGCAGTAGTTTTGGGGGTTCATCCAGCCTCCATGGCTCCAGAAAGTCTGAAAGCCTCAAAGAATTTAAGCAGTGTCACTGAATTGTACATGGAGTAACTGTTGAATTGGTGTGTGTTTGCTGTACATATTCTCAGTGATACAAAGAAATAAAAGAGATTACAAATGAATAAAAATGCATTATTCAATGCATCTGCTAGCTGGCAAAAAAGTAAGAAATACTGAAGTCAAGATGTAAATGAATGCAGAAACCCAGAGGGGTAAGCAGAACACTAGTCTATCTGCCTTGAAGACATCTGATGAACCCTGGCAATCTGATCTTTTACTCTTTTGACCTTCCTGACCCCACGGATCAGGATAAAAAGTATGCACTATGTCCAAGGTAGGCAGCCTAGAAGAAGACACCTCCATAATGCCTGGACCCCAATGAGCCACACCACCATTTTAAGAGTAAAACAGAAACTTCTACTCACCCCTAGAGAGTAATCCAAACTTAGAAAATTGAGGGGAGAATCCCTGAGAGTTCGTAACAAAAAGTCCATCTTCAAGCAGGTTTTCGGCCTGAATTCATACCTAGATAGTCTGAATAACTTCAAACCAAGAATTCTGTTTCAAATTGCTCTAAACTGGCAGTGACTATAGGTATCTGACAACAGTAAATGCAAAGCCACACTGGAGGAAGCCATCTTTGACCCAAGGCTCAAAACATTTCTACAGGTAAATTGCTAAGAAAAATTAACACCATCAAAAAAATTTCACAAAACACACAAGGAACCAAGACAGCATGAGGGAGAGCCAGCCAGCAGACACAGCAGACAGCAAAATTATCAGACAGCATTTGCCATAAGTATAGATAATGTGTTTGAAAATATAAGAGCAAAGAGATTTGAAAAAAAAAAATCAAACACTTCTAGAAACGAAAAATAACTGGAATTGAAGACCTTTGCAAAGTATCTTACATTCAGAATCTTTGATACATTTTGATTCATTTCTTTCCCCTCTTTTCCTCCCAAAAACACAGATTTTGATTAAATGGACAGCTGATAATCCGAATTATTTAAAACCCTGAATTATAGCATGCCCATTTGTGTGCAGTTTATTAAATCATGTTTCTTGACAACAAACCAGATCATTAAAACAGTAACAAAGAGAGAAGAGTGGATGAAGATGATACATTTCAATGTTTAAGATGTTTCTAATGTAATTTTTTTTTTAATTTGTGTTTTCCTTGCAATCTTACTGTTCTCTTTATCTAGAAAATTCTTTTTATCACAGAAAGTAATTGGTCTAAACCTCAGATCTATATACACACATCACCAGAAGTTCAAAGTAGAAATCAAAGATGTAGAATGTGCCCACTATTGATCACAAATTATCACGCCCGATTTCAACTACTGTGTACTTAAGAGCATAGCCCAAAGCAATTATCTAGTTGAAAAGAATCAGTTCCAGATTGTTTCAAATCTTTAGTTCAGAAGTATACCATTTGCGTGTGTTGATCTTCTTAGTATCATAAATGAGACAAAACCTAACTAATTTTGAAGTTCTGGTTTAATACTTAGTTAAACAAAGATCCAGAGCTTTTGCCACTTTATGATGATTCTTTATCTTCCATTCCTAGTTCTTACCTTAAAGGATCTATAAAATTAAATGCCAGAAAGGGTAACAGCAGGAAGCCATTTTCTTCCTTATTCAAAAAAAGATACATATTATTAAATTTTTTAAATTGAATCGAATATGTAATCCCTCTTCAACTGCTGTGGTTATATTACTGAAAGAGGAGACCTGGTGGTTTCAGTGGTTAGGCACTCAGCTGCTAATGGAAAGATCGGTGGTTTGAACCCACCAGCCTCTCCGCGAGAGAAAGATGTGGCAGTCTGCTTCTGCAAAGGCTTACAGCCTTGGAAACCCTAAGGGTCTACTCTGTCTCACAGGGTTGCTTTGAGTTGCAATCAACTTGATGACAATGGGTTTGGTTTGAATTTTATATTACCGAAATCCTGTCACTACAAAAACTGCAGTTGCCAAGATGAAATTCTCATTGAAATAGATCAAGGAAAAATAAAAATGACTATCATATATATATAATACATGCATATGTATATAGTATACATATACACACATATGCATATATTTAAGACCAATGAATAAAAGTTTCAGAAGGCATTTTGTTCCCAAAACAACACACATTAAGAACTACTCTGCTAGGTTAACCATCTTCTGAATCACCTTTTTGAATTGTTCTGAAACCACAGCTATGGCACTGAAACGGGCTCAAGCAGAAATTTCTATAAATTTCATATTATTCACCTTTTAAAAATATTCTAATTACTTTTTACTTTAGTAAGTTTAATGTAATATCATTCATATTCTCCCTCATTTGATTTCCCCAAATTCTCTGAAATGCTTATCTTCATAGATTATAACTATGTCTAAGAAAAAGTATTATTCCTAGCTTATGTACTGCCCAAATATAAGCAGAGCTGGAGAGATCACAACGTTTGTTTTCTCTCTTCCTATCCCTCTATCACCACACAGATCTGCCTCATAGACTGGTGGAGGGAGGGGCAGCAATGATTGTTGATGTGATATTTTGGTTTAAAGACAAAATAAATCATGTATTAAGTTTGTGGTATACATGTAAAGAGGATGTTTAATAATACTTTCCCTGTTGCTAGGGGTTTGGAAAACAGGACCCAAAGCAGAAAAGAGGAGGAAATAAGTATCCTCACATTCTAAAGAGAACTGCAAACAATTGAGGCCAGACAATCTCTTTTGACTGTACGTACTCCTCTCCTATGGCGTTACAAGCCAAAAAAATGATTCCTGCATGCTGACGGTGCTCACAAGAAGAAACTGGTTTAGATGAGTACTTAAATAGCATATTTAAGAAAGTTCTCTATTCTTGACTGAGTACAAAACGAAAAAGGAATTGAAGAGTGATGGCAGAATAAGACAAGCTAAGGCACCACAATGGGAATGGAACACGAGTATCAGCACCATTTGCTGTGGGTTATCTGGGCCCTGCAGAAAATAGCTGGTCCTGAAGCCTCTTGCCAATACCTCAATAATGATGGCCGAAATGGGCAGGGGAGCTCCAGCAATAGCTGGAGACTATTATACCCAAGTGGTTAGAACACAGAGATACTGAAACAGAGTTTACTAAAGAAGGATACCTCACATCAGATAACTATGTAGTAGGAAACCCAAGCAAAGTTCTTCAAAGATTTAGAACCTGGAGACCTGTCACACAGATGGTATTAAAGGCCAATGAAAAACACCAAACCCATTATCGCCAAGTTGATTCTGACTCATAGTGACGCTACAGGACAGAGTAGAACTGCCCCATAGGGTTTCCAAGGCTATAATCTTTATGGAAGCAGACTGTCACATCTTTCTCTCATGGAGAAGCTGGTGAGTTTGGACTGCTGACTTTTTGGTTAGCACCTGACCACTTAACCATCATGCCACCAGGGCTCCTTCATTAATGGCTAGTTAGTGAAAATCACACAAACAACAAAACCAAAAAAAAAAAAAATCTCAGTCATAATCCCAGTTAAGTGAAAAGAAAGTTCTGCCCATTTTCTTCCAATCAGTCCCTAAGCCTGAAGGAGCTAGAACCAAAATTGAGAGAGGCGAGGTATATTGGAAATCAATCCCATTCCCTTACTGAATTTCAAAGAAAAATACACAGAGAATGAGAAATAACAGACCACAGCCCTTCCATTCTTCAAGTCCCCAGGACCCAAAGCTTGACTTGTGCTGGCATAGAGGAAGAACTTTAAATCAGATACGAGATTCAAATTTCATATTACACTAGACATGTGATGTATGCACACATGTGTGTAGGGTGTGTTTTCAAGAAGGGGTTAATGAAGACAATCAAATACCCTGGAAAGAGAAGCAACAAGTCAAATCACATGAATGATATTAAGGAATTTGTACTTTAAGGGTAAGGTAATTTACAGAAAGTTTTTTTAGTAAGGTTTAAATGATCAGATTTGTTTGAAGTGCATGAACATATCCGTGAGAGGATGTACATACAACAAAAGTTCAAAACAGTTTTGAGCTGAACAAATTGACTGAAAAATTATCTACATAAAGGTAATAACTAAAGATAGAGGAATCTCTACAGGGGCAAGGACAGAATCTAATGGGACTCACACATTTATTAGGTGATTTATTTAAAAAAAAAAAAAGAGAGAGAGAGAGAGAAGCCCATAAACATGCTTGAGAAGATCTGATTTGATAAACAATAAGAGAACCTGGATCACACAGTGTTAAGAAAGTCAAAGAAGGAAGAGTCCCAGAAGAAGAGAGTGGTTATCAACATGGAATTCTTTAGAAAATCAAAAGAAGGTGATGAGTTCATGGCTGAAAAAATCAGTTCAATAAATTAAGAAACTAAGAGGATACAAATGAACTTTGAGAGAGTTGGATAACTTCACAGTAGCAGAATGCTGAGAAAATAGAAACTCAGCATACAGATTATCCTTTCAAAAAATTGATGGTTATGGAAAGGAGAGAGAACTAATAACTGTAAAAGAGTATCAGAATCAAAGAAAGGATTTAGCTTTTATTGGTTTACATTTTAAGATAACAAAGAATTGAATATATTTTCTAAACTGAGAAAAAGAATCTATTTTTTTTTTTAATTAGTAAGACCCAAAAGAATGTGATAAACGATAAAACAAAAGCCTGAAAAGGGTAAAAGGAGACAGAGAAAATGGTAACGTCAAAGGAGGGTGAAAGAATTTCCTCTCTAGAAATGTAGACAAGGACTAAAGCTGAAATTACAGAGCAATTCTGAAGTGTAAAAGGAAGGTGATACAAGTTCTTGAAGATGATCAAGTGAACTGTGAATCGAGCCAATTTACAGAATATTCAGATGTTGGGGTCAGTTTCTGGGCAGACAATGACGAAAAAAGTTTGAAAAATGGACAGAGGATAGGAAGCTAAATAGAGACAAACAGAAGGATAACAGCAGCAGAGGTGGCTCAACTGAAACTCTGTGTTAGACTGGGTAGTAGAATCAATTGGCCCAATTTTATTCTTTTTCTCTAGGGATGGCTCTGCAACCTCAGAGCAAAAGCATATAAAGTGGATGGTAATAAAAGCACAAGGCTGAGCTACATCCAACCTTTCATTTGTGTCTTAAATACTGACAATTCAAGCAAACAAATACTACAGAACTTTAAATGTTCTCAGGATTAGAAATACGTAACACAAAATTGAAAAAAGTAAAGCAATAATGATGTGATTAGTGCAGAGTATAACACATTCATTGTTAGCTTGAAAATACTATTCAATATTTAATTTTAAATAATTTCATTCTGTCAGTTTTCCCACACATCTGTCTCTCTAACCGGGTCTGAAAATAAAACAATAAATTATAGCAAGTATTTTTGATTTCCAGCTTTAAGCAGAGGCACATGAACTAATGATCACTTAAATCTGAAAAACAGTTCAGAGGAGAGGTACCTGATTCTAAAGGATGATATTCATTTACTTTATAAACTTTAAAATTTTTAAGTTAATTGACCATTCCATACATAATGCTATTTTATGATCAAAAATTCTGATTATATCGTGGGATATCCTGTAGGTAAATTCTAAGTAAATAATCCTCTGGAAACTGCAAACACCCACTACCAGTTAAATAGTTTTCCTCATCAATGTAGGCTTGGACATGTAATAACTGAAAATTGATAAAGCTCTTTTAACATATTATATACAATCTGATTTATCATAAATAAAAGTACCTAGTACTTGACACAGATTAAAATCTCGCACTTGCCTGACGCTCTGGTCTTATCCCTTCTCACTGAGAGGAGACTTCGTCTTACTCATATTTGTATTCATGTAAATAGCAAAATGCCCAGCATCTAACCCATACTTAACAAATATTTGCTGGATGAATACATGGACAAATGAATAAATGTTGGAAAAACTGGAGCATTTTAACTTGGTTAACACCAAACTTAAAGCAATCACATGAAAAATTAATAATGAGGAAGTATGTTAAAATTCCATATTTAATTTCATACTCATAAATACTTGAGTATGAAATACTCATATATATACTTATAACCAACTTTTAAGTTATATATATATCCTCATATGCTTATATAACTTTTATAAAATATGACTACAGTCTAAACATATTTTCACTGAATATACACACAAGACGTAAAGTTATTTTATAAGGGAGAAAATTAATGATTTGAGCATGCTGAAAATCAAGTGTGGAGTGACACTTAAAAAATAAAACTTCTACTGTATGGCGCAGACACATAACATTATGTATTTGTCAAAACCCATAGGACTGTACAACACCAGTAGTGAATCTTAATATTAACTATAAATTTTAGCTAACAACAAAGAATCAATATTGATTGTAACAAATATACCACTTGAATGAATGTAAGATATTATAATATGAGAAAGAGTGTACAAGGGGAGGGAGAATATATGGGAACTCACTATACTTTCTGCATAATTTTTCTATACACCTATAAAAAAAAAAAAGTGCCCTAAAAAATCGAGTCCATTTTAAAAAAAGAAGAGAGAAAGAAGTATTGAGGATACTAGGCTTCACTACCAAAAGTGAAATTACTTAACTGATTAAAACTTCAATTTGAGAAACTTCAAACATGTTAGACTGGGTAGTTAAACACAAGTCAATTATGGGAAAGTTATCTTTATTCAAAAGCGTATTTTATTTCATAACAAGATATAGTGAAAAGAAAATATCTTACAGATAGAATCTATCTCTATCAGCTACCATGACTGTATGAAACAGTACAACATAGGTATTTCCAGACAATATGTATGAAAGCTGTTAGCAAGCCCACGCCTCATATAAACAAGCGCTTTTTTAACACTACAGTATGGTTTAAGAAAGAAGAGTATAATTAATAAGCATTCCAAAATAACATGTTTTAAGGCACAACTCTTAAGCCATAATTTCAAGTCAGAAAATTAAATTTTCATGTTAAACTTGAAAATGAAACCAAATGCAGACACACAAGCTCTTGCCCCTGTAATCTAGGAAGCCACAACCCGCACAGCTACTTTTCTTTTTTTACAACAGTGGTTAAACAAGCTTCCTCTACTGTATCATTTCTGTATTATCTAGTTTACAGATATATTTTGCCTTATTCTGGCAGTCTATTTTCAGAGATAAATATCTTTTGCCAGTAAGATATATCATAAAATATATGATTAAATAAGAAGTCAAAATTGTTATTACATAATTATTCCATTAAAGTATTATATTGGATCTACAAAAACCCACAGAATTTTCCTACTTGTGTGGGAAATAACACAAATTTCTTTTAATAATTGAGTACAGAATTAAAAAAAAGTTAAAATAGTAAAATTAACCTAATTGGTTTAAATTAAAGAGAAGTAAAATATATCAACTAGAATTGGTCATTGACAATAAAATGAGGAAATTTAAACTAGATAAGCCTAAAAGTATTTCAAAATATTTCAGAAGGAAAATTATCAATTTATTTTTTCAAGGTAATTCCAGTTAAAGCCTCAAAAAGATGAATTTTTAATTCAGCACAATGTTTTAAATGGTTCAGTATTTATTTTTCAACCATTATATATATATATATATATATATATATATATATATATATATATATATACACACACACACACGGCCTACCATGGTTCGTTCACAATTTAAGCCAAATGTGTCCTCCAAAAACAATGGATTTTATTTTGATACATCCCAACAAACTGGTATTATTCAGGTTTTTCTTAATCCTACTGCATGGCACTGGACTACTAACCTGCAGGTTGGCGATTCAAACCTAGCCATTAATACCATGGAAAAGGCCTGGAGATCTACTTCCCTTAAGATTGTTGTTGTTGGGTTCCCTTGAGTTGATTTCCACTCCTACGGACCCCACAGATCCCACGTGACAGAGCAGAATTGCCCCATAGGGTTTCCTTTGCTATAACCTTTAGAAAGGTAGATTGCCAGGTCTTTCTCCCACAGAGAGGCTGGGTGGGCTTGGTTTGCAGTTGATCACTTAACCACTGCGTCACCATGCTCCTTGTCTTAAGATTACAACCAAGAACCCAATGAAGCAGTTCTCTATAATGAACAGGGTTGCCACGAGTTAAGAATAGACACAATGATGACTAACAACAGCAACGACAACGATCTTACTGTTTTGCATTTATTCTTCCAAAATCAACTGTCTTAGGTATAAAAATATTTATGCTGCCATAATGACTGTATTGATACAGGTATTCCTTAAAATATAGATTATTTCCTAAAGAGTTCCATATAAAACAAAACTAAATATGAGAACAGGTTTCCCAATGCTCTACCTTTTGATATTACGAATAATTTGGGGGCCTGGTCTGCTCTACCTTAATAATTACCAAAGGCGGCTTTCTGCTGCTTACTAGGAAGCTCTAACACTGCACTTACAACCAGGCACACATTTGGATTAATTCTTTACTTGGCTATGCACAACAGAATGCAGTTTTGCAACATTCACTTCTGCTTTTATGTTTGTTTTTGGTTTAAATATTTGGTTTTTCTGTAAGGCAAATATCTTGAGTATAATTGGAATCCTGACAGACTGGATGTGGAGTTTGACAGAGAAAAGGTAAGAGAAAGAGAGAAGGTAAGGATGACCCCCAAGGATGACCTAACAAACTAGAAGGATGAAGCTGCAACCGAGATGCGGAAGAAGACAGTAGGGAAAACGGATCCGTGAGCTTAACTAAAATACCAGAATATTTAAAATAATATTTAATTCTAACATATATATTAGACATACAAATAGTATCACATGGGCAGTTGCATCATTAGTCTAGAGTTAGGTGAAAGGTCCAGGATGGACATCTGTGAACCATCAAACAACAAATGGTTATTTAAAGCCATGATACGGGATAGGATCACCAACGTGGCAAGCACGGATTAAAAGAAGAGAGGGGTCCAAGCACTGAGCAAAACGGAAATGAGAGGCTGAAATGAATGAAGTGGAGGTGTGCTGGAAGCCAAACAAAATGTCTGGAGAGTGATCACTGTCAAATTCTGCTGACTGGAATATAAGAACAAGGACTGAAAAGTGACCACGGACTTAGCATCAGGTAAGTCACTGGTGACGGTGACAAGAGCGGTTTAATTGCCATGATGGGGTCAAAATAAAAACTGGAGGAGAGGAACTGGAGATAGAGTTAATGTGGACAACTGATTTGAAGAATTTTATTGTAAATGGTGTGGTAACTGGAGCAGAAAGTGGGATGAAGAGAAACTTTTTTTTTTTTTTTTTTTTTACATTGGAGAAATAACAGCATGTTTGTAGGTTGATAGATAATATCCAATAGAATAGGGGAGATTGATAGTGCAGGAGAGAGAAGAACTGCCAAAAAAGATGTCTGAGTAGCAAGAGGGATGGGACTCTAGAATAAAAGTAGAAGATTGGCCATTGCTAGGAGCAGGGACAGTTTATCAGTGTAAGAGAAAATGTAGAGTACAGAGGCACTGATGTAGTTAAGTGAGCAGATCTTGTGGTGTGAGTTAATAAAATTTCTCTTTTAATTACTTTTATTTTCTAAGTAAAATAAGAAACAAAATAATCAATGAGGAAGATTTTGGAATTGATACCTAAATTTGTGATACATTGCTTTAGCCTTCTGCCTTATTTCCAAAGAGAAGTAAAAATGCTACAAATGAGAAGGGACTAGAAGAACTACCTCCAATTTCTCTATTTCCCGCAGCCAATCCCTAATATAAACAGAGACAGCCTTTACTCATCACTAAACTAGATCGAATACAGATTCCTCTTCTATGAACTGTGAGCATTCAGTACTACCCCTGGTTCCAGACTTCAAATCTCTCATCATCTCTATTAGTTCTAACTAAAAATACACCGATCTCTTAAAATTGTTGTTGTTGTTTTTGTTAGGTGCCTTTGAGTCAATTTTCAACTCTCAGCGGCCCAATGTGAAAGGACAGAACTCCCCCAGAGGGTTTTCTTGGCTATAATCTTTACTGAAGCAGATTGCCAGGTCTTTCTCCTGCGGAGCCACTGGGTGGGTTGGTACCAGCAACCTTTCAGTCAACAGTTGAGTGTTTAACCATTGTACTATCAGGGTTCCTTGGTCTAAAGATTAAAAAAAAAAAAAAAAAAAAAATTTTTTTTTTTTTTTTTTTTAATCTTTAGACCAAGGAACCCTGATAGTAGGACCACAATATTTAATCATTCTGGAATTAAATGACCTTCAGCAAAGTTTCTCGCTTTACTTTTTCCTATAACTTCTAGTATTCTTATATATTCAAAAGTCTAACATTCTGACTATAAACTTGAACTCACTGTATATTATAACCATTTCATTTTTCCCATAAAGTTATCCTAGAATCAGCATGATTTTAATTAAATTTATTGTCCTCAAGGGCACAGTCACACAAAACAAAATCATATTCACAGTTGCTCCTGTGATGGTATTAGATTAATATTAAATATTTAATACATAAATAATAACTAATACATAAACATTTGAAAACAACACAAGTTTATATACTCTACAAAAAATATGAACAGCGTAAAAATAATTTAGCTTAACAGTAATCAAGAATTTCTGTGGTAACTCATGGAAAACATAAACTCTTATGGAATGGAAAAGGAATAAACTACAGCCTCTGAGTTCTCATCAGAAACCCCCTAGTTTGCTCCCTTTTACTATGTACCTGCCTACCAGAGCCAAGGCCTGGTAGTATCCTTCAGTGAGCAGGTGGGTTGTAGTGGTGAAGTCGAGTCAGAGTATAGGGGTATGGATGGGTGGATGGGGTGTTTATGAGCTGTGGAACAAAAGCTGGTACACCCGCCCTTGTAGGGTGGAGAATGGGGTGTGTGAATTGTCTGTTTTGAGGATGGTGTTTATAGCTCTTTGAGTGGCAGGTGTGTGTAGAGGTGTGTGCTTGTGGGTGGTGGGTGTGTCCAAGGGGGTATGTTTGGGACAGGATACCGTTGGCAGAACTACACTACTAAAGTCCCTTGAATCTTGTATGGAAGTTGCAGAAAAATGAATTAAAATGTTTCAGACCTTGATAGAAATAATAATTTTAAGAAGTTAACAGTCTTTTAAATCATCAACTGTATTATTAAACATCTAACTTCACCATTTAATACATTATGACATTTCTTTTGACTAAGAGGGAAAGGATTTTCACAAATTTCTTAACATCTTGTAAAACAGCATTAAAAAACCAAATCCATTGTTGTCGAGCTGATTCCGACTCATAGTGACCCTCCGTAAACTACGACTGCTGCTGTTGTTGCTGTGCGCCATCAAGTCGATTCCGACTCAGAGTGACCCTACAAGTAGGACAGAGTAGAACTGCCCGGTAGGATTTCCAAGGAGCAGCTGGTGGATTTAAACTGCAGACCTGAGCACTTAACCACCTTGCCCACTAGGGCTCCACAGAAACTATGATGTTGTTGTTATTGGGTGCCGTTGAGTCAATTCTGACTCATAGTGACCCTACAGGACAGAGTAGAAATGCCCCATAGGGTTTCCAAGGAGTGGCTGGTGGATTCGAACTGCCAACCTTTCAGTTAGCAGCCAAGCTCTTAACCACTGCACTACCAGGGCTCCAGAAACTATGATAAAAAAAAAAAAAAAAAAATGATAGGAACTGTTAAAAAACCTATATGCCACATTGTGTATTCCTGTTAAATTTCTGTCAGAGGTCCAATCAATATTTTTGATTTATATTTACATGCATAAGGATGAAGAAAGGAGAGCGTGATGCTTAAAGTTAATTTTCAAAAGTGTTACCACAAATAAGACCATATGGTTCATTAAAAAAAAAAAAAATCCCATCAAGTTGATTCCAACTCATAGAAACCCTATAGGACAGACTGAAGGAGCAAGGTGGCAGATATGAACTGCTGACCTTTTGGTTAGCAGCCATAGCGCTTAACGCCTGCATCATCAGGGCTCCTATGCTTCATAAATACCAAAAAAAAAAAAAAAAAAACCTGTTGCCATTGAGTCGATTCCGGCTCTTAGCGACAATACAAGACAGAGGAGAACTGACCCATAAGGTTTCCAAAGAGTGGCTGGTGGATTCCAGCTGCCCATCTTTTGGTTAGCAACTGAGCTCTATACTACAATAATATGTTTTAAAATTACAAATTCATTTTCTTTGTTTTCATCCCAGCTGTATGTGTTAAAAACAATCACTGCATATCTTCAGAGGTATCTCAAAACACCTTTTTTAAGCTATGCAACTAAGTAACACCTACACAGGTGAGAGTGGGAGGTCACCTTATAGTATTCCGTAGCTCTATTAACCCATAACCAAGGTAGGTGGTTTGCTGAAAACTCATCTCTGTAGGTAAAAAGAAGTATCACTTGTAATTACATACTAAAAATATAAACCTATATAAAGAAGCATTTAGAAAGCCTAGAAGGCTAGAAAACAAAAATTATCCTAAAAAGGTGGGACAAGGAGAAGTCAGTTTTAACTTTCTGTATTGCTTGTATTTTTAAAACATTCAATTATGAGAAAAAAGGAATACTTAAATTTGAAAAAAAAAAAAAAACCTATAAAATGTTTGCCTTCTTTTAGAGCCATATAATTTATTTTACAAAAAGATTACTGCTACAAATTCAGTATTACTAAATGAGACATACATGAGAAGGAGGAGGGGATGGGAAAAAAAGCCAGGGCCATAAAACGCTCGTTATACACCAGGCATTATACACAGAAAGTCACCGGTTTACAAAGGAGATCCATTCCTAATTGCATCTTTAAGTTGAATTTGAGGGTAATCAGAACAGGTGCATACGGTTCTTAGTTAGCCTTACTTTAGTGCAAGAAAGCAGCCACAATGGCAGTGGTTACGCACTGTGCTGCTAACCGAAAGGTCAGCAGTTCGAACCTACCAGCCACTCCACGGACAAAAGACGTGGCAGTCTACTTCCGTAAAGATTTACAGCCTTAGAAACCCTATGAGGCGGTCCTACTTTGTCTGACAGAGTCACCATCTGAGTCGGATTCGACAAGAGGGAAGTGGGTTTTGGGGTTTAGTGCAAGAAAACGCTCGAAGCATTTTCAATGATTTAAAAGCTGCACGTGCAGCAGGTGAAGGTGATTGTGATAAAGAATTTGTTGCAATTACAGCTTGGTTCAATCAATGAGGGTAAATTTACGAATCATTAAAGGGCAAGTACGAGTTGTCGGTAAGTCAGACATTCATAACCTGGGGACTGCCTGTAATGTACTTTTAAGTTTTCCTTTTTTAGTACTTTTTTTTTTTTTTTAGACCAACAACTTACAACCACGAGACAGGTACTAATATCCCCGTTACACAGATGAGAAAATCAGAGGTCCGAGAAGATTAAATGATCTGACCAATCATACAGCTACTAAGTGGCAGCGCTGGCATTCAAGCCCACATCTGTCCGATACCACATGTTCTCTACGGCTCTTGTATCAAAAAAGGACTGAACTGATCTGTTAATTCCTTAATAAGGCCACTACACAGTACTCAAAGCATAAACACTAGATTATAGTAATATCAGTGATTTGACTAGATCTTTGAAGTCCTTTCTAACCTGTGTAATTCAACAAATCTCCAGGGCAGTGGATTTAAAAAGTGAAAGACAATATTTTACAGTGACAAACCAAGAACTATTTAATCATTTCATGTAAATAAACTGATTCCAAAAATAAAAACATAATGTCAAACTAATATCAATAGGAATATGAGAAAAAGACAAAGACTATTTCAAGGTTGTATGTTTACATTGGTCTGATCAGAAAAGAAAACTTGTTCCTGTATCTTCATTTTGCTTAATAGTTTTGTTCTCAATAGCAAAACCTAAATTTGTAGGATTTTCATGTGAATGGTGAAAAAAGGTATATCAGCCCATCAAAAATATCTGTTTATCTCCCACTGATAGCCCAATGTGGCACTTCAGTGAATCTTGCCTAAATTTTGAATACTGTATTTCCAAACTCAAACTTTTGCCATACCACAAATCATTTTAACTGTTTTAATTTCCTCATCTGTAAAATAAAATAAATTCCTGTCTACACTGATATTTTAAGAATTAAAACAAGGAACAGAAATGTTAAGATATCATTAAGCCATACTTAATAAACTAGAAGTAACTTTTAGAGTTTTATGGCTTTAAATGTTTAAAAACAAGACCATCACTCTTCTGTTAACTGCGACAGAGATAATTCAAAGACACAGAGGTTGGCTTCTACTTTTCTCAGAAAGCATAGCTGGAAATTTTTCCAAAATAGCAAATCTTCAAAAGGTAGAATTTGCAGAAGATTCTGCATTTACATAACTTCACTTTGAAACGCTTCCCAAACTAAACTTTTCCTCAATTTTTCTTTTTTCTCTGCTTCCTTTTTATATTGAATTCAACCTTGAGTTATACAATTGGTATTACTGAATTATGAATAGCATTTAAATAAAGATTACACAGTGAAAATTTTTTATTTCAAATCCCCATCTGGTGCTTAATGTCACTTCAGCTGTTCAATTTTTTAATGTTTCTCTACATAAGTAGCTAATAATTTCACAATCAATGCAAAATGGGAGATTTTTAATCTCATTTTCTAAACGGAAAAACAGGGACATATTTTTCAGAAAGCCATTTTTTTAATCCATCTGAATTTGATAAGAGTATTGATTAAGACTGATTCTTATATAAAGCGATTATTCATCAATGATGAAAAACCCTGCCGAATCTGAATAACCTACCAAAATTTTAAAAATAATAATTACATAACAAAGAATTCACTAACATTAAAATAACACGTACTATTGTCTATATACCAAAGCTTTGGTGTTTAAACTGCATCAAATTCACACATTAAGAAAAAAATACATTCAGCAATAACTATTTTCATCAAATTAAAAATGAGTGTGTGTTCATAGGGAAGAAAGCTAAAAAGGCCTAAAGAGTCAAAGAACTTTAGAAATGAGAAATTTTATCAGGCATATGATTCTTAACTGATATGAATTAAAGGCAAACTAGTTAAAATAATCGGTTTGAGTCAGCAATTTTAAAATATATATTTATATATTCCCAATGCACTGGAACAGATAACAACAGTGCATGGAAAAGTGAACATGTCAGAAACAGATTTCTGTCTCCAGAATTTCCCTGCATATGGCAAAGTCCTCTTCACTGACATCTGTCCTTCAACGGATCCCCACAATTTAATAAAACACAGCTCTTATATTACTTAAAATCTCTTTTCTGTATTCCTAGCTGCCTCATCTTTCCCTGTCTTTCCGTTTCTAAGCAAATTAGTTTTCTCTTTGATTTTACCTATACTTCCTATGCAGAAAGCTAGACCCCTCAATCTAATACTCAACTCTGCTTTTAGACAACTAACGCAATCCTTCCTCTAGAGTACAAGTATCACTATTTATTTCTATATTCATATCTATAGAGAGAGATACATATATTCTAATAATACCACTGTCATTTTTTCAACACAACAGACATACTTTTTTCTTTAATTCTTGCAAATGAAAAATCTCCAAGATGCAGATTTTTCAATCAGGCCTTTTTCTTTTTCATACGTAACACACTGACTTCATCTAGAGTGCCCCACCCCCAACAAATACATACAGTAATATCCACTTTTCATCCCAATAATACCAAATTACTTTTGGACCCCTGAATACACCAGTGTTTTTCCCTCTTTCCCTGTCTATGCATTTTCTGTTTCTCTGCTTCAAATGGGCTTCCATCCTTGTCCACCAAGCAAATTAAAATTCAACTCTCAGAACCCTGTCAACTCCTTTTTGAAGCTTTCTTTGAAGTCTAACCTCTCCTCCTAAGTAAGACCATACCACTAACAGAGGTACTTATGACTTCTAAACATAATTTTTCCATTATTCAATTATCAAACTTTATTATAAACAGCTATTCACCTTTTTTTTTTTTTTTTAAGTTTCATCTTGCTCCTTTACTTGAGAGTAAAATCTTCAGGGCATTGTATACCTAGTTCTAACCTCTACAGGAAAGAACACAAAAATGTCCATCAAACTGTTACAGACTGGGCATGGTGGGGGCAGGGAAAGGCAAAAGATACAGCCAAATAAAGACAGACTGTCAGAGAGTGGTTTTAACCCACTAGTTTTTAGTTTAAGTAAGTGAGCAAGTAGGTAAGTAAGTAAATAAGTTTATAAACATGTGAGAGACTAAATATGAGGTACGAAAAAAAAGTGTATCTATTAAATGGAAAATCTATTAAATTTTGGAAACGCTGGTGACACAGTGGTTAAGTGCTATGGCTGCTAACCAAAGAATCGGCAGTTCGAATCTAACAGGCGCTCCTTGGAAACTCTATGGGGAAGTTCTACTCTGTCCTATATGGCTGCTATGAGCAACAGGTTTAGGTTAGGTTAGCTTTATTAAATCTTAGCTGTTTCATTGATTTATTGTAGCAAAATCCAAACAACGTACTTGATACAAGAAAAATGCTAATATTTCATGCAGCTCTCTAAATTTTAAATATTTACCAAGTATTAAAAAGACTTCTTAAAATGGCCCAAACTCAGCAACTTTCCTAAAATTTTAATTTCACAAAAATGCACATATACTAATACTGTGATAGCCAAGTTAGTCAAACTTTCTGTAAATAAATTCTACTTTACAGCATAAAAACCCAAAAAACCCAGTGCCATCGACTTTTTTTCTTAGTAAAATAAGAACATTAAAATGTTCAGTTTCTAAAAATCAAAATGTATTTATATGCATCAACTACAGAACTGAGTAATGTACTGTAGGTGGGGAAGAAGATATTAAAATACACCATGCATAAAACATTTGGTAATCATGCTTGTACTAATGTTACTTTAATAGTAGTATTTGATTTCCAAGGCATCTCAAGAAAAGTCAGGAGTAGGCTGTTCCATACTATGCATGTAGCCATATGTTAACTATAATATGATTTCGGTATAAAATTTTATAATGCAGGCACTTTTAATTTTTTTTTTTTTATCACTAACTAAATCTTAAATAAGCTCATGTTGCTCAGGTCAGAGTATTTTAAAAATGGTCTTCATTTTGAAGATGGCTTCGAAATTCTCTCCATTAATAGTGGCTTTCAGTTTTCCTCACACAGGGCACAGTACGAAGTAGAAAGTAAAATTTCCCTGTCGGACTCTTTTTTAACACCTGGTGCATACCTGTCCTAACACTCCTATAGCCACTTTCTATTTTAATTTTTGAACTCATTATTTCACCTATCCAAAAATACAGAATTTATACACAATCAACGCACTGAAATAAACTAAAAATGTAGCGAATAACTAAATACAGACTGCCTTCTACATAGACTGGTATCATATTAGCACCTCACAGAAGTAACCCCAAGTCATCTATTCATTTCCAGTGGCACCTCTACAAAGCACTGGGTTGTACGCTGAACATATAAGAACAGACAAGAAGGATCACATTCATTTGCCCACATTAATGGAAATTAATCCAACAGCTCAATTGATGTGAGTGAGGATGATTATAATGTTTTTATAATTTTAATTTAAAGAAAGCTGTAGAAGGAAAAAAAGTCTTAAAATCATGTTAAGTACTTTTAAAACTATCTCGGAAAGTAGTCCATAAGCCGATAACGCCATAAAAACATCAGAATTCTAGTTAACTGAGACGTATACCAAGTTAATGAAATGGATAAAGACAAAAAACAGAATATATTGATATTTTAAAGTTAATAATTATTACATAAGAGATGTGCATCTTTACTTATATTGTCTTATACTTATTTTCTTAATCACAGTTGTCCTTTTTAAACCAATTGCTATGAAAACCCAGCCAAATATGTTAGGGAAGTTTTCATAAAAGTCATGAAAATATGGACAATAAATATATCCTTGAAAATAAAATCTGACTTTGTAAATCTACTTATTTTTTTAATCAAGATCAAATCTGTTAAACCAAAAATTAAACACACACACACACACGTATATACACAAATATACATACATATTCCAAATGAAAATAAGTAACAAAGCTGCATAAATCAAGTCACCCAAAACACATTGCCATTTTCAAACTATGTAACTATAGGAAAGCAGAAAATGTCCAGGCTATGCTCCAGGCAATATAATCTGTCATGCCTTTTTTTAACGCACGCTAATTTCTAAAGAACATGGTGTCTCTGGCCCTTCAATGTAGCAAATTCACTAATAAAAATTACTGAAAATAGCTATTGTGCTTTCACCTTATTATCAAAAAAAAGAGAGAGAATACTTATTTTAAAACTAGGGGAGAGATGTGATGAAGTGAAGACTTGTTTCCTCAAAGTCACATCCAAAAAAATAATTAAAAAAGAGTACAACAGAACACGAAGAGAATGAACTACCTCATAAAATTTTACCAGAGATCCAGGAAACATATTTAAAAGTAACAGGACAATTACTGGCACGAGGAAAACCCTGCATAAATCATTAATCTTTTGGTACCTTGGTTTTCTCAAGTGTTAAAGTTCTGGCTGAGAGCATATCTAAGCTCCATTCCTTTCATGTTTTAAGTTCCACAAAATTCTATGATTTCTCCAATTCTTTTCAATAGAAAGCCTATGGTACTACGAAGAGGTGCCATTAAGTCTCTGACAGAGATGCCATAGGAAATATTAAAACACGACTTAGGAGATAGTAACAGTTAAAGCTCAACTTTTCAAGGTAAAGTAAGACATGCCTATACTTTTTAAACAAAGATGTTTTATAACAATTTTCAGTCATGAAGATGATCAAATAGCTGCCTACACCTGGGCTCACAGAAAGAAGCTGATAAATACACATAATTGACAAGTGAGAAGCTTTCAAAACAAAATCTCACACTAAAGAGCTAAACTAGGTTAAAAAAAAAAAAAGAACTTTCCTGACTTTTTTAGGAAACTTAGTAAGAGTTCATTTGCTTCCAAGAACTCCTTCAGAAACATGTATTCAGGACTGAATATTACCAAAATTGAAAAGCTACAGTTCTTCTGAAATATTTAGTAACATAAAACAACAACACATACTGCATTCCCTATCACACTGTGCTAATAAAAAACATACTATTCCATTCCTTCTATTGCTTTCTTCCCACAAATTACTAGATCTTAAAAGAGGGTAATTAACCAATCCAATCCCTAGAGAAGCAAATTATTAACTGTTTAAATGAAGACAAACTTTTACTATAAGGTCAGAATGATTTTTTTTTTCAATGAAATAAACTGGGAATGAGCATGTATTATATGGGGGGATGCAGGATTTGAAGTTCTTATTTCATTAATAAGTTCATTCTGTGAAAACTTTTTCTACAAATAGAATAATGGAGCCTTCAACGAATAACTGTTCTCAAAAATCTTTAAAACAGAGAAGAGTTATTGCTTAAAACTTCAAAAAGGATGCTCAGTTTCATAAGGTAAGTAAAAAACACTGAAGTCTAAAAATTTCAAATTACTGACTTCAGAATAAAATTCATTAGAAATTTCAAATATACTGAACATCAGTAAGATATAAAATGGGTCTTGAAATAGGAAAGAAAAAATTTAATGCTAATTTAAAATGTAAATTATTAAACAGAATTTGTTTAAGAATGGTCAAAAGTATTTTATTTTCTACACCAAATAATCTTACCTGAATCATTTTGCTGTTAAAAAACTCAAGATATTGATTTCATTTTTCATCTGATCCTGTCAACGATGCTATGACAGGCCCTGCAGGAAGCAGCAAAAGATCAATGATGCAGCGCAGATATTACGTGTTTTCGTGATCAAGATTTGTCATGAAAAAGAATATCCATATAGTGGCTCATAGCTTAGCAAATATTGAAAATATCTAAAAGTTTGTAAGTGTATATGAGTCATTCTTTTTTTACTCTGTTGTCTTTAAATGTCCACTCTTTCAATGTTTTATCAAAAGTTTAAAAATTATGAAGTATATAAGTGAAATTTTAAAGCACTTTTTTTGTGCTGATGAGAATTCATAAGAAAATAATAGTTCACCATATCAAAAATGATAAATTTAGATTGAAAAATGAAATGATATATGTTTAAAAGTGTGGGAATGATTCTCCTGACCTGTGAGATGATTATATTAGTGTCATTACCCTTTATTACTACAATGCCAATAAATTACAAACTATTCATAATTAAATTGAAAACACTTTTTCTTACAAACTGAATCAGAGAGTTATTGGCAATACTGATGAAAGTTCCTTCAGGAGAAGTATATAGGTTACAAAACATACTAGAAAGAAGATCTACGCAAAATTCAAAGCTTAATTATTCCTGGGTAACTGACAAGTTATATTCAAAAGACTCCAAAAAATTCAAATTAGTAAAGTTACTAAAACAATCAAAACTACAAAATTACTTCACAAAGACTTCAAATGATTTTCTAAAATCCCAGATTATTTTAAAATAGTATATCATCGTGCTAAACTTAGGTTAAGGACATTTTTGCCTTAGGAATTTTTTTCTGTCTGAGGGTCAACAAATAAACAGGACTGTGATAACAGACACCTATAGCAAACGGGAATACTAACGGGACACACAAGAAACTTCTACACGTCATGGAAGCACACTGCGCGTCAGTACTTCAGATAGCTTAAGAAATTAAAAACAATAGAAATAAATAACAGACTAATTCTTAAGAGCTTTTAACTTATTAAATTTTAATTTACTTGTAATAAAATGTGGGAAAGAACCATTTCAACAGTATGCCTATATTAAACTGAAGCATCTTAAAATATTTCTTCTATGGGTCTAGATTTTTTAGACACTTCAAAACATTTAGTAAAGTTTGCTTGCCAAAGCCCCCAGCGTGCTAAAAAGGCATACCAAGTAACATGGACTATTTCTCCTATGAGAATAAATACATGCATGTTAATCTAAGATAATGAAAAAAGAATTATAATGTATATCCACTTATTTCAAATCACTTTTGCTTTGAAAATGTACTGGAGGGATAGGGAAATCTAAATACTTCTAACTTACGGTTATTTTAAAAATTTCTACCCCTAAGGCCCCCATCCTCTTTTTACGTGGATTTTATCAGATTCAAGGAAAATCACTTTAGTTGCAAATATTCCCAGATTAAAAATATAGAATAGTTGACGCAGTATCTTTTGAAAATAAGATGAAGAAAATGGAAACTTCGCCATGCCAAGCAACAGAAATACTGAAAAGTACTGTTTAATTTCTTGCATGTTGCATTTTATACCATGACACTTCAATCTCTGAGGGCCAGGTTAATTAAGCTCCATAGCAGCTGCAGTGCAATGTGAGACACACTGCTGCGGTTCCCACCAGTCCAGTCCAATTACCTGTAGTATTCCAGCACTGGACAAGTGACAACCAGCCTCTTCTCTCTAGTCACTTGCTCCCAGTGGTCTACCGACAAATGTTAGAACAAACTAACCTCTTTTTGGAAAAGATTGCAAAGCTGAATGCACCTGCTGCAGGCTGCAATGATGAATCCCAGAGAGATGTTTGTCAGTCAGATCTCTGCAGATGTTGTTTAACTTTATGCTAGAGCTGTATCCAAAGATGGAAATGAGATGGCAATCAAGCACAAGTATCCCATCCTCATCCCCCCAACTTTATTTTACAAAGCTACACTTGCTTATAAAAGTTGTGCTTTAATACACAGCTCTACTAAACAGGAAACAACGAAGGCCAAAGTTTATGGTTAAAAAAAATTATCAGGTGCTGAATTAACAGGTGACATAATAAGTGTTCAATAAATGAATACACGTTATTTGGATCATCTAAAAGCTTTAAAAACTAATTCTCTCGAACTAGAGCAAAAAAATTATATATATGCGTTTTGGGGGGTTTTTTTGACTGATGGTTTTTGGTCAGGTTTTTAGTGATTGCACATATTTCTAAGAGTTCCGAGGACACAGCTTGTTTTTCTTCCTGGTATATTATATGAAACATCTTCAATATGTAAATATTGAACTATTTCACACCAACTGTGTTCACTATTTTTAAACTATTTATGAAATCCTCTGGGAGTAACATTTGTAAGGCAGTGTTGTTAGGAGCATTTCCATATGATGTCACAAATTTTAAATGAGCACTTTTTCCCCAAATCCAGAAGGCTTCCAAAAGTGAATTTCAGAGTGTCACTGTACCATAAAAACTACTGATGTTCAACACCATACTAAATCAATGATAAAAGACAAAACATCAGAATGAAACAGAAGAATCAAATAAAATGAATAGCTGAGATATTTAAAGCTAATTCAATCATTCTAAAAATCTCATGCCACAAAACATTTGAATGCATGAGTTAAGTACAAATAGCTATTTTTCAGAAACTACAATGTTAGAATAGCTCAGGCTATGCCAATAACGTTCCTCCATACGCTGTGACTGCCTACTGCTTAAAGTAAGAAAATACAGTATTAAAATAAATCACTTCTCTAAAAAGAAAATTTTCAGAGTTGTCTAAGTAAAAGGCTACAGTTCTTCTTTCAAATGAGGAAATAAAGAGACAACATATAAAGTAGCCCGAAATAGGTAGCATGTCAAATATAAGCATTACAACTTCAGAATTTAAAGAAAGACGCTAAAAATGTATCAACAGTCCTTAGATCATATTAAAATCAAATGTAGAGCACAAAATAATCAGTAGCTATCCACTGGGTTTTATCCTACTAAATGCGCTCAACAATGTTAGAAATTACACTACCTTGTTTTCCACCTGTTACAATTCTATTTTCAGGCTATTGTGCCTTAAAGTATATACGAAATTTTTGAGATACTTCATATTTAAGACAAAAGAAAAAAGTATATACCAGAACTTTTAGAAGCTATAACAAAAGTATTCATATTACACTACCACTCTACTGTCAACAGTGAAAAACAAACCAAGTTAACTGTCCTAAATACCATTAACTCCTGATTTTTATAAAATGATAATTTTTATATACCCTCATCTTTAAAGGCTAAATTGGCCACTGAATTTTCTCTATCTCAAAATTAAGGCAGTTCAGGGCATTTCCTTCACTAAAAGAAAAACTCACTTACATTCTTTTCCATGATTTTTTTAAAATCTGACATACAATGGCTTGTGACTAAAAAAAAAATGCATCACCCAAGTTGGACAGCGATAAAATGGAGACTTAATGAATCTAGGAATTATAATTTCAAATTTTAACTTAAGAATCCTAAAACAAGTAATTTATATCAAATGTGATCAATTTCCATAATCACAAACATGAAAACAGTGTAAAATACACCCAAATTTACACCAAGATTATACTGAAGGATTCCTGTTTGATACAATGAGCACCTCCAGTTTCATATAATAATGAAATAAAAACAGGTATGCAATGAAATGTTGTAAGATCCAAGACATAGGAAAATATTTTATACACCCTTTACTATTCTCAACCAATAATGCATTCAGTATGTTTTCCAGTTATCTACCTGAATCATTCATTAAATAATTAAAAAAAAAATCAATCTCTGCATTAAGAACTAAACACAAATAATAACACTATAGCCATTCTGAAAACTCATAGAGTAATATATTCCCCAAAATGAGAAATCTGTTTTTAACTACAAGGCAAAAACTTTACGTAACCTAATTATTAAAAGTGTAATATAAAGAAATCAAATTGGGCTGCTTTAACCAAATAAGAAAAGAGATACAGTCCTAATCAGTAATATATCAGTTTTCTTTAAGATTCAGATAAACAAAATAGGTTAATGAAGTACACAGCACAGCAAAAAGTAAAATAAATCTACTTGCAGTTTGTTTTATTCCCATTACAGTAACTGGAAAATGCACTTTTACCATTTTTCATCATGAAATCCCCCCAAATTATTTTATTTACTATACGACATGTTGAAATACACCATGCAATAGCCAGTTGTATGAATTCTAAATTCATACCAATTAATATGGAATAAATGTTTTCATTTCAACCTTAAATATTAAAAAAAAAATTCAGAAAAGCAAGGTTGCTTAACACATTTTAAAGACATAACGTGAGGAAGCGAAAAAAAGAGAGGAAACCAGATATGAAGATTAGAAGAGGTTAGTTATACTGACCATGATAAAACAATGCATATACGATTTGAGTTGAAATTTATTAAAATGTCCCCAAAGTGGGTCTATACTCTGTATTATACACTCCAAAGAAAGTTTTTCACAAATACCTTAGTATTTTAACTGAGCCTTACGAACACAGTTACATTCTAAAGATACTGACCTGTTTTTAAACAAAACCCACAATCACAACCTCAGATCTATTCTGTTTCAAAACTTAGGTAATTTGAGAAAATCTATATCAGGTTATACAATTAAAGTACGCCTTTTCCCAAATACATTCTCTTACCAAATGGAAACAGAAAAATGCTTTGTGGAATAAACATTGAGCATATTCATTGTTACAGAATATAAAAATCATATGCATACATATATGTGTGTGTATATATAGATACGCACACATATGCACACATATATATGTACGTAACTACATGAAACACAAAAATGCGTTTTCGAATTATTGTATAACCCTACAAGATACCCCCTGTATCTCGGCAATATAAATCACAGCTTCATATTTTAGCTTGTCTGAGATGTGCAAGGTAAGTGTACCTTAAGTATATATATATTAAAGTTGAAAGGAGCTAAGAGGTTGTTATACTGAACAATATCAGGACCTCAGATAATTCCACAGGCTTGTGGTCTACTGTGAACAGAAAGACTATTAAATCTATCAGAAGAGGAGAGATGTGTCTGTCCATATTGGTAACAACCTAGTTGCAACCATATTTTAATACAAAGTGTCCGGAATTCTTAAAGCTTCTTATAAACTACAAGGCTTGTTTTATCCTCAAAATTGATTTCACAGTGTATGATTGGTCTCCACCTGTTACAGGCAGAGTACAAACCTTCTTTTATCCCGACATTTCACTCACCCTTGATCAGGTTACGTCACTAGACACACAAAATTCTATTCAAGTCATCCCAGCTATCCATTTTTTCCAACAGATATTCTCACTCTGTATGAAAAACATGCCTCAGAACTATAAATAAAATAAGCAAATTCAAAGTAATAAGAAAAAAATGCACAACTAAGTGGACTAAAAACAAAAGATCGAATTCTCTGTGCACCCTTCCCAACCCACTGAAAATAAACCATATTCAGATGAAAAGGCATTTAATTTACTATTTGGAATATCCTTGATAAACACCAATTTTCTGTAACATCCCTGCACATCTGATACCACCTCATGTATAATGCAAAAAAAGCTCTTTCATTTTCATCTATTGACAGTGAATTTAATTTACCAGCGCAGCTCTCTCCCTACAACTATCATGTTATTAATTCTGCAATCAAGCTCTTTTGAGTTGTCTTATTTGGACTAAGGGTTTTCACAATTCCACAGTGATTTTTTTCATCATAATATACCTTTCAAACATATGAATGTGAATATGTTAGCAAACTTTCTTAATATATAAAGTTTCAAAGACGAGAAAAGCCATCTGCAAAACTACACTTACAAGAAACAAAACTTTAGAAGGGCATCGTATTTTATAGATTGTATTTTAATGTTGATATTCACCACAATGCAGCATTTAATTTATACAAATAAATGATCGGTTCAATGACTCTAAAACCTTCTTATCCAGCGTAATGGTACATTTCTACCACCAAGCGATTGACTATGAGAAAGAAATCGTGCAAATGTTCTGCTGCCATTCCTGCCAGATGTCTTTGCTGTATTAAAGAACTCTTAACTGAAATAGATCACTGAAAGCAAATCAGCTTTTTTTCTCCACCAGAAAAAAAAAAAAAAAGCAGTATCAGTTCCCTCAGCACCGAATTATTTTTTTAATGGCCATAAAGATAAAATAAGTCCCAAAACTGACAAAATGCTAGCTCTAAGCAAAAGCAAATGAGTCAATATGTTTTATCTAGGAGATACACTATTCGATTATGGATGTTTTCCCATTAAGCTTAAAATCCATATATTGAGTAGCAAAATCATAAAAAAGATGGACATGCAGAGCTCTGTAACACTTGATATAAAAAAAGCACACTAAAAAGTAACAACAAAAATTCAATACTGCCTAGGAAACTTGCCATATTCCAGTGGGTTACTATACCACACAAACTGTTAACATATTTTAATCAAACACAGCTTTTAAGTAACACAAATTTTGAAGCATTATTTTACTTCTTATAATTTTTTTATATAATAATATACTCGATTTCCTTGTCACAATTACATAAAAAATGCAATATTTAAAAAATGGGCAGAGGCGGCACTTGTCCTCTTTACTTCACTCCAGGGCCAACAAACAAAGCAATGAAGCAGAAAGAGGTACATAATGGATTTAGAAGTAAATGGTCCATTCTTTAAGAAGTCTCCCTCCCCTCCCCCATTTTTTCTGAATTCACTCTAGACTAATTGTCATTACAATGATGTCTGAAAACTTCAGAGGAATTCTATTTCCTAATGGCAGCTGTCCAGGTTTCTATCTTTAAATTTTGGAGGCTTACCACCCACCCCAGTAAGAAAGTATTCAGAAATACCCAAAAGAATAATCTTGCAATTGGTCTAAATCACAGACTCAATAATACATCAATTACAGAAACTAGACATCATCGACAATAGAAACGTTCTGAAATATTTTCCGCAATATACTCTAATAAAGCAAGTATATAAATAAACTCTCCACAACTGTTTAAAAATTTCTTTCAATACGGCACACAACACAGGCAGATCTTCTGTCTTTCCTTGGGGATTCATCAAACAATCTCTTCACCATTGCACCTACCTGGGTAAAAATCTTTGGACTTAGACAGCTTGATGGTGGCTCCAGTTTCTTTTTGCAATTGAACAATTGTCTGTCCTCCCTTCCCAATTATAGATCCAGCAGCATAACTAGGTATGAGAACCTTTAGAAAATACTGGCCGTCTTCTGAAAAATGCAAAGAAATATACTTGGTTAACATGATATTTTAAACTTTCTAACCCCTCTTCACCCTCAAGAGTGGAAAAACAGCCATTAAAGAATTGGGCAGATAGCTGCAGAGAATATGGGGTTAAAAAATTTTTAAAGAACAAAAATAGGTCTATTACACTTAAAAATAAATATGTACAAAATGCTTCCTATTTTGTAGGTTTGGTATTTTCAAACTTGGATTTAAAATCTGAACATGTTCTATTATTTTGCAGCACTGTAAGGAAACTGATGACTAAATTCCAGTTGTTATTCCAAACATGGAAGTCTTCCAATTTTATCTGTGGTTACTATGGTAAAATGAAATAACAAAACTTCAGAGATTTGTATGATGACAAACTTTCACTTAAAGTATTGAAAAAAGAAAAAAATTCAGGACTGTAAATAGTGATGAGCTATTTTTCCGTCATTAGCGAACACAGAAGGGCTACAATTAGCCATTGCCTACATCCTACTTAAAGTATGCAAAACAATCATTCCCCTTCCAAATAACCCACCCGAACTGTAGGGGTGTATTCCAAAGCCTTCAATAACTGCCAGGAAATAACTCAATGTGATGTGAACTGACAAATCGAAGTAAGCCTGGTGCATTTCTTCAGCACTTCTTAGTCTACCATGATCTCGTTTAAGCTCATTAATTAAAGGACCTTAAGAAGATTTTTGCTAATATCAAAAAGCTTAGGAGTCTTACACCAAATACACTTAAAACTTACTACATAATGTTCCTTTTCAAAAAAAAAATCACAATTTTTAAAACGGAGAGGGGGTGGATGAACGAAGAAAAATGAAATGTCTTAGAAAATAAAGCCAACTCCATAAACTTTAATTTCCTTCAACCTGACCATGTCTTAAATACAAAACGCCCCGGTAAAACCCGGCTTTCTTATGTGAATGAATGCCCCCAAATTTTGCAGGTGTGCCATTCACCAGAGCCCCCCATTCGTCTCTAATGTACATGCTGGAGATAAATTCACCTCTGCCTCGATGCATTGGGTGCATGGTTAAGACGACTCCAGTACAAATGAAGAAGCGACACTGGTCCCGTTATAACTCATCTTCCAAGGAAGCGCAGGATGTTAACTAACAAGTCACCGTACCAGACACCCCCACCCTCGTATGCACACCCCTGAAGACAAATCAATGAGAGGTATTTGCCCCGGCAATATAAGCGCGGTAGCAGCATGCACTCATCAAGATTTTGCGTACTACTTGTGGCCCAAAGCAAGGGGATGGAGAGAGGAAAACTCTCCGGTGCCCCAATCATTTGCAATCCGCTACCCAAGTGCCATTTATTTATTTATTTTATCAGACTGTTAAATGCAGCGCGCATCTTCGGGCGGCCATCGCCTCGCTCGGGGGTCAGCCCTCCTCCTCCTCCTCCTCCTCCTTAACAAGACCCCCTTGCCCAGGTGTAGGATATTTAAATTGTCAGCCTCTTGACACATTAAATAGATCTCAGTCCGAAAAACCGGTCGCCATTTTGATGAATGATAAACACAGAAATGGAAATGTGTCGGGGACGGCCAGGCGCGGGGCAGGTGCAGAAGAAGGGGCACGGGGCAGGGGCGCGGGAGCCGCCGGCTTGGAGCTGGAGGTGTCCGGGCCGCGAGAGGGAGGGAGGGAGGGAGGGAGGGCGGCGGGAGGGAGGGAGGCAGGGGCGGGCGGCGGGGGATGGGGCCGGCGGGGAGGTGGAAGCGATACCCACCGCCCGTATTGGTCCTCTTGGTGCTGCCGGCTTCAGGGGGGGCTTCCAGCGGCCTTTTCCGCGAGTCCGGCGGGTCCAGGTCTATGGGAACCCCAGTGTGGGTCCCGTTCTGCTGGATGGGAGCTGCCGCCATCATGTTTGCAGTTCCTGCCGCTGCTACGGGGAGAAGGTTCTCCCTTTTGTTTTGGCTTTTTCTTTTCTTTTTTTTTTTTTCTTGGTTTTTTTTTTCTCTTTTTTTTTTTTTTTGCGTTTGGGGTTTTCTTAAGGTTTTTTTTTTTTTTAATCGGATCAATAGAAATCTCTTTAGGAAAAAAAAGCAATGTTGCTGGTTTGTTCTCACTGGGGAGGGGGCAGGGCTGAGGAGCAGCTGCAGTGCAGTGTCAGAAAGGAGACAGGGGAATGGAGGGGGTGTGAGAGACGGAGGGTGAAAGAAGGAGAAGAAAGGAGAGAGGGGGAGAGAGTGGAGAAGGGAGAGGGGCGAGTGAATGAGCGGGAGGAGGGGAGCGGGGAGGACGGGCAGGAGGAGTGGGAGAGCGCGAGGGCTGGCGGGGCGCGGGGAGAAGCCGAGGAGGAGGGGAGCGTGAGGGAAAGAGTGAATGAGCAGGAGGAGGGGAAGGAGGTGGATGCAGAGAGAGGAGCAAGCGACGGAGGAGGGCAGGAGCCGGGAAGGAGCGCGGCGGTCCCCGCGCCGCGCTAGCGCTGCGCTCGCTCCCGCTGCTGGTGCTGCCGCCGCCGCCGCTGCCGGAGCGGTTCTGCCGTTGCCTGGGCTGCTCCGCGCTGCTGCTGCTGCCGCCCGGTCTCGCTCATTATTTCTCCCGCTTGTAGGGGGGGGCTGGCGGGGAGGGAGGGGGATGGCTCCGAGGGGAGGGTAGAGAGGGGTTGAGTTCGTAGACTCCCACACACTTCGCGCTCGGGTCCCTGCCTCTCAGCAGCGCCGCCGCCGCCGCCGCCGCCTCCCAGCGCCGCTACCTCAGCCTGGGGGAGAGGGGGGGCGTAAGGGGGAGTGTGTGTGCGCGTGCGTGTGCGCGCGCGAGGTGAGCGCGTGCGCGGGGGCGCGCGCCGGGGGGGCGGGGGCCAGGGCGCTCCAGAGGGAAGGGAGGGGTGAAAGGTCGCCGGGCCCCGGCAACACTGCTCAGGCAAACGTAAACGGCTTGTCGCAGAAACTAAGGGGTCCGAGAAACACGCTAGACTGGAAGGCGGGAAGGAGAGATTACTGACAGCGGTGCCAGCCAATAAAATGGAAATGTGCGAAAGGCTCTCCGGGCCCCTTCCCAATCAAGAAACTTGGGTGATGAGAGAGCGCGAAGGGGCGGGGTGGGATCTTGGTCCAGCTCCGGCTGGAGCGGCGACGATTTGGGCTGGTCTGAGAAGGGCATTCGAGTGACCGGTGACAACGAATGGGATAGCGTCAAGGCTAAGGGAAGAGTCATAAGCGTATGCTTCCAGGACTTTTAGCTAGGTACATTAGTTTTTATTTTTAAGACTTAGGTGAAAAGACATTAGTTAGCATCTCACTCATGGACGATTTTCTACGGGCTGATTTCATCAAAAGAGTGTTTATTAATCACATTGTGTGACACCGTTAGAGACTTATAGTGCCACTCGCCGCCTTAGATCTTTTCTAAAACAAGCTAGGATATAAATAAATAAAGCTGTTTTGCTAAGTGTGGATCTCCCCAAGGCGCTGGTAGGCAGACTGAAGACAGGCAGCGGTTGTGTGTGTACACAAACTAAACGTTGAACGAAATATGGATATAGAGATGAAATGAATTGCAAAGAGCACGGATTATGATTATACAGATCTTGGCTGTATCACAACACTTCAACAGTACAGAAAAAGCCTGATCTAACGTAACTGGAGTAGACTCAAGAGACCTTAGAGAGTGTCTAAATCAAGTCCCTCTTTCTACAGATGACTAGTCGGACTAGGTGAAGTATTTTGCTCAAGGTCATCCATCAAGTTAGTTTAATTCAGTGTGCTACAAGCAGGGAGACAGGAAAAGCATGGGGTTTGGAGTCCGAAGTCTTGGGTTCATGTTCTTGCAGGCATGGTCTAAAATGGGTGCTTTCGGCAAATCTCTTAACATGTTGCCATTTAGTAATTGCTCAGCGTGTGCTAAGCAACCCACATTATGTACTATGATCTTTACGTGCAGAACCTCTTGCATCTATCACTGTCATTATTTTCTGGGATGGTTGAGGCTTAGAGATATTAGTAGTTTACCAAAAATTATACAGCTATGAGCACTGTAGTAGTAATTCACACCCAAGTCTTCCTAACTCCAAAGCCTGTCTTCTTGAATACTGCAGTACACTGGAGCTTCAGGTTCCCTCCCACTTAAGGACTGCAATTCTACCTTTCACAGTTTGAGTCAAATGAGATAATATGTGTGGCAGTGTATTGTGAGCTGTAAAAAGGTATAAACGTATTAGCTAGATTTCTAGAACGAGGAAACTCTTCTTAACTTCCACTAACCCTTCGGTCTGAAGGATGACTGTAGTACAAAGGTAGCCTAAGAAGGAGACTTCATTGTGATTCTATGGTACCCTAACCAAGAAGGTTATCAGAAGTAATAACCAAAGAGAATAAAATTCAATTCCTGCTAGGCTGAGAACACTAACCCTACTTATATCATCCTTAATGGAAAGAGCATCTAGGAGACATTGTGATTTCTGGTGCTTTTTAAGGAATGAAAGATAGATGACAATCAGCTGAACAAACAAGAGAATAACGTTTAGTTTGGGAATAAAGGTTTATATGGTGTATGAAAAATCATTTGCTCAAGTCAAAAGAAAATACACTGAGTCAGAAAACAGGGAAATCAGGTAAGTTAATGCATGTTGGTAAAGGACTATGAACCAAAGTCCAGAAATGTGATCTGATGCATACTGTAATAGGAAATCATGATACAGCTTTCAGGGCTGAAATAAAGAGGACATACCCAGAATTAAGGAGCCCTGGTGGCGCTGAGTCGAAATCGACACCATGGCACCTAACAACAACATACCAATTAGAATTGGGTAAAAGGGAAGCTGCGGTGAGTAAACAACAACAAAAGAACAGTTTGAACTAAGTTTATGGCAGTCAAGATAGATAGATGCCAGGCATTGTGAAGTGTTCTGTGAAATGTACAAAATATATTTTAAAATGTATGAACTGAAATGAGAAAAGAAGCAGGGTTTGGCACTAAATTGCTTCAGTACAGTAAAAGACAGAGAACACATAATTTAAAGCTGTATTTTGTTAAAGCTTGGCCAGAGGATACAGTAGGTTTGAACTGGGACAAGACTGAGTTTTAGAATTGGAAAACCTGAGTTTATCGTATTTCTGAAAATAAATAAAATATTTCTAAAATAGTTCTGAATGTATTGATGTCATTGCCATGTGTAAGCTAAATTGAAAATAAACCTTCTGAGTAAATCACTCTTATATCCCAGATATAAGCTTACCAGGATAGAGTCAGTGCAAAGTATTCTTATGATATTATTTGTCAATTTTCTTGTTTCCTTCTTCAGACTTTATATTTAAATACTAGCCCACCCCATGGGGCCCAGAAACAGAAGATACGGTTTTTAATGTGGATAGTATGCTTCATAGTAACCTAGCTATGGTAGGGAGCCCTGCTGGTGCAGTGGTTAAGAGCTTGGGTGCCAAACAAAAGGTCAGCAGCTGTAATTCACCAGCCACTCCTTGGAAACCCTATGGGGCAGTTCTACTCTGTCCTATAGGGTCACTATGAGGAACTATTATAGAGAACCAAGAAATTATAGAGGAATTATAGAGAACCTGATCGAGCATCTAAGGCTCAATCCTCTGTGAGCTGCTCTGATCAGTTACACTGTACTTAAGCTTCCCTTCCCTAGTATTTTTTTTCCAATTTTTTTTTTCAATTTTCTCTCTTATTCTTATTATACATACAGGTTTTTTTTTTATATACTATTCTGGAAAACCCTAGTGGCATAGTGGTTAAGTGCTACAGCTGCTAACCAAGAGATCAGCAGTTCGAATCCACCAGGTGCTCCTTGGAAACTCTAGGGGGCAGTTCTACTCTGTCCTATAGGGTTGCTGGGAGTCAGAATTGACTCCATGGCAACGGGTTTGGTCTTGGCTTTTTTATACTATTCTGATTATCTAGACATAAAATAAATGTTTTATCCATTTTGTACCAGCTAATAAAACTGAAGAAATTTTTAAAAATTTTAGTAGCTGTGAGATTATTAATATGCAGCATGATACACATTTTATGCTACAAATAAACTGCTTGAATAAACTTTTTCAAAATATGTAATAGAAGCATTTGACCTTTTGATTCTCTGAAAATAAATAAAATTTTATTTTTTAATTAACCTAGCAAATGGGACTGCTAATTTAATAACGTGTTCTAACACCTTAAGATATAACTTGTGTGCTTTTCATTGCTAATTAGTTTGATGAGTTATGAATCATATACAACTATGATAGAAAATGATATTAATAAAAAAACTAAAATCTTCAGTCCTTATTAACTTTAACTGAGAGTTTTTTTCCTTCCTAAATTTTAGACTAAGTATCATGGACAAAAAATAATCTGTATTCGATAATAATGATTGGCTTTTAAGAGAAAGCATAGATAGTTGATATCCACAGATACTCCTAAACCCATTTATTTGTCCCCATGCTCCTGCCTTTCCTACAACCAAGACTGTTACTAAAGAATTTGAATACTCCCTCTACTTGAATGTCTCTTCAGACTATTCTTTGGGGAAGTATTCTTAAGTTTATTTTCTACGAGAAGTTTCAAGTGCAAGCAGTCATTTTAGATGATCCCAAGAAACACAGTAGGGGCATGGGAATGTGAAATAGGGAGGGAAAGGAAGGCGGTAAAGGGTGAATTGCCAAACAAGTTATCACTGTGAGTAAGCAGACCTTAATCTCACTGGAATTTTCTGTGAACTATTTTAAAACCGTAATTACCCCATTTCAAAGGTGAAAAAGCTGAGGGTTTTTTTAGGTTTTTTTTTAATTTATTGAGGTCTATCTCTAAAAACCAAAAAAAAAAAAAAGTTTTTTTTTTTAATTTTATCTCTAAAAACCAGCTGCCATTGAGTCGATTCCAACTCGTGGCAACCCTTGTGATGCAGAGTAGAACCGCATTTTCCTGGCTGTGACCATGGGGAAGCAGACGGCCAAGTCTTTCTCAGGCTTTCTGGGTGGATTCGAACTGCCAACCTTTCAGTATCAAGCACTTAACTGTTTTCACCACACAGGGACTCCTGAGGTCTATCTCCAAATTAAAACACCAAACCCTTTGTAGTGGAGTTGATTCCAACTAATAGCGATTGTATAGGACACATTGAAGAGCTCCACAGGGTTTCCAAGCCTGTAATCTTTATGAAAGCAGACCGCTACATCTTTCTCCCACGGAGAGGCTGGTGCTTTCTAACCGTCAATGTTTTGGTTAGCATCCTAGTGCTTTAACCACTGCACCAATATCCAAAACCAAAAAAACCAAACCCATTGCCATCAAGTGGATTCTGACTCGTAGCAACCCAGCAGGACAGAGTAGAACTGTCCCATAGGGTTTTCAAAAAGGAGCTGATGGATTTGAACTGCCAACATTTTGGTTAGCAGCCGAGCTCTTAATCACTGCCCCTCCAGAGCCCTGCACCAATATCCAGGAGACATTAATTCAATGCCTGCCTGCCAGCCTTCCAAATATAAGAGTTGCATCTTTTCCTGAGAGCTTTTTCTGGTGCCTGGAGTCAGCTCCACTCTTACACAGGCTGGAAATGCTGGGGCATGCCCTACTGTGTAACAGTGTTTATCTTTATGGAAAGTGACATGCTGAAATGGTAAAGCAAGAAGATATGAATGAGACACCAACAGCTGGCTGCAAGTATCAACAAAAGCTTGTCCTATTAGCTGCCCTCTAGTTAGCCCCTGACTCATGGAGATCCTATGCACAAGGAAACAAAAAGCTGTCTGGTCCTGCACCATCCGGGTGATAGGTTGCAGATGGGACCATTTTCATTGGTCGATTTGAGATAGCTAGGTCTTTCTTCCTAGTCAGTCTTAGTGTGAGAGTTCCTTTGAAAACTTTCCACCATCATAGCAACATGCAAGTCTCCACAGACAGACTGGTGGTGGCTGCTCGTGAGTTGCATTTGCCAGGAATTGGGAGTTGAACCCAAGTCTCCTGCATGGAAGTTGGTAATTCTACCACTGAAGCCTACCTGTTACTGTAAGGTATTGTTGTGAAAATCAAATCCGTAATGATTATAAGAGCATTTAGAAAGCTTAAAGTGCTTTTAAAACAATGCTTTATAGTTTTCACAATCCAAATATTGTAACCAAAACAAAAAAAAAAAAATAGAATGCCTGATTAATTTGTTTTTTCTATGCTTTTAAGGAACAGTTTTAATCTTTTTATGCTACAAGGCATGAAGAATCAATGTACACATTCTTATTGTTTTTTCATTCACTGCAACACAAAGAACCCAAACCCGTTGCCGTCGAGTCGACTCCAACTCATGGAGACCCTACAGGACAGAGTAGAACTGCCCCACAGAGTTTCCAAGGAGCGCCTGGCAGATTCGAACTGCTGACCTCTTGGTTAGCAGCCACAGCGCTTAACCACTACACCACCAGGGTTTCTGCCAAAAGAGTATAGCACCTAATTTCACATCCCAGGTCTGGCTATATATTTCTGTAAATAGGCATATTGATTAGAAATTTTTCTCAGATTGTACTTATTATAAAAACAACTTATTAAACTTCAGATTCTCATATTTTTAAATTTTATTGTGCTTTAGGTTAAAGTTGACAGCGCAAATTCGTTTCTCATTAAAAAATTTATACGCTAGTTGTTTTGTAACATTGATTTCAATGCCTGCATTGTGTCAGCACTCTCCCCCTTTCCTTTTCCACCCCGGGTTCCCTGTGTCTATTTGTCCAGTTTTCCTGTCTTCTCTTGCCTTCTTGTCTTTGCTTTTGGGCAGGTGCTGCCCATTTGGTCTCTAAGAAGCACTTTCCTCACAAGTGTTATTGTTTTATACACCTGCCTAATCTTTGCCTAAAAGGTGGACTTTGGGAGTGGCTTCAGTTCTGAGTTAGCAGGGTGTCCGGGAGCAACAGTCTTGGGGGTTTCTCTAGTCTCTATCAGACCAGTAAGTCTGGGTTTTTGTTTTTTGTGTGTGTGAACTCGAATTTGTTCTGTATTTTTCTCCCTTTCTGTCTGGAATCCTTTACTGTGATACCTATCAGAGCAGTCGGATTCTCAAAAATTTAAACAGCATTTAGGCTTATGTATTTAATAATATAATTTCACTGTTGGTTGATATGTTTAGGAACAGTCTACAAAAGTTCACATTATATATGAAAAATGCCTTGCCATTGAGTCGATTCCAATTAATAACGGCCACCCTATTGGACAGAGTAGACCTGCCCCATAGCATTTCCAAGGAGCAGCTGGTGGATTTGAATTGCCAACCTTTTGGTTAGCAGCCAAGCTCTTAACCACCGTGCCGCCAGGGCCCCAATTTATATAGAGAGACATAAAAATATTATTTCAAAGAGTCCCCAAATCCAATATCCCATTTGCAAATATGTCATCTTAATAGATAAAGAGATGTATTAATTTTAGAAAGAATTCTAAGTTCTGTGGCATTGATATATATTTCCTTGGTTTCTAAGGGATCATTGATTTTTTTTCCAGCATTTTTTTCTAAATATTATGAAATGCACTCTTTTTGCACTTACTTCAAGGATAATAAATTTGAAACTAAGACTTTTTATAGTGTAATAAAAAAGAACTTTGTGACAGTTGAACCATGGTTATATAAAATGTTAACATTAGGGGAAGCTGGGTGAAAAGTTTAAGGGAACTTCTACTATCTTTCCAACTCTTCTCTGCATCTAAAATTATTTCAAAATAAAAATATACAAAAACTAACGCAAAATGGACCAGAACCCTAAATGTAAGAACTAAACCCACAAAAGTCTTAGAAGAAACACAGGTGTAATGCTTTAGGACCTAGTTTTTACCAACAGATTATGAGATATAACACTGAAAGCATGAGCAACAAAAGACAAAATAGATAAATGGGACCTCATCAAAATTTAAAACTTTTGTTTCTCAGAGGACTTTATCAACAAAGTTGAAAGTCAACCTACAGATTGAGAGAAAAAATTTGGGAACCTTATATATCTATTATGGGTTTAAAATCCAAAATATATAAAGAGCTCCTGCAACTTAACAACGAAAAGACAACCAACCCAATCAAAAAATGGGAAAAGGACTTGAATATACATTTCACCAAAGAAATATAAATGGCCAACACACACGTGAGAAGTTGCTCAACATCATTAGTCAATAAGGAAATGTAAATCAAAATCACAATGAGATATCATTTCACACTCACTAAGATGTTTATGAATAAAAAATGAAAACGTTGGCGAGAACCTGGAAAAATAGGAACCCTCATTCATTGCTGGTGGGATAGTAAAATGGTACAACCACTGTGGAAAACAGTTTGGTGGTTCCTCAAAAAATAAATATAAAATTGCCATATGATTGAGCAATTCCACTCCTAGGTATACACCCAAAGTCACTGAAAGCAGGAATACGAACAGACACTTGTACACCAATACTCACTGTAGTATATTCACAACAGCCAAAAAAGTGGAAACAGCTTAAATGTCCATCAGCAGATGAATAAAAAAAAAAAAAATTAAATAAAACAGGGTACATATATACAATGAAATTTTACTAAACTATAAAGAAAAATGAAATCTTGATACATGCTACAACATGGATGAACCTTGAAAACATTACACTGAATGCAATAAGTCAGTCGCAAAAGAACATAATATATGAACCAATTTACATGAAAGAGGTAGAAAAAGCAAGTGTGTAGAGACCAAAGTTTTATCAGTGATAACCAGCAGCAGGTGGAAGGGAGGGAAAAAGGGGGGCTTGTTGTTCAGGGGACACTGAGCTTCTGTTAAGGTTGATGAAAACTTTGGAGATGAATAATATTTATGGTTGAACAACATGATAATCATAATTCATGTCACTGAATTGTACAGGGAAACCCTGGTGGCTTAGTGGTTAAGAGCTATTGCTGCTAACCAAAAGGTCAGCCGGCAGTTTGGCTCCACCAGGCGCTCTTTGGAAACCCTATGAGGCAGTTCTACAAATGGCAAATGTTTTGTTATATACATTTACTACAATAACAAAGAATAATGATAGACTGAGTTAGCATAGAATTTAGAGATGTATTCTTCATATTTTGAATGAGAACAATCATTTTGATAGCGTGAGTCCTTTAGGAAGTATCTTACACAGCAAGATGAAGTGAATTGAAGAAACAGTAAATGAGGCATTATAAATATAAAGAAATACAACATCAAATGATAAACAGTAGACTCACAGATAGCATCCAGGAATTACTTACATTATGGATTATTCAGATCTGCCATTTCTTTCCTGCTATTCAGATAAGTTTATTTTTATTCAGATAAGTCATAGTCTTTCTTGACTTCCAGATGAGCTTTTAATATCTCTGATCAAGGCTCCTTAATTTAGTTTGCTATTTCCACTATTTATTATTGGTTAAATAATAAAAATGTTCTGTTTGTCTTATAATAGTGTTAGTGATGTTTATAAGTAGAACAATAAATTGGCATCATTGTATATTAAAATAAAATTACATTACCATACCCATGCTTAGATTCTGCCTTGATATTTTATCTTTTAGTTTTACTGTATGTTTCTATGGTCGATGAGAAGAGTGAATAATATGAGTCATGTAATTACACATTCTCTTATCCATGTGTTATTTCATATAATTGAGAGTGTATGGAGATTATTTATAGAAATGTACATTTTACATGTGGATGTTTATATTTATGGGTATAACAATTCTGCCTCAAGTCTGTAGTGGGAGTAGAAAAATTAGTAAATGTATGCAGTTTGCCTTATCTTCTCAAAGCTAAGTATTATACATATTTTTTTCATTTTAAAAATAGTGCTGATAAGATTACAATTCCTATTTTCTTATGTTTTTTATTTGTTCATGTATGTTCCTTATTCTTTTAATGTCAGCCCCTTTGGATTTCTTTGTTTTAGTTTTGTCTCTAGTATACAACCTATTGTTGGCTATTCCTTTGCAAGCCAATTTGAACATATTTTTCTTTTAATAGATAAATTAAGCCTATTTATTGATATGAATGCTATGCATGGCCTCAGTTTTATCTGCTGGTTCATTGTCTTCCACTATTGTTTTATAGTCTTTCATTGTTGTCATGGATTGAATTGTGTCACCCGAAAATATGTGTATCAATTTGGCTAGGCCATGATTCCCAGTATTGTGTAATTGTCTACCATTTTGTCATCTAATGTGATCTTCCTATTATTGTGAAATTTATCTATTCCCTAGCATCTAAATAACACTTCTTAAACTAGGATTTAATACTTATTACTACTTTTTACATACTTTCAAATTATTACTACTTTCCAATCAAGACTAGAAGATAGTGGAATTACATATTTAACATGGTGAAATAATAATATCAACAAAATCTATTAAGTAAGAATTCTATATTTGGAAAAACTATCCTTCAGAAATGAAGGCGAAATTAAGACTTCCCAGATAAACAAAACCTGAGGGAGATCCTCACTAGTAAACCTGTACAAGAAATTAAAGACAGTCTGCCAGGCTGAAGTGAGAGACTACTATACAGTACTTGAAGCTATATGGAGGAATAAAGAACGATGGTAAATGTAGCTATATAGGTAAATATAAAATCAGTGGTGTTGCTTATTTGGTTCGTAACTTTTTTCTTCTTTTAAAAAAAAATCTTTTTCCTTTTTTTATTTTCCATTATTTAAAAGACAAGTAAATAAAACAATAATTATAAAGCTATGTAAATGCACACACAATGTATAAATATCTAATTTTTACATTAAAAAATCTAATTTTATGTTGTCAATAGCATAAATGTGGGGATGACAGAACTATAAAGGATCAATTTGTGTATACTTTGTAACAAAGTTGGTATTATTTCAAACTTTATTTTTATAAAGTTTTGGATGTTAATGTAACCTCCAGGAAACCACAAAGGAAACACACACACACACACAGAAAAACAAATGAGAAAATTAAAATGGTACAATATAAAATCAATTAATCACAAAAGAATGCAGTATTGGAGTGTTATGGATTGAATATGTCCCCCAAAAATATGTGTTGTAAACTGTAACCTTTGTACCTGTGGTTATAATCTCATCTGGGAATGGGTTATCTTTGTTATGCTAATGAGGCAGGATTAGTGTAGGGTGTATCTTAAGTCAATTTCTTATGAGTTAAAGAAGAGCATTGTGTTTGAATAACGGTTTCAATCTATCGAGAAGATATAATTATTATAAACACATTTCACAATAGAGCTCAAAAATATATGCAACAAAACTGACAAAATTAAAGGGACAAATAGATACTTCTATAATTTTGTTGGAGACTTCAATACTCCACTCTCAATAATGGAAAGAAAAACTAGACGGGAGGTCAATAAGGAAATAGAGTCTGAACAATAATACACACCAACTACAACCAACAGACATATATAGAACACTCCAACCAACAACAGCAGAATACACATTATTTTAAGGGCACATGGACTATTCTCTAGGGTTGACCATATGTTAGGGTGTAAAACAAGTCTCAGCAAATTTAAGAAGGTGAAAATATATCTTATTGTGACCATAAGGGAATGAAACTAGGAACAAATAACAGAAGGAAAACTAGAAAAGTCAAAAATATGTGGAAATTAATCAGCATACTTTTATACAATTAATGTGTCAAAAAAAGAAATCAAAGTGAAGCTAGGAGGTACTTGAAACAAATGGATATGAAAACACAACATACCAAAACCTATGGGATATAGTAAAAGCAGCACTAAGAGAGAAATTTATAGATATAAAATGTACATTAAAAAGAAGAAAATTCTCAAATCACTTAACTAACTTTACTCCTTAAGAATATACATAAAAAAGAGCAAGCTAAACCCAAGCCAGGCAGAAAGAAAGAAATAAATAAGATTACCTAGAGATAAATAAAATAGAGAATTTATAAAACAATATGGAGAATCAATGAAAGCAAAAGTTCGTACTTTGTAAAGATCAATAAAATTGACAAATCTTTAGCCTTATTGTTCTTTATTGATGCATAGTATTCCACTGTGTGAATACACCATAACTTATTTATCCATTCATCTGTTGATGGGCACCCTGGTTGCTTCCATCTTTTTGCTATTGTAAACAGTGCTGCAATGAACATGGGTGTGCATATATCTGTTCCTGTGATGGCTCTTATTTCTCTAGGATATATTCCAAAGAGTGGGATTGCTGGATCATATGGTAGTTCTATTTCTAGCTTTTTGAGGAAGTACCAAATTGATTTCCAAAGTGGTTGTACAATTTTACATTCCCACCAGCAGTGTAGAAGTGTTCCAGTCTCTCCACAGCCTCTGCAACATTTATTATTCTGTGTTTTTTGGATTAATGCCAGCCTTGTTGAAGTAAGACGGAATCTCATTGTAGTTTTGATTTGCATTTCTCTAATGGCTAATGAACGTGAGCATTTCCTTATGTATCTGTTACCTACCTGTGTAGTGTCTGTTCATATAATTTGCCCATTTTTTAATTGGGTTGTCTTTTTGTTGTTGAATTTTTGCAGTATCATGTAGATTTTAGAGATCAGGCGCTGATTGGAAATGTCATAGCTAAAAACTTTTTCCCAATCTGTAGGTCATCTTTTTAGTCTTTTGGTGATGTCTTTGGATTTTTTTTTTTTTTTTTTTGGTTGAGCATAGGTGTTTGACTTTTAGAAGCTCTTTTTTTTTTTTTAGTTATCTAATTTCTCTTTTGCTGTTTTTGCTGTTGTAGTAATGTTTTATATACTGTTTATGCCATGTATTAGGGCTCCCAGCATTGTTCCTACTTTTTCTTCCATGAACTTTATCATTTTAGATTTTATATTTAGGTCTTTGATCCATTTTGAGTTGGTTTTTGTGCATGATGTGAGGTATGAGTCTTGTTTCATTTTTTTGCAGATAGATATCCAGTTATGCCAGCACCATTTGTTTAAGAGACTGTCTTTTCCCCATTTAACAGACTCAGGGCCTTTGTCGAATATCAGATGCTCATATGTGGATAGATTTATGTCTGGATTCTCAATTCTGTTCCACTGGTCTATGTACCTGTTGTTGTACCAGTAGCAGGCCGTTTTGACTATCGTGGCGGTATTATATGTTCTAAAGTCAGATAGTGTGAGGCTTCCCAGTTTGTTCTTCTTTTTCAGTAATGCTTTACTTGTCCGGAGTCTCTTTTCCTTCCATATGAAGTTGGTGATTTGTTTCTCTATCTCATTAAAAATGTCACTGCTTTTTGGATCGGGATTGCATCATATCTGTAGATTGCTTTGGGCAGAATAGACGTCTTTACAATGTTGAGTCTTCCTATCCATGAGCAAGGTAAGTTTTTCTGCTTATGTAGGTCTCTTTTGGTTTCTTGAAGTACTGTCTTGTAGTTTTCTTTGTATAGGTCTTTTCATCTCTGGTTAGATTTATTCCTAAGTACTTTATCTTCTTAGGAGCTGTTGTAAATGGCATTGATTTGGTGATTTCCTCTTCATCACTCTCTTTGTTGATATAGAGGAATCCAATTGATTTATGTATGTTTATCTTGTATCCTGAAACTGCTGAATTCTTCTATTAGTTTCAGTACTTTTCTTAAGCCTTCTTTAGGTTTTTTTGTGTATAGGATCATGTCATCTGCAAACAGAGATACTTTTACTTCTTTGCCAATTTGTATGCCCTTTATTTCTTTCTCTAGCCTTATAGCTGTGATTAGGACCTCCAGTAAAATGTTGAATAAGAGTGGTGATTAAGGGCATCCTTGTCTTGTTCCTGTTATCATTGGAATGGTTTCAATCTCTCTCTGTTTAGGATTATGTTGGCTGTTGACTTTGTATAAATGCCCTTTATATTATTTAGGAATTTTCCTTTTATTCTTATTTTGCTGAGAGTTTTTATCATGAATGGGTGTTGGACTTTGCCAAATGCCTTTTCTGCATGAATTGATAGGATCATGTGGTTCTTGTCTTTTGTTTTATTTATGTGGTGGATTACATTGATTGTTTTTCTGATGTTGAACTGCTCCTGCATAAAAAAAAAAAATGAATCCCACTTGGTCATGGTGAATTATTTTTTTGATATGTTGTTGAATTCTGTTGGATAGAATTTTGTTGAGGATTTTTGCATCTAAGTTCATGAGGGATAAAAAAAAGACCCCAGTGCCGTCGAGTCGATTCCGACTCATAGCGACCCTATAGGATAGAGTAGAACTGCCCCATAGAGTTTGAAGGAGTGCCTGGCGGAGGATATTGGCCTGTAATATTCTTTTTTTGTGGGATTGTTACCTGGTTTTGGTATCAGGTTTATGCTGGCTTCCTAGAATGAGTTTGAGACTACTGCATCATTTTCTATGCTCTGAAATACCTTTAGTAGTGGTGGTATTAACTCTTCTCTGAAAGTTTGGTAGAATTCTCCAATGAAGCCATCAGGGCCAGGGCTTTTCTTCATTGGGAGTTTTTTGATTACTTTTTCAATCTGTTCTTTTGTTATAGGTTTATTTAGTTGTTCTGTCTCTTGGTGTTAGTTTAGGTAGGTAGTGTGTTTCTGCAAATTTGTCCATTTCCTCTAGGTTTTCAAATTTGTTAGAGTACAACTTTTCATAGTACTCTGTTATGATTCTTTTAATTTAGGTTTGGTCTGTTGTGATATCACCCATCTCATTTCTTATTCGGGTTATTTGCTTCCTCTCCTATTTTTCTTTTATCAGTTTGGCCAGTGGTTTGTTGATTTTGTTTATCTTTTCAGAGGACAGGCTTTTGGTCTTGTTAACTCTTTCAATTGTTTTTCTGTTTTCAATTTCATTTAATCCTGCTCTAATTTTTATTATTTGCTTTCTTCTGGTGCCTGAAAGTTTCTTTTGTTGCACTTTTTCTATTTGTTCAAGTTGTGGGGATAATTCTTTGATTTTGGCCCTTTCTTCTTTTTGTATGTGTGCATTTATTGATATAAATTGGCCTCTGAGCACTGCTTTTGCTGGGTCCCAAAGGTTCTGATAGGCAGTGTTTTCATTCTCATCACATTCTATGTATTTCTTTATTCCATCTTTGATGTCTTCTATAATCCAGTCTTTTTTTGAGCAGGGTATTGTTCAGTTTCCAAGTGTTTGATTTCTTTTCCCTCCTTTTTCTATTATTGATTTCTACTTTTATCGTCATGGTCAGAGAAGATGCTTTGTAATATTTCAACGTTTTGGATTCTGCTAAGGCTTGCTTTATGGCCTAATATGTGGTCTATTCTAGACAATGTTCCATGTGCACTAGAAAAGAAAGTATAGTTGGTTGCTGTTGGAAGGAGTGTTCTGTATATGTCTATGAGGTCACGTTGGTTAATTGTGGCATTTAGCTCTTCTGTGTCTTTACTGAGCTTCTTTCTGGATGTTCTGTCCTTCACTGAAAGTGGTGTGTTGAAGTCTCCTACTATAATTGTGGAGCTGTCTATCTCACTTTTCAATGCTATTAGAGTTTGTTTTTTGTATCTTGAAGCCCTGTCATGGTTATATCCTCCTGGCATATTGTCACTTTAATTATTATATAGTGCCCTTCCTTATCCTCTGTGGTAGATTTAAGTTTGAAGTCTGTTTTGTCAAAAATTAGTATAGGCACTCCTCCTCTTTTTTGATTCTTTTTAGCTTGATATATTTTTTTCCCATCCTTTGAATTTTAGTTTGTTTGTGTCTTTAAGTCTAAGGTGCATCTCTTGTAGGCAGCATATAGCCAGGTCATTTTTTTTTTTTTAATCCATTCTGCAACTCTCTGTTTCTTTATTGGTGCATTTAGTCCATTTACATTCAGTGTGATTATAGATAGGTATGAGTTTAGTGCTGTCGTTTTGATGCCTTTTATGTGTGTGTGTTGTTGACAGTTTCATTTTTCCACTTACTTTTTTGTGCTAAGTTTTTCTTTGTGAATTGTGTGTTCCTCTTTTTCATTGTGGTTGAATTTGTTTTTGCTGAGTCTTTATGTTTATCTTGTTTTTTATTTGAAGTGTAGAATTGTTAGTCTTCTTTGTGGTTACCTTGATATTTACCCCTATTTTTCTGTGTTTAAACCTAACTTGTATCTCCCTATATCACCTTGATTTCCTCTCCATGTGGAAGATCTATGCCTACTTTATTTAGTCCCTTTTTATTGATTATTGCCATCTTTTACATAATGACATCACTGATTCCCTGTTTTGAGCATTTTTTTTTAAATCTTGATTTACTTTTATGATTTCCCTATATGAGTTGATATCTGGTTGCTCTGTTCTGTGTTCTAGTGTTGAGTTGATATCTGACATTATTGATTTTCTATCCAGAGAATTCCCTTTAGTATTTCTTGTAGTTTTGGTTTGGTTTTTGCAAATTCCCTAAGCTTTTGTTCATCTGTAAATGTCTTAATTTCACCTTCATATTTGAGAGACAGTTTTGCTGGATATATGATTCTTGCCTGGCAATTTTTCTCTTTCAATGCTTTATATATGTCATCCCATTGCCTTCTTGCCTGCATGGTTTCTGCCTAGTAGTCTGAAATTATTCTTATTGATTCTCCTTTTTAGTGACTTTTCACTTATCCCTGGCTGCTCTTAAAATTTTCTCTTTATCTTTGGTTTTGGCAAGTTTGATGATAATATGTATTGGTGACTTTCTTTTGGTATTTACCTTGTCTGGGGTTTGGTGAGCATCTTGGATAGATATCCTTTCATCTTTCACAATATCAGGGAAGCTTTCTGCCAACAATCTTCAAGAATTCTCTCTGTATTTTCTGTTATCCCTCCCTGTTCTGATATTCGAATCACTTGCAAGTTATTCTTCTTGATAGAGTCCCACATGATTCTTAGGGTTTCTTCATTTTTTTTTTTTTTAGTTCTTTTATCTGATTTTTCTTCAGATATTTTGGTGCCAAGTGATTTATCGTCAGTCTCACAAATTCTGCATTCCAGTTCCTCAATTCTGCTCCTCTGACTTTCTATTCAGTTGTCTAATTCTGTAATTTTATTGTTAATCTTCTAGATTTCTGGATGCTGTCTCTCTATGGATTCTTGAAGTTTGTTAAATTTTTCATTTTCTTGAACAATCTTATAATTTCTTCAACTGCTTTATCTGTATGTTCCTTGTCTTTTACTGTTTGTTGCCTGATCTCGTTCATGATGTCATTCCTGATGTCGTTCCTGATGTCTTAAAGAGTTCTGTATATTAATCTTTTGTGTTCTACATCTAGTAATTCCAGGAATACGTCTTCATTTGGGAGAGTCCTTGATTCTCTGTTTTGGGAGTTTGTAGAAGCAATCATAGTCTGCTTCTTTATGTGATTTGATATCCACTGTTGTCTCCGAACCATCTATGAGTTATTGTATAAATTTGTTTTATGTTTGCTCACCGTGTCCTAGTTTCTTGCTTTGTTCTGTTTCGATATAGCCAAATAGGGTACTAGAGTAAGTAACCTGGTTACTGGAGTCTTTGAAGCACTAGTGTCCTGTTACTAGATGGCTAGAGCTCTTACCACGTATATGAGCTTAGGAGTCCATTCACTCTTCTTGTATAGGTTCAGCTCAGGTGTCCCGATAGTTGGTCACCTAGTGTGTGGTGTAGGCTCTCACCTTCTATCTTCGAGGAGCAGTGGTGATGGGTGTATGCACTGGTTTCTGGTAGTGGCAGGGGATCACACTCTGAGGAAGGCAGGGGGCTGACAGCCTTCCCCCAAGTGTCAGTGAGGAAGGAATATCTCTGTTCTTTAGAGCGCTCTGGTGAGTAGGCTCAGCAGCTGTACCTTAGGCATCCAATGCTGATAAGTACTGGTAGGTACCACTATCCTTTCATGGGTGGCTAGGTGGCATGGATACAGCCTCCAGTCCTCAGGCCCCTGCTATGGGTAGGTGAAGGCCCTGTTTACTAGGCAGAGCAGTATCAGACCTCCAAAACCTGCCTCTCCACTGCACAGCTGAAATGGTTACAGTCAGATCTCAAACAGATTTGCCCTTGCAATATAATAGCCATGTGGATCCATGTAGGGGTGAGAGATGAAGTCTGTGGATTGCTTATGCCAGGACTGGAGCCACTTCTGCTCTGAGCTACCAGATTAGGGGAGTCTGAAAAGTATCGCCCCCCCCCCATTTGTTAATTTGTTCCTTCTCCCCGGCCAGGAGAATGGCTCAGAGAGTGCAGGAGTTTCTATCACAGGCCCAGGGAAATCAACTCTTAATGAAGCCAGCTGGGGCAAAGCCGGGAGGGATCAGGTAGATAGGATAGAGTTCTTTCAAAAGACGGAGCTATTAGTTCTGTGCACCGTAAATTAGGTAAAATCACTTAACTTGTGTCAAGAGCGCTGTTTTATCTCAGATTCCGGAGGCCTGTGTAGCCTGTGTGTGCTGTCTGGGCCCCCGGTGAGATTGCCTCAGGGAGTTAGGGCTGCATCCCATGCTTACCTTCTTTTACTGAAGCTACTGTGTCCTAAACTCCACCAGCAGTCCCATGGCCATCACACCAGGGGGTCAGAGTGCCGGCACTTTGGTTGCCTTATTTTGCTGAAGCAGCTGCTTCCTAAAAGCCACAGCCAGCCCTGTTTGTAGACACACCACAAGGTCAGGGGTGTGCCATTCTGCTTCTGCTGAAGCTGCCGTGTCTCAGGGCACTACTATCAACCCTGCTGCGGTTTCGCTAAAGAACGGCACCAAGGAATTAGAGCTGAGGTGCGTGTGAGCTCGGCAACTTGTCGCTGCTTCTGTATCATCTCTCCCTCCCCCATCACTCATACTGATTCCTTAATTTTGCTTGTCATATATATATAATCGATTCACTTGTTTTTTCGGGTCTTTGTAGTAAGGGAGATCGGTGGAAGTTACTGGCTAGTTTGCCATCTTGGCCCCTCCTCTCCTTGACACACTGCCAGCACACTTTTATGATTAAAAAATATTGTACAAGGGAACTTTCTCAATATGATAAAGGACATTTATGAAAAACTCACAGTTTACATTATACTCAATTGTGAAAGATGAACACTTTCCCTCTAAGATCAAGATTAAATGGCAGTGCATTGAAACTCTACTCATCTCTGGAAGTTTTAGCCAGAGCAACTAGACAAACAAAAAGAAATAAAGGGCATTCAAATTGTAAAGGAAGTAAAATTATTTCTATTTACAGATGTCATGACTCCATATATAAAAATCCCCAAAAATCCACTTTGATAAACTATCACATCTTACAAACAAACAAATATATCAACATACAAAAATCAGTTTAATTTCTATACACTGGCAAGGAACAGTTCCAAAAGGAAATTTAAATAATAATAATAAGGTAAACAATTTTATTTACAATAGAATCAAAAAGAATAAAATATTTGGGGATAAATTTAACCAAGCAGGTACAAGTCTTTTACATTGAAACCTACAAAACACTGCTGAAAGAAACTGTTCATGTTAGTTGCTACTGTTGAGACAGCTCAGACTTATGTCAACCTTATGTATAAAAACACAAAACACTGCCTGGCCCTGTGCCATCTTCATGATCATTGGTATGTTTGAGTCCATTGTTTCTGTTACTGTGTCAATCCGTCTCACTGAATATTTCTCTTATATTTGCTGACCCTGTACTTTCCTAGCCATGATGTCCTGTTCTGGTGATTAGTCTTTCTTGATGACGTGTCTACAGTAAGTTATAAAAAGTCTCTCCATCCTTGCTTCTAGGGATCATTCTGGTAGTATTTTTTCTAAGACTATTTTCTTTGGGCTTCTGACAGTCCATGGTACATTTAATATTCTTCTCCAAAACCACAATTTGGATGCATCGATGTTTCTGTCTTCCTTTTTCTTTGCCCAGCCTTTGCATAGATATGGGGTAATTGAAAAGATGATGGCTTGGGTCAGACACACTTCAGTCATCTAAAAAGACCTAAAAGAAAGACATCCCATGTTCATTGATTAGAAGACTTAGCATCGTTATGATGGCAATACTACACAAAATGACTTATAGATTTAATGCTATTCCTATCAAAATCCTAATCACATTTTTTGCACAAAAGAAAAGGCAAGTCTATAATTCATATGGAATTGTAAGGGATACCACAACAACAAAATCTTGATAAAAAAAAAATTGTGAAGGACTCACACATCCTGATTGCAAAACTTACAACAAAGCAATAGTAATCAAGACTGTGATCTTGGCATAAGGACAAATAGATATATAAATCAGTTCTAACTAAGAATCCAGACATAAACTCATACAACTATGGTCAATTGATTTTAAACAAAGAGGCTAAATTTGTTCAATGGGGACATAAATGTCTCTTCAACACATGGTTCCAGGGCAACTGTATTTCCACATGCAAAGAATAAAATTGGGCCCGTAACCCACATCATACTCAAAAATTAACTCAAAATAAATGAATGACCTAACTATAAGAACAAAAATCATAAATCCATTAGAAGAAAACCAAAACCAAATCCATTGCCATCAAGTCTATTCTGACTCATAATGACCCTATAGGACAGAGTAGAACCGCCCCATAGGGTTTCCAAGGAGCAGCTGGTGGATTCAAACTGCTGACCTTTTGGTTAGTAGCCTGAGCTCTTAACCACTGTGTCATCAGGGCTTAGAAGAAAACATAGGGGTAAAGTTTAACTATCTTATTTTTGACAATGAATTCTTAGATAAGACACCAAAAGCAAGGGCAACAAAAGAAAAATAGATACATTGGACTTCACTGAAATTCAAAAATCTTGCGCATGAAAGGATTTTATCAACAAAGTGAAGAGGCAACCTATAGAATAGGAGAAAATATTTGGTAAATATATACATATAAGAGTTTAGTATCCAGAATGTGAAGGACTCAGCAACAAAAAGATGTAAAATCCAATTAAAAAATGTGCAAAGAGCTTGAATAGATATTTTTCCAAAGAAGATATACAAGTAGCTAAAAAGCACAGGAAAAGATTCTCAACATCATTAGTTGCTAGGGACATACAATCAAAACCACAATGAGATATTACTTCACAACCACTAGGATGGCTATAACAACAACAAAAAAGGAATATAGCAAGTGTTGGTGAGGGATGGAGAAATTGGGACGCTCATTCACTGCTGGTGGGATTGTAAAATTTTGTAACCACTGTGGAAAACATTTTGGTGGTTCCATAAAAAGTTAAACATAGAATTACCATATGGCCCATGGGAGATATTTTACTTCTAGGTATGTACCCAAAATAATTGAAAACAGGTGTTCAAACAAATACTAGTACACGGATGTTAATAGCAGTACTATTCATAATAACAAAGAGATGGAAACAATCCAAACGCCCATTAACTGATGAATGAGTAAATGAAATGTGGCATATCTGTTCAATGGAATATTACTCAGCCATAAGAAGGAATAAAGTACCAATATGTGCTCAGCATAAAACATTATGCTAAGTCAAAGAAACCAGACACAAAAGGTCACTTATTATGTAATTCTATTTATATGAAACATTCAGAATATGTAAATCTACAGATACCAAAAGCAGACTAGGGGAAGAGAAAGAAGACTAACTGGTTAATGGATATGAGGTTTCCTTTCAAGTGAAGAAAATGTCATAGAACTAGATAGAGGTGATAATTGCACAACAATGTGAGTGTACTAAATGTCATTGAATTGTACACTTTAAAATGGTTAATTTTATGTAGATTTTACCTCAATAAAAAAATACTACTCTGTACCAATTCTCAGAATTCTTTATTTATTCTGTAAAATGGGATTATGCTGTGATTCCATTTGTGCTCAAGTCGTTTCTGACTCATGTAGACGCCATAGGACAGAGCAGAATTGCTTCAGCCCATTGTTGCAGCCACTGTGTCAATCCATCTCATCCAAGGTCTTCCTCTTTTTTGCTGACCCTTTACCTTATCAGGCATGATGTCCCTCTCGACAGACTGGTCCCTCCTGATAACATCTCCGAAGTTTAAGGATTATGATATATACTTTAAAAAGCCCTACACACCTTCCATTCCCCAGAAACCCTACTAATCCATATGAAGGAAAAGTCTATGTGCTGAGAGAGAAATATTTTAGTGTTCCAAACTTTTCCATCCTTCATTTTCATCTCTCTCCCCCATTAGCTCGTCCTTTGCTGCTAAACCAGAAGGGATAATATTCCCACTATGCTAAGCTTCATAAGCACTAAAATTTCCTTTGTGCCTTGGCTTTGGTCTAATAAAATCTTTTGCCCCTTATCTTATACTGAGGAAAGATTAGAATTTTTCAAACAGAGCTTATTTGGAAGCTAAGAGAAGAAAAAGCACAAAACATAGAAAACTAAAAATTTGATCAACTCCCTATATACTAACATAACTGAAATTCAGCCCTAAATTGATTTAATGTTATGGATTGAATTGTGTCCCCCAAAACTGTTAGGCAACTTGGCTAGGCCATGATTCTTAGTATTGTGTGATTGTCCACGATTTGTCACCTGATGTGATTTTCCTATGTATGTCAAATCCTACTTATACGATGTAAATGAGGTGGGATTAGCGGCAGTTATGTTGATGTTCTTGTTGTTGTTGTTAGGTGCCGTCGAGTTGGTTTCTACTAATAACAACCCTATGCATAACAGAACAAAACACTGCCTGGTCCTGAGCCTTCCTTACAATCATTGTTATGCTTGAGCTCATGTTGCAGCCACTGTGTCAGTCCACCTCGTTGAGGGTCTTCCTCTTTTCCACTGACCGTGTACTTTGCCAAGCATGATGTCCTCCTCCAGGGACTCATCCCTCCTGACAACAAGTCCAAAGCATGTAAGACGCAGTCTCGCCATCCTTGCTTCTAAGGAGCATTCTGATTGTACTTCTTCCTAGACAGCTCTGTTCATTCTTCTGGCAGTCCATGGTATATTCGATATTCTTCGCCAACACCACAATTCAAAGGCGTCAATTCTTCTTCGGTCTTCCTTATTCATTGTCCAGCTTTCACATGCATATGATATGATTGAAAATACCATGGCTTGGGTCAGGCACACCTTAGTCTTCAAGGTGACACCTCTGCTCTTCAACACTTTAAAGAGGTCCCTTGCAGCAGATTTACCCAATGCAATGCGCCTTTTCATTTCTTGACTGCTGCTTCCATGGCTGTTGATTGTGGATCCAAGTTAAATGAAATCCTTGACAACTTCAATCTTTTCTGCATTTATCATGATGTTGCTCATTGGTCCAGTTGTGAGGATTTTTGTTTTCTTTATGGTGAGGTGCAATCCATACTGAAGGCCGTGGTCTTTGATCTTCATTAGTAAGTGCTTAAAGTCCTCTTCACTTTCAGCAAGGAAGGTTGTGTCATCTGCATAATGCAGGTTGTTAATGAGTCTTCCTCCAATCCTGATGCCCCGTTCTTCTTCACAATGTCCAGCTTCTCGTATTATTTGCTCAGCATACAGATTAAATAGGTATGGTAAAAGAATACAACCCTGATGCACACCTTTCCTGACTTTAAACCAATCAGTATCCCCTTGTTCTGTCCGAACAACTGCCCCTTGATCTATGTAAAGGTTCCTCATGAGCACAATTAAGTGTTCTGGAATTCCCATTTTTTGCAATGTTATCCATAGTTTGTTATGATCCACACAGTCGAATGCCTTTGCATAGTCAATAAAACACAGGTAAACATCCTTCTGGTATTCTCTGCTTTCAGCCAGGATCCATGTGACATCAGCAATGATATCCCTGGTTCCACATCCTCTTCTGAAACCAGCCTGAATTTCTGGCAGTTCCTGGTCAATATACTGCTGCAGTTATGTTGATGAGGCAGAACTAAATCTATAAGATTAAGTTGTGTTTCAAGTCAATCTCTTTTGAGATATAAAAGAGAGAAGAGAGCGGAGAGAGGTGGGGACCTCTTATCATCAAGAAAAAAGAGCTAGGAGAATGGATCCTTTGGACCTGGGGTCCCTGAGCTGAGAAGCAACTGGAGCAGGGAAAGATTGGCAAGGACCTTCCTCAGTCTCCTAGGCTGTGAGAGAATAAATTTCTCTTTGTTGAAACCATACACTTGTGGTATTTCTGTTATAGCAGCACTAGATAACTAAGACAGTATACGCTTATAAAGCATGAAGTTTGCTTCCTTTTTTTTCTTCCTTCAAGTATGCCTTGATGGCATGCTTAGCCAAGTGCTGTTAGATGGAGATAGATTTGGGATATTCCCACAGCTAGGTAATGTCTCTCTGTTTCCTTTCTAGGTTTATTTCCAGCTCTCCCTTCCTAACCCTAGTCTCAAGCTATATAATTTTTATGGTTTATGGTAACCCTGTGAGCCCCAGACACAGTCCCATATTCCCCTAACTAATCCCAAAGATTGCAATTGCTTATTTTGTTAACTCAACCTCTCCATCCTACCCCAGCCTCAAATGATCATATATCTTTGCCTTTCAACTCTTCGTCTTGGCCTTTGTCTGGATCATTTTTACTGACTGGCTGTGAAGTGAGTTCTATTTTAAGTGACCTGAGGTCCTTTACCTAAATTCTTGTGCCGGGAGTTTATTGAGCTGCTATCTAGTTTGCATTACTTTAATACATATGTTACTCTAAGGATGAGAGACATATTTCCTATCAGAAGATAGCCAAGCCTTAGTTTTCTGAATCTGAAGTTTCTGATAGGGAATGGCTGAGTGATGCTGTTGAAGACAAATCACTAAGCTTTGAGACCTAGAGGGCAGCGCTATAGGTCCTTGTAGCTGAGCTGGCACTTGGTGAGGAGAATTACCATGGGCAGGATTACTGAGCTTGTCAGTGGACTAGTTCCTAATAGATAGGCAAAGACAAGCCTCAATAACAGAATCATGTAGCCTAAGGAGAAATGGCAAAGACAATAACTACCATACAGTAAAGATCAGCCCACACTCCCAACTCCCACCCTCAATTTCTGAAAAGGAACTAACCTTCTCCACATTTTTGGATAACCCTGGGGAGGAAAAGAGCCCCCTCCTTTAAACATGACAAATATAATTTTTTTTTTTTTGAGTAGGAATTTGAAATATGATTTGATTTGGTTTAGAACAAATAAAGCAGGCTACTTAGTATGTGGAGCAAATTCATACTGGCTACATTAATATCCAGTCTTGGTCTCTCAAGCAGCTCTTTGGTTCTGATAGAAAACGCCATCATCCCCTGCTGGAACCTGTCTGAATCCTGTCAGCTCTACTGACAACCAGAAGCAGAGTTCTCATCTTTACAGTTTCTGAAACCCCATTTCTATTGAACTGCCCACTAAATTCCTATTTCTCTGTCAGTGAAAAATCTCTGAATCCTCAGCTTATTTGGAAAGCAGAGATGTATGACAGATACTGAGTTTAATTACTATTGAGTCTCAGGACACCAGCTCTGTCCACTGCCCTAAGCCTCTTTGAAATCCCCCAGATGCTCCCATATGGTAAAAAATTCATTCAGTCAAGGTTTACAACTTAAAAACTCCTTTACCAACAGTAAAAATATTAGTGGATACCCACCCTGAAAATAAGAGTAAAGTTATTTAGTTATACCTCTTAGTAAAATTTACTCTGAGATGTTTGTATCTATACCAACTACGCATTTTATATTTTAACTTACTACATACGCTACATTCTCTCACCTGTTATCTCTGTTCTTCAGCCTTTTCGTTATCTCACTTTGGAATATTAAACGTTACATTTTAACATTGTGCTCTTTGGATTCTCAGTCCTGTCATTAAATATCTCTACAACACTGAACAAGTACTTCACCTTTCTGGACCTTGTTCATCCATAACATAAAGAATTTTATTAAACTATTTTTCAATATCCTTATGCCAACCTGACCCTATAAATGTCAGTACATTTTCATCAGTCAGAAAAGACTGCCTGAAACTAGCCCAAGCCAGGTTTGGCCCACCCCACATGCACAGAAGGGCCAGCTGTGACTGTTAGTTGACCTCAACAGAAGACACAACAATAGGTGGAACGTATCACCACGCAGACCCCATTCTGAAGCAGAGGTCTGATAAGAACCATGTCACCTTCTGTTTCCTGGCCGTCATTAAGTCCTGCAGCATCTTCCTTCTAGAATTTTCCCTCCCCAGTACACCAGTGCAGAACAGAACCTACCTTCTAGGGTGCGGCGACACTTATGTTCTGTCTGTGAGGGTAATTTGAAAACACTATAAATATGGTTAAGGATCCAAGGAAACGCATTTAACTCTTTTCTAAGGAATTGAATGCTTAATTGTAAATATATTACTTTGGAGGAGAATATTTACTAAGAGATTTTTAATAAGTTATCGGTACCCAAAGAAAGAAGAATAAAATGTACTGCAATAGAGATTAAAATATATAAATGGTTGAGTGACTTTACATATTATGTATAAGCCTGAATTCTTTACGTAAGTTTAAATACTGAATTTATGCTTTCATGGTTAAGAGCTTGGCGGCTAACCAAAAAATTGACAGTTCTAATCCACCAGCCGCTCCTCGGAAACCCTATGGGGCAGTTCTACTCTGTCCTGTAGGGTCACTATGGGTCAGAATTGACTTGATGGCAACTTTTTTTTTTTTTACGCAAACACATATGTCCCTGTAATTCATGTAAAATGAAATTATTTGAAATAATCACAAAGCAAATTCAGATAACATATAGGCCAATATGTATAATTCAGATCATCTAAATTGTTCTGTCCTTGGCATTTTGAGATAGGAATAATTTTGAGGGAGCTTATTTTCCATGATTCAGAGGTTATAGACTGGCTACTTTGGTTTAATTTGCCAGCACTGTGACTTCCATTTTGGCAGCCAACATTTAAAAAATAGGTAGATTTCATATGTTTTAAAAAAAAACTTTTTCAGTATTCTTTTGATTAAAGTCACATACTCTGAATACATGTCAATAATTGGTCAAAGCTAAGCACCAGCTTTCCCTTTAGGCTGGGCTTTGACTTGGGACTTTGCCATGGTTGCCATTACTCACACTTATATTCAGTCACTTCAGTCATTGTTACCTGCCTAGGATCTCAGTTAATAAGTTTACTGGCATTTGTGAGGTCTGTTACTCTTGAATGAAAATAAATTTTTCCTCTGGATTTATAATAAAGAATTTGGATTCCTTGTCACTCAAATTTAGCATGGTCTTTTAAAAGCAAGTTTTTGGAAGCCTGCATATTCTGATAGTTTTTAGATCTTTAAGCCCTCTGAAGTCAGTGAGTATCAACCTTTGATTGGCAAATTATCCAGATAAAGATAGGCATTGAGTTAGTCTTCACAGTGAAAATGCAAAAAAAAAAAAAAAAAAAAATTAGTATTATAATTATTGCATTTGAATTTGTATGTCAATTTAATGAACGTAAGACTTTATTATAACTTTGTAAGTGATATTACTTAAAAGTTATATTTCTTCAAATATTCCACCCTGACACATACAAAGAAGACTGTTTAGACATCCAAACACTGAAAATAAAACCTAAATTAAATGCAAATATATAATATAGGACACAGCTTTCAAAATTTATAGCAGTGGAATCCTTTTTCCAATATAAATGAAAATCCTTTTATAAGATAGAAGAATCCTTTACTAGTGCAAATTCACTGTATAAATTTAAATTTATAGCACTTATTTTGAAATTAATTGTTGAGAAAAATAAAACCATTTAAGGATGGAAAGATTTAAAATTAGAAGTTATAAATGATAGATTTAGCATCTGGTTTATTTCCTTATTTTGTTTGGTGGTACAGTATCAAGAAAACCCTAATTTACAAAGAAAAGCTGCAACTGAAAATGATTTTTCTAAAAATGCATGTTTTCTGTTAATTTTGTAATTTTCTTCAATTAAATAGAAAACCAAAAAAAAAAAAAAAACCTTGCCAATGAGTCCATTGTGACTCATAGCAACCCTACCGGACAGAGTAGAACTGCCCCATAGAGTTTCCAAGGAGTGCCTGGTAGATATGAACAGCTGACCTTTTGGTTAGCAGCTGTAGCTCTAAACCACTACGCCACCAGGGTTTCCAATTAAATAGAAATCCCAGAAAAAAAATTTTTACTAAAGCAAACACAGAAAAAAGTTAATAGGGCAATACAATTTTAAGTGTTGTTGGTCTCCCAGGTATTAAAATTTGGTATATAACATGTTTTCTTCACATGGCTTGAAATGATAAAAATATATTTAAGAGCTCAAAAATTCAAAGCAATTGTATGCAGAATCCCAGAGGCTTTGCTGCAAAATGGTAGAAGGCCACAAAGTGGAGTTTGCTAATTATTGCTCAATAGCCAATTAGCACAAGAGTAAACTATTTAAAGGATTATTAAGCATTTTACTTAAAAACTGGGGATTACTTTTCTGATCCTTTTTTCCTCTCTGTCTTCTCAGAATATTTTTAATTCTGAAAGAGAAATCTGGAACCAGTTGAAGCAGGAAAATACCTTGATGCCTCAGCCATATTTGTTCTCTTTATATTAGGATGTTTCAGGTGAATGGTAAAATTGGAAATAATATGTTGTGTCTATGAAAGTTTATGTAGAAGTAGGAAATAAAGAGACCTTAAAGTAGATATTCCAAGTCTTTTGAAGTTGCATTACCCAACAGTTGCAAAATATCTTTTATTTGGTATTATAACACATATTTCCCAGCTTCCTGAATAGGCCTTTTGGCATAGACATTTAGTTTTTCTGGATTTTAATGTGTGTTTGCCTGTTCCACTTTATTTTGTTTTGAGAATGTTGCGGTGATGTTGGAGATAATGAGACATCTTGAGATGTTCCCAACATAGATGTGCAAATATTTAAATTGCTTTTCTATTGTGTTTTATAAGGCCGTTTCCTTCTTGCAGGGAATGTGAATAGCATCTTGAGTGTACAAGCCAGAGGTGTTGCTAAACATCCTACAATGCCCAGGACAACCACCCAAAACAAAATATTATCTGGCCCAGAATGTCAATAGTGGTAAATTTGAATTACCCTGGTTTAGACCATTTTTACTTTTACACTCCCTTTCTTCCTAGAGTACCCTTTAGGATTTCCTTTGTTAGGATCTGCTGGGGTTTTTGGTTCTCAGTATTTATTTATATGAACATTTCTTTATTTTGCTTTCTTTCTTGAAAGATATTTTCAATGGGTATAGAATTCGATATTGACAGTTATTTTCTGTCAACAAATTTAACTTATCATCCTTCTGTTTGGGAAAAGAGAATACTGTTCGGGTCCCCAGGAGCCCTGGTTACATACACAATTGTTAAAAGCTACAGCTGCTAACTGAAAGGTAGGTAGTCTGAATCCATCGGCAGCTTGGAAACCCTAGTGGGCAGTTCTACTCCATCCTACTGGATTGCTATAAGTTGGAATTGATGGCAACGGGTTTGGTTGGTTTGGTAGGGTCCCCAGTTACTACTGGTTGTATTTGCATTTGTTTGTGATATAAGGAAGCATAATCTCAGAAAATAATAGCCTAATTTAGAAGCAAGACTAAAAGAGATTAAAGGTGTCAAGAAATTTGGGGGCTGTAGAGTATGAAGATGCCACTGATTTTCTTCTCTAAGAAAAACAAAACACCTTAATAGGGCTTGGAGCCAGAAAGCCATGGGAAAGATCAACCACAAATGTAGCCATATTCCCAATGGTTGAAAATCTCTGAGTCAATTAAGGTCTTGTCCAGAAAATTCTTTCAGTTGGACAAAATAACTCAGCAAAAAGAGGCAAAGGTATGTTTTTCCCACAGGAAACTGACATATAAAATAATTCAGGCTAACTATGCTAAGGTTAAAAAAAAAAAAAAAAAAAAAGTTTCCCGCAACCCAGCAGTCAGTTTGTTGTATTGCAGTGGCTTGCATGTTGCTATGATGCTGGAAGCTGACACTGGTATTTCGAATACCAGCAGGGTCATCCATGGTGAACAGATTTCAGTGGAGCCTTTTTTTTTTCCTAGACTAAGGCAGCCTAGGAAGAAAGGCCTAGCCATGTACTTCTGAAAACTGGCCAGTGAAAACCGTATGGATCACAATGGTCTGATCCCGTTGGGCATGGGGTTGCCGTAAGTCAGGGGTTATCATGAGTTGGGGCTGACTTGATGGCTTTGAAGTGAAATGTGGCTATGTGACCCAAGTCACTTCCAAGTCGGAGACTTTGAGAGGTTAGTGGTCGACCAGGTATTTTTTCCTTTTTCATGGGGATTGACAACACCTTCTGAGAGTGAATGATGTGCAGGAAAGCCTCTCCCTACCCAAACGCCTATCTAAGATGAAAACATAACTTGAGCAACAAATAAGCATTTGATGATTTAGCCACTAAGATTCTGGAGGTTGTTCTAGCCCATTCTGATTGCTGTAACATTACTAAGTAATGTTGAACGTGCCTGTTTTTACGACCCAGCAATTGTATTAGTTGATATTTGCCCTGTTGACTCTGCACTCAGGAAGCACGTAGAAGAATGTTTATAAGAACATTGCTATAATAGCAAAAATCTGGAAACAAATGAGATATCCATCAACTTTAAAAGAATAAAAAACTGTAGTATATTTATGCAATGGAACCTGATAGAGTGGAGAAAATTAGTGAAGCATAGCCAAATGCTTCAACATTTTTGAGCGAAAAAGCAAGTCAAAATGTATACAGTACAATTCCGTTTGGGTTAAATGCAAAGTGTGAAAAGTCAATGTAAGTTGTACAATGTGTAAGAATTCATCCACAGAATGTAAAATTCTAAAGAAAACCTAGAGAATGATTGATATAAAACTAAGGATAGTGTTTTCTCTGCTTAGTGGAGAAGAAAGAGAAAGACACCCAGGGAGGTGCAATACGACGTTTTAACCTGTACTGTTCTATTTCTAGGAGTCCTAGTGGTGCAGTGGTTAAGAGCTCAGCTGCTAACCAAAAAGATTGGCAGTTTGAATCCACCAGCTGCTCCTTGCAAACCCTATGGGACAGTTCTACTCATAGTTCACTTGATGGCAATGGGTTTTGGTTTTATTCTATGTCTTATCCTGAGTGATGATGGCTATATGCGTTTTCATGTTATTATTATACTGTAACCTGTTCTTAAACATTTTACATATTTTTCTCCATGTGATCTATATTTCACAGACAAATCTATTTTTAAAGCCATCAGAAATAATCCTGACACACAACAACCCATAAAATAGGTTGAATCATATTTTGATAAGTATCTTATACAACTCCTTAAGAAAAGTCTGATTTGTTGTCCAAGAACACAGATAGAGATAAAATTTATGATATTCTAATTGTGCTTTGGGTGGTTTTTGTGTGAGTTGGGCAATTCACTTATTAGATCTATTTCCATTTTTAGGTTTATGGACTGGCAGTGAAAACACCAGTTTATTTGAAGATTAGTGTTTACCAAGCACCCTGCACCTGAAATAAATAGTACTATATTCTGTATTAAAATACGATATTACTATTGAAAATCATATAATAAAAATACACTTTTCTTCTGACTAATGGAGATTCTTGAATGAGTAATGGTAATATTGGCAATCGAAAGCATCACAGGCTTGGTTATGAGTGATGGTATGAAGCATTTAGCTTAATGGAAGAGGTAAAAAATTATAGCAATTACATAAATTTTTGAAAGCTAGAACTTGAAATACCTACCAAACTATGAAAACACTTTCATAGTGCTTTTTATATGACGAAAAAAATCTGTCAGGGGCATACAAATTTGTAACAAGTGTGTTTGAACAGAGTACAAAAATGCAACCTTCTCACTTAGGATGTTAGCACTGAGTGTCAAAATGCCATGCTGCTAGCTTTTGGTGTTAACTTTTGAAGATGACAGGTAACCCTCCATATAACATTAGTTTTTCAAATGGCCAGGAAAATACATTGTCACTGCTAGCAGCACACCTAAATGACCAGTTTTCCATTTTTTAAAGTGATCAAGGCCTAGCACAATGCTTTCTTCAAAGGCAGGTCATTGAAGAGAGGAGAGCAGGTCAGGCCTGAATGAAACCGAGGTTAGAGGACTGGCTCCAAGGTGAGTGACCTCAGATACATTATCTGAGGCAACATGGCCATATTGGTCAGGGTTTGGGTTTGTACTGATATCTAAGGGGTATAATCTGATGAGTGGAAGCTCTATGGTAGAAAAATAGCAACATTTAATGTCAAGGAAATCAATCTGTGTTCAGTGTAGATCTCAGTCAAATCAAGAAGTACAGGGATGAGGCCCCCGTCATTATGAAGAAAAGGAGCAGATTAGGAGTGGGCAAACTGGAAGGATGAGTAGGGCCTGCCAACAGGGAGTTGGAATAAAATCTGAACCCCCAAAAAAAAAAACTTTTTTTTTTTTTTTAAAAAGCAGGCTACTAATCATGAAGACTAAGTATGCAACGTGGCTGTTTCGTCCAGTGTTAACATAAGTTTCTCAGAGGTTCACACCGATTTAAACTTAAGAGAATTAAATTGTTCTAAACACTTCTCAGCCTGAAATGGAAATTCTAATAGTCTGCCAGACTTGTGGAATTACCAACTTTTGTACCTTATAGAGTTAAATCTGCAGGGTAAAGTTCTTTTGTACTTGAAATTGGCCAAACCAAAAAGGAAGGGACTAGTTAAAAAAAAAAAAAATCTGTTTACTACTTTTATAGATATCAAAAAATTTGATTTAATTATATCAACCTTTGCAGAAAAATATAATTTTACTGCAACTACTTATATCCTGTGAGGACTAAGGTGTGTCTGACCTAAGCCATAGTATTTTCAATTGCCTCATATGCATTAGAAATCTGGAGAAGGAATAAGGAAGATCGAAGAAGAATTGATGACTTTGAATTGTGGCATTGGAGAAGAATAGTGAATATACCATGGACTGCCAGAAGAAAACAAATCCATCTTGGAAGAAGTACAGCCAGAATGCGCCTTAAAAGTGAGAATGGCGAGACTTTGTCTCATGTGCTTTGAACATATTATCAGGAGGGACTTGGCCCTGGAGAAGGACATCGTGCTTTGATAAGTACAGGGTCAGCAATAAAGAGGAGGACCCTCAACGAGAAGGACTGACACAGTGGCTGCAACAATGGGCTCAAACATAGCAACGATTGTGAGAATGGCACAGGACCAGGAGTGTTTCTTTTGTTGTATATAGGGTCGTTATGAGTTGGAACCAACTCGACGGCATCTAAAAACAATGACTTATAACCTATATTTAAGAACTGTGCTTAGTATTTTCTATAGGCCCTTTTAATTTCATCCTTCTTTTTAAATACCCTTCTTGTGCCTCAGTGGGCTGATTTCTAAAGATTATTTTGATGGGCTCCCTTGCACTTTGACTTCTTGATGGGATTGTTCAGTGGGAGGTTCCTGCCACAAGTTGGAGGACAGGGGATGAATGAATCTGTAATTTATTCCCTATGTTAGGTTGTCTTCCAATGTGGCTTCCAACAATTCCTCCCTCCCCTTGCACATGCATGCCACTCTTCACATCAAGAAGTGGAACTTATCTTTGCTCTCTTTGAACCTGAGCTGCCATGTGACTGGCTTTGACAAATAAAATGCAGTAGAAGGACACTCTGGGACTTCCAAGGCCAGACATAAGAGAACAGGCAGCTTCTACTTGCTTCCTCTTGGAGCTCAGCACCCTAGCAGTGAGAAGTCCAAGGTAGATAGAAGAATCACAAAGATAATAACCAAGACATTCTAGCTGGCATTCAGCATTATGAGTTCGTCATTGTGGTACCCAGTCTCCAAAATGGCACCTGATGAACACTATCTATTGATATTCATATCCTTATGTCTTTATGTAGACCCATCCCATGTTATGCCAGTATTTGCCTATATGACATAATGAATACCACAGAAGTGATGATATATTACTTCCAACATTAAGTTATATATTGTGGTTTTCATCTTGGTGACTAGTTCTCTCTCAGATAACTCACTCTAGGAGAGGAAGCCAGCCACCATGTCATTAGGATAGTAAGGCAGCCTATGGAGAAGCTGAAGTGGTAAAGAAATGAAGCCTACCTATAGCCACATGAGTAAATTTGGAAGTGGATCCACCAGTCATCAGATGACTGCAGACCCAGTCAACATCTCGAATGCAACATCAGGCAAGACTGAATCAGAATCACCTAGTTACACTGCTCCCACAGGCTGAGAAAGCTGTTTAGCTGCAAATACAATCTGTTTCTTATGAAAAAAGAAAAATGACACAGAAGACAGAGTCATGGCTAACCACCACAGGAAGCAGAAATGGACCCTAATCAAGAAACATTTTCTCCCCTTAAGTCAGAGGAGATGGTGACATGGTCTTCTAGATTTCAGAATTGCCATGGGCCAGTAACTGCTCTGCGTCTCCTGTTTCCCTTTTTAGAGTGGAGGTTTTTATTGTGTCCCTTTGCCACTATTATATGTTGGGTGTGTACAGGAAAGTTAATTTTGTATGTGTGCGTACAGGAAAGATAATTGTGTGTGTGTGTGGTTGTTGAATGAGATGCACGTTCAGTGTAATGGATGAGACATCTTGACTCCTCCAGCTCAGTTGAGCCTGCAGATGACAATAGCACCTTTTGATAACATGTGCATCAGAAGAGCCACCCAGGTGAACAAGGTCCACCCACAGAAACAAGAACAATAGTAAGACAGTTGTTGTCTTAAATCACTAAGTGTTGGGGTCATTTGTCATGTAGCAATAGAAAACTGAAACATTCTCCCAGTTCTCTCCTTGCCAGATTGTGCCCCCCTCTCCCCACCCACACCGAAGGTCACATCTTTCTGGAATTCTTCCCCTGTAGCTATATCTCCGCTTACTATTACCTATGTTCTCTTCTTTCCTTCTCTTACCTGAAATGGTAAACACTCTTACACATTGCTAGCCCCAGGTTTTTGTGACTTGTTTCTTTCTATCAAAAATCTTGCATCTATTGTAAGTTCAGTCAGAGTATTCCTTTGTCTCATTTGCTATACAGGGGGAAAACATCATTTAAATGTTATCGAAGTATAAAAAAAAAAGGCATGATTTCTAAACAGAGGAAGTTTTAAGCAGAAAATCTTTTAGATATTGCTCTTTTTCCTTTCCTTCTGCAGATATACATCACATCTCTGGAAAGAGGTACTTTGGCATGTCACTGCTTACAAACAACAGACAAGAATTAAGGTTTAGCAATCTTATTTACTTTCCATAAGAAGGAAAATGAAATGTTACACGCCCGTATCAGAATTTCTTAGCCCCCAAGTAGGACATTTTCTTAAGCTGCTGCCATAACAAGTAGTATTTGATAATCTGTTATGCCTTGAACAGACTATGGGAAATGTGTTACTAAACCAAAGCAATTATTTTTAAAGGTAGATTTCAGGAAACTTAAGAAGGGAGGCTTGGAGCATGACAACTATCTTAGTCATCTAGTGCTGCTGTAACAGAAATACCACAAGTGGCCGGCTTCAACAAAGATAAATTTATTTTCTCACAGTTTAGTAGGCTAGAAGTCCAAATTCAGGGCATCAGCTCCAGGGGAAGGCTTTCTCTCTTGGCTCTGGAGGAAGGTCTTTGTCATCAATCTTCCCCAGGATTAGGAATTCTCCACACAGGAACCCTGAGTCCAAAAGACATACTTTGCTCCCGGCATGGCTTTCTTGGTGGTATGAGGTCCCCAGCTCTCTGCTTGCCTCCCTTTCATTTTATCTCTTGTAAGATAAAAGGTGATGCAGGCCACACCCCACTGGATCAGGGATGTGACCTAAGCAAGGGTGTTATATCCCATGCTAATCCTCTTTAACCACAGGCAGAGATTATGATTCATAACACATAGGAAAATCACAAAATGAAGGACAACCACAAAATACTGGGAATCATGGTCTAGCCAAGTTGACACATATTTTTGGGGGACACAATTTAACCCATGACAACAACCTTTCAAAGATTTTTCAACTTATTTTTAAAATTGCTCCTTAAGTTAAAAAAACTTTTCTCCCTCACTGTCAGTTCACCAGCCTTCCTTAACAACATGGGATAAAGTCGTCTTGATTGTTATTTAAAACTAAGGAAATACAAACACTGTGTTAAATAGGTTATTTATTACAAATGATAAGTGATTTAGAAAATAATATTGGAATCGTTATTCCCTGTCCTTGACCGTAGAGAATGCGACCCACCTAGGCTCACAAGGACTCACAAGGATACATCAACTGGGCCCTGAGATAAAGACAATAGCTAGGATGATCTTGGAAAATATCTTTTAGGGAACCTTTCACAGGAGCTAATCAAACAGAACACAAAAGACTTTCCACTCTTATCTTTTTCTATTAGCATTTAGTGAATGGAAAATTTGTTGGACCAATGAAGACCCTCTTGACTGTCTTTACTGTACCAATGATTATTAAGAAAGATAATTCAAAATGTAGGATCATAGTTTCTTGCCAAACTGTGAAAAGATGAAGCTTTCAATGATTTTGCCCATATGTACTGTTAGTATGTGCTGATGCCTCTGCAAAATTCCTTGGACTCTGGTAGACATGACTGTAGTAGCATGCTTGTCTGTTTTCCCACTTTTGCTTACTCTGTAATAGTTCCTTGAATTCAGGCAGACATTAGCTCTGGCAGCATGCTAGTCTTCCCACTTTTGCCTTTTGGAATGTATGCAGAGAATATATACAGATTAAAACTTTCTTTTTGCTTTACTAAACTTTGTGATGTTTTTTCTCTACAATTGATGGTAAGCATTTATAAACCTTGATATTTTTGGTAGTGTTTGGTTGATAGATTTTTTTTTTTTTAATAAGGTTAGGTTTAACCATACATTCAGATTTGCTCAGATAGTCCCAGTTCATGGCTATTGTTTTATTTTTGCTATTACCATTTTATTATTATCATTAATGCCCCTTTTATTCTTAAAACTGTAGTTATTTGAATGATAAATACTATCATTAACTTATTTTAAAATCAAACTTCTGTCCAGTTGATTTTGACTAATAGCAGCCCTGTAGGGCAGAGTATAACATTCCATAGGGGTTCCAAAAGTTATTTAAGTGGTACTTATGTATAGGATGGACTCCTGATGGCACAGTGGTTAAGAGCTTGGCTGCTAACCAAAAAGTCAGCCGTTCAAATCCACCAGCTGCTCCTTGGAAACCACATGGGGCAGTTCTACTCTGACCTATAGGGTTGCTATGAGTCAGAATTGACTTGACGGCAACAGGTTTTATATCTAAGACATGAAACTATGCAGACTTATATCCCTTTCTTGTAGAACCCAATGTCTGTAAAAATAACATTACAGTGCTTGTTACTAATAGGGCGTCATTGCTTCCAGGCGCTCTGTACTGTCAGAACACAGAAACGTATGTGTGTATACTCATGTGTACAAACACATGTATTAATATTTCTATATGGATTCAGACGTATCTATATTAAGGTAAACATGAGTTCATACAGATTCTGGATTTAGGAGAGGAAAGCATGCAGAGAAAAAGTTAAGAAACCATTACAAAAGTCCACTTAAAGATAAAGGGAGATATGGGTTGAAGTGGTAGAAATTGGGAAAAAAATGGAAGAAAACATGTTAGAGAGATGAAAGAATAAATACAGAATTTATGTACATAAATGTAAAGTTTAAACACTCACAAACTCAAGCCCTGGGGCCTGGTTGATAGGTTAATGAAGGTACACTTAACAGACAGGAACAAAATGTAAACACCCGCTATTGGAGACAGCATAATGAACCAAGCTAACGGAGTAGGCTTCCCCGGCCCACGGAGCAAGGCGGTTACAGTGGGTCTGGAATAGAAATGTTAAGTGTAAGGAATTGATGGAACAAACAATAGATTTACACACAAAGTACTTCCAAGAAGGAAGCTCTAGAGGTAAAAACAAAAAACAAAACTTGTAAGCTAGTTACGTGAAGGTGATGTCTGAGATCTTAGGAATATTTGAGCTCTCCAGGAGTAAAATAGAAAAGAGCATGTAGAAAAAAGCGCAGAACATAGAGCCTTGGAGAATATTAAGTGTGAGAATACATATAGAAAAGGGGAAAAGGCATGGAAGGTAGGTGGTAGGAGGAAGAAGGCAAATATATGGATAAATGAAAACATATGGTTTGTACCCCACCAGAAATGAACCAGGAAAGAAATTGCCTTGAGTTTCCCCTTGGTGGAAGTTGGCCTGATGCCACAGGGCAAGGGAACCTGGCTGATATGCAGGGATAAGTATCACAAAGCAAAGAAGATCAGAGGATTGATCTGAGTAGGGAATGGGAGTGGCAAACAGAAAGGGTGTCAAAAGAAAAAACAACCAGTATAGAATTTTTATTTTCATATTAGTATATGCAATCTCTTTCTTTTATTTTTAAATTACATAAGAAAGAAGCTGATGGAATCAACAGGTTAAATTTAAATTTTAAACACCTCCCTAACCTCTACATAAGGAGTCCCGATGGCGCAATGGTTAAGCGCTCGACTTCTAACCAAAAGGTCAGTGGTTTGAACCCACCAGGCGTTGTGTGGGGAAAGATCGGGCAGTCTGCTTCTGTAAGGATTACAGCCTTGGAAATCCTATGGGACAGTTCTACTCTGTCCTATAGGGTAGCTATGAGTCAGAATCAACTCCACAGCTATGGGTGTGTAACCACTATAACAACTACTTTTGCTATATTTTCCAAATTTAGACTTATTTAGAGGGTGTCATTAGGTACCAAAATTTATGTGACATATGTAAACTCAGAGACTGACATAATGTAAACATCGTATAAATCTATAAACCTTATTTCAAAATCAATTTACATAATATGTAAACAAACAGGCTTTCAATCAAAGTTTAATCAACTTATTATTAAATATTAATATGAAACTGGCATTCTTTCTAATTTATGTAATACTGATCAAGAAAAGCTTTACTTTGTAGTTTCAATCCTCATTTGTCTTCACATAACTGGAGAAATACTCTATGGACAAAAATTTTAAAAATAAATTCATAGGATATAATTTTACTGTTTAAGCTTATTCTATCTTGAAGTAAATTTAAATCTATAAAACTAATTTAAATATTTAAACCAATTAAATCTACAGTTAAATTATTTTAAAGATGCATGTTAACCTTTTCTAAGGTTTCAAATATATTTAAAGATCCTATCATTAGGACATGTTGTCAGGAGGGTTCAGCCCCTGGAGGAGGACATTATGCTTAGTAAAGTAAAAAGGGTCAGCAAAAAAAGAGGAAGACCTTCAGTGAGATGGATTGACACACTGGCTGCAATGATAGGCTCAAGCAGAGCACGATTGTAAGGGTGGTGCAGGACCTGGTAGTGTTTTATTCTGTTGTACATGGGCTCGCTATGAGACAAAACTGATTTGAGGGCACCTAATGTCTCTTTTTTTTTTTTTTTTTAACAACAATGTCAGGCATTAATAATAAGGAGACTGGATGTGAGGTAAATGAGGACTCTCTGTAACATGGTCCCAATTTTTCTGTAAATCTAAAACTGTAAATGTAAAAAATAATGCCTATTCCTTAAAAAGTGTCTATCACAGTGTCTGGCATATTGTTGTTAGATGCCATCAAATGGGTTCCCACTCATAGCAACAATACAATGACACACAATACAATAGAATGAAACACGGCTAGATCCTTTGCCATCCTCACAATAGTTGCTATGTTTGAGCACATTGTTGCAGCCACTGTGTTCAATTCATCTCACTGAGGGCCTTCCTCTTTTTCACTCACCATCTACTTTACCAAGCATAATGTTCTTCTCCAGGGACTGGTCCCTCCTTATAACAAGTCCAAAGTGTGTGAGACTAAGTCTCATCATCCTCGCTTCTAAGGAGCATTCTGGTTGTACTTCTTTCAATACAAATTTATTTGTTGTTCTGGTAGTATATTCAATATTCTTCACCAATACCATAATTCAAAAGCATCAATTCTTCTTTAGTCTTTCTTATTCATTGTCCAGCTTTTGCATGCATGTGAGGAGACTGAAAATACCATGGCTTGGGTCAGGTGCACCTTAGTCCTCAAGATGACATATTTGCTTTTTAACACGTTAAAGAGGTCTTTTGCAGCATATTTGCCCAGTGCAATACGTCATTTGATTTCTTGACTGCTGTTTCCTTGGGCGTTGATTACGTATCCAAGTAAAATGAAATTCTTGACAGCTTCAATATTTTCTCTGTTTTTCATGATGTTGCTTATTGGTCCAGTTGTAAGGATTTTTGTTTTCTTTGTGAAGTGTAATCCATACTGAAGGCTGCGGTCTTTAACCTTCATCAGTAAGTGCTTCAAGTCCTCTTCACTTTCAGCAAGCAAGGTTTTGTCATCCGCATATCGCAGGTTGTTAATGAGTCTTCCTCCAATCCTGATGGCATGTTCTTTATATAGCCTAGCATCTTGGATTATTTGCTGAGCATACAGATTGAAGAAGTAAGGTGAAAGAATACAAACCTGACACACATCTTTCCTGATTTTGAGCCAAGTAGTTTCCCCTTGTTCTGTTCAAATGACTGCCTCTAGGTTCATAATCAATAGAAGAGTAGGAAAGAAGGAACAAATAACTTTGGGCATCATGAGTAAATCTCTTTAGAACAGAATTGAATACTACAGTTTAAAATAACCCAAAGGACCACATAAAATTCTCCTCTAACTTCACAAGTGGGAAGGGGAATCCAGATCAACAGCTGTGAGGCGGAGATCAGACATACCTCCTCTCTCCTGACTTTTTAACAATTCTGACACCAGTAGTCCTTTCCACGACACTCTCTACTTCTCTGCTGGGTTCATTAATTCATTGCAATTGCCACACAAAAGTCACAGACAACGCTCATGACCACAATTCAGGATCAGGAAAGCATTGACTTAGGATACAGCTCTTTGGTCAGGACAGCCTTTTCTCATCCATGCCCACAGGCAAGGCTCTCTTTGGCCCTTGATCCCTAGACACGGCCTCTGCCCTGCTCCGGCAAATGTTACAAAGCTATTTAGCTCTGCCATTAAGTGCCCAGAGGTGCCCCACTCTGCCAGCAAGCCTCCTGCCCAAAGTTGCTCAGTTCTTTCACTCCTTGGGTCAGCATACCCACTGTAACCAACTTGCTCTGTGTGCTGGAAAGCCCACTTCCCCGTCTCATACCAGTCTCCTGGTTTTTCTGCTGCCCTTTCTCTGCCACTGCTTCTAACTGTTTGGAGCCATCTCTGGTGTTACAGCTCTCTGTCTCCTGAGTCAAGGAGATTCTAAGCACAGGGACCCCAGGTTCAAAGGATCTGTTCTACTCCTGTGTCTTCTTCTTGGTGGTAGTGATCCCCCCTTTGCTTTGAGATTGGTTATCTTTTAAACTAGCAGGATGGCAAAACTGACCAATCCCCTTGTTAGGATTCCATATACCTTATTTGCATGGCCCCACCCTCACAAGCATGCCATGCATCTTACTGGTGTTATTAACAAGCTGTCCAATCCCCTCAGTGGGCCACAAGCACCTTATTTGCATAGCCCCATCCAATACTTTGGTGAAAATTACAACACCATGGTGAGAAAGGCCCTATAAAAGCTATCTATCACACCACAGACCACCATCTTGTTCAACTTCTGTATGAAAAAGGAAAATGCAAACAAGAGGTGGTAAGTGGCTTTCCCAGTGTCACAGAGCTGTTAAAAAGTAGGTGTTTTTTGCATGCAGAATTGCTAACTGTTATTTATTCCAAATTATTGGGGTATTTATCTACATATTTTATTATAAACAATCCTGTCTAGTTTGAGTGTCTTTAACCCATTAAGGAGAAAGGTAAAGTACCTAGTGAGAAACCTTTAAGAAAATTTGGTATACAACTGGTGGTTTTAGAAAAGAAGCCCTCTCGGTTTAAATTAATCATTCAATAATTGGAAATTGAAGGAGGTTAAGGATTGGAATGAAATGTAGCAGCATAGTTTCACATAATCTCTCGAAGGGGAGAGAAACAGACACTGGGAAAATAAATGCTCTATATATTACCATGTTCTGTTTAGACTTTCAAAATTTGTTGTTCACTGGTGTCATTAGTGCTCATTAGAAGAACTGAAGGAAAAATGGTAATTTTTTTCTTCTATAAAAGCCTGTAGTTAATGAAAGATTTTTCCTTGATTAATCCACGGATCAAGAGACTTTCCGAATTTAGGAGTCTCCTTAATAATAAAATAATGGTCAAGCTAAGCACTAATTGCTTACAGATGAAAGTACCCATTTTATTGAATTGCTTATATTTCTTTAAATCTTGCCATATATTACATTTCTTGATTCAGTTTTGAGTATGTTAAAATAATGTAACCATTTAAATATTTCATTAGTAACAGAAAAAGCTTAATTAAGTCTTGAAACTTGAGCTCCATTTTTTTCACTTCTTTTCCATCCAGGTTAGAAATAGGTCTAAATATTAAAACAACACTATTCTAAGTAGATGTCACTGTCTGCACAACTACAAGAATAAAAATTATCGAGGAACTAATCAGTTTTTAGCATGTTTGCTTAATAATATTGACCCTCTTTTGCAGCATGGGAAACCCTGATGGCATAGTGGTTAAGAGCTACAACTGTTAACCAAAAGGCCAGCAGTTCGAATCCATGAGGTGCTCCTTGGAAACCCTATGGTGCAGTTCTTCTTTCCCCTTTAGGGTCGCTACGAGTCGGAATCGACTCAACAGCAAGGTTTTTTTTTTTTTTTTTTTTTTTGTTACACAGCATGAATAAATCTGATGTCTAGGTCGTCAATATCTTACAGAAAATTAACAAAATAACTAGTAAGAATAGTAAATTTTAGTCATCTGACTTTTGTCTGATAGCTGATATCAGCTTACATGAACAATGGTAATTAATAAATATTGCATTAAGGTTCATATATACAAAAAAGCAAAAATAGAGGAATGTTCTAAAAAGAAAAATCAGTAATTCAAAATGTTTTCTGTTGAGACAAAGCTTCAGTAAGCTTAGAAATCAGTAATAAAAAGTCTAAATGTCTACAGAAAGAAACACATGACAATTCAGGTTTTCAAAATTAACAAAACAACTGTTTTAATTGTGCAGGTGTAGAATTTAGTTTTGTTTTCCAACTTTGATCATTCAAACTTTCTACTTGTAGTCTGAACGCACCTATAATTTAAGCTTTGTTTCTATCATATTTTCACAGTTTTAAAGGAGCTTGCCATAAGCCCCTAAAAGTAATAATAGTTTTAAAAAATGAAAATAAGATGACTTCCAAGCCACATTTTTAACATGCCAGATTGTGATCCAGATAAGCAGAAAACAAACAACGTGTTCTACCAACCAAAAACCGACCTGTAGCGGTCGAGTTGATTCCAACTCATAGCGACCCTATAGGGTAGAGTAGAACTGCCTCATAGAGTTTCCAAGGAGCACCTGGTGGATTCGAACTGCCGGCCTTTATGGTTAGCTGCCGTAGCACTTAACCACTATGCCGCCAGGGTTTCCAAAGTTTTCTAGAGGGGAAATAACTCAGGATATAGGAACTGAATTTGTCATCAAATTTCATTCAGTTTCTGCTTTTTATACCAGTAGATTACTTCCATCATATATAAATGCTTTCTTTTTTTTCCCCTTCACATGCTTTCACAATTATTCAAAATAAAGTTGTCAAATTACTTATTTTGTAACTCAAGTAAGAAAAAAGGTTTTAAATGGATTAATTGAAACTTTTTTTTAAATAACGCAGCTAGAAATATTGATCTGGTGTCCTGCATTGTGAAGACAAGGAGTCTTCTGCTAAGACTATTTGTGCCTTACCTCCATCAATGGGGCTTTGGTGAATGGATAAATGGAAGGAGACGGCCCTTTGTTTTCAAATCTGCAATAGCAGGGTCAAGAAAATTACACTTTCATGTTCTTTCTCTGTTGTTTAGAGCACAGTTTACTAAATCAAAGATACCTTCAGTGTTGTTGCTTAGTTACCATGGATCTTCATTTTCAGTAATTCTTCAGCAAGTAAAAAGGAAAAATTTTTTTTCATTTTTTCTCATTAAAACAAAAAACTGTTGGCATCTCCTCTTGAATTCAATTTTGATGATTCCTTTACTTTTTTTCCTTTGTATCCACTTTCATTTTTGCTTTTACCTCCAGTTAACTGTCTTTCCTCATTCTAAAGTTAGCTCTTCTAAACTTGAATACCTTCTGCCAAAATACTTTGTGGCAATCTGCCAATGTTTTCAGCACTGATATGCGTCAGCTTTTAGTTCTCTCAGTCTGTTGGTTTGTTTCCCTTTGAATTCATTTTTTTTTTTTTCCTCCTCCTGTAGTTCCTCTATCGTAAATTTCAGCTTGAGTTTTACCCAGGAGGCTGTCATACTCCTGATTTAGCGGAAGCAAATAAGAGACTCCATTCACCCTCTAGAAGCCGGAGATATTGAGATTCATTCAAAGAAGTTTGATCCTCACCGAAACTCGGGAGAAAAAAATGAACAGAAAAGAGCATTACATTTTATTCTTGCACATCTAGAAGATGATTTTAAATTTTAACCACCTCGACTTTTATTATTGATGCAAGCTCTACATTAAAGTCTTTATCGAAGGCTTCTTTTTAACTCATTCGGAAATCACAAAGCGGAATTCCGCAGCTGCAGCAGTAGCAGCAGCAACAATGAAAACTCAGAAATCCCCAGATTTTTCTGATAAGGCCCAAGAATCTGCCAGGTGGTCCATCACTACAAGGTCTTACATGGGATTTGCTCAATATTTTCGTGTAATCCACAGCAGATCTGGCTAAGAAGATTGTACAATCATAAAGTGCCAAAATCTATAATATCCAATTTGTTCTTTGCCATTGTTGGATGGGATCTAAACTAGTTACTACATCCTTCTTTGCTTGCTAATCTATCCCAGTGTTAAAGACCACATTTCCACTAGAAAATGCCTTTATGATGTTTGGAGAACATTTGTTCTGGTTCTTGTACTTAGAGGCAGCATGACATGGTAGAACTGCCACTGTGCTGAGTGTTAGGAGACCTAGGTTCTTCACCTGGCCCTATTACATCTTGGCTCATTTGTTTGCATTATACTTTATGTTATTTACAATGCATCTGTTGTAGGTAATAGAAGACTACCCTCACTACCTTAGGCAGGAAGTAATTTCTTGGGAGGATATAAAGGTAGCTTATTCAAAATGAAACCTAAAATATAAGAATCAGGGCAGCTCTTGGAATCTTGGTAACAACAATGGGTAGAGGATCTCACCTGCTGCTGCTAATGGGGTAAAACAAATTCACCCCTTTCAGTCTTTCTCACCCCTTCTCTGCCACTGTCTCAAATTCCTGGGAGAAGGTATCTTACTGGAGTTAAGAAACATGGGGGAAGCCAATTCTTTTGATTGACTTTAGTAGACTGTATATATATAGTGGGAGAAGATCGGTTTCTTCAAAGCAAAATTCATTTGTTGTTCATGGAGGAAGAAATAAGGACGTTGATAGCATAACAAAACATGAAAAACATGTAGAAAACATAATAAATTGTCCATTAAAACTATATGCTTGCAAAATTATCACCCTGTATTTCTATAAGGAGTTTTCTATGAAATATTAGAGAGGCATCGAATAATTTAACTTCATAATTATCTTGAAATTATTTCCAACCTTATAGAGAACAGACCTGCTGGTTTTGGAATACTGGTGGCATGCCTTCCAGCAGTATAGCAACATGCAAGCCACCACAGTCAGATAAACTGACAGAAGGCTGGTGAGTTCTGTGATGCATAAGGTTGCCATGAGTTGGAGCTTACTCAATGGCAACTAGCAACAACAACGTATTTGTAGATAGCTTATTTAGAGTTATCAATTCACTAAGTAATTATTATTGTAGGAGAAGGGAAAAAGTATTTATTGAAAACAATGAACAGGAAAAAAAAATCAGATAAACACACAACACCCTGGCTGTATTGTTACTTCTCTTTTCTAAACGCAATTCATATTGGTTAAAAAAAAAAAAAAAAAAGCTATCCAGGTCTCTCTCAAAGTGTTTGATAGAAGAAGAATAAAAATTTGTTTGTGTTTAAAAGAAACAGGTCAAAATTTTAAACCTCTGTAGATTCTTCTGTTCTGCTAAGGGGTTTATATTTGGTATGAATGGTTCTTTGTTTAACAGACCACCTTAATGTATTGCGTATGTGCAAAACTGATTTGGAGTTAACTTCTCCGGATTATAAAGTGGTAAGATGGAAATTTTGAATTGTCTGGTGGCAACACCAGGGAGAAGGGTTTATGGAGCCTTAGATGTGGGGTGACGAAGGAACTTGAGAAATATATTAAGGAAGGGAGATCAAGCAACAGGGGGGTTCCTTCTCCATTCCGCAATTGAAGAACTAGCCAGTGAGAATTTCCCAGGGTAGGAGTTGCTAAAAAGCTTCTAAAAAGAGTTACTCCCAATATTCAATTTTAAGTCAGTTGCTCTTCGGTGAATTTCTAGTGGACATTGAACCTGTCTTTATAATGTTCCTTGCCTTCTTCCCTGATTATGTAATATCCATTTGATTTAGATGGGATTAACTTTTCCTACTTCTCCAACAAACAGTGATTGTAAATTGGTCTAAACAATCAGGTAATCCCATAATACTCTTTAGACAGTGATTAGTTTGAAAGTAATCTATGCTTAATCCAATCAACACTTTTCCAGACATTTTCTGAGGCCTAGGGTTTGATTTAAAAAGATCCATTCTGCAGAGTCTCAAGACTTCTTGTCTTATAGTTTTGAGAATTGCCCTGCCTGTCCTAGTGCATATGAAGGAGGGCACATAAAGATCCAATTTCTAGTGGAAGTTATCCTTTGACCACAAGGGGATATTCAGTTTTAGGAAGACTCTTCTATGAACAATAGAGAGAGAAAGATGGAAAGAAACTGAGTCTTTGATGACTTGATAGTGTCAGTAAGATGCCCAGTAAACTGACCCTGAAGCCTGCCATTATGGATTGAATTGTGTCCCCCAAAAATGTGTATGAACTTGGCTAGGCAATGGTTCCTAGTATTGTGCAGTTGTCCACCATTTTGTGATCTGATATAATTTTCCTGCGTTATAAATCCTAACCTTTATGATATTAATGAGGCAAGAGTAGAGGCAGTTATGTTAATGAGGCAGGACTCAATCTACAGAGTTAGGATGTATGTTGAGTCAATCTCTTCTGAAATCAAGCAGAGAGGAGAGGGACCTCACACCACCAAGAAAGAAGCCCGGGAGTGGCGTGTCTCCTTTGGATGGAGGTTCCTCTGATGAGAAACTCCTAGACAAGGGGAAGATTGATGACAAAGACCTTACCTCAGAACCAATAGAGAAAGCTCTCCCCTGGAGCTGGCACCTTGAATTTGGACTTCTAGCCTCTTAGACTGTGAGAGAATAAATTTCTGTTTGTTAAAGTCATTGCTGATGTCAGATGGATCCTGGCTGAAAGCAGAGAATACCAGAAGGATGTTTACCTGCGTTTTATTGACTATGCAAAGGCATTCAACTGTGTGGATCATAACAAACTATGGATAACATTGCAAAAAATGGAAATTCCAGAACACTTAATTGTGCTCATGAGGAACCTTTACATAGATCAAGAGGCAGTTGTTCGGACAGAACAAGGGGATACTGAATTGTTTAAAGTCAGGAAAGGTGTGCGCCAGGGTTGTGTTCTTTCACCATACCTATTTAACCTGTATGCTGAACAAATAATACGAGAAGCTGGACTATATGAAGAAGAATGGGACATCAGGATTGGAGGAACTCATTAACAACCTGCATTATGCAGATGACACAACCTTGCTTGCTGAAAGTGAAGAGGACTTGAAGCACTTACTAATGAAGATCAAAGACCACAGCCTTCAGTATGGATTGCACCTCACCATAAAGAAAACAAAAATCCTCACAACTGGACCAATGAGCAACATCATGATAAACGGAGGAAAAATTGAAGTTGTCAAGGATTTCATTTAACTTGGACCCACAATCAACAGCCATGGAAGCGGCAGTCATGAAATCAAAAGATGCATTGCATTGGGTAAATTTGCTGCAAAGGACCACTTTGAAGTGTTGAAGAGCAAAGATGTCACCTTGAAGACTAAGGTGCGTCTGACCCAAGCCATGGTATTTTCAATCGCGTCATATGCATGTGAAAGCTGGACAATGAATAAGGAAGACTGAAGAATTGACTCCTGCTTTGTTCAATGAATGAATAGTTTAGGACAGTTTGAGATTGTTTCCCCCCTCCCCATTACTTGCAACCAAAACAATCCTAAGAGTTACAACTCTGATTGAATAGTCATTCACCATCCTTAACATTTCAGGAAACTCAGTCAAATATTAAGATCTTGCATTTATGGGGGCTTTGGGAAATTTGAGGTATATTATCTATATTCACCTATTAAGGTGATTTGGTTACAAAAAAATGAAACATGAATATGAGATTCATCAAATGCAGGAAATTGGAGTAAAGGTTACCTAGGAGAAACATGAACCTCCAAAGAAGTCCAGGTGAAATAGAAGGGTATGTTTTCCAACATATACAGGATAGGATTTTAAACCAGTTTATTTAAATATAAGCTAAGTATGATAAACCAATGGTGCAGCAGTTAATATTTGGGTTATGTTATTTGTGTATATGATTTCCTCGTTGTACTGTGGGCTTTTTGGGAACTATGTCCTTTCATTTATCATTGTTCCAGTACACAGACGAGGTGTTCAATAGATGGTTGTTGCATGAGTGAATTACCATTGGAGAAGAGCTCTAGAGTTGTTAATGCCTCTAACTAGACATGTGACATTAGACATATAATTTAGTCTACCTTCACCTAGCCTTGGTACCTTGGTACCTTCATCTCTAAAATAAAAGCGATGAACTTCATAATTATGTCCTTTCTAATTATAAAATACTGTATAATTTTATCTGCATGTATATGAGTGGAGAGATGCATATGCTTTCAGCAAATGGAAATAAAGATATACTTCTTAAAAATATCCCTTGCAAATATATTTTGGTTAATACAGCCTCCATCAATTTGACTTATAAAATAGTGTTTTCAATGATCTTTTAGCATGATAGATTAACTTTTATGTTCCTAAAGCCATTTCTTTTGAATGCCGCTGAATTCACACTTCACAAATGGCAAGGATCTGATTAGAACTAATTTCATAGTGATTCTTTGACATTTTCAAACATAGAAATGTGTGTGCTTTTCTGAATAAAAGTCAGACCATGTCATAAATTGTAAAAGTTGCCATTAAAGTTCAGTCTAATATTGGATAGTAGTTATAAAACTTAAAGTTCCTAAAAGGCTAAGCCTTTGCAAAATAAGAGTTTCTTTTAAATTTCTTTGCCCCTCCATTTCTTTTACTTTTACCTTTCATAGTTTCACACCTGGATCTTCTGAACCTCTACCCGCAGGCTTTGTATCTCATCAGCCACGTCATTGTTTCCTTAGCTTCCCTATTTAAAAGAACTTTGAATTAAATAAAATCCTTTTGTCTAATAGAACATGGGCCAACAAGTCAACCTATTGAGTGTGAAGTCAGGACAGACGCTTAATCCTGTCAACTGGGTCATCATAGGAGAGAATAGATTTCCTGTGACTTTCAAGTGACATGGACATTAGAGTTCGTTCACCAGTAGCAAATTAATGAATATGAAGGATAGCAAGGAAACTTGGGGAGTAACATGAAATCTTAACCCTTTAACTGCTTCATTAGATCCCACACAAGGAATAGGACTCAATTTCAAATCTACTTAAATGACGGAGCTGGGGCTGCAGGAAGACTTGTGGTTCTGCTAAACAAGCTAGAGAAAGTAAAGGTGGGAGAAAGAGGTAGGGATTAAGCATATCTTAATTTGTATGGAAAGGAATCAGTTATGGAGACTCAAGAAGTAAGCATAAAATAAAGTAGAAGAACCAAATGAGAGTACAATTGTTGAGACTAAGAAAGGAAGTGGTTTAACGAGGACCAAACCAAACCCACTGCCACTGAGTCGATTCTGACTCATAGCGACCCTGTAGGACAGAGTAGAACTTCCCCATAGAGTCTCCAAGGAGCACCTGGCGGATTCAAACTGCCGACCTCTTGGTTAGCAGCCGTAGCACTTAACCACTACACCACCAGGGTTTCCTTAACGAGGACAGCATAGTTAATTATACAGTAGATTTTCATCTCATTCAGGTGTTAGATTTGCCTTCTGACATGAGCTGAAAATGGCATAAAGTCAAAACAGTTTTACAAAATTCGTTTGAAAAGTGACGCATTAGAGACTGGCACACAGTTTTTCTATAAAAATTCATCACATTTTTTTCCCCCTAACATTAGAATAGATCAGTTCTCTAAAAAAATTTCTTTAGTCCTCTATTTTCCTATTGTGCATCAGATGGAGTCATTGGATTTCATGTAGGAGTCATGTTTGAGGTAAAAGGTTTTTTTTCTACACTAGGCTCACACTCACTGAGCAAAGAGCTCACATTATGGGTAACTCACTGAGCAGAGAGCAGACTCAGGTCTCCCAGCTCATACCTGTTCTGGTGCAAATGGTCACTGATTGGAATTCTCAGGCTTAAGTTATTATTTTCTTTCCTTTGTCTTTGGAAGGGCACATAATTGACATTTTCAAAGTTCAGTTTGGTATGATGTGGCTGTTCTATCACACTGCAGAGAGGTCATGAAGAACAGGATCTGGGAAATGACTATTTCAGTGTGCATTCAAGGGATTATAGATGATCTATGAGAGAAGTCCACAGACTATATTAATGAATGGGGGCCAAATTTCAGAGCCAGGTAAGAGAAAGTTTCTGAAGCTGTTAAAGAAAGAGTTATTTAGTGATGGAGACTGTCAAGAACAGTGATCCTTAAACTTTGGTGTACATAGGAAGCAACTGGAGTGTTTGGGTAAAAATCGGATTCTAGGTATCATCCCAACAATTCTTATTTAGTAGATCAAGATGGAGATCAGAAAGAAGCACTTGAAATAAGCAAACAGGTGGTTCACCTGCTGGTATCTCAGATCATACCTTGAGGCACCAGGTCCTACAGGGAGAGAGAAGGAAAGATAAATAATATGCGTTGCGGTTAATATTGACAAGGAAATGTGTGAGTTTTCCTTTAAGGGGTAAAAGAATAAAAAATGAGTATCAACAAAGAGCTACATTTAAGTAGGAAAAAAAAAACAAGTCTTAATTTGAAGAGTGAAATAGGCTTTAATATGAGTTTTTAATTTAAAAAAAAAAATTTTTTTTTTTTAAGGAAGGGAAGGGGAGGTGGCAATGGAAAGCTTGAAGGGCATAGAAAAGGTCTGGAAGAGCTCCTATAGTTGAGTGACTATGACATAGCCCTGAATTGGATTAAATCTTCATGATTTCTTCTGTGAAATGATGAGATTGAGCATCCTGAACGTTGAGATCCTTTCCAACTATAAAAACTTTTACGATTCTTCTAGAAAAGTAGTCTCAAACTTTGTCAGCATGACATCTCTGTGGAATACCATGTGCCCCTATCTATAACAGTTATTGTAGCCTGTATTTTTTCCCAGAGGGGCAGAACTTTGAAAGGAAGTATTTTTGAAACTTCAGGAAAAATGATTTCAACTGCAATCTTTCTCCTTCCTTACTTCCTTCTTAACCACAAGAATCATTTTCATATGGAATGAACAATAAATTAAAGACAGAATAGCTAAACAAGAGCGATTAGCTAGTTTATATTTAGGCAGCATAAATTTTTGGAAAACTAGGTCTGCAAGATGACTTTGTCCTATTTCAGGAAGCAAATCGATTAGTAACCTGGAGGGCAAAGATTTACCTCTAAATTCTATCTTCCTGTTTTCTCCTTACACTGTGGTTTATTATTATTATTATTGGCATTTTTTTTTTTTTTTCTGTTTACTTCTCCCTAAACTTGACTAGTTGGTCTTATTGACACTACCCAGAATTGTCAGGAAAGTCGTTTTAAAGTATACCGCGTATCCTTCTTAAACAAAGAAAAAGAGATTCAGACAGGCTTTGGAGGACAGTTCAGTGGCTTTCATCTGTTTGGAATCCTATGCAGGATCAAGAATGTCTTTAAGACTCAGATGAAAGCTACACACTCTCTCCCCAGGAATATGTGTATAGATGCACATATGTACAAAATTTTGCATGCATATTCATACAAGGTGTCCGGGGATTAGAAACCTTTGTTCTGAGTTTAGATGTCAAGCTGATTTGCTCCGAAGTGACATGTAGTGAGGCCTTCTAGGTTGTACGTCTAATTGAATTTTACTCAGGCCGTAGGGGGAATCAAAGGCCAAAAATACAGTGGGCAGACAAAAATAGTGTTTATGTCTAAGGCTTCTGATATTGCCTAGGACCAAATGCTTCTGTTCATGCACTTTGTAAAGGGTACTAAAATTGCAAAATGCACATATATGCTGAGACAGTTTGCTTGTAAGTGGAGGGAATGCAGCCAGAAAGTTAATGGGTAGAGAGGAGTCCTTTCCGACAGCAGACTTGACAAATGATTGTTCCAAACATACCTGGAAACCCAACTACTGGGGGGAAATTGAGAAACAGGTAGAAAGGAGAAAGTTCCAGACAGGCACTGATTTTTGACTCCAAACCACAATCTAGAATATTCTCGTTTCTCATTATTTTATGGAAAGTTCTTCCTTTCCAAATGGTCTCGTGAATATTTTAATGTGAATTTTGTGGAGTTGGTTTTTGAAGTACTACTTTCTCAGGTAATGATCTGTGACATAAATATGAGCAAAAGAAGTAGCTGTTAGAGATTAGTGTAAAGAGGACTCAAACATTCTGCAAAAGTTAATAATAATTTAATCAAAAATAATTTCAACTATGAGTGAAATAAGGAGCCCTGGTGCTAACTGAAAGGTTGGCAGTTCGAACCCACCAGCTGGTCCACAGGAGAAAGATGTGGCAGTCTGGTTCCGTAAGGATTTATACCCTTGAAAACCCTGTGGGGCAGTTCCACTCTGCCCTAGAAGCTCGCTATGAGTCAGAATCGATTTCATGGCAATGGGTTTGGTTTTTTGGTTTGGCGAACTTGGCTGCTGACCAAAGGGTTGGCAGTTCTAACCCACCCAGTGGCTCCATGGGAGAAAGGCCTGGTCGTTTGCTTCTGTAAAGATTGTTGTTGTTGTGTGCCTTGGCCTTGATTTCAACTCGTAGAAACCCTAAAGGACAGAGCAGTACTGCAGCCACAGCTTTTCCTAGGCTGTAATCTTTATGGGAGCAGGTGGTCAGGTCTCCCCCTGCCCCATCCCCACCCACCCAGCATCTGGTTAAAAAAAAAAAAAAAAAACTTTTTTTTTTTTTTACAGCCTAGGAAATCCTGTGGGGCAGATCTACTCTGTCATATAGGATTGCTATGAGTTGAAATTGACTGGAGGGCACCTAACAATAACAACAAAAACAATGAGTGAAATAGAAAATCACAAAATATCAAGGACGTTATATACTGAATTAAAAATATCAGAGGCCATCAGTTAATTTGTTTTGCCAGCTCAACTTACTTTTTGTATAAATCAGAAAAATGCTTGTCCTTTCATCTCTGCATATATATATGAAACTTTCATCAAATCATTGTAATGTAATTTAATGATGCACTGTTACCAAAAAGGTTCAAATCCCTGCATGCCAATAACTGTAAACTGTCAAAGGGAGGATGCTATAGCACATATGTGTGTTTTTGCACTCAATTTAATGCCAGGCAAGACTAAGTCATATCTACTGGTGAATATTTAAATCATAGAGTAATATTCAATTGTGGACTGGCAAGTATAACAAATTCTGTGTATAATATGGTATTAAAATAGTTTTAGCATATATTTTCTTTTTTTTCTGTGAATGTTTATAACAGTGTTACGCAAGCTCTGCATTCTTGCATATGCTTATATTTATAACTCTTTCAGATAGATTTAAGTTATTCTTAAAACTAAAATTGAATTATTGGCAAAAAAATAAAAAATTCGGAAAGAAAATCTAGTGATGAGATTGGTCTGGTTTAAGATGAAATAACATGTATTATATTTAGAAGGTTATTCATCCACATTAACATAAACATAGGAAAATAAAACATTATGCCAGAAATTCTTCTACGAAATCACTGGAAATTTAAAGATGAGAAAATATGACAAGAAAGCTAAAGACAGATTATTCTTGTTGGGGATCATTTTTATGGCAATAAAAATTACTCAAATCCTCAGTGTGTTTATGCAGTGAAATTTTAAGAAGAATTCCACAGTCACTGCCAAGTTACAACATCATTTGAGACAAGACAAAGTGAGCATAAAAATAAGGCTTTCAAATTCTTTTAGAATAAATGAAACAGTTTAAGGTTATCAAAAATTTATGCAAAAACAATTTGAATCTGATGCTGAAAATGTGCTTATTAAATGACATTCTATTATATTGCAACAATTATACTGTATTGAATTCGTAGGCAACTCTGAAAATTCAATTAGTACATTGTCTGAAAATAAAGCTAAGAGAAGAATGCAAGAATGTGCATACAAGTTACTTGATTAATTAGTTTATAGGCTGACGCATGTGAAATCTTTGCAATCAACTGGACTAGAGAACAAATATTGAGCTCCCATTTGCTTGTTTTTGTTCTATACGTGACTTTAAGTGCTTTTGTTACTTTGTAAATCTCTAGACACAACAGAAAGACGAAATTTGTTTTGAAATTTTAAGAGAAAATTTAGCAAAGATAAGCATAAGTTACCTAAATTTTAGAAAATTATGCAAATGAACATGTCATTATAGCTCTAACTATATGCCGTATTTTAAAGCTAACTCATTTGTAAATATTGTGTAACTTAATATCCTATGAGGTAGGTATGATTAGTATCTCAAGAAATTAACTTATATCTCAAGGTCAAATAGTAAGTAAATGGGAAAAAGGCAGGACTCTAGTTCAAGGTCTTTAAGACTTCATACCTTATGTTCTTAACCATTATCATACTACTACTCATAATAACTTAATTGTGAAATAATAATTTCCTATTGATCCTCTTTCGTGCTTAGGAATCAGTTAAAATGTGTCATGAGATTTCAAGGCCTACCATGTAATAGTTTTAACATTACATTTAGAAACTGGTTTTCTACATGAATCAGGATTTTCTTATACATGCAAACTAAAATAAAATACAGAAATTAATTGGTTATTGAAGTTGAGGCTACTATGACTCATCCCTAACTCATGACTTAAAAATTTATATAAACACCATTATTCTTCATTTGCTAGAAGCACTCTCTTTTAATTACTTTATATTAAGTCACTATTTTAGACTTATAAAATATGGTTACACAAAAGTTAACATTTTCATTTGTTTTCTTCTTCTACAGTGGGGTTCAGTTTAAGATTTAATTTGCAAATCACAGACTTTATACAAAACATTTACAGTTACATCAAATTCTGTGTAGTCTTTTTCTCATGACAAAAACTTAGACACAACCAGAAGTCATTCCTAGTCCACGTCCTCACACTGAATCCTAGATTCTCGTCAATGCTCTATGCTGCTTATAACCTTGTCTCAATGTATTAAAACATTTAGATAATCAAAATGTTTTAGAAGTAAAAAAAAAAAAAACAGTTAAAGAAAATCATTTGTCTTTTCAAGGAAAAATAAACTTCTAGTCCATCAATAGCAGTATATTAATCATCTGTTAATCGATGATTTACTAGATATCAAAAGTAAAGGTCATTATTTTTCATTCTTATTTTAATTTCCTAACTCATTTTATATATTGCATTCCAGTTTTGTTGGAATCATATATATGTATACATATATGTATATATTACAAATTATGTACTTTGGACATGTTGTCAGGAAGGATCAGTCCCTGGAGAAGGACATGATACTAAGTAAAGTACAGGGTCAGCACCAGTTCTATTAACTAGCTATCAATATTATTCCTAAACCTCAATGAGATGGATTGACACAGTGGCTGCAACAATGGGCTCAAGCATAACAACGATTGAGGATGGCACAAGACTGGGCAGCGTTTTGTTCTGTTGTGCATAGGGTCGCTATGAGTCAGAACTAACTTGACGGCACCTAACAACAACAAATATATATATATATAACCCAGACTCAGTGCCATTGAGTCGATTCCGACACATAGCGACCTTATAGGACAGAGTAGAACTGCCCCACATAACTTAAAAATTTTGTTTATGAGAGAATATTTTTTACAAAATTATCTTTACCTATTATGGTACATGTACCATCATCTTACTGTAAGATTAAATCAATCTCTACTTCAAAAACAACCTTTTAAAAGTAATACATTCTTTCATGATAATAGTATCTGGAATTCTATACTTATTTTTCAAGGAGGTAGACCATCAAATATTTTATAAACTCTTAAAACTGCTTTTTATCAGTGGCAAATTATCAAAATAAAACCCTTCTGCCATTCATAGTATGTACCAAATTCAGGCAACAAATTAAGCGCAATGATTTTCTTTTTTATGTTCCTAATATCGCATGGCCAATTTCACATTTAGCTATGTCAGAATTAGCTGTGACCAAAATATGCAGAGCATCAATTTGCAATGGCTTGTAAATATAGGCCTACACGTTGTGGGATTGATATTTTCATGCACAACAAATCTGAACAAACGTATTTTCTTCAGTCATGTCAAACTCTGACACTGTCATTTTCACATGCCCTTCACAACTGAGACCAAGAAATTCACAGTTGGTAAAAAGACCGATTTGATAAATGACAGAAACTGACAAGACCTGCTTCAGATACCATTTTAGAAATGCCAAATTTATGATCGATGTGAAAAATATGTCTTGAAATATACAAATCTGTGGCTCCACAATTACATTTTTTAGTGATATTACGGTAATGTGTTTGTCTCCTTCAAGATAAAAAAGAAAATGAGCGCATTTCCCTCTTTCCCTACTTTAATAGTTAATAATTTACGCACTTGATAAGTTTAAGCGTTTAGTTACAAAGAAAAATTTAGCAAAGATGCCTGTTTTGAAGAGGAATAGAGGAGTGACAAAGAGGACACCTTGGAGGTGTCTTACTATCTGGATAACTTTTGACAAGTTGTTAAACCTCTGAGTGGAGTTATTAATCTGAAACATGAGATTATTAATGACACTATTAATATGACGCATGCTTTTATGGGAATTAAATTTTAAATCAATGTAAAATTACTAGTGCAGTCTGGATGGAAGTAGGTATTCGGTAAACATTCTTTCCTGTTCTTTTTTTAACTACATTTTCCCTCTAACACTTGATGTCCAATATGGTAACCACTAACCAAAAAGTAGGCAGTTCAAATCCACCAGCTGCTCCTTGGAAACCATATGGGGCAGTTCTACTCTGTCCTATAGGGTTACTATGAGTCAGACTCCACTCTGTGGTTTGTTTTTTTTCTTTTTTTTAGCCACATGAGGCTATTGAGAATTTTTCATTTGGCTGGTCTGAATTGAGATGTGTTATAAGTGTAAAATACACACTGGGTTTTGAAGACTTATTAAGAAAAAAAGAATGCAAAATATTCAATCTAATAGTTGTTTATATCAAATACATATTAAAACTATACTATTTTGGACATACTGGGTTTAAATATATTATAGTATTAAAATTAGTTCCACCTTTATTTTATAATGCACTGCTAGAAATTTTTAAATTACTTATGTGTCTTACACTTCTGTCTAGCATTATACTTCTATTGAATAGCAGATCTAGAAATAAGAATCAAGTAACCTGAAAAAAAAAAAAAAAAAGCCCAGTTCCGGCGGAGTCAGTTCCAACTCATGGCAGCCTCATGTTTGCAGGGTAGAACTGTGCTCCTTTGGGCTTCATGGCTGTGACCTTTCAGAAGCAGATTGTCAGGCCTTTCCTCCAAGGTGCTTCTGGGTGAGTCTGAACTGATGCCAGTCTTCTGGTCTGTAGTCGGGTGCCTAACCGTTTGTGACACCTGGGGACTAAGGCAAAGGTATGAGAGAAGGCCCTTGGATTTGAACATGAGACCACCTCCATAAGTTTTTATTTACATTCCTTGTAGAAAAGAACCATATTTTATTACAATCTTGTAAAAAGCAAATTACACCAGCTGGCAAACATTTTTTTGATTAGGCTTCTTGGAGTTACAGGGTGAAAACGAGTTTTTCTCTACTTGACTAGTAAAATTTTTTAAATTGGAATAAAGTAGAAAAAATCATATTGTAATCCTGGTTCTCTCTGCTTTGCACGTTATGACTGCATCGGGCACCACTCAAGCACACATCCCTTACAGCTCATGGGGCCAAATGTCTCCCTGAACTACTGAAGATTTATTGAGGCCTTGACCAGCCACATCCTTAACCTAGAGAAAACCATAGCAAATTTCTCAGGAGGTAGAGAAAGTCATAAGAAGAACTGCTAGAATCATTAGCTAGTCTGACCAACTTCTCCACACCGACATTTTTACGTTTCTTTGACTTTTTGATGTTTCTCCCCTTTGTGCACGTGCATGTGTATTTGTGTGTGTGTTTGTGGTTTACCATAGTGGCTACCCACAAAAGCCTTAAAAGAAAGGATAAAGAGCTTAAATTCTTGTTTTCAAAAGTAGCAAAGAAAATGGGAGTTGGGAAGACTGTCCTTCTCTAGAGCTGAATGGTGGGGGGAACTATCAACTGAAGAAGACTGAGTCGCTAGGACATAATGCAAAGTAAGAAATGAATGGAGATCATGAGGAGCTCATGGAGACCTGAAGACAGGCCAAAGAACTGAGCTGTAGAATGACCCAAGCAGGTCCCCAAACCCAGGCCACAGAGGCATTTTCTAAGATTCAGGGCTTGGCTTCTCTCCCTACAATCCTTATCTTTTTAAATATAGCTTTTCTGATTTGGTTATTAATTTAATGCTGATTATTTTAAAATATGGAAACCCTGGTGGAGTAGTGGTTAAGAGCTATGGCTTCTAAACAAAATGTTGGCAGTTTGAATCCACCAGGAGCTCCTTGGAAACTCTGTGGGTCAGCACTACTGTGTCCTATAGGGTCACTACGAGTGGGAATCGACTAGATGGCGACAAGTTTTTTTTTTTTTTTTGGTTTTCCTCTTAAATACATATTCATAAACATAAGCTCCCTCTTAAGTTCCAATCTGATATCTTCAAATGGCTGCTGGGCAGAATATCTCTTTCATTATGTTCTCTGCTCCCAGCCTGAGAGACTAAATTTCATTCAGAATTTTCCATATTAAGCAGGGGTAAGTCAACCTACCAGAGGCTCTTAAAAGACAAGCAGATAAATACATCTGCAGCCTGGATGGGGAGCTCCATGAATCTACATCAAGAAGAGTAGCTCACGGTAGACAGAAGGAGTTGCCCACTAAACCCAGAGCAGGAGAGGAAGGGACGGGAACCTTGAGATTTCTTAAAGGAGGAAATGAAGGCTTGTTTCTTGTTTCTTGTTTCTTTCACCCAATAGCATGTGTATGTGTGTGGGCACATATTTGCGTTCTCTGAAACAGTATTCAGCTATTTTGATACTGTTTCTGTGATCCAGTTTTCCCTACAAACTTGTGTCCTTTGGAGAAACGTGAACTACTTTTAGATGGACGTAGCTTCTAAATGTTGAAATCTCCCTTGGTCCTTTTGCTTTTGTCTTTCCCATTCAGATCTACTTATGCTGTTCAATTCTGTGGAATATTATACTTATTATTCTCACTTCTTATTAAGCAGAGCTTGGGATTCCATCAAACTGTCAAACCCAGAATATCGAGCTCCAACCCTGGTTTTAGTTTCAGCCAATACATGTGATGGAATGATTTCTGCCTACAGTGGCCTTTAAAGTTTCAATTTGCGTAGGTTTTCCTTCAGAACTGTTTGGAGATCTAATCCTGTCTAGTCCATCAGGCCCATCCTTCTGGGGCTGTAACTCTTCTCTAAACTTAGCCTGTTATTGAAGTCTTGCTGTCCTTGCTGGTCCTAAATTTCCTTGCTTACTTCTGATAGATTTCTCTATTTCTGTGAATGACACCGTACTTTATTCATTTACCCAAGCTGGAAAGCTTAGAATCATCTTTGATTCCTCCAGATTCCTCATTACCTGTGTAATCTTGGTTCTCTGAGGAGAAGCAGATGTCAAGACAGAATTACAAGTCCGAGAATTTTATTTGGGAAAATGCATGTAAGTGAAAATGAGGAAGTAGAGGGGGCAGCTCATTAGACCACAAAGCAAGTCTAATTCCTAGTAAAGGAAAGAAGGGAAAAGGTTGGGTAGAAGAGTCCTAGACTCTAGTGCAGTCAAAGTAAGGTTCAGTAAGGCCATCAGGGAGCCCTTGAGCCAAAGTCTCCTATCAGAGGAGTCCTGCATCTCTTAGGAATGAGTACGCCTCATTGGGCTTGCCTCAGAATCCTTGCTGAGCACAGTCACTGACTGGGAGCAGCCATGGGAGCCATAGCCTCAGCACAAATAAAACAAACAAACAAAAAACAAACCCACTACTGTCCAGTTGATTCCGACTTATGGTGACCCCTTAAAAAAAAAAAAAAAAAAAAATTTTTTTTTTTTTTTTTTTTATATAGGACAGAGTAGAGCTGCCCCATAGAGTTTCCAAGGAGCGCCTGGTGGATTCAAACTGCCGACTTCTTGGTTAGCAGCCCGTAGCACTTAACCACTACACCACCAGGGTTTCCATTCAGCTTTTTTTTTGTTGTTGTTAGCACAAATATGCTGATGGATTTCAGCGAGGCAGCTTCAGCACTTGGTTACGCTCACTGCAGTTGAAAATCTTTGAGGTGCCTTCTTATGGTCACTAGACACCACTCTTTTTTTCTCTGACCAATCAAATTATGAGAAATATTTCTTTTTACATAAATTTGAACAGAACAGAGCCAAGTACATAATCCTGTTCCACTAGAAATGTCTTTCCAGATCTGTATGTAGAGTATATTTTTAGAGCAACCATTCCAACAGTTAATGATTAGCAAATTGTAGTGGAATGGGCTGGATCTGTCAGCAAAGACATGAAATAAGACACTAATTATTTGTATTTAGTGAACCCAGGTTAGTTCCTACTGATCATGTGTTTCCAAATGTGCCTAAATCACATTTTAGTGATAATTTCTAAAACAATTTATGCAATTAATTTGAAACTTTCCAGGATATTATAGAATTCTTTGTTTTTTAATTTAAAAAGAAATCATCATAACATTGTTTTCCTTCCGCTGTATTTTGGATATCTTTCTGATTGTTCACAATTCCCCCAAGAAATAGTTCAGTGGCACAGAAATTTTACTTGCAAGCTCCTTTTGTAACCTGGAATATAATTTATCTGGGACAAAAATTTAAAGTCATTTAGGAAAAGAATTGCTTTCTCTCAATCTCTTCATATTTCTTGGGCTTCAATTTCCTTTTACTACCATTATTTTCACTCTCCTTGTCTGAGAAGATGGAATAAAATAAAAGTTGAGTGGTATGGCTTTTCTTTGTCATGCATTATAAAAACAACATAACTCTGAAGCAACACATTTATTTTCTCTGAACATAACTTCAAAACCCTATTTTGCTTTTCTTTAGCATTTCAGGCAGACTTCACTGCATTCTGGTTATTGACCTTTTAAAAAAATCATTCTTATACTTCTTTAAAAAAAAAAAAATTATTTATTTATTTTTTTATACTTCTTAAAAGTCACTCTTAAATGTTTGTTTTTGGTTACACTCCTTTCTTCTCTCTTTTCTGCATGTTTTTTAATTCAACTACCTTTTATCCCTGTCATGTTCCAATTATGATCATCTCAAGTCTATGCTCCTGGGTTCTTATGGAAAAATAGGAGAGAAAGAGAGAGAGAGCTTTCTGTCATTAGACTCAGCAATTGCAATCTCAATATTTTGTCACTTAATGTTTCTCTTCATCTTAATTTTTTTCATTTAAAAATTACATTGTGTATGTAAATAACCTCAGATTTCTTTTGTCATATTAAAAATAAAAGCATAAAGTTTTGTGTTTTTCTTCATATTTTATGTAATTTTTTAAAATATTGAAGATTTTGATTATAATTCTGAAGTAGAACTGGATTTGGTTCATTATCCAATGCCCAATCTAAGGAAATTCCACATAGTGTAGAAATAATATTTAAATGATACTCAAAGAAACCAACAAGCTGTTCAGTACTGTATTGCTCTGTAAATATCTTTTAAAGTCATTTTGGGGGGATCTTATTCAATAAGATTTGGAACATTAAACTGAAATATATTTTTCATTTTCCTATTGATTTCACTTAAAGGGCACTGATCAACTTGAAAATTTCTAGATATGCATGCTTGCTCCGGGTCTCAATGGATGAACAATATCTTCTCAGATTCTATCATTATAGGATAGTAAACCATGGTCCACAAAAAATGGAATCTTGCTGTCAATGATTCTTCTTAAAAATTGAGTTTTTCTTTATCATTCTGCTTTTAAAAAGCTTTTAATGACTTACTGATGAAGTCTAAACTCTATGACTGGTAGCTCAGGACCTTCTACATTATAACAGAAATAAATCTGCTCTTAATGTCTGTTAGGGATTGAATTGTGTCCTCCAAAAATGTATGTTGTACCTCTTAACCTCTATGCCTGTGGTTATAACCCCATTTGGGAATGGGTTGTCTTTGTTATGTTAATGAAGCAGGAGTAGGGTGTGTCTTGTGTCAATATCTTTTTGAGATATGAAAGGCATTAAACAAGCAAGTGAAGAAGAGAGATGGGATATGATAGATGCCAAGACACATGGAGATCTCCAAGGAACCAGGAAGCAGAAGCTGAAGAGGTAAGGACTTTCCTTTAGAGCTGACAGGGAGTGAAAGCTTTCCCCTAAAACTGGCACTCTGAATTCACACTTCTAGCCCCCTATGCTGTGAGAAAAAGAATTTCTGTTTCTTGAAGTCATCCACTTGTGGTATTTCTGTCATAGCAGCACTAGATAACGAAGACTTTTTAGCCAGTCTACTAAACTGCTTTCCTCTTTCTCTGATCACATGATATTTTACCACTTCCTCCTTTTTCTTCCTGCAGTTCTCTTTTGCTTTCTTTCTATATACCCAAATACCCACCATTCCATGAGTTCAACCGCTGCTTCCTCCATGAAAACTTTGTCCATGACTGCAGGCCATGTTGAGTTCTTTCTGCTCTGAATATATACAGCACTTATTGACTGGGCCCACTCACATGTTTTTTAACCAGAGTTGCTTAGTTATTTATCTCTTAACATGTTTTGTCTCAATATTTAGCTTGTAAAATTTTTTAGAGCAGTGAATGCAACTCACCCCAACCCAAACCCATTGCCATGGAGTTGATTCTGACTCAGAGTGACCTTATAGGGCAGAGGAGAACAGCCCCATAGGGTTTCCAAGGCTGTAATCTTCACTGAAGCAGACTACCACATCTTTCTCCCTTGGAGTAGTTGGTGGGTTTGAACCACTGACCTGTTGGTTAGCAGCTGAACGCTTGCTTAACCACTGCTCCACCAGGGCTTAAGGAAGTCACACTGCTCTGAAATCTCTCACTTTGATTAACTGTAGTGCTACATAAAATGTGAGGCCCTTTGTAAGCCTCTGCTGAAAACTCAACTGACTCTAGCTTAAGCAAATGAAGATTTCATTTTGTTTTCTTTTTTCCACATAGCAAGAAACCTAGGAAAGCTGCGGGTATTGATTCAGTGCCTCAAAGATCAAAACCCACATCTTTGTGACTCTCTAGGCCTTTTCCTCACGGGTGCAAGATAGCTGCTAGTTTGCCAGATGTCACGTTTATATTTAATATGGGCAAAATGATGGAAAGGAAAAAAAAATGTAGTATCCTAAGAACTATGTCTCATGGCCTACCTCACCTGCAAAAGAGCCTCGATAAGAAAATATTTGGGTTTTTCCAATTTTAAAATGGAGGTGCTCACAGGACAAGGGGTTGGGGATGGTGTCGTGTTAACCAAAAGTGTCTGCTACTCTGTTTTATTTTTTTTTTACTAAATATATGAACAAACAGAAATATACATTAGCTTCATATGTGGTTGTACTTGAGGGACTAAGAAAAATAGGGGCACACTGAAGAGGATATCAGTTATCATTCCCATTATACAGGTAAGAAATCAAGGCTTAGAAAATTTAGAGACTTGTCTGTGAGAGCAGAACAGCCTTCAAACTGATTCAGGAATTTTTTTTTTCTTGGAAGTCAGCAGCTAGCCTTGAGGATATTTCTAAATTCCAAGCCATATCCTCATTTGTACTTTTTGTCTTCCCAAAGTTCCCAAAGATTTAGTCTACTTATTTATTTTTCTCTAGTTACAGCTACATATGCTTCTACCAGGGATCCTCTTGTCCACTGAAAGATGCAGAGTCCTAAGGTCAAGGCTGTGGTTAAGCGAATGACACTTGTGTAAGTCACATACACTTTCCAAATTTTTTTTTTTTTACTTGGAGGATCAAATGAGCTAATGTATTGGTAAGACTCTTAAGATGTATAAAACGCTTTATGTGCATTTAAGCTATTTTTATTGGATTATGCAGCCAGCATAGGCTCTGTCTGAACCAAGTTGCCAGCGTATGAAAAACGTTGAAGAGGATTTTTGAACTAAAAATAAGTGTGTTCAGAGGGCACTGAAATTTTCAGAGGGATTGACTCAGGTAGCCAAGAAGTTAGCTACAGGAATGAAAAAAATTAAAGGGGGAGATGATTAAATAATCTATCTTCTGATTAGAGAAATTGACAAGTATGAGAAGTGATTAACACTGTATTTTTTTAAAAAAATCTAAAAGTCATTTGTATTTTTTTTTCTCTTTCTTTATCCTACCATGATCCTTCTTCATAAACAATGGCAAATTACTTAACACAGAGAAAACGTCAACAAATGCCCACTGGGGATCACAGAGGAAGAAAAAACATACTGCATTTATATCATGACTTAAATTACATAAGAACCTAAAGATCTAGAGATGATTACACTGTGCATAGCATGCTGCTATCTCTGAAATATTAATTTTGTTTTTACCAGAATAGTAGTTATTCAAGTATATCCCAATGTCAAACAGCATTTATGACATGTCATTCTTTGGTCCAGAAGTTAAACTAATATATTACATGGAAATTGTAGAACTAAATCAAAGTTATTATTTAATATCTACTAAAGAGTCGGAAACGACTCGATGGCACTAGTTTTTTTTTTTTTTTTAAAGACACTTAGTATAACATGTGACTACTATTTACAGGATCATAAAAATGACTTCTTATCTACAGTTTAACAAAATTTCATATGCAACAACACACTCGGCATTATGGATAGACAAAAAAACAAAATCCGAACACATTAAACCTACTTAGACTTTTTTAAAGCTCATTAATGTACTCTTTAAACTAGTGATGTATGAGAGTTAAATCCCAGCATTAAAGAAAGTGCTCTGCTGTAAGTTTCATCCTGGTGAAGTTCATTAAATCTCCTTAATGCGTCTGTCATAAGTCCTCTACATCAGGCAGAAATTAATATAAAGATGTTGAAATCATGTTCATCCTCTCAAAATGGTTTAAAATATGCTTATGCAGTTACTAAGTACGAGCAAGTCTTTTTATTGTAATAAGTAATTTGGAAAATACCCATCATAAATCATCTAAAAAACATCCTTGCTGAAAACAGAGCTTACCATGAGCTTGAAAATGTACTTTTGTTTTTCATAGTCTCAGTCTTATATTCTGATTTAGGTTTTTAATCAGACCTATTTTGGTAGATCAAAACTCACCCTAATCCTGCCCAGGGTCATACAAATTAACAAAGGATGGTATTTTGTACTCAGCAAGTTTTGCAGGGTAGAATGAAAACCTACTCGTAGGTTAATGATGTAGTGTTCTTTACGGTTAAATTTTCAAATGAAGAGTTGCTGCATCAAGTAGTGGAAATAACACTGGGCCTGGAGTTAGGAGAAGTGAATTGAAGCTCTTTTATGGCTTGAGTGACCTTGGGAAGTCGTCTGTCCTTTCTGAGGCTGTTTTCCTCATCGGTATGAGGAGATGATGAAATCTAACCCATTGCATCATGGAGAGGACTTTCATGAAAGCTTGTAGTTTAGTGCCAGGTTTCTACTAGTTATTCAGTATTTGTTTATTTATAATTTTTATAGGAAGCAGGAGAGGGTCATTCTCTGGAAAGGTATACTAAAATCTTTAATTTTAGTATTTAAAAGCCATGACTTTAATACTTAGCTATTTACGTACACGAGGAGGTCTAATTTGCTCTTTAAATTGATGGTATGAGTTTAGCTTTGCAAGGACCACCACAGTTATTTGACAGAATGATCCTGATTTTATTATTTTGCTTGGTGAAAAGTGTATGGACACTATATAAACATAGCAGGTTTAGTATATAAAGAAAAATTTACAGGTTTCTGCTGTTGTTGTGTGGCGTTGAGTTAATTCTGACTCATAGCAACCCTACAGGACACAGGGTTTCCTAGACTGTAATCTTTATGGAGCAGATTGCTAGGTCTTTTCTCCTGCAGAGTGGCTGGCGGAATGGCTGGTGGGTTCCAATCACCACCTTTCTGTTAGCAGCCAAGTGCTTAACCATTGTGCCACCAGAACCTCTAAAATGTTAGGTGTTTATTGTTGGGCTGAGAAAAAAAAGTAAAAGTTGTTAACCAGGGTTCTTTTTTTGCTCCCTAACAAATCTATGGCAGTTCAGCAACTCTATAACCATAAATTTCTACCTTTGGGGTTGCTTGGAGAGCTGGTAGAAATCATACAGAAAAATCTAGTTTGCCGGTGACCTCTAGGTTTCATTTCCCTAGCTGCTGGAAGAATAATGCATTTGAGAAACAATGTATTTAAGCTCCAGGAGATTAGAGTGTGAGTATGAGCCAAGACATTGTTGGCTGGGCTTGACGAGGTAACTTATTTGTGGAGTGGGACCAACAACTGTGCTGGAAACCTAGGTGATCTCGGCCTGAGGCACTGTGCTATAATGGTAGACACATGTGCAAGAAGATTAATGGGAAACCAGGCTTAACAGAGTGTTGAAGTGCTAAAGAGGAAACTCAAAGACCCTGTCCATCTGGATTGACCTTCAGGTTGAAACTAGGTAGAGAGAAGTACACTACATCCTTGTTTGCCTCGGAGTGTTCCTTAGTCACATGGAAAGCTGATTTTTTTTTTTCCTGATTTGAATCAACTCTGCAACACGAAATGTTAACAAAAACATCTAGCCTAGGGTGTAGAAATGTATTCAACACAGAAAGTCTTGAAAATATTTAATACTTCAAATAATTTTCCCTAGCCTCTGAGATATCTTGCACTAAAAATGTCTTTCTGCTGAAGTCTTTTCTAAAATATTAGTTTCCGCTTTTACTTTGTGCTCCCAGGACAACTATTCCTCTGAATCAAAACAGCTCCTTTATTTATTTTTTTTCTGGTTCTGAACTAACCCATCCTGAAGACATAAACAGCTAGCCAAGACTCTGTCCTGCATCAGACTCCCCCCGCCCCACTCTTTTCCTTCTTACCCCAAGGAGCAGTAAACATGAATCCTGACCCAAAGCAGCCTCAGAACTGAGAAGAGACACACTGCAGCCAAACAGTAAACCCACTGGAAAAAAAAAAAAAACACAGTAGGTGGAAATAAAAAACAATGCCTCAATTCGGTAATATTAAATGTGCTGGGACAGCAGTCTCCAAGAGCAAGGATAAATAACCTACATAATGAAGAATTAGTTAGCAGTGTTATGTAAATATTGTAGCAGCATCAATGAGGAGGTAAGCAGAAGTATTTTAAGACACTATATTATACCATACACTGTGCACTGTTTCCCGGTGATAAGGTTTTTAAAGCATCTTTATAAGCTCTTCTTCTCTGTTGTGACAGGATTATTTTTGCACCTTTGGAAAGCAACTGAAAAAGGAAGCCTGGGAAAAATCCTGCCAAACAAAGCAGCTGTACTCAAATAGCTTAAAGTATAAGAAAGAACTGATTCAAGATACAAGAATAGATCTAAAATATACAATTAAAACGTAAGTATAAATGATACTCTCATTTTTGTTGCAGTGCTGTATATATTCTTACTAAAGAAACCAAAACCAAACCTGTTGCTGTCGAGTTGATTCTGACTCATAAAAACCCCTTAGGACAGAGTAGAACTGCCCCATAGAGTTTCCAAGGAGCGCCTGGTGGACTCGAACTGCTGACCAGTGCAGTGAAATGTTAAAGGGTGAAGAGTGAATTTTTTTAAAATAATAATTCTCTTGAATTTTAAATAACCCCTGAAGCAGATATTTCATATAATAACGTCCCGACATGATAACAAATATGATGGATAAAGCTGGGTGAGTGCATAATGCAATATATGAATTATCTGAAAAGAAACAATACTAGCTTAAAGAAGTATTTTAGCTACTGATATCAATAAGTTGTGTGCCTTAAGATCCCCAGTACCGGGAGAAAAAGTTAACAATCAATTTTCTCCTCATATCCACCCATGAAAGCCTCAAATTTAGAAGGACGGGTCTTTAAATCTTTTCGAATTATCTAGATTTTAATATTTCTTCAAAGATAATCAAATCTTCATTTATAATCTCAGTGCACAAATCACTGAAATTTACAAATCCTAAATTATGCATTAGTTTATGAAATGTTAATGTTTCAATTTAATGAAATGGTAAAAGGTTAGATATTAGAAAAAAAATGAAAATATATTAATCAACAAACTGAATAATTAGGTAAAATAAATTGGCTCCTCTATACAACCAATTCTTGGTTGTCTGTTTTTATATCATTTGCCTATGTACATATTTTTTTATGTATATGTATGTGAGTATTACTCTCTATAGAGATTAATTAAAAGATACTGTCTTCTGTATATTCTTTTTCCCACTGCCATTAGTTGTGGTACACTCAAAACCAAAAAACCCAAACCCACTGCTGTCCAGTCAATTTGGACTCATAGTGACCCTGTAGGACAAAGTAGAACTGCCTCATAGGGTTTTCAAGGAGCGCCTGGGAATTCAAACTGATAACACTATGCCACCAGGGTTTCCTGTACACTCAAGAAAGACAAATATATTTCAACATTAGTTGTTTTTAAGTAAAGCAAACAAATGAAAGAAAATACTCACTGCCGCCAAGTCGATTCTGACTCATAGCACCCTTACAGAACAAAGTAGAACTGCCCTATAGGGTTTCCAAGGAGTGGCTGGTGGATTTGAACTTCTGGTCTTTTGGTTGCAGCCAAGCTCTTAACCACTGTGTTACCAGGGCTCCTTTTTAAGTCAAGAGACCACCAAAGCCAGGGTATGTCTGGGAGTAGAAGCCAGAATCCCAAATGTGCTGACTGGAAAATGTTTTGATTGAAATCAGATTAAGAAAGAGAGCAAGTCAAAATAGAGAAATGCAGTAACCAAAGAAGTCGAACTGGGAACAGTTGAACATAGAATGCATTTAGCACTGACAGTCAGGTGTCCAAAAATGAATCAAACATCTGGAGGCCTAAGACAGCAAGGTCAAGGTCAAGGGCTTAAGGAAAAAAAAAAAAAAAAAAATTCTTCCACATTGAAAAAACCCTGCTTCAGATGTTATTTATAATCCCAGACCTAAGAGCTGTTGAATTCAACTTTTAAATGACCAGAATGTGTCCAGTCAGTCTCTTTGAGTCAGCTTCCATGTTGATTACAGGGGATATTGCTTCTCTCTTATCTATTGTGACTAAAAACACTAACAAGACTGCACACAACGAGAAGCATTAGCTTTCTAAAATCTCTTCTCTCCCCATCCCACCCCTCATCCCACCCCCTGTTTACCAAACCAAATTACAATGTAAACAAGTTAAATGTTAACGCACTGACAGGAAAATCAGCAGTATGGGAAAGAGGTTGGTGGGTTTTTGTGAGATGGGCAGGACTCGAGTCTGAGGAGCAGCAGAGTCACTAAAGTTTACAGTTTTACTGAGATGGGATAGGGTGATGGATCTTGGAACAAGCTTTACATGATTGCTTTCCTGGGATTTCAGAGACATTTTATGAAGAGCACCATCCTTCGAGTCTTTGAGAAATCATTGAATAATGTCAATTCTACCTTACAACTTTGTTTTGTGTGGGACATTATTTTACAGAGCAAAACTAAACAACAACAACAAAAAAAACAATTGCCATTGAGTCGATTCTGACTCATGATGACCCCATGTATTGCTGAGTAGAACTGTACTACTTAGGGTTTTCAAGCCTGTGACATTTTGGAAACATATCGCTGGGCCTTTCTTCTAAGGCACCTCTGGTGGGTTCCAATTGCCAAATTTTAGTAAGTAGACACAAACCTAACCATTCATTCCACCCAAGGACTCCTTTTCACACAGTAGATGCTATCAAAAGAAGGCTGTTTCAATAAAAATTTCTACCGATTCGAATTGTGTTCTCCAGGGAGCTAGATTGGAAGAGCTACTGTAAATAAGTTGAGGGCTTGGTTAAAATTTAAATATTTATCACAGAGTTGAGTTTTGAATTTTCAACACAGGACAAGAAATGTTGATTAATTTGGGCAAACTCCCACCCTTCCAAGGCATCCAATGATGGGAAAAAGAATTTAGAAACCTGAATTATTCATGGAATGAATGGTAACTATTCAATTTTCCCCTTAATTTCAGAAATTAAATTTTTTTAAAATAATTTATATGGAAAGCATTTTCAATATAATTTACTGCTAAAAATTTAAAAAGTAACCCATGGTCACTAGTTATATAGCTATAACTCAGACAAAACTCTAGGCCAAACCAAGTTCTTCGTCCCCCAAGTCCCAACAGATTTTGTTCTAAAGATGGGCACGAGATTCACGCTGCGCAGTTAGAGGTCTTCACTGGGATTTTACATAGACGTTTCAGGAAATAAATGCTGTCTTCTTCCTCTGGGGGTAGCCATTCCAGGATATCTGAGCCTGGAATCAACTGAAGTTCAACTATCTCCCAATGGTTGGAAGGATCAAATTCTCAATTAAAAAAAATTAGGTCAAAACACAGAGAAACAAAGATGAAGAGCAAAGGAAGGAGGGGTAGAGAGAAGGGTGGAAAAATAACACCTTAAGAGGAGTGATGGGGAAGACAGGGAAAGAGGGAGAGGGAGACCTAATCCCATATTTGGATCTGTTGCTGTTCTTCCCAGCAAGCCATATAGTACTCTCCCCACCCCTTTTTTTCTTCTTTAGGCTAGTTTGAGTTGGGATTATGCCATTTAAAATTGAAAGTGTCTGGACTAATATGTTCCTTGAATAGTTTGTTCCCCACCCTCTCCCCCAGCCTTAGATATGCCTAAGTTTCCCCAACTTTCCAAGTGTTTGGCATTTAATTCAAAAACTCTGAAGTAAACTGGCTCGCTTATCTCTAAAATCTATGTTTTTCAGGAATTGATTTTAACAAATAATGGTGTGGACAATTTCCAAAATTTAGCTCCTTAAAGGTCACTATTATTGAATTTTTGAAACTGAAGCAGGTGAAAAATATCTCCATGCAAATGGTTTCTATAGTCTACAAAATTTATTCAAGGATTTTTTTTTTTTTTTTAAATCAGTGAACCTTGATAAGAGGAAATTAAAAACCAAACAAGTTTAGGATTCTAAATATAGTGTTTTAAAATGTTCTATTCTAAACAAACAAACAGGATTACTTTCCTGGGCCATAAACTAGAATTTCAGAGACACTGATGAAGAACACCATACTTTAAGTCTTTGGGAAATCATTGAATTTAATGTCAATTCTACCTTACAACATCTTTCGTCATTTTGCATAGGGCATTATTTTACAGAGCAAAAAACAAAACAAAAAACCATTACCATTGAGTCGATTCTGACTCATGATGACCCCACGTACTGCAGAGTAGAAAAACAACCCCAAACTGTCTATTTTGTGTTATGGCTCAATTTTAATATTTATTATTTAATCATGCTTCTATGAATCTACCAAATGAAATCTTATATGTTCTGAAGTCAAGTTCTTTCATGCAGTAAAATATAGTAATCCACTCTTTTTTATAATTTTATTTATAACAATATTTGTGCTATTTACTTGTAAAGGAATTTAATTTTTAATAAAACATTATCCCCTAAATGGGGCTGTTCTCTTGCCCTTCCCGGGTATTCCCCACATCCTCTTCAGTGCCCAGGGGAGGGACAGTTGGAGGACTGTTTACCAAAAAAGTGTCCAGCTCTGGGTGATTTGGTGGGAGCATTGGACAGGGGGAGGACCTGTCTGGGACAGATATTGACTGTGGCCATGTCAGAGATGCCCCTGGGCTGGGGCCTGGGGCTTGGGGTGCCCTTCTCCAAGAAGAAGTAAAAAACCCCATCATTTCCTTTCTACCTCAGTCAGAGGCAAAACTCTATAGAGTGCAGCAGCAAGGATCTCTTCTTTCCTAGAATTAGCCCTCAGGAAATTGAGGGGAGAAGGTGAGGGAACCTTAATAAAGTGTCTTGTACAAGGAGGGATGGAAGCCCTGGAGGCATAACTGATTAAGAGCTATGGCTGCAATCCAAAAGGTTGGTAGTTCAAATCTACCAGGAGCTCCTTGGAAGCCCTATGGGGCAGTTCTACTCTGTCCTATAGGGTCACTATGGGTCAGAATCAACTTCATGGCAACGGGTTTGGTTTTTTTGGCTCGGTAGAGGGAGGGGGAGGCAGCTCCACAAGCTATCCCAGTAAGGGTGCATTTTGATGGGAAGTTGGGAGGAGAGTTCCTCCCCTCTGACCTTTAAGCCAAAGGAGCCCTCTGAGCCTTTTCTGGTGCCATCTCCACCTGGGGAGCAGGCAGGAAGGAGAAGAACAGAGAGAGGTAATACTGTGCCCGCTAACTCACTGCTTCTCTTGCTCACTCACATATAAAAATTCCCTCATTTTTATGTTTATATATCCAGCAGGGCCAGGGAAGGCCCGGCTGGAGTAATTCACTCTTGGGATGTGTTCCTTCTAAAAAAGAACTTTCAAGAATGCCATATACTCTAATCAGGACCTTTGACACTGAGAAGGAATATACATATTTTATAAATCTTGAGAATATTCTTTATCTCCTAAAGTTACATGTGGATTTGTTCTTTTAAGCAATAATCACTCCAATACCAATTTTTCAATTTTTAGGTGCTTTGTTGTTTTCAAAACATATCTACATAGGATTATCATGAAATTAAATGAAAGCCAAACCCATTGCCATTGAGTCGATTCTCACTTTTAGCAACCCTGGAGTTGTTCCTATTTCTTAGAGAAGCAGAGGTTCAAAAGTTATGCTGTTTACTCTAAGTCACAGAGTTGGTGTGTAGAGCTGGGACTTGTTTATAGGTAGGGTCTGAGTGGGGTGGGAAAAGGGCAATGAGGGAGAGATCCAGGGAGGATAAAGCAGTGAAGACCTGTGTGCTTGAGTACTCTGCCTCCCCTCTGTCCCTGGCTCTGGGACTGAACTTCATAGGCATGTGGTTTGGCAAGATTATCTCCTTAGAGCCCTTCGTGGTTCATATCAACCAGCCTTCCTACTCTCAAATTGGCTGCCGTTTAAATCACTGTAACCCTCTTGCCCTAAATGAAAACTACACATAGAATCATCCCAGTCTCCCCTTCTCAGGCTTAACCATCAGGGTTGTTCTTCCTGCAGTCTGACCTATACCTTCCCACCTTGGGCTTGACCCATTTCATCCATGGGTTTTCGGTAGAGATAAAGTACAATGGAGAACTTCCCTGACTTACAGCCTAATTGCTAGAAGAGGGTTAGAAGAGGTTACTTTTTTTTCTTGAGGGAGATGCAAGTTTTATGTTACTACTATGAACAGACATTCTTCTCTAAAAAAATGATGGCAAATTTGAAGATCAACTAGATAATACTCACTACTAAAAACACATGACTTCATTTTATATACTGAGGGCATCTTATCTTAGTTATGCCAAAGAGACCTAAGATATCTGCCCACAATAATATTTACCCACTTAGCCCAATCATTCAATCTTGCTTTCCTTGATCCATTGAAAAGTCTCCTTTACTACAAATTTCACTTGTAAACATATTTGAATTTCTATAGTAGCACATTGGAGTCCTGGTAGCACAGTGATTAAGTGTTGTGTTCGGCTGCTAACCAAAAGGTTGGCCTTTTGAATCTACCGGCCAGTCCTAGGCAACCCTATGGGGCAGTTTTACTCTGTTGTAAGGGTCTCTGTGAGGGGGAATAAACTCGATGGCAACAGAATAGTGATACGTCAACCTATTTATTGATATAAAAACATGATATCAACATACCAAAAAAAGAGGTAATTTTCAAAACCTTCTGGTATTTGCCTCGATACAAAATAATGTGTTTCTACTGCTACCTCTTTTTCTTTTTTTAAATCAAATTTAGATAGTATCTGCCGGCTTCCTACCAGATATTGACTGTACTACTAAAGCCAAATGACAATCCAAAAATAATACTGGAACTTTAATATTTATTTTACTTAATATTTTATTTTATGAATTCTGAATACATTTTCAAAAAATTAAAAAAACTGGTAATGTTCAGACTTTATACAATAAAATGAATCACCAAAAGTGAAATATTTTACATATAAAAATTCATAATTATAATTGTACCTCTGTTCATTATGTCCCTACATTTTTCTTTGATTTCAACTCTCTCATCCCTGCCTTACGCCCAGTGGCACCCTGAGAGTTGCATCTGATGTGGCTGGTGCTATGGGGAGAATTTCATCAGTTTCCCACCATGTCGAGCTGCCCTAAGTGGAGTTTTGAAGGTCACCACCTTGGGGCAAACCCAATGCGTTATATAGATGTTTGATTTCTCTTTTGGATAACCCAGGAGGGTTGGTGTTTCCTGTGGCCTAAATCCTGTCCTTTCCATTGGGGAGACTAGTTCTCATTATAGGGTTTCTCCCAGAATGTCAAAGCACAACCTTTTTTAGTAAAGGGCGATGGGAGGGATCAGGGCAGTTGCAGGAGCTGAGAGTAGTTAAAAAGGACTGGAGTGGCCTGAGAGAAGCTCAGGGATGATGTGTGAGAAGCCAGGAAAGAAGGAAAAAGGAACAACTTCTCAAAGAGCTGAGAAGCAGCTGAACCCTCTGTGACATAATGATATATTGGCGTGTGACAATCCCAAGGTAGGTGTTGTCACTACCACTATAAAGATGAGAAGCTAGTTCTCCTATAAGTGTCCCTTCCACCAAATGCATACTTTTCCCTCAACTTGAATTCAAAATTTTTATAAAGTCAACACTTGGAATTTACATTACTACGGCCATAAATTGTGTTCATGGTTGAGCCAAATACTGTACGATACATTTATTTTCTTGTGCAACCTTTTGTTTTCTTTAGAGTTAATGTGTATTAGTTTCCTACTGCTGAGCAACAAATTATCACAAATCTATTGGCTTAAAACAACACACATTTATTTTGGTGGGTCAGGAGTCCTGAAATGGCTTAGCTGGGTCCTCTGCATGCAGTTTTACAAGCTATTGGTTGGCTGTGTTCTTATCCGGGGACTCTGCTGGGGAAGAACAAACTTCCAAACTCACTTAAGTTTTTAGTAGAATTCATTTGCTTATGGCTATATGACTAAGGTCTCTGGCTTATTGCTGGCTGTTGGAGAGAGGCTGCCCTCAGATCCTAGAGGGCAACCATAGTTCCCTCTTCAAAGGCAGTTCACAACATGGCAGCTTGCTTCTCCAAGGCCAGCAGGGCCATGAGAGCAAGTCAGCTAACAAGATTAAAAAAAAAAAAAAAAAATTTTTTTTTTTTTAAAGACTTTTAAAATGTAACATAATCATGGGAGTGTCATCCATCACCTTTGCCAGAGTCTATTGGCGAGAAACAAGTCACAGGTCCTACACAAACTTAAGGGGAAAGAATCCCACAAAGACACAAACACCAGGAAGTAGGAATTATGGGCGCCACCTTAAAGTCAAACTGTCAAATACTGATTCTTTTGTTTTATTCTTTTGCTTAATTTTTGAAACATCTTGTACATCTTCAGCCCCATACTCGCCAACGGAATGAAGAACACTGCCTTCGTGCTGGTCAAATACATTAACCCTCCCATTGCCTCTGTTTTTGAGAAATAACTTTTGGGAGCCCTCACACTTCTTGTTTCAATCTGGACTGCTGCTTTCTAAGCCTGTTACACAACTATCATGCTATCATGTTATTCCTTTTGTCTAATTCCTGGGTTTGATCCATTTTTCCCAGGATTCTAGGCCTTCCTTTCTATTGGTTTAATCAGTCATCTTGCTGAAGCTCAGCTTCCAGTAGGTTCTTAAGAATTGATAGGTGCAAGAAAATAAATATTTTTAGGTCTTGCGTAACAAAACGTGACTTTATGTTGACTTCACATTTGATGTGGCATTTTGGCTAGATGTTGATTTCTAAGCTGGAAATAATTTTACTTTAGAGTTTTGAAGGCATTGCTCCGATGCCTTCAATCTTTCAGACTGCTACCGCTGAGAGTGATGTTGTTTGAAAGTCTGAGTTCTTGTATGTGACCTTTGTTTTTATTTTTCTTTAAAATATTACAACATTGTAGTTAACCATGGGTCTTTTTTCACTGATTCTTCTTTTATAACCTAGAGCTTCAGTTTCTTCAGTTCTTGGATTATTTCTTTAAAAGTTTCTTCCCTTTTATTTGTTCTCTTTTTCTAGGAACTCCCATGAAAGGGAGGTTGGATTTCCTTAACTGATCTTCTCATTTTCTTATAATTTCTTTCATGTTTTCCATTTATTTATCTTTTTTTCCCCCAATTTTCTAGGTGATTAACTTGACCTTATCTTCCATTCCCTCTACTGAATTTTCAACATTTCTGCTATGATAGTGCTCCTTTCAAAGAGCTCCGTATTTTTGTCCTCTTATATTTTCTTTTTCACATACACGTGATAGTATTTTATTGATAGAATGTTCTTATGCATATCTGTGATTCATGAACTGCTTATATTTTTGAAAGTTTGTTTCTTCCTTAAAACTCCTTTTCCCTTTTGTGTGTCTGCGTCTGCCTTTCAGGTTAGAGGCTTTCCTTGAATATCTAAAGATCCTAAGCTAATAGTTATAAACTAAGGCTGAGACACTAAAAAACTGTTTGGAAATTCTATGCATGACTGGACCTTGTCATGTCATGGCTGGGTACTATTGAGTCGACTTTTGACTCAGAATGACCCCATGTGACGGTAAAACTGCTTCATAGGGTTTTCTAGGCTGTAATCTTTATGGGAGCAGATCAATAGGTCTTTTCTCCCATGGGATCAACTGGGTGGTTAGGATTGTGTCACTAGGGGGCTGCAATATAAAGTGACTGGGTGATAGTAGACCTCCTCGTTAGAGAATCCCTACATGTTAGTATCTGTTGTTTTTTTTTTCTTGGTTTGATTATTTTTTTCAGAGAGGAAGCCTCCATCCTCTTTTCTGGTGGTCTATCAGTCATCTGAGACCCAGGGTGGGGCCTCTTTATTTAGGATGGAGGATTTCATTAATTCTCTTGTTTCTAGTATAGCCATATCTTGGCCTACAATTTTGTGTTAGGTTCCTAGGGCCCTAGCACTCTGGTTCAACCTCTCTAATAAGTTAGCCTCATCTGATCTTCTGATCTTCCCGAGTAGGGGAGGAGAAGCTTCAGAAAAATCGAGAGTGTTTGGCTTAATCTGCTGAAGCAAGTTATCCAACAAACCTCTTGTTTTCAGCCTCTTCTTTTACCCCGGCTTTCAGAGGAATCTGGTGTATCAAAACCCTGAGTCTTTCCAGGATTTTGCTTTGAGAATCATTTTAGTTCTTATTGATGTCATTCTTCTGTGGACAGTTTTCTGTTTTTTTTTTTCCCCCCACCTATAAAGTTATCATAGCTTTTAACACATGTATAATACGGGTTCCCTCCTCACAACAAACTCTTCTAAAAATTAAATTTAAAAAATTAGGCAGAGTAGATTATTATCTATTAGCTGCATGCTTTCCACCATTCTGTCTAAATTATGCTAGATTTGTTTGGATTCATCTTAAGATTTGGTTGAGTGAATGAGAGCTAACAAATTGTTCTAATTTAACGGAAAAAGAATCATTTTCTATGTAATTTCTAGATGTTTTCTTAAGAACACATAAAAAATCTTAAACCTGAACAAGCTCTTCGGCTGAAATATCCTTATATGTTATTTTTTGAGAAGAGGCTTTTGTCATAATGTGCTGTCATGTCACAAATTGTTATTGTATTTTTCATTTTAATTGCTTTAATTTTACTGCATGGCTACCTAATATCTAAATTTACCAGAAAAAGACCTTAGCTAAAGTGCTTGTTTTTCACTCAGTGGTATAAGAGAAAGACGTAACCAAATAAACCAAGTTTTCTGACGTTCAATGTAGGATTTACAGATATGATCAATTGAATGGTACTTGGGCTTTTGTGAACCCAGGAACCAGCATTTCAGTTTATTTTGCAGAAATAAACAAGATTAAATGAGACGCAGCCAGTGAAATGCAAACACGTCTGAAAGGGCGGACATTGCTAGTTGCTTATCCAATAACTATTCTGGAATCGTTTAATAACAGAACCCGATATAATGAAGTACTTATTGGCCGGCTCCCTTAACAGTAGGGGTGATGATGTGACAAAATTCTTGCCAGTGAGAGGCACTCAGAAGTTGTGTGCAGAGGAGGGGGTTTTGAGGAAGTACTTCAAAGGGGACAGGCCTGTTTGTCTGAGGGACCCTTTGTCTTTTCCCTTTTATCCTTCCACTTTCTTCCTGCCTAGAACACAGTTGCCTTAGAGGTAAAGTAGCCATCTTGAGAACATAAGGGACTCCAGAACCCTGAATACTTTCTTAAACAGTTGCATGGACCCTGGACCTGGATTTCCTTTTCCTGTACTTCTAATTTCACGAGAAAATTCATTCCCTTTTTTCCCAAACTTTTCACTCATAATCTTTTTTTTTTTTTAATTGGGCTTAGATGAAGATTTACAGAGCAAATTTGTTTCTCATTAAACAATGAATACACATATTGTTTTGTGACATTGGTTGCCAACCCCACAACATGTCAACACTCTCCCCTTTTTGACCTTAGGTTCCCCATTGTCAGCTTTCCTCTCCCCTCCTGCTTGGTGTGCTCATTTAGTCTCATTTTCTTTTATGGCCGGTCTAGTCTTTGGGTGATGGGTGAGCCTCAGGAGTGAATTCAGTACTCAGGTAAAAGGGTATCCAGGTTTCTCCAGTCTCTATCAGACTAGTAAATCTGGTCTTTTTTTGTGAGTTAGAATGTTGTTCTACATTTTTCTCTAGCTCTGTCTGGGATCCTCTATTGTGATCCCTGTCAGAGCAGTCAGTGGTGGTAGCTGGGCACAATCTAGTCGTGCTGAACTCAGTCTGGTGGAGGCTGTGGTAGTTGCCTATTCTGTTAAGCCACCATAGTCAGATTCTCATTAAATACAGCTCAATGTAATTCCTAAGACGGACGTCTTCCAAAATTTCAGAGAAGGCCTAATGAATGTCACAGAATTATATGCCAGACTAGTTCTCAGTGAAAACTGTCTGTCTATATCTATATATATGTCTGTATTTCTATATGGCATTGGACAATAGTCAGAGCAGAATTTTGAAAGAAGGGAAACCCTTTTAGGTTTTCTGTGTCTTTCTGCCTGGAGCACTTCCTTTCTTTTTTATTGTGCTTTAAGTGAAAGTTTACAGTTCAAGTTAGTTTCTCATACAAAAATTTATACACACATTGTTATGTGACCCTAGTTGCTCTTCCTATAATGTGACAACACACTCTTCCTTTCGACCCCAGATTTCCTGTGTCTAGCCAACCAGCTTCTGTCACTTTTTGCCTTCTTGCCTCGCCTCTGGACAGGAGCTGCCCATTTAGTCTCATGTATCTACTTGAGCTAAGAAGCATTGTCTTCATGAGTATCATTTTATGTCCTACAGTTTAGTCTAATCTTTGTCTGAAGAGTTGGCTTCAGGAATGGTTTCAGTTCTGGGCTAACAGAGAGTCCAGGGGCCGTGTCTTCTGGATTCCCTCCAGTCTCAATCAGACCATTAAGTCTGTTCTTTTTACTAGAATTTGAGTTCTACACCCCACTTTTCTCCTGCTCTGTCAGGGACTCTCTGTTTTGTTCCCTGTCAGGGCAGTCATCAGTTGTAGCTGGGCACCACCTAGTTCTTCTGGTCTCGGGCTGATGTGGTCTCTGGTTATGTGGCCCTTTCTGTCTCCTGGGCTTGTAATTACCTTGTGTCCTTGGTGTTCTTCATTCTCCTTTGGTCCAGGTGGGTTGGGACCAATTGATGTATCTTAGATGGGGCCTTGTTAGCTTTTAACACCCCAGATGCCAGTCACCAAAGTGGGATGCAGAACATTTTCTTTCTTTTTTTCAATTTCTATTATGCTTTAAGTGAAAGTCTACAAATCAAGTCAGTCTCTCATACAAAAACTTATATACACCTTGCTTTTTTTTCTTTTTTACACCTTGGTATGTACCCCTAATTGCCCTTCCCCTAATGAGACAGCGCACTACTTCCCTCCACTCTCTCTTTTTGTGTCCATTCCACCAGCTCCTAACCCCCTCTGCCCTCTCATCTCCCCTCCAGATAGGAGATGCCAACATAGTCTCACGTGTCTACTTGATCCAAGAAGCTCATTCTTCACCAGCATCTTGTTCTATCCCATTGTCCAGTCCAATCCCTGTCTGAAGAGTTGGCTTTGGGAGTGGTTCCTGTCTTGGGCTAACAGAAGGTCTGGGGGCCATGACCACTGGAGTCCTTCTAGTCTCAGTCAGTCCATTAAGTCTGGTCTTTTTACGAGAATTTGGGGTCTGTATCCCACTACTCTCCTGCTCCCTCAGGGGTTCTCTGTTGTGTTCCCTGTCAGGGCAGTCATCGGTTGTAGCTGGGCACCATCTAGTTCTTCTGGTCTCAGGCTGATGTAGTCTCTCGTTTTTATGTGGCCCTTTCCGTCTCTTGGGATTGTAAATTACCTTGTGTCCTTGGTGTTCTTCATTCTCCTTTGGTCCAGGTATGTTGAGACCAATTGATGCATCTTAGATGGGTGCTTACTAGCGTTTAAGACCCCAGATGCTGCTCTACAAAATGAGATGCAGAATGTTTTCTTAATAGATTTTATTATGCCAATTGAATTAGATGTCCCCTGAAACCATGGTCCCCAAACCCCCAACCCTGCTACGCTGGCCTTCGAAGCGTTCAGATTAGTCAGGAAACTTCTTTGCTTTTGGTTTAGTCCAGTTGTGCTGACCTCACCTGTATTGTGTGTTGTCTTTCCCTTCACCTAAAGTAGTTCTTATCTACCATCTAATTAGTGAAAGCCCCTCTCCCTACCTGCCTCCCTCCCCCCACTTCCCCCCCATAACCATCAAAGAATATTTTTTTCTGTTCAAACTATTTCTCGAGTTCTTATAATAGTGTTCTTATACAATACTTGTCCTTTTGCAACTAATATCACTCAGCATAATGTCTTCCAGATTCCTCCATGTTATGAAATGTTTCACAGATTCATCACTGCTCTTTATCAATGCATGGTATTACATTGTGTGAATACACCATAATTTATCCATTCATCTTTTCAAGGGCGCCTTGGTTACTTCCATCTTTTGCTATTGTAAACAGTGCTGCAATGAACATGGGTGTGCATATATCTGTTCGTGTAAAGGCTCTTATTATTCATTGTTCCTATTTTTTATTCCATGAACTTTATCATTTTAGATTTTATATTTAGGTCTTTGATCCATTTTGAGTTGGTCTTTGTGCATGGTTTAAGGTATGGGTCTCGTTTCATTTTTTTCTGAATGGATATCCGGTTATGCCAGAGCCATTTGTTAAAAAGACTGTCTTTTCCCCATTTAACTGACTTTGGGCTTTTGTCAAATATCAGCTGCCCATATGTGGATTGGTTTATGTCTGGATTCTCAATTCTGTTCCATTGGTCAATGTATCTGTTGTACCAGTACCAGGCTGTTTTGACTACTGTGGCTCTAAAACCACGTAGAGTGAGGCCTCCTACTTTGTTCTTTTTTTTCAGTAATGCTTTTTTTTTCTTACTTAGCCGGGGCCTCTTTCTTTCCGTATGAAGTTGGTGATTTGTTTTCCATCTCATTAAAAAGTGTCTTTGGAATTTGGATCGGAGTTGCATTAAATCTATAGATCACTTTTGGTAGAATAGACATTTTTACAATGTTGAGTCTTCCTATCCATGAGCAAGGTATGTTTTTCCACTTATGTAGGCCTCTTTTGGTTTCTTCCAGAAGTGTTTTGTAGTTTTCATTTTATAAGTCTTTTACATCTCTGGTAAGATTTATTCCTAAGTATTTTGTCTTCTTGGGGGCTATTGTAAATGGTGTTGATTTGGCGACTTCATCTTCGATGTTCTTTTTGTTGGTGTAGAGGAAAGACCCAGATGATTTTTGTATGTGTACCTTGTATCCCGATACTCTCGTGAACTCTTCTATTAGTTTCAGTAGTTTTCCTAAGGATTTCTTAGGGTTTTCTGTGTATAAGATCATGTCATCTGCAAATAGAGATGCTTTTCCTTCTTTCCTACCAATCTGGATGCCTTTTATTTCTTTATCTAGCCTAATTGCTCTGGCTAGGACCTCCAGCACAATGTTGAATAAGAGTGGTGATAAAGGGCATCCTTGCCTGGTTCCCGATCTCAAGGGGAATGCTTTCAGACTCCCCATTTAGGATGATGTTGGCTGTTGGCTGTGCAAAAATGCCCTTTATTATGTTGGGGAATTTTCCTTCTATTCCTATTTTGCTGAGAGTTTTTATCATTAATGGGTGTTGAACTTTGTCCAATGCCTTTTCTGCATCAATTGATAAAATCATGTGATTCTTGTCTTTTGTTTTATTTAGAACATTTTCTTAATGAACTTTATTACGCTGATTGACCTAGATGTCCCCTGAAACCATGGTTCCCCAGAACCCTGCCCCTGCTACACAGTCCCTTGAAGTGTTTGGTTGATTCAGGATACTTCTTAGCTTTTGGTTTAGCCCAGTTGTGGAGTACTTTATTGCAGAGCAGGGACACACATCGAGCCCAAGCAGGGCAGCAGCGTCACTGAGCTGAGCAGGTAGGGATCAGAGTAGGAACTGCTTAAGTGGGTGGAATTCGATATGAGAGGAAGCGCTGTACCAATGGGGCTCCAGAAATGTGTATGGTATCCCTATGGGTCCACTTCTGAGGATATTGCTGTAGGTGTTCAGGGCAAGACTGTGAGGCCTAGCAGAGAGCTTTTGCTGCAGGGCTGGTAGCTGAAACAAGGTGCCAAAGGTTACTCAGTGCTGGAATGTTGGTGTTCAGTGCCAGGCAGTGTGGAGAGACCTTGATGAACAACTTAGACATGTTTCAGGGAAAGGCTAGTTTAGGGAAAACCACTAGAAAAGAAAGGGCCATATTCTAGGGCCCAAGACAAAACTGAAATAGACTCAACACAACAAAACATAAAATAAACTGTACTGAATCAAGAGGACCTGGCAGTAGTTTAATTGCCAGCCAGATAGAACTCTGTCAGAGAGATACAACCATTTAAAGGAAGAAAATATGATGCGTAAATTCAGTCAATACACACCAGGTAGGTGTGAGTGAAGAATGAAGCTGGGTGGTAGGGGTCAGGCTTGAACAAGAAAATGATCTGGGGCAAAGTCTTGACCCACAGCAGGAAGATGACTGAAAGGCAGTGGTGCCGTAGGAGTTGGAATCTCAACAGGAAGGTAAGTGATTAGGGAAGCAGCCCAGGCCAGTGGTCCTAGATTGAAGGGGACTGAAGAGGCATGAGAGCTAGGTGCAACATGTGTGACCCTGTACCAGATTCTTTCACAAAGGACATTATTGGGACTTGAATGGATTACAATGTGAACGATACATGCCAGTTCTTGCAAATTTTCTGTAAGTTTAAATATTTTTTCAAAATTAAAAATGAAGACAGAGAAATTGGCATCTTTTGGACATTTTTATTTGTTGACAATAGATCTGATGCAAAAAAGTGAAATAGATTATGCTAACTCTTAAGTTTAAAATAGCACAATATATTGTACACATTTACTCTGGATGAAGGTGAATTTTAATCCTTAGCTCTTAGACATATATCAGTGTTGTACAGATACACATATTTGTTTTAAATAATAGGTTAATAGAGCGAGGGGTGGATTAACTAGTAAACACTGTATGTACCTGCTTGCATTGAGCAAAGTACACACAGACTTATTTGTGTTGACTTGCTAATTTGTGGTGAACAATTCACATGGGCTTCACTACAGTGGGGGCGGGGGGGAGAACAGGTGAAATTGTTTACTGCAGATTGGTGGGAAGGCCCATTTGCGCCTATGTGTACCTTGCTTAAGAGCCCTGGTGGCGCAGTAGTTAAAGCTATCACCTGCTAACTGAAAGGTTGCAGTTCGAACCAACTCAGGGCAATAAGCGCACGTGGGGGTGGGGTACCTTGTTTATTGGGTAATCCGGCCCTGAATAGAGCCAATAATTAATTCGAGGCTAGAGTTTGGAGCCAATAAACCTGTAGCCAAAATGAAGGCACTTTTAACAACCAGTGGGGGGAAATGCACAGGTGTCCCCTCAGTTCAGAGTAGATCGACAGCCAGGTGCTTGTTGATGCATTGTAAGCAAAGCTGGGAAATGCCAGGGAGGCTTTTCTGAGAGCTTTCTAAGCCCTCAGAAGACGTTGCCAAAACTTGACTCAAGTCACACTGGCAGGAAGCACAAGCTCTCGAAAACTACTTGCCATCACTCCAAGGGCCATTTTAGGTTATTGGGTCTCACCCAAAAGATTCTCCTGAAGTGACCTATGAGGTACATGAAGCCCTGTAGTCTCCTTGTGCTGCTCTTTCCTGCACAGAAGATGTCTCATGGCACCTGACAACGTGGAAGCAATGGTGGTGGCTGTGGTCAGGCGCATGTGTGTGGACAGGGGCATTATAGCATATGGGAAACCACACAGATTGGTTAGAATCCCTGAGGAATGATCTTCCTTCGTGGGTACCTATCAGAAGCTCTGTAATCAAAAGCCTCACTCAGGTCTTTCCATGTTGATTTCTTTATCTGTTGCTTTGCCCAAACTTATTACAATGTTCAAAACAATCATATGCAACCTGCCACTAATACTGTTCACTAATAATCATGAAAATGATACTCAATGTTTGTGAAGGGTTAACTCTATAATATGTAAGTAAACAATGAAACCTCAATTATATTAATGGGCTTCAGGTCATCCTTTGACTTATTTTATTTTTCACAATTTTAGCTTCAGGAGCAATGATTTGTATTACTCATTATCTTTGGTTCATGACACATTTGCATTATCATTTTTGCCTTTACATAAAAACATTTCAAATTTAAATTGTTTTGTAGTAAAGACTTTGGCTGCAAGGTCCTTCTTCTTGTCCTCTAAATCACTCTAATTGTGCTTATACCTAGGATTCTGTGATTCTTATCTTCTCTACTCTGAATCAAGAGTTTATATTGCCCCATATAAATAATCCAAATACCCTAGGTCTTACAGCTTGTGACTATAAGGAAAGGTAGAACTTTCTTTTTTTAGCCAAAGTGTAATGAGATGTATCCCCCGTTGGACTGACTGCCTGCAAATAGCATCCTCCGAGTGTCTCTGTTTATTTTTAAGATTCCCTTAGGGAGAGTCTCTCATGTACCCCAAACCGGCCATCAAATGAATTCGTCATGCCAAAGCCTCCTTATTCTGCCTCTTCTATTTCAGTTTTCGCTTGTTCACATCTGCTGCCTAAAGAGCTGCTTGTAGTGGCTTCACTGCTATCAACACCTACCAGGAGAACATCAGTGTAGATGCCAAAGTTATCACTTCAGCTGCTTCTAAACATCTCCTCAGGATGCCTGAGCAATTCATGGTTCCATGTAAAGCGTGGGGTAGTGTTTCTTTTTCTACTTTATGACACACCCTGTCCACTGAGTCCAAAGCAGCTTTATTTGGGCCCAGAACTTGAAAATCTTGTCAGATTCGGCCTCAATCTCTTTGCCCACAGAAGTTCTGAAATTGGCCTAGATAATAAGTCTGGGACAGATAGATGATAAATTCCTCTGTTGTGCTACTGTTTTCCCACTGTCTCAACTGCAAAGTCCCTCCATTCTTTTCCAGTTACCAAATATAAGCTTCCATCTTGTCGATGGATGCAAATGGATACTAGTAAGTGAGAACACAGGTGTTCTTCGTACTAGTCGCTTCTAGCATCCAGCACAGTTAGCTAAAAAATGCCCCTTTACAAGTGTTTTCAAAGTATGATTTAGCAGTACACAACTTAAAATGAAGTTTAATACATAGATCTAGAAAGAAGAAATTTAATTTCTTATCCATAGAACGCATTTTAATGCCCTGGCAATACAGTCTGAAAGAACATAGAATCTCTTATGAGCAAAGTAGACGAATATAAGTTCCCATCTCAACTACCTCTAAGGATCTTCCTCATGGGAATGCTATGACACTGCCATACTTGCTTCCTACTTGATTGGAAAAGTCGACTATTAACAAATGACAGGTCTCTGCTGTCCCAGAGCTCCATCTCTGTTATGGATGGCAGCTGTTTGACATTCTTTAATGACCATGGTACTGGTGCTAGTTGCTATCTTTCGTGAATTGCGATGTCGATTTAGTGCCCGTTGGTTCTGTGTTTGAGCAGAGTAGGCCCCCCATCTTGATCCCTAAACCTGAATTTTCCTTTAAACAGTAAATTTGGAAACTGAAAGCTTCTGCTTAAATTAAGAGCAATATATTCAGTTGACAGGGAAAAGGGTAGTCATGGCTGATTCTGGCAACTAAACATCAGAAAGTTTTATAGATGGGGGGAAGAATGGGATCTCTACTGAGCAAGGCTTATGAAAAATTTTTTTTCATAATTCTGTCTTCTTTGAACACTTATTTTTTGTTAATTTACTTTTTTGATAATAATTGTTGTGTTGCTACCATGTATTTGGCAGTATCTGAAGCTATAGGGGTAAAGATGACTAAGAGAAAAGACCTGCCGTTATCAGTTTTAGAAAATTTGTGGCAATAATGTCAAAGACGGGATGGAAGAGGATGATGTGAGAGGCAGGGTGACCTAACTGGCCATTATAGTGCCTAGGCAAGTAGTGATATAGGTAGAGATGGAAAATAAAGAAGAGAAGAGAATAAATTTGAGAGATGATTCAAAGAAAGAATTGGCTAGTGGTACGGTGGTTAAGAGCTCAGGCCGCTAACCAAAAGGTCTGCAGTTCAAATCCACCAGCTGCTCCTTGGAAACCCTAAGGGGGCAGTTCTACTATGTCCTACAGGGTCACTATGAGTCAGAATCGATTCGATGGCAACAGGTTTTTTTTTTTTTTTTTTGGTATTGGGTATGAAGGATGAGGGAGATAGAGGAATATAAGATTGCTTCTAGGATTTTAATTTCCTGAATGGTATCATTTTTTGAAATAATGTTTTGGGAGGTAAAGTAGGTCTCTGTAATTATTGTGGTTAAGGCAATTTAAACAAATGAAATAGATCAATTTCAGGCATCATGAGAATAAATAATTTCATGATGGCCTGTGTTTGTATGTGTGTGTGTGCATGTGTGAATGTGACTGGCAGAAACAGTGACCTAAATTTCCGTTGTTTAATGTCAGTTTATGAAGATAGCTGAAGCACTTGTCCAAAACTCAGCAGAATCCAGATGCTCATAGAATATTTGCATGACAGTGTTAAAGTGAAAGTGGTGTGTGGTGTGAGTCTACTAGGAGATAAACCCCAAGCTCAGTTAACAGCTTACCTTGGCATCTTCTTTGAATCTAAATTCTATCTCCCATAGAACTGGTTAGGTATATCAGGATATTATATGGAGAGGAACAGATATGCAGAGAGTTAGGCACACATGTGTGGCCAAATTTTGTATATACAATCAAGTAATACTGAGATAGCCTTCTAATCTTAACCTCCAAGTATTCATGTCTGAGTCCTAGAGGTTCAACTAAAACGGAAAGAGTGTATCCATAAATACTCTAGACAGTACTGGAAGAATGTGTGTAACTCAGAGCAAGGGTGTAAGGAATTCATTCACCTCAGCAGTAAACATAGTCCTGACCTGGCGTGCTTTTGGCACTCACTGGCTGTGCCAATAGCTTTTCAGTGAGGTTAAGGGTAGCTCCAGAAGCTTTGGCAGCAGAAGTAGGAAACCCCAATTTGGTGCAGATATCAGGTCCCTCAATATTGGAAAGAGACACCTTGGCACAGGTACAGGCAGACATCACACACAATGTGGGCAGAATGACTTGGATGAGCATAAGCAACAGTGTCACAACATTGCCACTGATCGCTTCAAGGATTCTGAGCCAGAAAAGGAAAAATGACCAATGCCACAAGGCAGTTGAAAAGAGATTATTAACGAACACATGCCATATACTCTCCTGATGATTCCTTGACGTGGGGGTGAGGATTGACATAATTTTCTGTAGGTAAGTTTACACTTACAACAGTTATGGCTAAGCACAAGAAGCCACACAAAATTGGATATGCCTTGGCCTGGTCAAATTCTCTGGCAGTTGTTGGTCTGGTTTGTGATCGAAGCGACAGAAGAATATCAAAGCGTTGTCTTTAACAAATGACGTTATACATGCCAGACTTGGTGACATTCTTTCCAATACCCTGAAGAAGGAAGAATTCATAATTGTGACATTTTTCTTCCAGTGTACAACCAAATGACACTACTATTATCTTCATAAGCTGCCAGACTCTGGTTTTCTTCATGTGTACAATATCAAAAAGAATGTTTTAATTTGTGAGGGCCTGTTGGAAACATCAGTGCCATGGATGATTTCAAAATAGTGAGGATTTTCTTTACTGAGCAAGCCTTTGGCTAGGGAAACAAACAATTATAAACAAAACATAAAGAAACAGTAAAACAAAATCTTAGTACATTGTGCCCCAACAAAGCATAAACAGGCTTGCCCACACATCTGAATTTCCTGCCTTGGAGAAGTCACGTATCATTATGACTCTTCCTCATTGCTTTTGACGTAAGGATAGGCTGATGTCAAAGACCTTGCCAGCAGTCCTGAAAAGGATCTTGTTTACTCTTATGAAATACATCAATTTCCTCAGAGTCAGGTTCTTTAATCATAGAGTTTTCAAGAAATTTTGCCAAAAAATTCAAGTATAACAAAGTTTTTCTTGTCCGTGAAGAAGTTCGTTTCCTTTTAAAATGTTCCACTAAACATTAAGCAGAAGTCTCATTTCTTTTGGGATAATAGGAACACCCATTCACAAAACAGTTTGACAGAAGTCCATTTATGAATTGGGTTACTTGGCAGACATGTTGGCCCTATGAATAAGGCTAATATTTTGATTCAGGGTCCTGCCATCGTTTGTGAATGCTGTTGAAAACAAGGAGCTTTGTGGTCAAGTTTTCATTCTGCAAGAGGGGGATGGGGACCATAAACATACAAATTTTCCAGTTAAAGAGGATGTACTTCTAGAGCCTGGATTTGAGAGACACAGTCTTGTCATTTTATCCATTGTCACACATCTTTGGATATATCAAAGTACTAAACAACTTTTTTTTGAAAGTTATCAGTGCTCCAATGACCTTAACACGGTAATATGGATTTCTTTTCTCTTCTTGCTGACATAGACAGGGTCAGTGATGCAGTACTTGCCAAAATTGACCTTATTGACTGAGGGATGATGTGACTGAAATTCAACCAAAGGGTCTTAGGGAATTTTTTGTTTCTTCACACAGTTTTATCCTCAACTGGCAAAGACAGTAATGTTTATTCTTTTTCTTTATAATATGACAATGTCATTTTATACTGTGAGTTAGGGATTTCACTACTTCTTGCCCCTGAACAATAATAACAATCAACATAACAAATTATCGGATATTCAAGATGTATTATCTCTACCAGTGTCAAGGTAAATTTAAACATTTTAATCAACTTTCTTATTGAAATTTACTGTTGAGAGGAATTAGTTTTCTTTTTATTTCCACAATTTTTTTCATTTTATTTCAGAAAGTAGCCTTTAATTTTGATCTGAAAAATGAGAGTAAAAGAAAATTATTCATTCATAAAGTGCTTTTCATTATTTGCATATGTGAAGAAAATTAGTTCCTAACGAAATAAAATAAAATGTAAGCAAAGTCAAACCCAAACTTCTTACCTTTCTCATTCATGTCACTTAGTGTAGTTGCTCCTCTGGCACTTTCTTTTAACTGTCTCTCAAATTTCCTCCACCTTTTTTTGATGTTTTCCTTTTTATTTTAAACTCCTGTCTCATTTATCCTGATCCTACATCACAAAATTCTCAAGAAATCTCCCAGAGAAGACTTTCCTTGAAGGAGAGATAAGAGAAAGGAACAGAGAGGGTAAAACCAGAAACCATTTGTGGGGAAGGGAAAATCCTGAGGATATTCACAAGTTAATTATTTTGAGTTTGTTAGCTTTTAAGGAAAGCACAAATGCAGCAACAGTCAGAGGGAAACTAGGGGGACATGCAGGGTACATTTTTTTTTATAGTTAAAGAATTTTGAGTAGAATTACAGAAAAAGAGTCTGTTGAGGAAGGGCACGTGGGCAGGCAAGGGAAGACTTGATGGATTATTATTTCTGAGAAGGTGATGGGACAAGATATAGCTAATCTTTGAATGTCAAAAACAGGCATTGATAAGTAGGAAATTAAGGCACTTAATGCCTGGTAAAATGTATTTTTCAGAGAACTACAAAGAAAGGTTTCTCTGGAGTAAGGAGAAGTAGGAATCTTGGAAGAAGAGTGAAGGTTTGGAATGCTTTAGGAGAGAGTAGGAGAGGGAATTGAAAAGCTTTGTTGCTCTTAGGTGCTGTCCAGTCGGTTCTGACTCATAAAAAAAAAAAAAAAAAAGACTCATAGCGACCCTATATAAAACAGAAGGAAACACCGCCCAGTCCTGCGCCATCCTTACAATCATTGTTATGCTTGAGCCCATTGTTGCAGCCACTGTGTCAATCCACCTCATCGAAGGTCTCCTTCTTTTCTGCTGACCCTGTGTTTTGCCAAGCATGATGTCATTCTCCAGGGACAGATCCCTCCTGACAACATGTCCAAAGTATGTAAGACACAGTCTCACCATCCTTGCCCTGAAAAATTTTAGTTTTGAAAGTTGAAAAGGAAATGCCTCAAACAATCTTCTTGCCAGAGTTGCTTCTCTGGTCCTGTAATTAGCAGAGAACGATAATCAAATAAGAACTATGAAGAAGATGTACTACATTTTCATCATGAAGATGTATTTTTAGCTCCTTCAACTGAACTGTTTCGATCTGAAAAGCAAGGAGGTATCCTAGAGCTGGAGAGATTTTTTTTTTTCTTTTTTCTTTGTTGAAAACTACCAAATGCAGTCACATTAGCTGCCATAACAATTGCAAGAACTTCTCATTTCCTTCAAGTGCAGGCAAATGGAGGATATGTGCAGTATTTTATTTTTATGGTCCTACTTTCAGGCAGTGTCAGCTGTTTTTAGATTGACAATAAAAATCCTTATTGCTGGGGGAATTATATTTCAGAAGTTTCTTCTCAAAGTTTTCTCTTTGAAGAACAGTTTGGCAGAGAAGGAGAGAGAGACACAGAGACCGAGAGAGAGTGTCTGCGAGCGTAAGCTGTTTGAACAGTTCCACTAGAGCTTAAGCATCCAGTGTCGTTGATGTAGAGTGGGAAACAAGCTGCACATGCAAGCAAATTATTGGTTCATTTTATTGATTTCCCAGTTGTCCAGAAATATGGCTATAGAGGTCTTTGTTTTCATAACTCGTTTTTGTACCAGAGTAATGCTATTCAATAAAATTCTCAAGCATAAGGATATGCTTTTTTGATATTCTATTTCTCTATCTTTTGGCATAAGAGGTAGTGTCAAATATATAAAAAGCCTTTGCTCACTTTTTGGCTTTTTGTCATTTCAGACAGCTCACTTAATTATCAACGTGATACATAATTCTTTCATCAATCTGTCCATCCATCAGCACCTGTTTATTTGAATGCCTACTATATACCAGGGCTTGTACTGAAGGCTTGAAGCTGTAGAGATAAATTAATAAATCCAGTTTCTATTTTCATAGTGTTTAAATCTAGTCACCATTTCTTTCAAAGGATAGTTATGCAAATATAAGGTAGGTGTGTACTCAAATTTGATATGTACAGTTAACCTGGGGAAATGAAACAAAAGGGTTCTCTATGTATCACCAAAGAATGATTCCCGATGTAGCAGGCAAGGGATTAGTACTGTAACAATTAAAATAGCTACACTTATAAAAATACATGCTAAGAACAAGATGATATTTTTGGTATTTTATATACATCACTTCTCTTGCCAACATTATGAGGTAGGTATTATCATTTCCATCTTTCAGATAAGAAAACTCAGCAGAGAGAGATTTCATGCCAAATACTCTGATTCCAGAGGCTGTGCCTCATACCATCAAGAAAGAAGTGCCGAGAGCAGAGCACATCCTTTGGACCTGGGTTTCCTGTGTGGAGAAGCTCCTAGACCAAGGGAAGACCGATGACAAAGACCTTCCTCCAGAGAAAAAGCCTTCCTCTGGAGCTGGTGCCCTGAATTCAAACAATAAGTTTCCTTTGTTAAAGCCATCTACTTGTAGTATTTTTATTACAGCAGTGCTAGATAATTAAGACACTTGCCAACGTTATGAGGTAGGTATTATCATTCCCATTTTACAGATAGGTTAAGTAAATTGAGCAAACAGATTTCATGTCAAATGCTCTGATTCCAGAGATTGTGCTCTTTCCTAATTTGCTTTATATTACTTTTGCATGTCCAGCACATAAAATTGTGGAAGTAAAAATTTACAAGTAAACTGAAAAGAGTGCTTCTCAAGCAGGGACAATTTGTTCCCCAGGGCACATTTGGCAATGTCTGGAGACATTTATGGTTGCTACAACTGGGAGGAAGTGTGCTACTGGCATCTAGTGGATAGAAGCCAGGGATGTTGTTAAACATCCTACAATACACATGACAACCTCCTGCAACAAAGAATTATCTAGTCTAAAATGGCAATAGTTCTGAAGCTGAGCAATCCTGCCTGAGAGAGAGAAACTTGGAAATGAAGCACCAGAGAGTTAACACGACTTTCCAGAGTCACCAGATCAAGTCAATGCTGAGTTCAGACACTTAAGGTCTCTTGATCCCCAATCCAGTTCTCCCTTGTTCTCTATTGTCAGTTTTACTGCATCATAATATATCTCAAAGTTACTGGGTGTTAGGGTTCTTGACAAATATTCTTTGTGTGTGATGCTTCATTTTACACAGGGAGAGGGCTTGGCTAGTGTCTTAGTCATCTGGTGCTGCTCTAACAGAAATATTATAAGTGGGTGGCTTTAACAAAGAGAAATGTATTCTCTCGCAGTCTAGTAGGCTACAAGTCCAGATTCAGGGTGTCAGCTCCAGCAGAAGGCTTTCTCTGTTGGCTCTGGAGGAAGGTCTGTATCATCAATCTTCCCTTGGCCTAGGAGCTTCTCCATGCAGCAACCTCAGGTTCAAAGGAAATACTCTGCTCCTAGCACTACTTTCTCAGTGGTATGAGGTCTTCCTGTCTCTCTGCTATCTTCTTTCTTTTATATCTCCAAAGAGATTGGCTTAAGACAATATCTAATCTTGTAGATCCCATCAATAAAACTGACACTAATCCATCTCATTACATCCTAGTGATAAGATTTACCACACATAGGGAAATCACATCAGATGACCAAATGTTAGACAATCATACGATACTGGGAATTATGACCTAGCCAAGTTGACAGATATTTTTGGGGGACACAGTTCAATTCATGCACTCCACCTTTTGTCCCCCCCAAATTCATGTCCTTGCCACATGTAAAACACATTCACCCCATCATATCATAGAAAAAAATCTTAGTTTATCTCCAAGTCCAAAATCCAAAAATTCCTCACCATCTGTGAAGTCTAGAATACCAGTTATCTGCTTCCAAAGTACAATAGCAGAACAGGCACAAGCCAGATGTTTCCATTACCAGTGGGGGAAATTGGAGGGGAAGAAGGCATAGAAGGTACCAAACAAGTCAGCAGAACACATTACATTAGCCCTCAAGGCTTGAAGATAATCCTCTATTCTCTGAGACCATTCACACAATAGCCTTGCCCTCCAGACTCTAGGTATTGGCCACACTCTCCAGATTCTGAGTGTTGGCCCCTCAGCCCTGGGCTTCAGCTCTGCCTTCCAGGCCCACTAGGATGGCAACTCTGCTCACTTGGCTTTAGGCTCACCATTTTCCTAGTCCACCTGAGTGGCATCTGCACCCTTAGAAACACTAGAGGCCATGGCTCCACCCTTTGAAACCCTAGAGGTCATGGCCATACCTTTTGAGACTAAAGCAGCTTGAACTCCTGTGTTCCTTGTCTCTTCAACTTCTGATTCCTGGTTCCTTGGACTCTTGGCCCCTCAGGCCTAAAGCCTACATCTTTCCTGCTGGGGCAAGTGTTCCAAAGCTCTGTAGCTCTACTGATAAGTGCTGGGAGGCACCTCACTCTGCCAGGAAGACACTCAGCTGTCTTGCTCCATGGATCAGCAAGTCTAGCTCAACTGATAAGTGCTTGGAGGCACCCCACTCTGCCAGGAAGCCTCCTGTGCACAGGTATTCAGCTCTCTCACTCAGTGGGTCAGCTCCAGGATTGTCTGGCACTGGTCTTCTCATTCTGCTGCTGCTAGTCCTCTGCTGCAGCTGGTCCACTGCTGCTGGTCCTTTGCTGCTGTGGGTTCTCTGCCGCTGACGGCTCTCTGCTGTTGCTTGTTCTCTGCTACTGCTTCTTGAGGTCTGTGCCATCTACAGTGTAACAGCTCTCCTCACTTCCTTCTGAGTCCTCGATCCATTCACAGTTTCAAAACCACTTCCACATTTTAGGTATCTATGAGGGCAGCACCACACTCTCGGTACCAAATTCTGTCTTAGTCATTTAGTGCTGATATAACAGAAATACCACAAGTGGATGGCTTTAACAAAAAGAAATTTATTCTCTCACAGTCTAGTAGGCTACAAGTCCAAATTCAGGGCGTCAGCTCCAGGGAAAGACTTTCTGTGTTGGCTCTGGAGAAAGATCTGTATCATCAAGCTTCCCTTGGCCTAGGAGCTTCTCTGTGCAGGAACCTCAGGTCCAAAGGGCACGCTCTGCTCCTGGCACTGCTTTCTTGGTAGTATGAGGTTCCCCTGTCTCTCTCCTGGCTTCTCTCTTTTATATCTCTAAAGAGATTGGCTTAAGACAATATCTAATCTTGTAGATCTCGTCAATATAACTGACACTAATTCATCTCATTACATCCTAGTGATAAAATTTACAACACATAGGGAAGTCACATCAGATGACCAAATGGCAGACAATCATGCAATACTGGGAATCATGTCCTAGCCAAGCTGGGAGATATTTTGGGGGACATAATTCAATCCATGACAGCTGGTCAACTAGAAAAGTTCATGCCCTCCCACATAACTTTCTGCCTTCTTTTTCCATTTCCTTCTGGTAATCTTCAATTTTCTCTTCACATGAATGTTTTCCTGTCAACTTTAGCTGCCTAGTGCCCCATAAGCATGCCTTTTTTCCATAGTGTCCCCAATCCAGAGTTACCTTGTCTTTCTTCAGTCCCCTTCATCAAAATATTCTCATGAAATTTAGCTAAATATTAGTAAGAAATATCAGTGAACATAATTAACCTAAGTTGAAAAGTTTGTTAACCTCCCCACATACCACCTCCTTAAACTTTCCTGGGATAATTCTTGTTAACTTAAATATTATTTGAATTAGTGTGGGAAACATTGCAAGTGGGAAGCCTCCTTGCTGTACCTTGACTCATACACTATGTGATTTTTTGTCCATAGGTAACCTGCATTTCAGAAATAAAAAAGAAAGATGTCAGCATTGGATGCATGGTTAATTCCCTCTGACCTGAGGAGTAAACTGCCTTTTGCTTTCCTTTCCAGTCCCTCTCCCCAGGTCAGGAATGCTGTGGGTCCCAGGAGACCACTCTGCCCAGCACTGAATATCCTATTCAGAGTGCACTTGTTATCTAAAATGATTATTATGCTTAAGGAATACCTAGTGTTCCTTTCCAGAGAATTTGGTAGACCAAGTCACAGGGCTCCCTGGTTTATGGATCTAGGGACTTTTTGAAGGGCTTCTAAATCTCCGCAATACTACGGGGTCAGCCACAGATGATTTATTTCAATTTTCAACCTTTTTTTTTTTTTTTTTTTCGTCCTGAGGCCATGTTGTGACTAGGTAAACATTGACCTGAATCTCTGCCCCTCTGGACTAAATGTCCAAGTGAGGGGCAACCCTGACAGAGAAATCTCTGGTGTTGACACCATTATTATTGAGCTCACTAGGCGAAAGAGTTAAATCCAGTAACATTTGGACAAGATTAGAGCAACTAGACAATCAACTGAGGAGATAATTTGCTTTTAGCATCCCTCTTGCCCCAGTTATGCCTAAATATCAGGTACTACTACTCATACTTTGTTTTGTTTAATTAAATTTCATACTTTATTTTGTTTAATTAAATTTTTTGAGATTTAAGTATAAATCTCAACTCTATTAATATAGGTAGTCTTCAAATTATTTTGCACGTAGGCCATGATCATCTAACTTCTCACAGCTAGAACTATTGAAGGGATCATATACTATTTTCTTTTAAAAATCAGTATCTGAATTTGGCTCTCAGAGTGAATTTCTTGCAGGCAGAGAGATCTTTTGTGTTTTGTGATGTGGATTTGGAGGTAATTGAAGTTATAAAATAAGAAGAGATCTTCTAGAAAAGAAAAGAGTAGCACCAATAAACATTAGCAGGTTAAAGTTCTGCATATTGATGAAATAGATGTTTAATAAATGTTTTTTTTGAATGAGATGCACATTCAACCTAATTACATAATACTCTCTACACTCCTTTTAATGCTGAAATATTCTAATTACAATTTAACAAGGTACCACATTTTATCTTACTTGGGAAAATCAGTCTTAAGCCTAAATATGTCCATCTTTAAAATGTGGAGTTTGGGCAATATGAAACAAAAATCCCTTCCTGGGGCAAATGATATATTCTAATCTATAATGTTTTTCTTTTTACTACATTACATTATTTGGGTTTCCTTTACTGACAATCAGTGATTTAAGGTTTTGCTCATATAACAGACACAAAGAGTGAGCTCTATAATCATCAAAAAAAAAAAAAAAAAAGCAAAGTTGTATTACTCAAGATCTCTAGAATTAATTCTCTTTTGCAACTGATTTTTCTTAGCTGATTTTGAAACGGAAGAGTGTTACTAGCTCAGTGTAATTCTGTATGTCAGTCCATGCTAACAAGTGTTTTAAAAGTACCCAGAATTTAATTTATATTTGGTATGGTAAGGTAAGGCAATGTTCTGCTGCTATTTGTAAGGTTTTTACTAGCCAGTTTTCTTAGAAATACATCACTCGGCCCTTCTTCCTAGTCTTCCTAGTCTGGAAGCTCCGCTGAAACCTGTCTACCATGGGTGACCCTGCTGGTAAGTGGCAGAGCTTCCAGCATCATAGCCACATGCAAGCTACCACGGTATGACAAACTGACAGATGAAAGGAATTTTTCCCCAGGGTGGAATACCCTTAAAGTCTAACCCATATATGATTTAGATGATTCAGAAGAAGAAATGTTGGAACTGGAGTTGATTTAAGACTTTTGGGATGATATGATGGGGTGAATGTGTTTTATATGTGGCAAGGACATGAATTTTGGGGGACCAAAGCATGGAATGTTATAGATTAGATTGTGTCCCCCCAAAATATGTGTCACCTTGGACAGGCCATGATTCTCAGTATAATCTAATTATCCTCTACTGTGTGATCTGATGTGATTATCTTATGTGTTGCAAATCCTAACCTCTATGATGTTATGTGATGATGTTAATGAGGCAGGATTAGAGGCAGTTATGTTAATAAAGCAGAATACAATCTATAGGATGTCGCAGGACCAGGCACTGTTTCGATCTGTTGTACATAGGGTTGCTATGAGTTGGAATCAACTCAATGGCACCTAGTGACAACAACATAGTAAGGCAAATAGACACAGAGATTAATGCCATTGAAAGAAGTATTTTAATATTCTTGCGGTTCCCAAAGACAAGGAGACACAACACATAATGATTCAGGGCTGCAAAGAGATGCACCCAGGGACAAAATAATAACAAGCCGGAATTTTAGGAGACAGTTTGAGTATAACACGTGGGGTGAGGTTAGCTAGGTTTCTCAGGCTTTCTGGAGATTAGGTATTCTGAATAATTCTGTAGATTTAGGGTATGTAGGGACTGTCCCTAGTTTTTGGGTACTGGCCCTAGAGTGATTAGGGCAGTTGCATAGTGGCCTAGGAGGGAGAGCTTATTAAGGGAGTAGCTGGAGAATGGGTTTAATCAGCTGCTCAAGAGGGAGAACTGGCCAGCTTCTCCCTAGATCCTCAAAACTGGGTCAATACAACATTCTAAGAAAAAAGCTATATTACAGTGGCAGGGGGAGGAATGGACAAATTTCTTTACCCTTTCTTAGATTCTTGTTGAGGCAATATACTTAACCTGCATTTTAGTGCTAGTTCTGTTTTTAACTAGCTGTGAGACTTAGAGCAAATCATTTAATCTTTCAACTGCTTCATTCCACGTACCCAATAAAATATGTTTTTTTTTTTTTTAATTTAGTTTACTTGTACAGAAAGCTAGGTATATACTCATTGTAGAAAATGCAAACAATATCAAAAGGTATAATAAAGTAAGAAGGAAAAAATAAAACAAATTTCACCACCCAGGGATAGTAAATATATAATTATATATTTGCGTGTATATGTGAGTGTGTGTGTGTGCATACATATACATACACTCACAAATATATAATTATATGCAGGATTATCCTATAAGCATACTGTTTCATTCCTCTCAAAAATATCTCCTTGGGATATGCCAAAGAATGAGATTTAGCACCCTCTTTGTTAAAGACTACTGACGACTTATTTAATGAAATATATTTCATTCATGAAACATTGAGGATTTTTTTTTTTTGCTATTACGAACAATGCTGCTATGAATATAACTTTACATCCTTATTCTAAACTCTGCTTAGAATTAATTCCTTGGAGTGGGTTGTTGGGTCAAAAGGAATTTATATTTAACGTTTTGACTCATGTTGTCCTTCACAAAGATGTTAGATTTTGAACTATCACCAACATTGCCTGCTTCACCACTATGTGATTAGATTGTGCTCCTGTAGAGACAATATCGTACAATCTGTACCCTGATCTCTGCAAAACCTGGATATTGCTTGTTTCTGTACCTTTCTTTTTATTTGTTAGCCTATAAAGGCACAAAATAAAATATTCATTTCATCTTCAACAATATCTAATTAGTGACATTTCCTTCACCATAGCTTCTATCTTTTTTATTGGCTTTAGTGAAACTGTTTTATATGTCCTACAAAATGTCTCATCTTTTTCATTTCTTTTAAACTTCATTATCTTTTTGATGACACAGTAATTTTCTTTCCATCTTTTATCTCCCTTTAGCTGACATCTTCACTTTGTCTTTCTTTACAACTATGCAAGCTCTTTTCCATTTGTTTTGGTAACTTTTAATGGAAAAATTCAATTTCTATGAAATATATGCTAGTATTTTTAGAAGTACTTAATTAAGTTCTCCAAAGGTTAGGTGAGCAGACTAGACAAAAAATGTAAAAATATGGCAAGATAGCTTTCTCATGGGATTCCACCAGAAAGGAGTTGGGGTGAATAGTGACAAATTATATTAAACCGACAACCTGTTTTTCATTAATGTCTTACCATGAAAGCTTCAGAGAATCTGTTATATGCTCTTTAAATATGAGGTTCAGAAATTGTCATACATACTAAGGGAAAGCAAGCAGTATAAGTAACCAGATAAAAAAGGAACAAAAATTAAAAAATGGTAGCCAAAATTCATACCCCAAGACAGCATATTAATTTTTGCAAACAAAACTTAAGCATGTTTGCAAATAATTTTTCAGAATTGTCAGGGCCATAAAAAATATATTTGACCTGTACAATTATTTATACAGATTCACTATACCTCTTGCTATTGTTGAAAGTATATTGGATTGGCAACAAGGAAAATAGTAGAAGTCATCACTCCTCTGTATTGTTTCTTCCAGAAATGCAGTTCTGTCATAATCGTCTGTATGGGCCCTCTTTTCCTTATAATCTGGGTTATATAATTTTGGTAAGAAAGGCGAGCAGACTTGTTGGTATAATTTACAAATATAATCATGCTTTCCCTAGAAATACCCAATATTCATTGGAGAAATGGGTGCAGGATCTCCTTTATTTGCAGCACTATTTAATGTATTCTGGAAATCTGAGATCATTTGGTATGGAGGTGTTTGTCTTCTAAACAAAGTGGGAGGCGGAAGTATGATTGAAAACAGCAAGGACTTGAAACCAAATGAGGGATTACTGAGAAAATTACCACCAATGATGAAGTGTGAGAGAGGAAGTATGTCAAGATTGCTAAGAGCTGGATTCTGGATTTGGAAAGACTTTGGCTGGAAGAATGATGCCTCCATTTATGAGTCGAGTTTACCTGTCTGAACTCCAATGTGCTCACCTGTAAAATGCAAATAATAATAGTGCCTACCTCATAGGTTATTGTGAGAACAAAATGAAATAGTTCATATAAAGCGCTGAGCATGGTGCTTGATACTTAATAGTACCACTAACAGCGTATATCCATTCATTGCTCACCAGAATGCCGGCCATTCTTCTAAGAGATTTCCATGTACTAATTCATTAAACCCTTTCCCAAAAAAACAGTTGTCGTTGAGTTGATTCCAACTAATGGCAACCCCATGTATGTCAGAGCAGAACTGTGCTTCACAGAGTTTTCAATATCTGATTTTTCAGAAGTAGATTGCTGGATCTAGCTCTGAAGTGCCTCTGGGTGGACTCAAACTGCCAATCTTCTGGTTAGCAGCTGAGTGCTTAACCATATGCTAGGGACTTCACTAAGTCATTAAAAAAAAAAAAGTCATTAGTATGTACTTAATTAAAGTCTGCCTTTTTAATTCTTCTATTTTTATTAGGAACTAACATTTATTATAGTGGTTATATGTATATAACATTTATTATAGGGTTATATACATATGTATATATTTATATCTGTAAAAAACCAAACCTGCTGCCATCAAGTCGATTCCGACTCATAGCGACCCTACAGGGCAGAGTAGAACTGCCCCATAGAGTTTCCAAGGAGCGCCTGGCGGATTCGAACTGCTGACCTTTTGGTTAGCAGCCGTAGCACTTAACCGCTATGCCGCCAGGGTTTCCGTTTATATATGTATGCATAAAACCCTAAATACATATATATAAAACCATTATTATAAATGTTATTTCATAATAATACCTCCTAATAACAATATTTTTAATAACAATATATACAGTATATATACATATAATATGTATATTGTATATATACACATATGTATACCATATAGGTTGTTGCTAGTTGCCATGGAGTTGGCTCTGACTAATAGTGACCTTATATATATCAGAATGAAACATTGCTGGGTCCTGCACCATCTTCATGATCATTGCCATGTTTGAATCCCTTGTTTTGGAGAATGTGTCAGTCCATCTCAACGAGGGCCTCCCTCACCTTTGCTGATTCTCCACTTTACCACGCATGAGGTCTTTTTCTAATATTGGTCTTTCCTGATGACTGTTCAAAGTAAGTGTACTGAAGTCTCACCATCCTCACTTTCAGGAAGCATTCTGGTTGTATTTCTTCTAAGACTCAATGTATATGGTATACATTTATGTAGATCATCAGACCTTTCTTCCAAGGCACCTCTGGGTGGACTTGAACCTTTAATCTTTTGGTTAGGCAGCCAAGCATGTTAATCATTTGCACCAGTTCTATTAACTAGCTATTAATATTATTCCTAAACCTCAATGAGATGGATTGACACAGTGGCTACAACAATGGGCTCAAACATAACAATGATTGTGAGGACGGTGCAGGACCAGACAGTGTTTCGTTCTGTTGTACGTAGGTCACAATGAGTTGGAGCTGACTCAACGGCACCTAACGACAATATTATTCATATTTATTGCAGAAAACACTAATTCACAAATGATTTGCCAAAATATGAGACAGGCAAATAGTGAAGTTGAAGTTAGACACAGAATTGTTTAAAGTTCATTATTTTTCCACCATCAGAGCTTCTTTACTGTTTCCTTTGAAATATCATTAGAGCAGAGAACCCAATAATCTGAAGTTCCAGAAGCATATTATAAATATTTTGTGGAGTCATTTATATATTTTTAAAATGTTTTATTTTTTTGTTGTTATTGTTGAGAATATACACAGCAGAACATATACCATTTCAACAATTTGTATGATTCAGCGATATTGATTACATTCTTCGATTTGTGTAACCATTCTCACCCTCCTTTTCTGAATTGCTCTTCCCCAATAACATAAACTCACTGTCCCCTAGGTTTCCTACCTAATCTTTTGAGTTCCTGTTGTCAATCTGATCCCATATAGATAGTTCTTTACCAGCTAAGGTAAACTATTGTTTGGTTTTTAAGAAGACTTCAGGGTATAGTTTTGGTTTAAGATTTAAGGTTTAAAGATTGTCTCAGGGCAACAGATTCAGGGATCCATTCAGCCTCCATGGCTCTAGGAAATCTGGATTTCATGAGAATTATGAAATTCTGTTCTGTATTTTCCCCATTTTGATCAAGATTCTTATATAGAACCTTTGATCAAAAGGTTCTGCACCATGGTTTCAGGGGACATCTAAGTCAATTGGCATAGGAAAATCTATTAAGAAAACATTCTGCATCCCACTTAGGAAAGTGGTGTCCGTAGTCTTAAATGCTAACAAGTGGCCATCGAAGATGTATCAATGGGTCTCAACCCACCTGGAACAAGGAAGAATGAAGAACACAAAGGCACAAAATAATTATGAGCCTAAGAGACAAAAAGGACCACATAAACCAGAGTCTACATCAGCGTGAGACCAGAAGAGCTAGATGGTACCTGGCCACAACCCATGACTGCCCTGACAGAGAACTCAACAGAGAAACCCTGAGGGATCAGGAGAGCAGTGGGATGCAGACCCCAAATTCTCGTAAAAAGACCAGACATTAGTCAGGTTGGGACTGGAGGAACCTCAGAATCCAAGGACCCCAGACCTTCTGTTACCCCAGGGCAGGAACCATTCCCAAAGTCAACTCTTCAGACAGGGATTGGACTGGAATAGGGGATGGAAAATGAAACCGGTGAAGAACAAGCTTCTTGGATCAAGTCGACACATGAGACTATGTTGGCATCTCCTGTCGGGAGGGGAGATGAGAGGGCAGAGGTGTCCAGAAGCTACCCAAATGTACACAAGGAGAGAGAGGGGAGGGAAGTACTGTGCTATCTCATCAGAGGAAGAGAAATTAGGAGTGTATAGCAAGGTGTATGTAAATTTTTGTATGAGAGACTGACCTGATTTGTAAACTTTCACTTAAAGCACAATTAAAAAAAAAAAAAAAAAGACATTAGATCCCTAAAAAAAAAAAAAAAAGGTTCTGCAATGCTAGTTTGTCACTATCCAGTTTTTCTGGTCTCATGACAAAGGAGGCAGTTGCTCATGGAGGCAATTAGCCACATATTCCCTTTCTTCCTCCTATTCCTGACTCTCCTTCTTTCTTTGATGAGTCAGATAAACATAGACCAATTGTACTTGGATGGCTGCTTGCAAGCTTTTAAGACCCCAGGCACTATGCAATGAACTAGGAGGTAGAACAGAAGCACTAAACATGGTGTTAGGACAACTAACTGGGACAGCCTATGAAATCATGATGCTAAGCCTACAAAATAAGAAACTAAATTTCGTGAGGTGTCTGGTTGGACATAAGCAACCTCAGCAGCTGCTCTTTTTTTTTTGTTGTTGTTGTTATTGTTGTAAATATATCTATTACACAATTTCTGAGAGGTGTACAACCTATTGACAGCAATTGCATTCATTGGCTGGGTAGTCCTACCCTTAATCAAAGTGATTTTTCCATCACTATAAACCAAAACTCAGTGCTGTGTAAGTAATAATCCCCCTCCCTCCCCCCCTGCCCTGGTAACCACTAATAAACTTTGGTCTCTATACATTTGCCTGTTTTTGTCTCTTTATATACATGAGTAAGCATTCATATTTTTAAATCATGAGAATTTTTATTTTCTCCGTAATATATCCATCATAATTTTTAAATAAAAAACAATTATTTTGCTTGCCTACCGCTCACAAAAGTGATATTCAAGAAAGATGTGGATTTACTGTAGCTTCATATATACCCACTTCTCACTTATCAACATGGTTAGGTTCCAAAAACCAGGTTGTTGTGTGAAAATAGGCGTTAAATGAAAATGGAAGATGAGCACATCAGATCACAAAATGGAGGATGATTACATCATTACATAACAAAATTATATCATTACATAACTGCCAAATTACATCATTACCTAACGCCAAACCACTGAGAATCGTGGACCAGCCAAGCTGACACCAGTGTTTCTCTCCCCTCACACCTTGGCATTCATTACTGCCATATGTACTAAGCTAATGCACAGAATAGATTTTTTTTACTATTGTTGTAAATGTAAAATGTCAGGTGATGAGATAGTGGGGAGTAAGTGGGGAGCAGGTATAGCCTCAATTACACCACCATATTCTTTCATGAGAAGTCCCTGGGTGGAGCAAATAAGTTGCCATTGACTGTTAACCTAAAAGTTGATGGTTCAAACCCATCCAGCAGCACCACAGAAGAAAGGCCTGGCTATCTACTTCGGTAAAGATTACAGTCAAGACAATCCTACAGAGCAATTCTACTCTCTAACATACGGATCACCATGAGTCAGAATTGACTCAAGGGCAACAGACATTTTTCCACAATGTTGAGAAAGAACTGTATCATGCTGCCTTTCTTGGAATCAAGAATCAACATGGAAGCAAAAGAATAACAATATTTTGAGGCATTATTACAAATGCACCTTGGGTTAACTACACTAACAGGTTATTGATTATAATGAATTCATTGTTCAGATCATCCTCAGGAGTTTGAATTTATTTTTAAGTAGATGCTTTGATGCTTGTTTAAAGCTCATGAGCAGGGACCTATGCTGCTGTCATCCCCCTTTTTCCTTGACAAAAGACAAGAAACCTAGGTGACTAGAAAGACAATGCAATATCCATGTTGCAGAAAGGAATCTTACGTACATGTGTAGAAAACCAGAACCTTTGTTCACTTAAGTTAAATGCAATTCATGTAAACATCTGTATAATTATTTTAATTACAGCCAAACAAACAAACAGAATACTTGATCCATAAGTAAATTTATTTTTTTTCTGGGATAACTGCAATGACCATATATGCTGGCCTCATGTCAAAGCAGCTTGAATATAGTGGTGGCATATAAAGATAAATCAAGCAAATGAAAATGTGCTGAATAGGACAAATAGCACTGAATTGGAATAATATTCAGAGTCATAAAATGAGTCAAATGTTAGAGCAACAAATACAAGAGATACTTCATTTGGACATTTTTAGTAAGCATTCACTGAGTATAGATATAAATTGGTCAGCATGTCTCTGTAAAGGAATGAAAAACCTAACTTTCCTACAGACTTGGAACATTATTCAGAACATAAATATAACAATTCACTTGCTGACTTTTTATGCTTGGAAATATCAAGAAGAGTTGTCTGATACGAATATAGACCTTGGGCTAGCTAAAATCAATATTTATCTCTCAGGTCAATCAATTTGTTGATGTTAATCTGAATGAGAAGTCAGTATAGGTGCAATTCCACTGAGGACCAAATTTCAGCATAGAAATGTTCTAATCCTGAATTTGGGTTTGCTTCCCTGAGAATCCCTTCCCCACCCCTGATTCTTGCCTTTCTACTCTTTTCTATAGGTTAATATTAGCTGCTATACAAAACAAAGATTTTATGAAGTAAAATCACGATTTGATATGGTTTGTATCATATCTGAAAGAGAACAGTTTAAAACTTTTAAATATTTTGAACTTTTTATTTCTGGTATCATTTAGCAAAAGCAAAAAATTCTGTCTTTAAATTGTTTAAAGTTGACATGTCCAAAGTAAATGCTCACCAACAAAATTTCTCATAGTGAAATTTTCATGGAGTACATGGGAATTATTTAAAAGTATGAACTGTAATTACAGATTTTCCAAAGAAACATGTCATGATTTTAAAATCTAATTGCTAAGAAGGGTGGTCAATCGAGAGAGAAAACCTAAAAGCTTCTTTTACATGGCTATCATCAACTGATAATTTTTGTAATGTAGAAAACTACACATCACAGATAAATACAGAATTAAAGCTAATGTCATAGCTAATGAAAAGGAGTGAATTTGGAGCAGATCTACTTCACACATATGTTATTAGAGGTAACCATTTCTACTTTGCAGGTAAGGTCTGCCTTCATTAAAAAAATTGGTGTTTGTCTTTAAATACATTTGATTTTTCCCCCTAGTACACTTGAATTGCATATATTTTTCTTTTTGCAGTAGGGAACAAAATATACTAAATATTTTTATATACCCTTCTCGCACTTAAAATGTGTCTTGCTTAAACTACCAGTGACAATACATAAATTACATAATCAGACCTGAATCATCAGTTGGTGCTGCTGTAACGGAAATACCACAAGTGGATGGCTTTAAAAAAACAGAAGCTTAGTCTCTCACAGTCTAGTAGGCTAGAAGACCAAATTCACTGTGTCAGCTACAGGGGAAGGCTTTCTCTGTCAGCTCTGGAGGAAGAAGGTCCTTGTCATCAAGCTTCCCCTGGACTAGGAGCTTCTCCATGTAGGAACCCCAGGTCCAAAGAATGTACTCTGCTCCCTGTGCTACTTTCTTGGTGGTATCAGGTCCCCATGTCTCTGCTCACTACGCTCATTTATATCTCAAAAGAGATTGGCTTAAAACACAATCTAATCTTACAGATCTCATCAACAAAAGACCACTAATTCCATCTCGTTAACATCATAGTGATAAGATTTACAACACATATGAACATTCCATCAGATGACAAAATGGTGGACAATCATACAACACTAGCAATCATGGCCTAGCCAAATTGATCCACATATTTTGGGGAGACAAAATTCAATCCATGGCAAATTGGCTATCTATGTTTTTCTGATCTCAGTTTCATTGTTAGCTCTAACATACCTACCAAAATCTTGCCTTTCTACTCTTTTCTATAGGTTGATATTAGCTGCTATACAAAACAAAGATTTTATGAAGTCAAATTCATTCTCTAAGAGCTCTATACAATTTATCATAAACGGCAAGGCCTTGAGGTGAGGCAAATGGATTTGTCGTTTACATACGCAGTTCAAGTCATATGGCAGTGAAGGCACCCACCAGGTAATGTCAGTTGAGTCCAAAATGTTCTCTTCTCTGTTCCGAACTGTGAGGCTGAAAGGTGGCTATTGCCTTACTTCTACCACATATTTATAATCTACCACCTACTTCATAATCTGATGGAAAAAAAAAAAATTTTTTTTTTTTTTAATCTGATTAAAGTACGAAAAAAAAAAGTCAACCCTCTTGACTTAACTACCTGGCTGATATTCATCTTCTTATTCTATTGATTTTGACCTCTAGTTTGGCCTGAACTTGGTTCCCTTTACTGTTTCTGCTTCAGCTCAAATCCTGAAATTTATATAATCTCACCCCAGTTTTCTGATAGCTCCTTCTTGGAATGATTTAGCTTTGGCATTTTCACTAATCTTGTAGCCTAATAATAATTAAGCTTCTCATAATATCTCAGCAGGAACAGCTAAGAGCCTTTCCCTGACACATCAGACAATATTATAGCAAGACCACTGGGTATTTTAGATATACAAATTAGCTATAATTAGTTGCCCTTTTCATTCTCAAATAAAATATTTTTTCCTCAAGGTTATGTGTTAGCCAATGTAGCTCTATATTTTATCTGCTACGCAAACAGGATAATAAAAAAACATTAAAAGGAATGCTTTAATTTTTTTGTTTGTTTTGTTTACTTGTTTTAATGGAGCTTACCACTTTTTGGTCAACTAGTTTGTTTTTCTATAAAAATAATCTTAAACTTCAACAAAGAATATTTTTGTTTTTTGTCATGGAAATTCTGTTAGGTATAATATGTGGTAAGCCAGGGTGGCGCAGTGGTTAAGAGCTCAGCTGCTAACCAAAGGTCAGCAATTTGAATCCACCAGCCTTATGGGGTAGTTCTGCTCTGTCCTATGGGGTCGCTAGGAATCAGAATTGGCTCAACTGCAATGGGTTGGTTTGTTTTGGTTTATGGTAATTCTATTTTTAGTTTTTTGAGGAAGCACACCACATTGTTTTCCACAATGTCTGTGCCATTTTGGATTCCCACTAGCGATGGATAAGGGTTTCAATTTCCCAACATCCTTGTCGACATTTGTTATTTTCTTTTTTTTTTTTTTAATAATCTTAGCCATCTTTTAAGATCTATCTATATTGGATCAAATCGAAAACAACAACTTAAAAATTAGATAGGATACTTAGAGGCCAGTGAGTTTATGTCAATGGGGGACAAACAACTCAGGAAAGGAGGGTGAGAATGGTTGCATAACTAGAAGAATTTAATCCATGTCACCAAATTGTACATGTAGAAATTGTTAAATTGTTATGTTCTGCAGTATATATTCTCAACGACAACAAAAATAAAATAAATTAAAAATGTATTTATCGCTTATTCACTGGTTGAATTGATAATTTTAGATAACTTAATTTTGGGGAGATTTAGCAATATTTATGCTTTTAAAATTTTGAGATTTTATACCTCCACTTAACTGTCAGTTTTCAGAGAGGCCTTTCCTTAGCTCTACACTGGAATTTTGTGTGCATCATTTTCTTTCTTTGTTCTTTGCCATTTACTTTCATTGTATTTACCACAATTTGTAGACATATATTTAGTAGTTTTGTGTGTGTGTGTGTGTGTGTGTGTTCAGTGTTAGCCTTCTGAACTAGCTTGCAAACTCAAAAAACACAGGAATCATGTTGAAGAAGAAGGAGGTAGAGGAGGAGGGGGAAGAAGGAGGAGGAAGAGGAGGAGGGAGAAAAAGTAGGAAGAGAAGGAGGAGGGAAAGAAGGAGGGAGAAGAAGGAGGGAAGGGAGAGGGAGAAGAATAGATAGTGAAGAGGCAGGAGGAGGAAGAAAAACAGGAGAAGGAGGATGTCAACTAATTTTTATGAGTTACTATTATGTGCTAGTCATTTAATTCTCACAACTAACTTATCAGATAGGTACTATTGAGGAAAAAGAGACATGAGAAGTTTAAGGAAATTGCTGATGGTCACATATCAAGTGGCAGAGCTGGATTTTGAATCTAGGCATTATGTCCCCAGTCTGGTTAATAATGCCCTATTCTGAATAGAAATCTTCTGGAATTTTCCCCAGCTGCTCACCTCAGTAGTGACATCTTTTTCTATAGCAGTTAGGGTTTGTGAAAGCAAGACTCCATGTAAGTAGTGGTATGATGCTGTGCAGTTCAATGAGCCATGTGTAGCAGAATTTTGCAGGCACTAAATAGATTCACTGTATTCACTTAATGAAAAGATGTTTCATAAGGAAACCCAGTTACAGGCAATGATCAATCTCTTTGGGGTCCATCAATCTTCTGCACCCATGTAAAACTTGTTGAGGTTTAGAAACTGTTGTGTAAACCGTTTATATGATAGAAAATCATTAAATTCCTGTATTACATTAAGCCATAGGGCTGCTCTCTGCTTTGGCACTAAAGAAACAGACTAACAAACCGCCTTCAACTTCCTTCCCTTCCAACTTACCGATTTGTGTCTTGATTTACACCTTATTTGTCCTTCCTTTAAGGAAAAAGTTCTTCCGGTTTTCAAAGCCAGTCCTTTTATCCTTGATTGAATTCATTCTGGCTATTGATTAAATTTGTTGTTTTTTGGTTTTTTATTGATTAAATTTACTCTTCTTTGTTCTACAATTCTTGTCCCATAATTTATCATTCAGTTTATATCTTAAATTCTTTTTTAAAAAAAATTTTTATTGTGCTTTAAGTGAAATTTACAAATCAAGTCCGTCTCTCATACAAAAATTTATATACACCTTGCTATATACTTCTTGGAAACCGTGGTGGCGTAGTGGTTAAGTGCTACGGCTGCTAACCAAACGGTCGGCACTTAGAATCCACCAGGGGATCCTTGGAAACCCTACGGGGCAGTTCTACTCTGTCCTATAGGGTCGCTATGAGTCAGAATCAACTCGAAGGCACTGGGTTTGTTTTTTTTTTGGTTTATGTACTCTTAATTGCCCTCCCCCTAATGAGACAGCACACTCCTTTCCTCCAGTCTCTCTTTTTCCATCCATTTGGCCAGCTTCTGACCCCCTCTGCCCTCTCATTTCCCCTCCAGACAGGAGATGCCCACATAGTCTCACGTGTCTACTTGATCCGAAAAGCTCACTCTTTACCAGTATTCTTTTCTTTCCCATTGTCCGGTCCAATCCCTGTCTGAAGAGTTGGCGTTGGGAATGGTTCCTGTCTTCAGCTAACAGAAGGTCTGGAGACCATGACCACTGGAGTCCTTCTAGTCTCAGTCAGACCATTAAGTCTGGTCCTTTTAGGAGAGTTTGGAGTCTGCATCCCACTGCTCTCTTGTTCCCTCAGGGATTCTCTGTTGTGTTCCCTGTCAAGGCAGCCATTGGTTGTAGCTGGGCACCATCTAGTTTTTATTTTCAACAGATTTTCCTCAGTCAACAAACACTATCAAATCTGTCATATTCCAAATATAAACAAAATTATAAACTCTTTCCCAGGCCCTGCTTCTCTATCAAATTGCTACTTTATATCTTTTCTTGACTTTATTGAATTTTTTTTGAAAGACTATTTTAAATTGCTGTCTCCATATCTTTGCCACCCATTAAAATGTTTCTTTATAGTTTCCATATTACATACTTTACTGAAAATACTGTTTCAGACATCACCAGTAATTTAGTGTTTGCCATTTCAAACAATTCTTATTCTCTTCACCTTTTCTGCTGTTAATGTTCATTGTTGACCATTTCTTGTTCTTTAACCTTTTTTCTGTACCGGATGCTTTGATTTCCTGGATTCCCTGACACTCTTCAGTTAGCTTTACCATATTTCTTATATTCTTGCACTGGTTAGGACATGTCATGTAAGTTTGAAACAAAGAGGTACAAATATTATATTTTGTTATTCTTAATTTTAAAGCAGGTACTTTCAAAATTTCATTATTAGGCCTATTAGTTTTTTTCTCATCCCTTATTTGTCTGCACCCCTGGTTCTGCTTCCTTTGACCAACTTTCAGATAAGTAAGCTTTTCCTGTATTTCCGGTGTAGGCCTTTTTATTTCTCAGCACTTTTTCCTGAGTAATCTTTTGTCCTGGCTTTTGGAAAATAACTGGCAATTATACACATTTTTTCCTGAAATACCATCTAGATTCCCAGGAATTTGCTTGATATCTCAAAGCCAAATTAAAATTATACTGTAGAGATGAAACACCATCTTACCAGCCACATATACAAGGAATGGTGACGTAGTGGTTAAGAGCTATGGCTGCTAACCAAAAGGTTGGCAGTCCGAATTCACTAGGCACTGCTTGGAGACTCTATGGGACAGTTCTACTCTGTCCAATAGGATCACTATGAGTCGGAATCGACTCGATGGCAATGGGTTTGAGTTTGGTTTGAGTTTCAGTTATCTTTCAGTCTTTCATCTCTCTTGCCCCTGTTGCTGATAAATCACCGTGTTTATTTTAAGAAACTGGTTCATATGATTGTGAGGGGTTGGCCCATGCAAAATCTGTAGGCCAGGCTGGCAGGCTGGAAACTCAGACAGGATTTCTGTGTTACAGTCTTGAGGCAGGATTCCTTCTTCTCTGGGATATTCAACTTTTGCTCTTTAGTCATACAACAGATTGAGTGAGACCCATCCACATTATCCAGGGCAATCCCCTTTAAGTAGAGGCAAATGATTCTAAATGTTAATCACACCTACGAAATACCATTACAGCAACATCTAGACTATGTTTGACCAAACAACTAGGCACCATAGCCTAGCCAAGTTGACTCATAAAATTAATCATCTCAGTACTTTAATGTACCACTTTTTCGTGCAGAGTGATATGTAGACCAAATGTTAGTTTGGAAAAAAAAAAAAAAGAAAGAGAGAATGTTAGCTGCCCAAAAGGGATCTGCCCATCAACCCTCTTTTCAAAAGTCAGTACATTGTGCCTGATCTTCACATATAAACTAGCCTTTCACTGCTCAAGGCTACTCATCTGGATCTTTCAGAATGTGCAGTCTGAAGCTGATATCTTGATGAACTTGAGTACTTGAACCACTGGAATTTAGCTAGTGGTTGCCACGGCTGCTTTTTTTCTACTAGTAAGTAGTGAAAGTGGTAAGAAGAGGGCGTTTGGAAAGGCAAGTATCAAAGGAGTATTAAAAAGAATATTTACTAAATTTCAGGAAAGCTTTTGCTAAATATAAAGCTAACAATGAACAAAACCCAAACTTACTTATGAATCCAATAAAATTATTGTTAACGAAAATGCATATGTATCACCTAAAATGGATCTGTTTATCCAAAAAATCTTTTGAAACCTTAATTTAATTTTTTAAAAATTTTGTTAAGCAATGAATAGAAAATTCTGAAAATACAGATGAACAAAAAAATATAAAAATTGTTTGTTATTGTACAATCTAGAAGGTAACACTGTCTATACATCTGCACACATGCACAGATGTATTTTTTTAACAAAAATAGGACTTTCTATAAATCTGCTTTTTAAGCTAACAACATATTTGAACATCTTCCTACACCATTAAATGCAATATTATTTTCAATCATTGCATATTATCTATTTTCAGCGATTTACTCAATTTTTTTAATCAATTTAAAATGTTTGCTATCTTAAGCAGCTTTCACATAAATTGTCTTATAAAAATTTTCACCAAAAATATAGTAGAATGTATTTGGGAGGACAGGAGCATCCAGGAGAGGGAGAGGATTTGAGAGAACACACTAAATCTTGAGTCCTCCCAGGACATATTTCTAGCTCTAATATCCCTGACTCACAATCTTACGAAAAAAAGAAAAAAAAAAAATTATATACATATGTATACATTCAGCCTGAACATCCAACTGATTTAAAGTCTTTCGATGACTCAAAGCCCAGCTCCAGACATCAGAAATGAAATCTCAATCTGCACCAGTTAAATGTTAAATAACTGTATTTCATTATTAATACCAATAATATTTTATTCATTGTACACACCAAAGAGATCAGAGTTCATTCATTCCTTCATTCATTAAATGCCTCTACGACAGCCTTGCTGTGTCCCTAGGATGGAAGGAAAAGAGAAAAATTAATATAATCGCTTTTAGTGTCTGAAGTAGGAAATGGAGGCAATTTGGATGGTCAAGTGACTCAGCTGAAGTAATTGCTGTAGTTACTCTTTTAGTGCCCAATCCATCAGAATTGCTAGGCCTCTTTCTTCTCTCATCAGGCTGCTCTACGATGTCTGTTCCAAGCCTGCCTTGTGTATCCTGCCTCCACACCTTTGCTCCTGCTGTTCTTTCTTTGCAGAAGTAGAAATCTCCATGCCGGCAATGAAAACTCAACTACTTGTTACATTTTCTCTTGTTCTCTTACTGAGGATTTTCCAAACTGCATTCTAAGGTTTAAACCTCACATGTAATAGGTATGGAGGGAGGGGGGAAGGGGGAAGACTTCCATGGTTAAACTACCTAGCAACCCTTGGAAACCTTTATTTAAATACATTTCAATAGGTTTCACAACTGTAAGATTTAAATACACTAGTATGCAAATAATATGGGGGCTCCCCAAGCTAGATGTGGTCCTTTATAGTCCTTACTCCTGGCATTTATACTACTTTTTTGCAAACTTCTTGCAATTATAATTTAAATAATTATGTGTTTAATATATAGATTCCCCATGGATTGTAAGCTCCCGAAGGAAGGGACTGTGCTTATCTTATTCACATCCATATTCCAGAGTGAAACATTTATGGCATGAAGTGGGAACTACAAAATACAGGTGGTTGAATGGATCTTAAAGAGGAGGACAAAATACATAAGATTTCCCCAGTATATCAGACAAGGGAATATCTATCAACATTTCTTCCTATTGTTTGTTTTTCTACTTGGATCTCCTGTAGGCACTTGAAATGTGTGAAGCTCAAAATGAATGTGATCACCTTTTGTACGATATCCAGTCATCCGTTCTTGTTCCCTATGTCGGAAATGGCACCACAAAAGTTGACATAAAAACTAGGGGGTCATCATCGACTTTTCCTTCTCTCATCCACATGCCATTAACCTCCAAACTGTTTTGCTTCTACTTCTTTTTAATTGATTTTCTTCAACCCGACTTTCAGGACCATAGTCCACACCACAAATATATACCTTACCATCATCGTCTAACTAATTTCTTTTGCTTCCCTATGATCACTTATCACACCATACCAAGCAGACTTATATTCGAAAATAAATTTTATCATGTTAATCTCTTGTTTAAAATATTTTGGTGATTTATATTCCTTATTCTTTTACAACTTTGCTTACCTCTTGATTTCACTATTATGCTCCCTGAGTCACTCTACATTCTAGTCCTATTGAAGGTCTTGGTTCCCCAAAGCCAGCACGTTCTATTTTAGCTTCTGACTTCAGGGCCATCATGCAGGGCCTCACAAGCTGTTTCCTGTACTACTCCAAGACTATAATGTTAGCGAAACCACCTCAAGTTGTGAAAGATGATTTCTCTACTTGATCACTCTTTTTCTTATTTTTCATCTTGAAACACTTTCTGACCCTTCTTCTTGTTTCTTAGACTTATTGCTGATGAGCTATCCTGTCTTCAGAGCTGCCTCTTATGGCTGCCTCTTATGACTGTTCCTTGATTTTTTGGCACTTCTGCTTTGGTCCTCCAAAACATCCCTATATTTCTTCAGTCATAGCATTTCTCACACTCTTATAACTACTTATCTTTTTTTTTCTCTTTCTAAGTAGACAGGAAGGAATGTGGAGGCAAATACTCATGTATCTCATTTACAGTTACATATTCAACATCTGGCCAGTGCCTAGCAGGGCCTGCCCACCTCCTCAGGACCTTGGTTTTTGTTATTTCCTTGCCTGCTGTGTTCTTTTCCAGATATCCACATGGTTCTCTCCCTCATCTCTTCAGGTGTTTGTTCAACTATTACCTTCTCAGTTGCTAGACCACGTTATTGTATCCGCTTCCCTCTGTTTATCTTCCTTTCTTGCTCATGAGTGGTTATCACTTTTAATATTCTATGTATTGTCACTGTATATTGTATTCATTTTCTCTATCTTTCCACTAGAATATAAACTTGCTGAAGTTAGAGGAATGTTGCCATTTGCTATTGGATCCCTCATGTTTGGTAGAGTGCATGGCTCATGGTAGGTGATCAAAAATATCTGTTTGCATCAGTTTTAATTTACATGTGCTTATTTGTCTTCTCAATTAAACTGTAAATTTCCTCGAGGATGGGGACTTTGTAATATATTTCTATATTTCATCCTACCCCTTCAATTAGTATAACTATTTCAAAATAATTTTATCTAGGTTCATTTTTACCTGTTATGCTGCATCCAGTGTCTAAGTCTATCATGTCTTTATTTTGATATTTAGAATATTTTAAAACAGGTGTCACATACCTCCATAACTTTTCTCTTTTTCAAGTTAAATATCTCTCTCCTTATTCATCTCTCAGACAACAATGGTGTCCTGTGTTTTCACCATTCTGTTTCCCTTCTTGGAACCCACTGCAATCTATCAGTGTTTCAGTTAGTAGATGGCTCCCAAGAAGAACATAGTGCTCCAAATATGTTCTCATCAATGCGAGGCACAAAAGTATTGTTGTCTTCCCTGCTTAAACATTGTCCTTATGGAAATGCAATGTAAGTGTGCCCTGTATTTGTCAGTTCATGTTAAAATGATTATTAATTAAAAAAAAAAAAGTCTAAATTCAACATTCTGTTTTGTGCCAAGAATTTTTAGGAGTTGTGAATATGGAAGTACAATGTAGAGTCTAGTTTCTCAGTGGATGCTGGACATTTCTTTCCTGTTATTTCCATCCAGCATCCTGTGGACTTGACTGACTTTTTAAACCTAAGTATTAGATTTTATAGTTATCTTCTAGAATTCTTCTTGCTCAGTTCAATCCATGTTACAACCCAGAATAATGAAAAATAAAATATTGATTTTTCAACCATTATTCTGTCATCCAATATTTATCTCTCCAAATTGATACACATCTTTCCTATGCCTAAATTCATTTTCTTAAACTCAAAATTATGAATAGGGCTCACAACAGGTTAAAACATGAGCTAAATAATCAGCATGTTTTGAGAATAATTGTTCAACTAAGCACAAATCCACACAATTTATAAACATCCTCTCCACATCTATTTTGTCCACAAAGACATCCACTGAACACTGCATTAAATGCCTCATTGAAATGCAGATTCACTATGTCTATATAATTTAATTAATTTGGTATAATTTATTCTTAGTGAACTTAAAGTGGCTCTTGGTGATTGCCACTTCCTTTTCTAGGTGCTCATGAGCCATCTGTCTAATTAAATGTTGTGGAATTTTGCTGGGAATTGCTGGAATGCCCTATGATGTGTAATTTTTGCATGTACGTATTTATTTTACCTGGATATCAGAAAAATATTGGCATATATACCATTTTCTAGCACCATGATTATCCAGATACTGCTTACATTATTGCTACAATTATATAGGGAGTCAGGGTTGTTTTTTTGAACCCAAGGGCAGGGATACTATTGTATCTCAGAAATGAACTGCATATTTGTTGGCTTGGGGAGAACCCAGAGAGTTCTCTCCATCTGCTATATCTGCTTTGCTCTTTGCATCACCTTTTTTTCTTCTCTCTCTCTTTTTCTTTTTTCCAGAGACAATTTCTTTGTGTCTGCTCCACATAGTAGATAATGGCTACTACCAATAACTTTCAAATTTATATTCTCTTCATTTCAGAAGGTAGCCTAATTTAGGTTGAAAATTCTTATTTCACACTCCATGCAGAAAAGGTTTTGTTTCACTTGGTTAAGATTTCCATCCTTGGAGGAACCAATTGTTGTCAGGGAGTGGAGTTATATTGTATGACCCTGACTACTCTTTAATTATGTGGAAGGTAGGAGGTCAGGTGGAGAAATGATTTCTAGAACTAGGGATGATGTGCAAACCATCCAGTAGGTACCCGTTAGGCATAGTGTCTTCCCTTACCACATAAGATGTATTAACTTTATGTCACAGTATTTAAGTAGTGCTAATTTGATGTCATAGTATTTAAGTTACAGGATATCAATGAGAAGAGTGAACATCACCCAAGGACTTTGCATCTTCTTCCAGGGAAAGGGTTAGTGCATTTTTGGTTGTATGCTGGACAGTTGTATCCTGTTAGGTGAATGTATACTTCACTAATGCCACTATTTGGTTAAGGAGATGCTTATGGGCATCAGTCTGACCAGGGGTGGACCATGATGGTTAATTTTGTATGTCAACTTGGCTAGTCTATGGTGCCCAGTTGTTTGTTCAAATACTAGTCTAGATGTTGCTATGAAGGTATTTACAGATGATTAATATTTGCAATCAGTTGACTTTAAGTAAAGCAGACTACCCTCTGTAACGTAGGTGTTCCTCATGTAAACACTTGAAGGCCTTAAGAGCAAAAAACTGAGGTTTCCTGAAGGAAGAATTCTAACTCAGAGGTGTAACATAGATATCATGCCAGAGTTTCCAACCTTCTTAGACTCTGGATTTTGGACTCGGCAGCCCCCAAAATCATGTGAGCCAATTCGTTAAAATCTCTCTCTCTCTCTTAATAATGAATATATGTATTCATTTAAATATATGAGATATATATTCTCTCTCTGTATATGCATATATATTCTCTCTGTATATACATATACATATAATCGCTCTCTCTCTGCATGTATATATATATACACACACATACATACATACACACAGCCACACACATATATATGTATAATGAGGATATATATATATATGGAAAACCTGGTGACATATTGGATAAGAGCTACAGCTGCTAACCAAAAGGTTGGCAGTTCAAATCTACCAGCTGCTCCTTGGAAACACCATGGGGCAGTTCTATTCTGTCCTCTAGGGTGGCTATGAGTTGGAATTGACTCGACGGCAAAGGTTTTGGTGTGTGTGTGTATATATATATATACACACACATATCCCTTACAGGAGAATCCTGACTAATACACATGAAGTCTCATTCAGCTATCTAAGTATGAGAAACAAAGGGCAGTCTGGACACATGCCATCTGGAACTTGAAAGCCAGAATCTAAGGCTACGCCCTGTCTTCCCTGGGCCACCTGGTATCTCCTCCCTGGTTTTTTCTGTATGTTTGTCTGATGGTCTTTCTGTGCTCAGAATACTTTCACTCTATGGCTAGTCATGGCCTTTGCTCCTCCATGACATCAGTGGGCAAATGGCTCAAACTTGTCATAATGCTGACCCTCATCTGACTTAGCATGATTCTTCAGTTCTACTTCTTACCTTCATCTGACTAGTTACTGTTTCTGAGTCTCTTAATTTAGATCCTCAAGAAAGAGAATCTACTTAGTCACTATTTGCCAGTGGGTAGATTCATTTTTTTTTTTAGATGACTACTGCTAAGAAGGGTACAGAGACAAGGCAAAGGTATTGACTGATGTTTCTGTTTACATAGGGGATGATTCATCTGTTCGTGAATACTTATACTTATCCCTTCTTATAAACATAGCTATCTAGTTATCCTTTACTGGCATTTGGTTTATCTTTACTAGTATAAAGATAAGTTCCCACCATAAAGAATATGTGAATTAACTACTTGTGCTTACTTATCATTTTTGGATAAAATTAAATGATTAGCTACAAGCACTGGATTTAACCATTTCTATTTTTTTCAAAATGCTTTGCATACAACTGACAGGTTTTTTTTTTTTTTTCAATATCTTTAGTTGTGACTTGACGGCACTGGGGTTCTGGGTTTTTAGTTGTTTTAATTGCTCTATAGTGGAGTTTTGGGAGCCCTGGTAGTGCAGTGGTTAAGCATCCAGTTGCTAACCAAAAGGTCAGTGGTTCAAACCCACCAGTGGCTCCTTGGGAGAAAGATGTGGCAGTCTGCTTCTTGGAAACCCTATGGGGCAGTTCTTCTGTGTTCTGTAGGATTGCCATGAGTTGGAATTGACTTGATAGGAACTGGCTTGGTTTTCTGGTTTTTTTATACTGGAGTTTATATTTATGGACTCTACTTAGGGTCCTTGAACCTTAGTTTCCTCAACACAATAATGGATATATAACCACTTTCCTTAATGTTATCTATGTGAATAACGTAGCAACTTGTTTCCACATAAACAATGTTCAAAATGTAAGTTCCCTTCTTTTTCCCACTATTACAGTGCAGTAAAATATATGTAGATACAATATTTCTTTTATATATCTTTCCCTTCTGTTTCTACCTTGTTGAAACCATTCTGATAATTTTCTTATCAGCCTTTGTTTTGCAAGGTTTCCAATCCTTTTAAAAGACTAAGTCGTGGAAACACGCAGATAGGCCTGCTTTCTAAAATTTTTGAAATCTGCGTTTCTAAAATCCACGGTACCTGTCAGACTGCGCTGTTTCTTTTCTTGGCTATTTCAAGCACTAAGATGAGAAGTTGACTTTCTCCCAAGGTTCCTGTCACTTGAATTTCATAAAGCAGTTCTTTCTTTTTTTGGTCAAAGTTAAGTCCAGAAAAACAGTTTCCTTCATTGCTTCATCAACTAGCTGAGAGATGAAATTCTCAGCAAAATGAGACTTCTAGCAGATATCTGGTTCACTGACGACTCAGCTATAGCCTACTTATCTGTAGCTCATTCTCACATCAAAATCATTTATACCCCTCACACCTTTAATCCTCAGCAGGATATAGTGCCCTGTTTCTCAAACTGGGGTCAGTGGATATAATTTTATGGTCTATGAGTACTATATAAGAATTTAAAATTTTATGGTTTTCATTTTAATGATAATCTAAAAGTTCATATAATGACATTCTGGATTATGATTTCAATTCCTGGATTTGCATACATGTTTATGATGTCATTGCTCAAATGAGCAACCAAAATGGCACTATTTAGTATTATTGAGCTGATAAACAAGAAGGGCTGCTATTAATATGACATGTCATAGTGTAAAAGCAACAATGATATCACGCGTATTCTTCCTGAATTATTTTACTTGTGATAAACACACAATTTCTTCTTTCCAAAATATATTTGCAATTAAAAGCCATTTTCATAGAATAAAACTTTAGTTTCTTAAGTTAATCAGTAGATGAAAACCTTGATTTGAATTCATGAAAAAGATGTGTGGCACTAGTTCAATCGTCACTGGCTAATGAAAAAGAACACAAGTGGACTTAGCCTATAAATAACGCGTCCCCATCAAACGAAGGCCTCGCTGTTCCATGAGAATGACGGTGTCACAGCGTTCAAAGGGAAAAAGTGGAGGGAGAATTAAATCATCACATGGAACCCAAAACAGAACCTAAGCACAATGACACATTTCAGGTGTACCTCGATTTAATTTCGGAAGAACAAATTATTACTTACGTTAAGTAATGTTGAATGTTGACGATTGTGCTGTGCCCTGTTTGAATTCAGAGTATGTCTTGTAAGTTTTGAGAGTTCCTAGGTAGTGCCAATGGTTAAGCAATGGGTTATTAACTGAAAGATTGGCAGTTCGAACCCACCCATATGTGCCTCAGAACAAAGGCCTGGTGATCTACTTCTGAAAAATCAGCATTGAAAACCCTATGAAGCACAGTTCTACTCTAACAGGCATGGGATCATCATGAGTCAGGATGGACTTGGTGGCAACCTGTTTGGTTTTTTATTTTATTGTAAATTTTAACATTATAATTGCATAAGGAATGGGGGTAGGTTTTGGAGATTCAGTGGTGAGTATAAACATTTTTGTCCCTGCCCTAGTGGAGCTTTACTAGGGATATTATTCAAACATTTTAGCTATTACCAAGGTGTTTTCACCTCACAACATCGTGCTGTCTCCTGAGATGGCAGGTGAACGGAGCCAACATCTTTCCATTGATCTACCACCACTTAAACAGCTGCTGCGCATTAGCTAGTTTAATGCCAGGCTTTCTTGTTAATAGTAATAGCGTTAAATAAGAAATATAGCTACCTCTGAATATAGATAAGGATCCCTGGTGGTGCAGTGGTTAAAGCAATCAACTGTTAACCAAATTGTCAGCGGTTGGAAACTACCAGCTGCTCCAGGAGAGAAAGATGTGGCAGTTTGCTTCCGTAGAGATTTACAGCCTTAGAAACCCTAGGGGTCGCTTTGAGTCAGAATTGACTAGACAGCAGTGGGTTTGGTTTGAGTTTTTTGTTGAATGTAGATACGCTTGTTGTTGTTAGGTGCCATCGAGTCAGTTCTGACTCATAGCCACCCTATGTACAACAGAACAAAACACTGCCCAGTCCTGTGCCATCCTCACAATCATTTTTATATAGATAGGTTTATTTAAGAGAAATAAAGTCTTAAAGCATTCTAGCCATCTGTGTGGTGGTCTCGCAATGTGAGTGAGGACATTGGAGAAGAAGGTATAGTCAAGGTGGAGAAATAAAAGATGTGTCAGGAAAGAAAGAAGAAAAAGAGGGGAAAAAAGGAAGATGAGAAGGAAAGAGGGAGAGAAGTAAAAAATATAGAGAGAATCCAAAATCAACAGGAAATTGAGATTAGTAATATATTCTAAATAATTCTAAAAGTATAACACTACTTATTAAATCAAGATAAAATACATACTTGATTACTGGATTAATATGTAGTATTTACATTTTCCTTCACCTCCTCTTTCATTCTTTTTCACAACTGAATACCATATTACAGTAGTTTCTTTTAGATTCAGAAATATTTACATTATAAGCTAAGTATATTTTGGATTGATTTTAGTCAATAATATATAAACATTTATATTTACTTTAATTTTTTCCTCTTTGGCAAGATTATAGTTTGAAATAGAAGATGACGTCAAATAATTCAAAAACAAACAACAACAACAACAACAAAAGACATGGCATATTACAAAACTGTATACTACACAGAGGAATTATACACAATTTTGTACTTGGGAAATAAATTTTAGTGTTGTAGGTCATCTTATCTGAAAAATTCTAATTCAAAAATTACTTGTATATTTCAATCTATAAATTTAGAAATGAGTTATCTGGTAATATATGGGAGCTAGTATATTTGTGGAAACCTTGGTGGTGTAGTGGTTAAGAGCTATGGCTGCTTACCAAAAGGTTGACAGTTCGAATCCACCGGGAGCTTCCTTGGAAACTCTACGGGACAGTTCTACTCTGTCCTATAGGGTCACTATGAGTCGGAATCAATTCAATAGCAAAGGGTTTGGTTTTGGTTAGTGCATTTTTAAACCAACTACAGGACAGTCTTTTTTACCGTAAATCTATTTATTTGGAATTACCAGCCTGAATGACAAGATGATCAAAACTTCCATAAAATTCAAAGACTTTGTTTAAAACCCAAAATTGTAGCAAACAAGAATTCTCTATGAAATTGATACTGGCTTACAGTGACACTTTTCAGTTAATTCCCATGAAAGTGGATGAGGTAAGCTCTTCCAAAAACATTAAAAGTAAAACTGATAGCCTGATGCCTGGAATAACAGCACATAAATATAGTGGAGAAATGTGGATGGAGAAAAGCTATGCAGGCCTTAGCTCAAAGCATATCCTGGCTTTGTGGAAAGATACAAATAGTTGAATAAAGACAAAAGAAAGCTTTATATCTCCTTTTATCAATCTTCTAATTTATAAAAGGAAGAGTAGACCAATTAAAAAAACTTGGAAGACATACCTTTCTATTTCGTGAGAGCTATTCCACACGCTGGAGTTCTGTTTGTCCTGACTGTTTTCCACTCCCTAGTGCCAAGTTATTACAATCAGAAAGATTCTGGACTTCCCTCAAAGCACCTGTGAATAAAGTAGATGGAAAGTGGACGTAGCTCAGGCATCCATGAAAACTTTCCATCATTGAGTCAATGGGTAAAGGATGCAGCATGAAAAAATGTAGGTAACTGTGTTCCTTGAAAATCAGCTAAAAAAAAAAAATCTGAGAAACATGCATGGTAGGAAAAAAAGAAAGAGTAAGCAGAAATAAGACTGAAAGTTTGACTTCTCCAATTAATCCAGCTATAGATTTGTAAAGGAACTTGTTGTCAGGAAATAGAACCAAAACAATCCACTGATCCTATTATGAGACAAATAGCCTGTGTGGACAGATCTTCTATTGTTCAAGAACGAAGAGCAAAAGAAAATAATTACAGGGAGCCTGTGAAAAAACAGTAAGAGAATATTTAACACAATACTCGGATAGATAGGTTGTAACTTAAAATCATCAACTAAAAGGTACCGAAGAGGTATTGAGGGAAATCTGTGCCATTTTCACCAAATAAAATGAAACTTCAAGGAAAAAAAAAATAAAACACCAAAGACAAAAGATGTGATTAAGGAGAGACAGAAAAACACTAGGGTTAAAAAGAAATTAAAACAAAAATTAAAAAATCCACATTTAAGTTGATAATAAGCAGAATTCATGATGTATAAAAATTAAATAAGTGGTGTGGAAAAGAATTTTGATCAACTTTCCAGGAAACTAGAAGAACATCATCAAGAGATAAAATTGATGAGACAAAAGGCAGTGGATAGAAAAAGGAACAAGCAGAGACGACATTTTTTCAAATTTAAGGTTCTTAAAAGGAAAGAACAAATGAATTAGAAATCACATATGAATGTCTAATAGAAATAATTTTGACATAAAAATGTTCTGTGCATACAGATTGAAAGGACTTTCTGTGTTCTAAAAAAATCCAGCAATACATACATGTGCACAAACACACATACACACACATCTTTGTGTAACACAAAATTCTAGAAGATAATGTTATAAGGTCTATTGAAGTTTTCAATGAAAAGAATGCAATTTAAAAATTTATGCCCAGTCAATATATCATTATTATTTTCATACATCAGAGAAACACTTCCAGATTGCTATTCGTGTACTAAACTCGAGTCAGTTCCAACTCGTAGTAACACGATGTACAACAGAATAAAACACTGCCAGGTCCCGTGCCATCCTCACAATCACATTTAAGTTGTCAACTCTTTCATTTTACTTGGATCCATAATCAACGCCCATGGAAGCAGCAGTCAAGAAGCCAAATGATGTATTGCATTGGGCAAACCTGCTGCAAAAGACCTCTTTAAAGTGCTAAAAAGCAAAGATGTTACTTTGAGGACTAAGGTGCACCTGACCCAAGCCGTGGTATTTTCAATCACCTCATATGCATGCTAAAGCTGGACATTGAGTAAGGAAGACCAAATGAATTGATGCCCTTGTATTACAGTGTTGGTAAAGAAAATTGGATACACCATGGGCTGCCAGAAGAACAAAAAAATCTGTCTTGGAAGGTGTACAGCAAGAATGCTCCTTAGAAATGAGGACGGTGAGACTCCATCTCATGTACTTTGGATGTGTTATCAGGAGGGACTAGTCCCTGGAGAAGGACATCATGCTTGGTAAAGTAGAAGAAGACCCTCAATGAGATGGATTGACACAGTGGCTGCAACAATGGACTCAATCATAGCAATGATTAGGAGGATGGCATAGGACCTGGCAGTGTTTTATTCTGTTGTACATAGTGATACCATGAGTTGGTGGGTTGGAACCACCAACCTTTCCATTAGTAGCTGAGTGCTTAACTATTGTACCACCAAGGTTTCTTTGAAAAACAAGGGTTTTCAAAGTAATAATTTTAAAATATAAAAATTGAACGAGCAGGTCAATGACAACAATAGTGCATGAAATTGAACCACGTATACAAATAACTTTTTATATAATAAAGTTAACCTCTCAAGCAGGGTGGGGAAAGGATAATCTATTCAATAATGTTGTTGGATCAACTTGATAGTCATTTAGAAAAAGTCACCTTATAACACCTCATATCTTTGTCATAAAGTTAAGCAAGTAAAATTATTTTTAGTAAGAGTATAGTCTGATACGATATTGTTACGATTCCGCAGGCTAGGTGTTTACTTGTTTTACAATCGGCAATTTCCTTTTTGCATGTGTTAAATAAGTATATGTACGTATGCAAAGCTTGACCTTTCATCAAGTGTAACACAACGGGGGTTGTGGTAGTGTACACACTCGTACAGTTTTATATGAGAAGGCATGTGCAAGCCTGAATGCTAAATACATGGATGTGAGCCATAACCTTTTTAATCCATGACCTTAATCTTAACAACTTCAAATACATGCTTTATGGTGAAATTCGCTAACTTAGCTCTCTAAGTCCATCCTTGGTAGTTTCCAATGTGTTAACATTTTCACACAGATACACTAAGTTTTCTGTTTAATTAAACAAATAATTTAAATCCCTAAGCTTTATTATTTTCATATACATTAGGAATAATAAAAAGTTTCTTACTGGGATTAAGTAAGTCTGCACATATAACATTCACTTTCACACAATAAGCACGTAAATATTAATTTGCTTCTCTCTCTCTCTTTTTTTTTTTTCTTGCTTAAATGGCTTACCCACTCCCACTGGACGCACAGTATAAAGCAACAGTAGGTTAATCTAAAACTGACCCATGCAAATAATGGGTTTCAATGTTTGATATGGGGCTAAAGGAAGTTAATGATTTTGTAATTTTTTTTCCCTTTTGAAGATACTAGCCTATTAAAACAATTAACCCAAAGAATCCACACAAACAGTTGTAATTTCACATGCAACACTAGGAGAGCCCCCAAACCCAATGCTCCATTTTGCTTATCTTTGCGGTCTAGCCCTTAATGCTCTGGCTTACTAAGAGGAATATATACCACACTGAAAATTCGAAAGGCAGAAAATTTGTATATGCATTTCTCTGCAGGCAATTTGGTTTTGTTAACCCCAAACTATCAAATCATTATTGTCTAATGGTCTTGTTTGCATCTTTTGGAAAAGCTACTCTCTCCTTCTTCAGCATTCTTCTTTTAGGACTATCCCTAAACCCTAAAACCCTACTCAACCATAAATTCTTAATTTAGATGTTCTTTTCCTAGGAAGTCTTTTCTGATTCTTTCAAACCTATGTATATATTCATTCCCTTCCACATACTTTCATAGTACCCTGAGCTTCTCCTTTTAAGATACTTCTCAAGTTGTATTGAAATTACTTTCCGTATATATCTAACTTCCTACTAGGCATTAGGAGCCCTGGTGGCTCAAGTGGTTAAGAGTTCGGCTGCTAACCAAAAGGTTGGCAGTTCAGATCCACTAGCTGCTCCTTGGAAACCCTGTGGGGCAGTTCTATTCTCATGTATGGGGTCTCTACGAGTCAAAATCAACTTAACAGCAAGGGTTCTAACTAGACAGTAAACCCCCTGAAGGCAGGGTCCTGCTATATTGTTTACAACTGTCTCCCTAATTCTTTACATTATTCATGGCACAGTGTTGATATTCAATTAATATTTGTGAGATTGAAGCTGATCAGGAAAAGAAAAAGATTTGCTATGGGATTTAATTCAATAAAATCTGGAAAGAGACATATGTAAATCTAAATCATAAACTCAGTGTTTGATAGGCTGTTTTGACTTTTAAACTGTTTAGCCTGTTTGATTCATTCTCTGTGTGAGAGTTTGGTATTCTGAAGAAAAGCTAGGGGATGCTTTGTGAAAACATTCACTGCTGTGTAATTAGTTTTATCACCAGCAAACTTATCAGCTTTTGATATTTGGAATCAAATCCCAGACTAACCTGTCATCCTTGTAAATACTCAAGAGATCCAAGAAGTGTTTTACACCGGTTCTCCTGATTTTAGCAATAGAAATAAGCAAAGCTGAGTGAAACAAAATAAACCAGTGATGTAGAACGGTGGAACTAATTTCTTTGGAAGCTATGCACTAGAGACAAAAGTGTTGAAAGGTTAATTATAATTGTTTAGATCTTTGCTGAGCAAAACAATGTCTTTAAAGGTGATTTGATTGCTTGCAGAGCAAATGATTTTTGGCTTTTTCAAAACCTCAGTGTATTCGATTTCTGATCTAAGAAACAAATGCCACTGTATTAAAATACTCTCTAGCAACGCAATGATTACCATAATTCAAGAAAGAATATTATGAGAAACTAGAAAAGCATCTGTGTTACTACTGGACTTTAGGTCCATGGATCAACATTCTCAGCCACCTTAAGTTTGATTCATGTAGGGAGTAAAATTGTTGAAATACTGAGCTAACTTAGTTTTTTTCTGCTGTTACAGTCGACGTACCAGTTTTAGGTGATTTTGTCAAGAATATCCTATAAACGCTGAATTTGTCTCACTGCAACTTGCCCTTCCCTTTGATTGCAATTTGTGAAGATAGGTGGTAAAATTCCAAGCTGATTTTTTTTTATTCTTAGCCAGGGGCCTATACCCTCCATTTTATAATCTCATGCTGAAGCAAGCTGTCACTAAAATATTGAGGCAAAGTGATGAAATTGGTGGGTATAGAGCCCAAGAAACTCTACCAAACACTAATATGTATGGTTTTAAAATCATTTAAAGAGGAGAATCACTAAGTCATCAGGCAAGTTCGATATCTCTCCAATGCAATTTCAGGTGTTTAGATATTCTATTAACCATGAGATGTACATTACTAAGTCATTATCTGTAAAACAAAATCCCAGTGTTTTCACCATTCACTGTATTTACTAGTATTAGTATTTGTCAACATTTACTGAATTACTGTTTTAGAGAGGAGCATGGTGTGTGGTTCTCGAAAGAAAAAAAAAGCAATAGAAGGTCTTCTTTATGCCTTTAGAAGCTTGTAATCTAATTAGGGTCACTTTAACTCTCAAAATGGATTTTCTGTAATTTAAGTCGCTATTACCGTGGATTATTGCAGATTGCCCTAGTAGACCTCTGTTTAGCAGCTGAGGAGGAGATAAGTAGAAGAGAAACAGTCAGGAAGGATCAAGGATGAAAAGCTTCCCAGAGAAGATGGATGTTTACTCTATGTTTCGTAGATAATATACTTGCCATTGCAATCAACAGCAAACTCAAATCCAATTGGGTTTAAAAGTAAGGAGGATTTATTGGCTCCTGTAACAGAAGAATTCAAAGGTAGATCTGGCTTCCAAATAGAATTGATTCTGAGGTGCATAATGTCAGGAGGGCTTTGGCTTCATTTCTTTGCCATCTATTGGGTCTACACTCTTCAGTATATTGGTGTCCTGTTCAGACACCCCTCTTTTCATAATAACAATGATTGTAGAAGTTCTAGACCATATACACTCAGCTCACTCCTGATCATGAGCTATCCAGCAATGAGCTCTGGAATTCTCTGAACCAATTTCCGCAGCTAAGGGGATGGAATGCATATGTGCTACTCCTGTCATCGAGTGAGAGATCAATTCCTCTGAAGCCCCTGTATCTCAAATGGAAATAAAAGGAGGCATCAGTGCTGAGAAGGCAACCAACAAACATTGGCTACATATGTCTTTTAAGGACGTGAAGATTATGGACTTGAAGAAAGGATCAAGTAGGATTCCAGGTGGAAGGAGTGCTGTGGCAATCAGCAAGTTGTGCAGGATCATGCAGATTACCTTCACTATCACGTAAAGAAGCAGTGAGATATTAATGAATCCTGTGATAGGAAGCTTTTGGCTGATCTTGAAGATTAGCTTGAGGATTTTTTTTTTTTTAATCATGTAATAGGTATCCTGGGTTAAAAGTTGCCCTGGCTGAAACTAATCACCCTTCCTCCTCCATAGATAATGTTGTTGTTTGGTGCTATAGAGTTGTTTTGACTCCTAATGGCCCTAAAAAGAACAGAAGACTGCCTGGTCCCACGTCATAGATACAGCACCCAGAAAATAGCTATTTCAAAGCTACAAGCAACATACCGAGAGCAGCCTTTTAGTTATGAATGAGAAAAGCAATAGTCTTAGGGAGGCGAAGTTACATAAGCACAGATGTCATGGACTAAGAAGTAAAGTATTGCTTTTCTAGGGGTAGATTAGAACTGTATTGGTGGTTCTATGTGCAAGTTATCCAGCTCCCAGTGGAGAAAATGCCATGAAACTGATTGCGTTGTGGCATAGTCATACACAGCTTGGGTTGTTGATGTTCCACAGGTGGTGATATTTTTAAGAATGAATAATACAGATCTTCTGATGTTAAATTCTGTATTCCAATGTTATTATTTTCTTGAAACCAAATAAAAATAGACTGCTGAGAAAGGTAGAAGGGCTTTGGTTGAAAAGACTGTACATTCTTCCTGTCTATCATTTCAGAGGAAACCCTGGTGGTGTAGTGGTTAAGTGTTACGGCTGCTAACCAAAAGGTTGGCAGTTCGAATCTACCAGGTGCTCCTTGGAAACTCTATGGGGCAGTTCTACTCTGTCCTATAGGGTCGCTATGGGTTGATAATCAACTCGACGGCAGTGAGGTCTATTTTTGGTATCATTTCAGAAGAGGATCTCAAGAAATAGACCTTAGACCCTGTTGAGAGGGAAACAAAGAAAGCTCTTTGTTTTTGTTTTTGGTAGCATTGTGACAGTCTCATTATGGATTTGGAGTAGTGGGAATATTCAAAGTAGTCCCAGTGGTTAGGAGTAAGTTGGCTCGTATCACATTATGATGGCATTGGAAAACTAATGAGGAGAAGACTTGGTGAAGGCTACCAAGGAAAGCTCTGCGTCTGCTGGATCTGTGACAAGTGCCATTTGGCAGTCCTTATAAGAAATTCTCTATGTTGAATGTGCCTTCTATTTTGTCCAAGTACTAGTAAAATACGTATTATGTAAGTGTGTAGTTTGTCTTTGCTGAACCAGATGGAATTGGAAAGAGAATATAACAGAAGTGGAATGGAGTTACCTGAGGGATAGTTCTGGATTCTCTCTTGATGCCAGAATGGTGGTTACAGTGATGGTTCAAGTTGAGGAGAGTTGTGACTAATAGATCCACGGTCTTAAGAAGGTCATCAACAGCAGTGGGAGCAGTGGGGCCAGATGGTCAGGGGAGCTGAAGGGAAAGAAATATCCCTGAGTACCACAAGGCATTCAGAAACATCCCAGACAGGAGCAAGTCTCTTATAAGTAGCTGAGGGCCCTCCAGTGGGAGTTATTTAACACAAATGTATGTTTATATTGTAACCAAAGGCTGGAGAGCAAGGATTTTTGGCTAATATTATAAGCAGTCAGGGTAATTATACTACTGGAGGAATATTGTACAATATTATTAGCCATGTAAAGAGTAGATCAGAGGGAAGGTCAGAGGGAAAGGGAATGAGAAATACATCATCTTAATGAATTTTAAATTCCAGTTTCAAAATAAACTGCAAGCTTTAGGGTTGAATAAAATATGTGTTGTGAGGAATAATGGTAGTTGAAAAGAAAGTAGTACATTCTGGAGAAGAAGAAATAAGAGAATGGCCTCTGTTTCTACTCTTTTTACATCTGTTGCCTACACAGTTCAGCCTAGATTGTGAAGAGGCCTTAAGTCTTCCCTTCCAAGAACATTGCCATGATTCACCAATAGTCCATTTCGTACGGTCTTTGCATTGCGTAGAGGCAAATTTTGATCAGAAGAGCAGAACTGAATGTTTCCTTATGTCAGCCATGTTTGTACTCTTTTACACTGTGGAAGTAATTTTAGAAGATATATGAAATGCCCAAGATCATTTCTTATCCCCATTTATATTTTTATGGGTGTGATAAATTTGGGAATGAAAAATCAAACGTTCAAAGTGCCAAGTTATGTCTGTCTCTTTAACACAAAACAAAAACCTAACTAAAGTAGCATATGTTTCCCCTGGATTTTTTGTATCGGACTCTAATTAGGTTTTTTGTGTTAAGTCTGCCTTGTGTGTTTTTTAGGAATTGAGCTGAATCAGAGGGAAAGCTGAGGAGTTGGATGGGCTTGCTATGATAAGATAGCAGTTCGACATGTGGTGGTAAGATTTAATATCAGTTACTTCTTTTGACAAATTTTTAAATCATTGGTTAATATACAGCTGCCCATGTACTTCATTAGCTAGAGAATATTTAGCACCAATTGCAAGGGTCATTTTCAGTCTTTCTAATTATAATCATTCCATGATTTAATTTGGATCATTTGTCTATGGGTCCATGTCACAGATGGATAATATAATGCCTATAATTATAGTCAAGTGATTTTTAAATAATTTGAATAACAATGAAAAATTAACATATATTTCCAAATAAAATACCTTATGTTATTATGAGTTTTGTTTTTAATTAGCATAAACATATTTAAAATATTAGCCCAAATGCCATTGAGAACTACAAATAACATCCTCCTTTAAAATTCTGATTCTTCAAAAAAATTCAGATATTATTTGCTAAAATGCCTTTAATGAAGAAACAATCTTAAAATTCTTTTAAGTTATTGACTAGAGATAGAATTGGTGGTTTCCTCTTTTCTCTAATGTTAAAGTTAACTGATTAAATATCTTTAAAATAAACCTTAAATTGTGTGCATATGTCTATTTGAACAACTTGATAATATTTTATACTCATAAAGATAGCTCTTCAGAAAACAAATTTGAAGATTTCTTTTGCTAAAGCCTTTTGTAACTCATGTGTAGAAGATGCTTGGTAGGAAAAAGTCAGTAAAAGCAAACATTATTTTTTACAAGTTGCATGTAAAACTTGGTAGCGTAGTTGCTTGTATAAAGTCTTTCTCCCTTCATCTTCTCTCTTATCCTCTCTTTATCTCTCCTCTCTCCTCCCCCTCTTCCTGTTAATTGAAAAGAACTCCACTGATTGGGAAATAAAAATGCCAGTCACAATGTTGTAGTGTAGTGGCGTCTTAGATATCTAATAACTTTTTAGTCCATGCCATGTGAAATGAAGATAAAAGCATGGATGGCTATTTCCTTGAGGGCATGAGATGTGTCTGTTTTATTTATTATATTCTCTGTGCTGACACAGTGAAGCATAATAGCCACTTTTATTATGAACTCCAGTAAAATCAAATAACCATATGAAAATGACCCTGAGCCTCACTTCAGATTGCTGGTGTATGCTTGTAATAAACTTCAGGACTGCAGAAGTCTATAATTCTTTTTATAACACCAGTTACTTTCATAGCCTTTTATATGACTGTACAGGTTAATTATGATATCAGTTATTTCTAATTGATTTCTATTAATATTCTAGCCTTTTTAATATAATAATGGAATTTCTCGGATCTAGGCATCTAGAAATAAATTTCAAAAATTTGACGTGGTTTTTAGCTTTGCTTTTTTTTTTAAAAAAAAAGTTAAAATTCAGTTTTAAGTGAAATTTATATTTTTTTCTGTGACAGAAGACCAATTAAATTGCTTGTGAGAATACATCATTAAAAACGCTATTTTAGTATCATATTTTCTTTTGTATTGATTGTGCATGAGAGCGTAGACAAGAATTCTTAACACTAGCGTTGCTGACTTATAGGGGAAGGTGATAATTGCACAGCCTCCTTGATCCTCCTTGGTTGAGAGGTAAATCTCTTCCGTATTAAGCTTCTACATATCATGATGGGTGATATCTATCCTAGTGGACTTATATCAGATTTTAGCAAGAGTTTTTATGTTCCTAATTCTTATATGGTTCCAGATTAATGCATGAGTTAACTTGAACAATAACCATATGAAAATGACCCTGAGCCTCACTTCAGATTGCTGGTGTATGCTTGTAATAAACTTCAGGACTGCAGAAGTCTATAATTCTTATAGACTTATAATTTTTAAAAGATAATAATTAGAGAATAGTTTTGACAAAAATCAACTCATAAATTTATGTAAGTTGACATGTTCCTCATATGCCTTACCTGAAATTACTTTTCTAAAAATCTAGGAAGTTTTGGCAAATGTTGGACAATCTGGATGCAGGGTTGATGATCTAATTCCACATTTAAAATATTAGAAACACTTTCTCCTTAAATTTTAATTAAGTATTTGTTCTCTCAATTTATTCAGAAGGCATAGATATCCACAGATTTTAAGTTAAGGCTTGTCAAGTTATTCGCTTTTTGTTGTATTATAGCTAGGAAATCCTAGCACAAGGAAAGTAAAGTTTGGCGCATTTTTCCCTCAGAGACTGGAACATTATCTGCATGTACCCCCGTGGTAATCTTGGAAGGCTCTTCAGAAACCAAGGCTATCAAATACTTGGCTTTCAAATTTGTAGTCACCACTACTTAAAACATTGAAAGAACATGAATACGCCTGAAAATCTTCAAATTTTAAGTGTTTCAGGAGGGATAGTTTCCATAATTCACCGTTAGGAGTGTTAATGTTATCACAGTTGATGCAATTATAAGTATGACATTTGTGGGGTTCTTGCACATGAGAACAAGGTCACACAAGCAAAGATTGAAGATTTAGTTATCAAAAGTTAGAAGTCACCTGAGTTCTCTTTATCCAAGCCATAGTTGAAATATATACTCCCTGTCATGGATTGAATTGTTTCCCCTCAAAATACATGTCACCTTGGCCAGGCTGTGATTCCCAGTATTGTGTGATTGTCCACCATTTTGTCATCTGATGTGATTTTCCTACATGTTGTAAATCCTACCTCTATGATATTAATGGCAGGATCAGAGGCAGTTATGTTTATGAGGCAGTACTCAATCTATAAGATTAGGTTGTGTTTTAAGTTAATCTCTTCTGCAATATAAAAGATAGTAGCCAGCAGAAAGACATGGGAACCTCACACCACGAAGAAAGGAGTGTCAGGAGCAGAGTTTATCCTTTGGACCCAGCATTCCTGCACTGAGAAGCTCCTAGATCAGGGGAAGATTGATGACAAAGATCTTCGCCCAGAACTGACAGAGATAGAAAATCTTCCCCTAGAGCTGGCACCTGAGTTTGGACTTCTGGCTTCCTAAACTGTGAGAGAATAAATTTCTCTTTGTTAAAGCCATCTTCTTGTGGTATTTCTGTTATAACAGCACTAGATAACTAAGACACCCCCCAAAGACTCATTTAATTTTTATTGACATTTAGGATAAAATGGCAATGTAGATTAAAAAATTGAGGGAGAATTGCCATGTACAATCAGGAATATTGGCTGCAAGGTATCAAGTCAGGGCATCTTGGGGTGGGACAGATGAGAGAGCCATCATAATAAACAGGGACAAATTTTCAAGGGTATTTTTATTCACTTGAAAAAGGATATATTTTTTCCTAAGGGATGACAACTGTGCACAAAAATATGATGATCTTTCTTTATTTTATCCTGCTGACTAACATCCCTTCTGCAACTTATCTTAATGGATTGAATTTTTGTAGTTTTGAAAATCTCTGAAATAGGGTTTTAATGCACTGGTGACAATACAGGCAGTGCCTGGGTTATGATCAACATCCATTCCTAACTGTCCCTAAGTTGAATTTATAGGTAAGTTGGAACATGTGCATACGGTTCTTATTTAGCTTTTCTTTAGTGCAGGAAAAGGCTTGAAGCCTTTTCAGTGACTTAAAATATGCATATGCAGCAAGGGAAGGTAACTGTAATAAAGAATTTCTTGTGAGTAGGGGTTGGTTCAATCGTTTCAATGTGAGGGCAAATTTATGTAACATTAAAGCGCAAGTATGTAAGTTGGATGTTTGTAACCCAGGGACTGCCTGTAATTATTTTTTGGATGATATGGGAAAAAAGAGCTAAATTTCAATTTTGGTTTTGCTTGGTTAATATTGAATTTTGATAATATGACATGAATTGGTACAGAATAAAAAAAAAAGGAAAAGAAATATTTTACCAACACTGTAATAGCTGCTGATAAGATGTGCCTGTGTTTTGAGAGAGTGTGTTAGATTTCTTTATGTTTATGTGTCTGTCTCCACTTCTAGATTATATTTACATGAGCTCCGACTCTATGTGATTTCCTATCTCCAACCCCTTGTAATGATTAGGGTTGTGTGTCTATGTGTCTGGGCCATGATTCTCAGGGGTTTGGCAGTTACATAATGATGTAGTCATCCTCTATTTTGTGATACAATGTAATCACCTCAATGATGAGATCTGATGTGGCCAGCCAATCAGTTGCAAGGCGGAGTTTCCTTGGGAATGTGGCCTGCATCCAATATACATATGGATGTTTTGGCAAAGCTTGCCAGCTTTTGCCCGTGAACCATTTCCTTGAGATAAACCTCTCTCTCTCTGTCTCTCTATATGATTCACTGGTTTTGCCTCTTTAAAGAACCCAGTCCAAGACATTTGATACCAAGAGTGGTTCTAGAGAAACAAAATTGTAAGGATGAATTTCCAAATTGGTTCTAAAGTCTGGTTAGTCTTAAAGACATTGATGACATTGCTTCTAGTGGTAAAAAGGGCACTGCTAATCCATGGCATGAGGTGGCAATAAAAAATATGAAAACTATCACCACCAATAGATGAAGTACTGGTGAGAGGTGAGGCTCTGGGTGATTGCATATTTGATACTTTTCTATAATTTAGTCAGTATAAGAAGTATAAGGAAGCTGGTTGGTTGATCCTACCTTCACTAGACAAAGTGATGAAAGAAAGAGATGAACTCTAGGATGTTCTCCAGGAGGCTGTATATGCTCTAAACTGGTATCCAGTATATGATGCTGTTTATTCCATAGCCAGGATTTATGGGTCCAGGAATCAAGGGTTAGAAGTTAGAGTGGCACCACTCTAATCACAAAATTTTTGCTTCCTGTCTCTGTGACCCTATGCTTTACAAGCTTAGAGGTCTTAATTCCAAAGGAATGACTGTTCCCACCTGGAGACAGAACACAGATTCCATTGAACTGGAAGTTAAAAATGCCACCTGGCCACTTTGGGCTCCTCATGCCTCTGGATCAACAGGAAAACAAGGGAGTTACCATATTGGCTGGTGCGACTGACCCTGACTACAAAGAGGAAATCAGATTGATGTTGCATAATGGATGTAGAAAAGAGTATGTCTGGAATATAGGAGATCCCTTAAAGCATCTCTTAGTACTACCATATCCTGTGATTATAGTCAATGAAGAACTACTGCAACCCAATTCCGACATGACTACTAATGGCCCAGACCCTTCAGGAATGAGGGTTTGGGTCATCCCACCAGGCAAAGAACCACAACCAGCTGAAGTGCTTGCTGGGGGTAAAGGGAATACAGAATAGGTGATGGAAGATGGTAGTTCTAAATACAGGTTATGACTATGCAGCCAGTTGCCAAAATGAGCACTATAATTGTTATGAGTATTTCTCCCTTTTATTTTTGTTTTCTTTACTTACAAAATATAAGATGTGAATGGGGCTAGTGTGTTTTCTGTTGTATGCATGTTAGTTGTTTCATGTTAGCTGCAAGTATGACTTTGTAATTGTCTTTATTTAGAGATCGTGTATGGTTTAACAAGATGTGTACAGATGCCAAGTTGACAAGAGGTGGACTGTAATGGTTAAGGTTGTATGTCAACTTGCCTGGGCTTTGAATCTCCATGGTTTGGCAGTTACGTAATGATGTAGTTCAGTAGTTACGTAATGATGTAGTTTGGCAGTTATGTAATGATATAATTTGGCAATTATAAGGACGTAGTCATCCTCCATTTCATGGTATAAGGTAGTCATTTCCATGATATGATCTGATTAGAAGAGCCAATAAGTTGTAAGGGTAGTTTCCTCAAGGGTGTGGCCTGAATCAAGATATATAGAGGTACTAGCATAGCTCACTGGCTTTTGCTCACTTTGGATCCTGCATCTGGCTTGACATCAGCTGACCTCCAGTTCTTGGGACTTGAGCCAGTGGTCTGCCGTATTGCCTGCTGACCTTGGATTCATCAGCTTCTGCAGCTACGTGAGTCAGGAGAAGCCTCCAAACTGATGCCTGACCAAGGCACTTGGGACTTGCCAGCCTCTACAACTGTGTGAGCCATTTCCTCGAGACAAATGTCTCTCTCTCTTCACATACACTTTACTGGTTTTGCTGCTCTAGAGAACCCAGCCTAAGACACCCCTCTTTTAAATATCTATTGATATTTAAAATTATATAATGTTTAACAGTTTTGTATTACTTTGTAACTTGTACAAACCCATAATACTAATTTGTTTTTATTTATTGCTTGATATTCACAGAGTTTTAATATTTTCCCTACAAAAAAAAATCATATTTTTTTAATGCCAAGTTTTCATTTCTGCTTCTGAATTCGTCTTTCTAGGTATTTCCTCAAGAATTTACTCTTAAACTCTAAAAGATTAGAGGAAAAATTTCCTTTGATAATCTATAAAAACTCTTATGGAGAACCTGCAGAAGTCCTTGTATTCATAGATACTCTATATTTGCAATAATAATTCAATGTTAAGAAAGATTATTGGCCTTTCTTTTCTATATGTTTGTACACCACAAAATAGAAGATTTTCCTCTACTTTGTAGTTTCGTGGTCTAATCTAGGCTGTAGTCCCAAAGCCAGTTTATCAGCAACCTGCTGCTTAAACCTAAAGCACTTAGCTCCCATTCATCTTAGCTGAAATGGAATTATTGACAGAAAGGATTTCTGGAGGGAAATTAAGAATGATAATTGATGTTGTGCCCCTCACAGTTACTAAATGGCACGTCTATCTCTATTTGTTTTGGGGGAGGTGTAGCAACTCCATCCAATTTAAATGAATTGGTATAACATTTGGCACAGGGTCTCTCAACTCAGAAACCTTATTAAATCCAAGGATGATCCTACATTACATTTAAGCAGCACCTGTTGAAAATTAACACTTAATAGGGTGCAATTACTTAACTGTTTCCTCAAGAGGAAAACTGCCTTATCTTTTTAATTCAATTCACTTTGCTTCAAAGAACTTGATGTATATTATTCAGCTTCTGGCTCCAAACAGAGACAAAAAATATTTATTCATTAGAAAGCCAGCCCTTTGGCTGTCAAGCCGTCCTCGTATACAGCAGAAATGTTTTCTCCCCATGGATTTTTGTTCCAAACACTTGCATTGCGTTTTGTGTGCCTGTTTTACATAATGAATTCTTTGGCATCAAATAGATCTGGGCTAACGTACTAAATATAACAATATAATATAACAAATGCACTTATTTTTTAAATTATTTTTATTTTTTATTTGACATATCCATGCATACAGTTTAAAAGGTCCAATAATACTACGAGGCTTATAACAAAGCAGTAACAAATCTTCTAGCTGAAATTCCTCCCAAATTCCTCTGCCTGGGGCAATATGCAGTGAGTACACCCTGGGTTGGCCTTACTGATTGTTCCTGAACAGAGACTATTGGATTAGTTCATATTCTTATGTTATTGTTTGTTAAATATTTTGGAATGTAACCTTGCTCCTCCCCATCCCCAATTCTCATTTCCCAGAATCAATTACTTATCAATTCTGTTGTAGAGGATTGGTGATAAGTAACAGAGAGCCATGCAAAGTAAAAATGAAGCCACTATTTGCTGCAGAAAAAGACAAAAAGTTTGGAAAGAAAGGTAATGCAACTGTAATAAACTTGACTCTGCAACTAATATTATTTCTATGATCATAAAATGTTGAATTTGAATATTGATTTACTCAGAACTATGATGTGAGCACATTGGGAGGAGGCAAGAAGAGGAAATGATGTGGTGATGGTATAAAAGTAGTAAGATCACATAAATGTCAATAAATAGGTAGTGTCAAAAACTGATAAAGCAGCCGTATAAACATAAAGTGCATTTAGAAATATGAAAGTAAATAGCAGAACAAACACTTAAAGAATTTATAACCTCTCTGCTTCGTTGGAAATATACTCTTTCTGTTCCTTTAGTGATTACACTAGAGATCAGAATTTGCACACTTAATTCATTAAAGTTCAAATATATTCAATACTTTTGTCCTCCTTTCAGAGAAAATAAGAACTGTAGAGCATTTTATTTCCATTTATTGACGCTTCTCCAGGCTTATGTATTATTTGTTTTGTGTATTTTAACGCTAATTTCTAACCACAAAATATCACATTTATTGTTGTTTTGTATTGCCATTTGTTTATTTTTCACTTGCTTTGTTCTTTATTCCTGGGATCTTAGTCCTTCTGCCTAAAGTACCTCCTTTAGAATTTCCTTTGATGAGGGAAGGTGTACTGTGGTAGTGGTTAAGAGCTACGGCTGCTAACCAAAAGTTTGGCAGTTTGAATCCACCGGATGCTCCTTGGAAACTCTATTGGGCAGTTCTACTCTCTCCTGTAGGGTCTCTATGAGTTGGAATCTACTCGATGGCAATGGGCTTTTTGGTTTGGAATCCCTTGTGCTTCAGTTTTCTTATCGATCAGTTGAAGCTACTGAACAAAACGTCTACCAAGGCCATTTCCTCATCTACCATTTTCAGTTCTTTGACAACCTCTTGTCTCTTCACTCTTTTGATATAGTCTATCAATTCACCATTCTCCATCAGTGGAATGATTTGCTATTTTATTGTTCATATAGAATTCCTATATCAATGATCTCTTCAAAGCAACTGCCATAGGGTAAAAAGGCGAAGGGCATAAATTGTCAGGTTTAAAATGTAAAATTTTGCCAGTGATATCTGTCCTTATCCCAGACTTTACTCTTGACACTGTTACTGTACAACAAATGTCTTGCACTTCCTGTATTTCACTGGAGCCTGACATTTGGAGAGGCTCTCATAGCATTCCCCAAGTAATACAAGATTCCTCAACTCCAAGAGCCAGAATTCAAATGATTTTCTATGTGAATAACACCCTTTGGATCTCTGGGAACTCCCATAAATCTATACCTTGCTTTTTGCTATGTTTTGAATGATAGGCCTTGGAATCCTGCAACATGGCACCCTGGTCCCAAGTGAGAGTCCACTTGCCTAAAGGTAAAGCCGTGCACAAATTCTTTTCTCAGTGATATCAATGCAGAAAGTTGGTAAAGAAGGAAAAATAGGTTTGAGAGAAGAGAAACCAAGGCATTCTGACTTCTGATGATAGTTCTGGTTGTGACGGCTGACTTCAGGCCATCATGAGGTACAAGCTTAAGTCCATAGCCTGGTCTCTCTTGAAGTAATTAGAGCAGCATCTGTAATTCTGGCCATATCTTACCTGTTGCAACTTTAGTGTGTGTGTGTGTGTGTGTGTGTGTGTTTTATAAGCTTACTGAACCCCAAAGGGAAAAAAATACAACAAAATTACTTGTCCTCCCATTCTACCTCTTGCCTGAGAATGTTGCTTTGCCAAAAAAAAAATTAAAAATATTATTGATGAAGTTGTGTGTTTACAGTAGATGATGTAACAGAGCCAATTTTTACTAATTATTTTTTTGAAGGATAGAAAGGTGTTTTTTTAATCAAATTTTGTTTTAATTTTCTCCTGTGTAAAAAAGTTGGAAAAACACATATCCTGAAAAACTATGTTAACAGAACTATTCTTCCTAGTTTTTCTACCTAAAGCTTTTCTCAGAATTGTGGGCTTTTAGAAATACATAAGACTACTCTATGGCATTGGTCAAAACCCAAACCCAGTGTTGTCGAGTCGATTCCGACTCCTAGCGACCCTATATGACAGGGTAGAACTGCCCCCATAGAGTTTCCAAGGAGGGCCTGGCGGATTCGAACTGCCGTCCCTTTAGGTTAGCAGCATAGCATTTAACCACTACGCCACCAGGGTTTCCATGGCGTTGGTACACTGCATTTTTTTTTTTAATTTATAACTTAAAAAAAAATTATTTTTTTATAGAAAGAGAAGTAGACATAATTTAATGTGACATATTATAAGAGAAAAATGATTTTTAGATTCTTCAATTCAGTGTTATTATTTCTGACATTTAATCCTTGCACAGGAATTAAGGCACTCGCTTTTCTGCCAGTCTTCACTATATTTCTTTCCCTTTGAATTTTTAAGAGTACCCATCTGAGTTATTATTTATCCTTTCCTGAGAAGTCTTCAATTATTTATTAATACATTTTGCCATCCACCTCTTTTGATTCTATACTTTTCTGTTTTGGTGTGTGAATAGTTAAATATAGTTAAAATCTTACTTACCTACTAGTGAATCTGAAAATAGAAACAACACACACACTCTCATTCTGGATAATACTGGGTAAATAAAGTGAGGTATACATACTGTGCGATGTATTATGTATTTAATATTTGAATAAGACAATGTATGTTTTAAAGATGTAAGGATGAACTGTTCCCTGTTAGCTATCTCCAAAAATTACTTTATTTGAAATGCACCACAGACTGAAACACATGTATTGATACCTAGATTTCCTCTATCACCTTCCCAACGATTAAATCATATTTTAGTGACTTATTTCTCAAACTAATCACATAACCCTTTAGTGGTTAAACCTGTAGTGGAAATAAATCTAGAGTATCTTTTCAGTGCATTCAAACCAAACCAAACCCCTTGCCATCGAGTCGATTCTCACTCATAGCCACCATGTAGGACAGAGTAGAACTGCCCCATAAGATTCCAAGGAGCAGCTGGTGGATTCCAACTGCCAACCTTTTGGTTAGCAGCTGAACTTTTAAACTACCCTGCCACCAGGGCTCCTTAAGTTCATTAGCATTTCCTTTTTCCAGTAACATACACATTTATTTATATTGCTTGGATGTTGTATAAATTTTACCTCTTTACTCTTACTGGAATTAGCGCAGTCATATTACAGATAATTCATGTATCATTTAATAAAAAGTATATGTAAATTATATTTCTATCCACTTTTTAGACATTTTCAAATATTAACCACACATACATTTTTTAAAAGTTGCATGTTATTTATAAGAAGGGACCAAAAAGTATTTCATAGCTTAATGAATAGTTATTGACTATTTCCCAAACATTTATTTTCCGTTCAGTGGTCCTTGCAATTTTAGAGAATTTGCTTCCAACCCCTACTTCAGGAGTAGAGTATGTAGGCTAAAAAATAAGTATCTCCTTTCATATTGACTAACTTAGAGGTAGCATGTGACACAAACTCTTTTAAGTAGAAGAAATAAGATTTACTCTGGGAATACTGGCATCAAGACACTCTCACTCCCTCATGATTATTATTTTGTACAAATAATACATAATATGCAGAATTGTTTGATCTGAAGAGGTAGGGTGGATCACAGGAGAAGTGGACATGTATTAGTCAGCTTGCATGAGTTATGATGCATAAGAAACATCTCTTAAACCTCAATTGCTTATAACAAGAAAGTTATGAGTTGGAATCGACTCGACGGCAGTGGGTTGGTTGGTTCGTTGACTCTCACTGCATGTTAGCCACAGGTCACTGCTCGTCAGTGGCAACTCTGCTCTTTCTTTATGTGTCTTTTTCATTTGAGGATCTAGGTGGAAGGAACAGTCCCTATTTGGGTGATGCATGGTATACACAAAAAGGCCAGTGAGTGAACCCAACCAATCGAGTGCTCAAAGCTTCTGTGCAGTCATGACATACTTCGCATCTAGTCATTCTATTAGCCAAAGCAAACAGCATGGCTAAGCCCAACATTAATTGGACAGGGTAATTAGGCTGTTAATGAGTGAACTCAATTTCCATTTATGTCTGACTGGTATAACTTTCTGGAATTTTGTACCTACCAAGAGATAATGGTTATTGAAGAAAAGTAAAGTACATTTAAATGTTATTAAAAGTTAGATTTTTGTTTTAATTACTGGGAGAAAAATGATGTTGGTTTAAATAATGATTTCCCTTTGGTTTTAATGAGCAAAATATGCAGTAAGTAGTTCTGAAACATCCAGTGGAAATCTCTAGATTTACCAAATGCTGCTCCAGATGTCTGTAAGTGTCAAATTAAACTTGCAAATTATTTTGCTTCATGTGGGGTTTTTAATTGAAGAATCACTCATTTTCTTCTTTCTTCAAAATTCCTGACATTTGGTAGTTGATAATATTATAAAGGAAAACTTACTTTCAGTACATTTATGTACTTGACTTTCAACCTGTACATATGGTAGTGAACAGCACCCATTGTAAATAAGGCTTCCGTGCTTTATCAAGACGTTGTTTGTTGTCTGTATGTAAAAAACAAATATCCCCCCCCAAAACTCACAAAGTAACCAACACAAGGACAAAATTTTTTCTTAGCTAACCATGGTTTTTCTTTTAGAATGAGATGAAAACTGCTGTAAATCTAAAAAATTTTAAGGCATAAAACTGTTCATATTTGACTTCATCTTTTGCTTATTTAAAAGTGTTTTCCTAAAGTAAATTTTCCAGATATTTTTCTAAAAATTACATACGAAATCTTGTTATACAAATTAAAGGCAGAGAGAGTGAAGAATATATATATATGTTGCTAGGTGCCATCGAGTCAGTTCTGACTCATAGCGATCCTATGCACAACAGAACAAAACACTGCCTGGTCCTGAGCCATCCTTACAGTCATTGTTATGCTTGAGCTCATTGTTCAGCCACTGTGTCAATCCACCTCGTTGAGGTCTTTCTCTTTTCCGCTGAACCTATACTCTGCCAAGCATGATGTCCTTCTCCAAGGACTGGTTCCTCCTGACGACATGTCCAAAGTATGTAAGACGCGGTCTCACCATCCTTGCTTCTTTGGAGCATTCTGGTTGTACTTCTTCCAAGACAGATTTGTTTGTTCTTTTGGCAGTCCACAGTATATTCAGTATTCTTCACCAACACAATTCAAAGGCGTCAATTCTTCTTCGGTCTTCCTTATTCATTGTCCAGCTTTCACATGCATATGATGCGATTGAGAATACATGGCTTGGGTCAGGCACACCTTAGTCTTTAAGGTGACATCTTTGCTCTTCAACAATTTAAAGAGTTCCTTTGCAGCAGATTTACCCAACGCGATATGTCTTTTGATTTCTTGACTCCTGCTTCCATGGCTGTTGATTGTGGATCCAAGTAAAGTGAAATCCTTGACAACTTCCGTTTATCATGATGTTGCTCATTGTTCCAGTTTTGAGGATTTTTGTTTTCTTTATGTTGAGGTGCAATCCAAACTGAAGGCTGTGGTCTTTGATCTTCATTAGTAAGTGCTTCAAGTCCTCTTCACTTTCAGCAAGCAAGGTTGCGTCATCTGCATAACTCAAGTTGTTAATGAGTCTTCCTCCAATCCTGATGCCCTGTTCTTCTTCATATAGTCCAGCTTCTCATATTATTTGCTCAGGGTACAGATTGAATAGGTATGGTGAAAGAATACAACCCTGATGCACACCTTTCCTGACTTTAAACCAATCAGTATGCCCTTGTTTTGTCTGAACAACTGCCTCTTAACCTATGTAAAGTTTCCTCATGAGCACAATTAAGTGTTCTGGAAATCCCATTCTTCACAATGTTATCCATAATTTGTTATGATCCACACAGTCGAATGCCTTTGCATAGTCAATAAAACACAGGTAAACATCCTTCTGGTATTCTCTGCTTTCAGCCAGAATCCATCTGACATTAGCAATGATATCCCTGGTTCCACATCCTCTTCTGAAACTGGCCTGAAATTATATATATGTATAACACATATATTAATATATATATACACACACACACAATATATGAAAGCCCATTGCCTTGAGTTGATTCTGACTCATAACGACTCTACAGTGACCCTATAGGACAGAGTAGAACTGCCCCATAGCGTTTTCAAGGAGTAGCTGGTGGATTCAAACTGCTGACCTTTTGCTTGGCAGCCAAGCTCTTAACCACTGTACCAACAATGTTCCATATATATAATATATATGTGTGTATATGTACATGTATATATATGTATATACATATACTCACACACAATATATACATATGCAGGCAGTCCCCAGGTTATGGACATCTGACTTACCAACAACTGTACTTGCCTTTAATATTACGTAAATTTGTCCTAACTTTGAAAAGATTGAATCAACCCTTCCTCTCAACAAATTCACCATCACAATCACCTTTACTCACTTCATTTCCAGCTTGTTAATCATTGAAAAGACTTCCAGCCTTCTCTCACTAACTTAAGGCTAAATGAGAACCGTATGCGCCTGTTACGACTTACCTATAAATTCTTAAAAGACACCCTCATGAACTGACCTTGTTCCTAACCCTATAACTCGTTGCTGTTGAGTTGATTCCAATTCATAGTGACCCTATAGAACAGAGTAGAGCTGTCCCATAGGGTTTCCAAGGAGTACCTGGTGGATTAGAACTGCCAACTTTTTGGTTAGCAGCAGTAGCTCTTAACAACTACACCACCAGGGTTTCCATGTACGTATATGGATCCTAGTTCCATATATATATGTGAGCCCTAGTGGCACAGTGGTTAACCCTTTGGCTGCTAACTGAAAGGTCAATAGTTTGATCTCACTATTGGTTCATTTCTCTGAGTCCTTAATATGCTAATTAGGATCAGATTAATACATATGTTGCTGTGAGCCCAGAAGTTTATAAACAACTTTACTGGGTACTTTCCTTGAGCTTTTTGCTCTTTGCTATTTCCCCAGTACTTTCCAAATCCCTGGGGATTCCCTTTAAAGTCCTACATTCCTAAGTCCCTGGTGTGTATGTTAGTTTCTATACTTGCTGACCAAGTGGAGTGAACACAGAGGGAGGAAAAAATATCTTGGAGTTTGACTCCACCATCTTGGATCCATAGCTCCACCGAACAGAGAAGAAGCATGCTTACCTTAGAATTTTGACTCTTTTGGGTTCCTGCCACTTTTGCCATGGGTTTGATGGGGCTATGGCATAAGAGAATATAAGAAACATTTGGGGGAATTTCTGCACTCTCTCTGATCTTTAGGAGTTCCCTTTCCCTCTTCTTGAGTTAGAGGTAGAGAGCTTCTCCTGAAGCTCTTTCTGTTTGTGTTACAATGCTCACTTTTGGGTTTCTGGTTGCACTAAGTTCAGGTTGGGAAATATCTATAAGGAAAAGAAAGGAAAAAATCAGTTCACCACTGGTTGAGTAGATTCTCATGCTCTTCCCGGATCTGCTTGCTTCTATTTACTTTTCAGCATCCTCAAATATCTACTCTACGTTTTTTGCCCAGGTCTTATAGTTGTGTTCTTTGGGAGAGACAGGGTCTAGGACAATACTTAGATTACCTTGTAATCCAAAAGTTAAAAGTTGTAGAACTTCTTTGAGTTATTGTTATTAGTAGAAAGAAGGAAATTGAAGATCTATGTAATTCAAAAAGCAATTCAAACTCATCAAAAGGTCATCCACTTTGGTACAAAGTTGATCAAGTAATAACGGGATCATTTTGGGAGGGGAGAAAAATATACTTTAGAGATTATACCCTTTTTAATTTGAACGACATTCTTAAATTGTCATGAGGATGAGTGCAGCTGTGCCTGAACACCTCAGACTGGCAGTGGGTAAATGTGGAACTTGTTTTACGGTAGGTCCTGGAAGATGATAAGAGGTGAGTAATGCCGTAATTCCTTAGAGAATTGTCTCTGTTTTCTGAATGGCTTCATTGTAGAGAGTCAGTTGGCAATCAAACATGATAAATTCATATAAAGTTTACCCAATAACTCATAACAGGTCGGGAAGATGGTTATTATTTTGTTGTTAGTTCCTGTCTAGTCCACTCTGACTCATGGCAGCCTATGTATAACAGAACCAGACATTGCCTAGTCCTCTTCTACCTTCACGATCTTTGGTATATTTGAGTCCATCGTTGTGGCTTATTGTGTCAGTCCATCTCACTGAGGGTTGTCCTCATTTTCACTGATCCTCTATTTACCCACCATTGTGGCCTTTCCAATCGATTAGTCTTTCCTGATGACATGTCCAAAGTATGTAAGCTGAGGTCTTCCCAACTTCCTTTCTAAAAGAAGCATTCTGGTTTTATTTTTCCTAAGACTGATTTGTTCCTTTCTTCTAGCAATCCATGGTTTATTCAATAGTCTTTGCCGACACCACAGTTTGAATGCCTCAGTTCTTCTGCCTTCCTTTTTCATTGTTTAGCTTTCACATGCATATGAGGCAATTGAAAAGACTATGGCTTGGGTCAGGCACACCTTTTTCTTTAAAGTTACATATTGGCTTTTTAAAACTTTAAAAAAGTCTTTTGCAGCAGATTTTCCGAATACAATGTACCATTTAATTTCTTGACTGCTATATCCATGGACATTGATTGCTGATTGAAGTAGAATGAAATTATTGACACATTCAATTTCTTATTATTTGGAGATAGAAAATAAAGGCAGAGACTAATGGACACAGAGGTAAGAACATATTTTAAGAAAAAAAGAATCTACAAATATGTATGGCATTTTCCATGGCATTTAGCCAAGAGTAGCCACAAAGATTAGCACAAAATATAAGAATGTTTTTGAAACTTGAGAAGTGCAAGGAAAACACAATTTCCTCATGGATCGCCAATGTCATTTTAGATTAATTTTACTTTTCATATTTAAATACATTCAAATCTATTATTAAGTATAAATTCCTTAAGTTTTAGCTCTTCGGAAATTTTATGTCCAAACCAAGTTCTCATATTATACAAAATCACAACATCAATAAATTAAAATTAACAGTATTGATTTAATTGATGAAAGATGATGTTATTTTGCTGGAATTAAGTGTAGAATAAATAAAAATCTAGGACCGTTACTCTAATCAGTCTATATCTGCATTCTTATTTTAATGATGCCAATGTAGAGACTGCTTCTTAGTATTAGAGTGAGTATGCTGAAACTTAGTGGGTTGAGAATTATGACTGTGTTGTCACAATGGAAGTCTATAAACTATTGTTCTGTTACACATTTATTAAGAAGTAAATATTTTTTCAAGTACATGCATACATTTATGAAAATTTGAGTGTCAGCTTGAAAACGGTATTGTTGTTAAGTATTATTTTCTTGTCACATACATGAAATTGATGATGCATTCCTCATGTAAATTAAATTATTATGATGGTAGAAGCTATATATTATTATCGAGTATTTTATCATTGAAAAATCATTGGTCAAATATATATTTTAGGTTTGCTATATTTTTAACTCAACATTGCTAACGTAGACAAAAAAGGCCAAAGCTACTCAAAAACAAATTTTATCCAATAAGGAAGTATTGGTTGATGTATTAAGCATAGTATTTTTGGCTGCAATTGACAGGTGTTCTCCCTCAGGTGTGTTACTGTTAAAAATGAAATTTATTGGTTCATGTATTCAAGAAAGCAAGAGGTACACCTGAGGATAACTAGAACTTGTAAACTCTCTCCTTACATTTCTCCACTTTTTTCTATCAGCTTCACTCTGCCTTTCTAAAGCTATTGATGGGCTTTTGCCAGGCAGATAAAAGATGCACGAAGTCTCCTTTTTTTTTTTTTCCTAAAAGGGTTATTAAAAATATTGTTTTCATTATATTCGTATTCTATATGTAAAAAGTCAACATATTATAACCCCTATTGAATTAGGCAAAAGAGATATGGGAATTTCATGATAGTGATAGGAATTTCCTTGTTGTTGTTGTTAGGTGCTGTCAAGTCAGTTCCGACTCAGCGACCCTATGCCCAACAGAACAAAACACTGCCTTGTCCTGCGCCATCCTTACAATCGTTGTTATGCTTGAGGTCATTGTTGCAGCCACTGTGTCAATCCACCTCATTGAGGGTCTTCCTCTTTTCCGCTGACCCTGTACTCTGCCAAGCATGATGTCCTTCTCCAGGGACTGATTCCTCCTGACAACATGTCCAAAGTATGTAAGATGCAGTCTCGCCATCCCTGCTTCTAAGAAGCATTCTGGTTGTACTTCTTCTAAGACAGATTTGTTCATTCTTTTGGCAGTCCATGGTATATTCAATATTCTTCACCAACACAATTCAAAGGTGTCAATTCTTCTTCGGTCTTCCCTATTCATTGTCCAGCTTTCACATGCATATGATGCAATCGAAAATACATGGCTTGGGTCAGGTGCACCTTAGTTTTCAGGGTGACATCTTTGCTCTTCAACACTTTAAAGAGGTCCTTTGCACCAGATTTGCCCAATGCAATGTGTCTTTTGATTTCTTGACTGCTGCTTCCATGGCTGTTGATTGTGGATCCAAGTAAAATGAAATCCTTGACAACTTCAATCTTTTCTCCGTTTATCATGATGTTGTTCATTGTTCCAGTTTTGAGGATTTTTGTTTTCTTTATGTTGAAGTTCAATCCATACTGAAGGCTGTGGTCTTTAATCCTTATTAGTAAGTGCTTCAAGTCCTCTTCACTTTCAGCAAGCAAGGTTGTGTCATCTGCATAACTCAAGTTGTTAATGAGTCTTCCTCCAATCCTGATGCCCTGTTCTTCTTCATATAGTCCAGCTTCTCATATTATTTGCTCAGGGTACAGATTGAATAGGTATGGTGAAAGAATACAACCCTGATGCACACCTTTCCTGACTTTAAACCAATCAGTATGCCCTTGTTTTGTCTGAACAACTGCCTCTTAACCTATCTAAATATGCCCTTGTTTTGTCTGAACAACTGCCTCTTAACCTATGTAAAGTTTCCTCATGAGCACAATTAAGTGTTCTGGAACTCCCATTCTTCACAATGTTATCCATAATTTGTTATGATCCACACAGTCGAATGCCTTTGCATAGTCAATAAAAGACAAGTAAACATCCTTCTGGTATTCTCTGCTTTCAGCCAGGATCCATCTGACATCAGCAATGATATCCCTGGTTCCACGTCCTCTTCTGAAACCGGCCTGAATTTCTGGCAGTTCCCTGTTGATATACTGCTGCAGCCATTTTTGAATGATCTTCAGCAAAATTTTGCTTGTGTGTGATATTAATGCTATTGTTCTATAACTTCCACATTTGGTTGGATCACCTTTCTTGGGAATAGGCATAAATATGGATCTCTTCCAGTGAGTTGGCCATGAAGCTGTCTTCCATATTTCTTGGCATAGATGAGTGAGTACCTCCAGTGCTGCATCTGTTTGTTGAAACATCCCAATTGATATTCCTATCTTTAAATTAGTCTATATTTCCTTTAATTACATAACTAATCTAAAAAAAAAAAGAACGCCAAGGATCATAATTTGTGACAGTTTTCCAACACTATTCAAGTAGGAGAGGGTTTTTAATATGATAGACAAGAATGTTCTCATTGCAAGAAGAGTGTCTTCTACAAGAGGAAAGTTATAATTCATTGATTCATCTTATGGCCTGGAGGATACTCACCGCAAAGCGATCTGATTTTCTTGCTGTGATCCCATGCTCATCCATCCATATTCTTATGGCTAATGTGGTAACAGAAAGAGAACGCAGTGGACAAAATATGATCTCATCAGTGAAAATAATGGTAATGAGTCTATTCCATTGGCTATAGTGATAAGAGCTAAGTTTCTGGTGTTGCTGTGATTCAGAACCTTGACTGTGGTCACTCCAGCAAGGTTCTGATACATATTTATCATGGCTGTTTATCTTTGAATAACAAAAAAGAAAAAAAGATTGTATTCACAGTTTTAGTTTTCTAAATAAAGGAAATCTAGTATGTAGTGAGGATAAGGAGCCTGTTTTCATTAAACTCAACAAGAAGTTTATCATTTGATTTTAAAACTAATATATTGAAATATGTGTTGAAGAGTGTCTTTAATAGCTGTTTTACAAAAGAAGTACTATCATTTTATGTGGTTTCTTCTTATGATAAAACAATATAATTTATACACAGATCATAAAATTCTTGTTTTTGTACTTATCTCATTATACAATAAAAGTAATGCAATCTAAGTACTCTGTATTTTGATGGTGATACTACATCTGGGGATTTTATTTTTGCTAAGGTAGACTAATATATACCTTTTTTTTGACACGAACTAAGCTTGTCATTAAAAAAAGTGTAGAGCCAGTCTTGACCCTTGGCAACCTCATGTGTATCATAATAGAACTCTGCTCCACAGGGCTTCCAATAGCTGATTTTTCATAAGTAGACTGCCACACTACTTCTTCTGAGGGACATGTAGGTGGTTGAACCTTTTGGTTAGTAGCCGAGCACTTAACTGTTTGATTCTTAGGCTTGAGTCATTAGGCCTCGTATAGTATAGACCTTTCTTCTGTGATTTTCAAACTGTGCCGAAGAATCATCTGGGTGCTTGTAAATATTCAATTTTCTAGGTCCTTCTCTAGGTTCTGAGTTGGTGGGTCTGAAATGTGGCCTAGTTATATGCACTTAAAGTTATCTCCCCAGGTAATCTAATGGTGGTGGTCTAAGAATCTATAGTGTAAATTCTATAGAATGGATGGAAAACATGTGCAACTTTTGGGTAGGTATCGAAATCATCTGAAAATATTTTTAAATCTATCCGTTCAAAGTCACATGCCACCCCTACCAAATCGGAATCTCCAGTGTTGAACCTTAGGTTTCTGGTTTTATTTTGTTTTTGAAACTCTTCAGAGGATAATGTGATCATCTAAATTTGAGAAATGTTGTTTTAGATTATCTTTCCCAAGAATTATTCATTTCATTTAGGAGTCTGTCAAGAATTGAATAGCAAAAAAAAAAAAAAAAAGGAGCTATTGCTTACAATCACAGGGGACTGCCTGAAGAATAGGTATTTTGTGTATTTAATTAAGTGGGACAATTCATCCATTATAGATTTAATAGGAAACTTAATTTATTACACAAAAGTAAAAAATTTCCTTATTTTCTTGTTCAAATAGTGAATATCTTGTATCCATACATGATAATAAAGAAAATTGGAGAGAAAAAATGATTTCTTTTCCTTTTTGAAAAATATATGCCTTCACTTTGGCCATTTTATATATCAAATGTTGGAGCTACAAATTAAAGAAGAGAGGTGTTAAAGAACATCATGTTTCTTTATACATTTACAGCCTATAGTGTTAGAATCTTGTTGGCCTACACTTGGGATGCTTGTAGTTTCGAGTGGTGAGACTGGGGAGGTGCCACCCTTCTCATTTCAAGAAATTAGTTTGGTCTTGATTCTCTTCAGCTTTTATACACATAGGTGTGTCAAAGTTATCCTAACTTTTGGTGTAAAACATTGCATTACTACTGGTTAAATATTTCTTGATAAAAACACTTTTTTGTAAGGTACAATTGCTTTGTTGGCTAGATAGTAACCTCTATCAGATATCGTATTCCTACAAGTTCCTTGATTTAGTGTTGAAAGAAGAATTTGACCAAGGTCCGAGTCCTCAGGCATGCATGAGACTAAAAGAATAGTCACAATCAGCTGTTCATTCTTTACTTCCACTATCCTTTTGTTCTCTTTTATTTTTTCTTTCAATAGGTGTATATTACTTTGGAAACCCTGGTGGTGTAGTGGTTAAGTGCTATGGCTTTTAACCAAAAGGCCGGCAGTTCAAATCCCCCAGGTACTCCTTGGAAACCCTATGAGGCAGTTCTACTCGGTTCTATAGGGTTGCTATGAATTGGAATCAAATCAATGGCAATGGGTTATATTACCTTAATATTACTAATATAATACTACTACTGATAATGCTGAACAAATAATAATTGCTAAATATGAATGATTTATAGGAAAACCTAAAAAAAGAGAGAGGGTATTGTATTTAAAACAGCATGATACTGGCAAGTGAAATAAAATCCTGATATAGATACAAGTATGTATGGGAATTTAGAAGGATATAGATGTCACCTCAGATTAGTTTAGAATACTATATTTATTAAAAGACATTGGGATAACTAACTATCCATTTAAGAACAATGAAAATGGCTCTCCAAGTCCTTTACACCAATACAAATTTATGTTTAGCTGTATACAATGAAATTACAAAGTATCAGGATAAAATAGTTTCTCTTTAATACTGACATAGCGGGGAAGGTTTATTAAGGTTGATGTGAAACTCAAAAGAGATAAAGAAAAACATTAAAAATTTAACTCAGGGAAAATTAAAAATTATGTATGACAATGAAAAAAACCATGAAGAAAGACAATATTCATCCTTGAGGAAAGCACGTTACAGCCATAAGACTAATACCTCTGTAATTTAAAGAGCTCTTAAAAAATCAATTAACAAGTCAATGCAATATGAAAACATACAAAACACAGAATCTAATGGACTGGTATTGGCCACTTTGAATCAGACAATCATAAGGTCTACTGTAACGGGAATGACAAATTGAAGAGAAATGGCCTCGCAATCATTGCCAAAAAGAACATTTCAAGATCTATCCTGAAGTACAATGCTGTCAGAGATAGAATGATATCCATAGGTTACAAGGAAGATCAGTTAATACAACTATTATTCAAATTTAAGTACCAACACTAATGCCAAAAATGAAGAAATTGAAGATTTTTACCAACTTCCACAGTCTGAAATTGGTCAAATATGCAATGAAGATGCATTGATAATTACTGTTGATTGGAATGCAAAAGTTGGAAACAAAGAAAGATTGGAGAATATGGCCTTGGTGATAGAAACGATGCTGGAGATGTGTGATAGATTTTCAACAATGCCTGTTCATTGGAAATACATTTTTTCAACAACATAAATGATGACTGTACAAGTGCACCTCACCAGATGGAAAACATAGAAATTGACTACATCTGTGAAGAGAGATGATGAAAAAGCTCAGTGTTATTAGTCAGAACAAGATCAGAGGCCAGCTGTGGAATAGACCATCAATTGCTCAAATGCTAGTTCAAGTTGAAGCTGAAAAAAATTAAAACAAGACCACGAGAACCAAAATATGACCTGCAACCTTAAGTATATCGCACCTGAATTTGGAGACCATCTCAAGGACAGATTTGACATGTTGAACACTAATGATTGATACTAGACTATTTGTGGGATGACATGAAGGACATCATACATGAAGAACAAAAAGTCATTAAAAAGACATGAAAGAAAGAAAAGACCAAAACGGATGTCAGAAGAGACTTCAAAACTTGCTCTTGAACTTAGAGAAGCTATAGCAAATGGACGAAATGATGAAGTAAAACAGCTGAAAAGAAGATTTCAAAAAGGCACCCCAATAAGACAAAGTATTATAATAAAATGTGCAAAGACCTTCAGTTAGAAAACCAAAAAGGAAGAACATGTGCCCATATCTCAACTGAAAGGACTGAAGAAAAAATTCAAACCTCTAGTTGCAATATAGAAGGATGTTATGGACAAAATACTCAATGACACAGGAAGCATCAAAAGACGATGGAAGGAGTACACGGAGTCACTGTACCAAAAATAATTGATCAACATTCAACCATTTCAGGAGGTAGCGTAGGACCAAGAACTGATGGTACTGAGGGAAGAAGTCCAAGCTGTCCTGAAGGCACTGGTGAAAACAAGGCTCCAGGAATTGATGGAGTACCAATTGAAATATTTCAATGAGCGGATGCAGCTCTGGAGGTAATATATGCCAACAAATTTGGAAGGCAGCTACCTGGCTAACAACTAGAAAAGTTCTATATTTCTGCCCATTCCAGAGAAAGGTGGCCCAACTGAATGTGGAAATTATCGAAGAATATTATTAATATCACATGCAAGTAAAATTTTGCTGATGATAATTCAAAAACAGTTGCAGCAGTATATCAACAGGGAACTACCAGAAATTCAAGCCAGAATCAGAAGAGGACTTGGAACTGGGGATATTATTGCAGATGTCACATGATCTTGGCTGAAAACAGAGAATACCAGAAAGATGTTTACCTGTGTTTCATTGACTATGCAAAGGCATTCAACTGTGTGGATCGTAACAAATTATGGATAACATTGTGAAGAATGGGAATTCCAGAACACTTAATTGTGCTCACAAACCCGTACATGGACCAAGAAGCAGTTGTTCTAATAGAACAAGGGGATACAGTGTGATTTAAAGTCAGGAAAGGTGTATGTCATGGTTGTATCCTTTAATAATATTTATTCAATCTGTATTCTGAGCAAGCAATCTAAGAAGATGGGCTATATGAAGAACATGGCATCAGGATTGGTGGAAGACTCATTAACAACCTGTGATATGTAGATGACACAACTTTGCTTGCTGAAAGCGAAGAGGACTTGAAGCACTTATTGATGAAGATAGACTAGTCTTCAGTATGAATTGTACCTCAACATAAAGAAAAAAAGAAATCCTCACAATTGGATCAATAAGTAACATCATGATAAATGGAGAAAATATTGAATTTGTCAAGGATACTGTTTTACTTGGATCCACAATGAATCCCGATACAAGCAGCAGTCAAAAAATCAAAGGATGTATTGCGTTGGGCAATTATGCAGCCAAAGACCCATTTAAAGTGTTAAAAAGTAAAGACATCACTTTGAGGACTAAGGTGCACCTGACCCAAGCCATGATATTTTCAATCACCTCATATGCATGTGAAAGCTAGACAGTAAATAAGGAAGACTGAAGAATTGATGTCTTTGAATTATGGTGTTGGTGAAGAGTACTGAATATACCATGGACTGCCGGAAGAACAAACAAATCTGTCTTGGAAGAAGTACAGCCAGAATGCTCCATAGAAGCGAGGATGGTGACGCTTCCTCTCATGTACTTTGGACATGTTATCAGGAGGGTCCAGTCCCTGAAGAAGGACATCATGCTTGGTAAGGTAGAGGATCAGAGAAAAGAGGAAGACCCTTTACGAGGTAGATTGACATAGGACTGCAAGAATGGGCTGAAACATAGCATAGGTGATTTGAAATGTCCTGACTTGTTAAAAATGCTAATAGTAAATTAAATTAAAAAAATAATTGCAGAACAATACTTACAGTATAAACTCTTTATTAAAATTACAAATATGTAACATTAGAAATAAGTAAATCAATCTATCTAGATACATTTGTACAAAAATATTAAAAGCTATTATCCTCTGAAGAGTGGGATTCCATCAGAAGTACTTTCAATTTCTATTTTATTCACTTCTATGTCATTTAAATGCTTATAAGCATGTGTTAGTTTTCTAAAGAAAATACTTACAAAGGGGACAAATAGAAAACAAAAAGATTAATGGCTTGCTGCCATCTGGGAGTGCCGCAAGGCTTTGTTTTCTGCCTTTATACTGTTGAAAAATGTTATCAATTATTTGGGGGAAGTTATATATGACAAGCTTATTGTACTTTCAGATGGAAAAAAATGGGGAGGGATAGTTAGTAACTTAGCTGGTTTAGTCAACTTTTTTTTTGGCCTCATCAACTGTCATATTTGGCTGAAACTAACAAGGAAAAATTACCAAGGTAAAATTTAATTTACTCTACTTAGACACTAAAAAAAAGATTTGGTTAATTTATCCCAGGATTGAGGGAGAGCCAGCTTGTTAATGTGGAAAAAGCTTTCATTTCCATCAGCTCAGTATGAAGTGAAGATGTGATACACTTGCAATCTTAGGTTGTCCTGGTCTCCGGAGGAGGTAGTTTTATGGCACTTTGTGTTGGTCCATCTGGATTATTTTGTTCTGTTAAGAATACTACATTTTAAGAGAAATATTATAAAATGGAGTGTATATAGAGGATTGGGATCAGCATGGTAAGGTATCTGTAAATACTGGTTTAAACTGGAACTCTTCAATTTAGAGAAGAGATGATTAAGGGAGATAGGATGATTGTGATAAAATATTTGAAGGTTGCCTTATGACAATATTTTCCTTTGTTGATTCAGAGTGTATCAATGCCACCAATTAGAGAACCAACAATGTGAGGTCACCTTGTGAAATCAGAAAATCCCAGTTATTGCCATCTGAGGAAAAAGTAGATGATATGCGGACACTAAAGAATGTGTTCTTTACTTGGGTGCAGGCTGTAGGAGTAGGGGTTTTCAAAGAGTATTACATAGAGGTTTTTATGAGAATGATTATATTTTCTCACAAAAGTTGAATAGGTGGTTAAACTTAAAAGGATTTTGAACTAGTACATCTTATAGTATCTAAGAATGCATATCAGAAAATTTATAATTAGGCTTCTACTAAATAATGAGTTTAAAAATATATTTTTTCCAAAAGTCTCAAAATAAGAATAAAATACCGTTCGAAATTGTTCTAATCTCTATGCATATATGATAGAATGATAGCATTTGAACCATAGGCTCTGTGTGGATGGGGACTCTCTTGTGTCTCACTATGTATAGAACCATTCCTGGGTCAGTGTGGATGTTGAAGATACATATACATATATATTTTTTTTTGATAAGAAAGAAAGAAACTCAGTGTCAGAACAAGGAATGGAATGACAGAGAGATGGGACAGATCTGAGTGCAAGGGGAAGACACAGGACGTTAGGGGTTCCTTCTATTGTGCGTGGGGTCACCATGGGATGGGGGCTGACTGGATGGCAGCTAATAAGTAATTATTTGAAAGGCAATACATAAATGTTCTAAGAAACAGAACTAAGTTTGTAACTTTTTCTACCCCCCTTGGGATATCTTATATTTTGTTTTCCAGGTAAGTAGAAGCTTGGATAGGAATAAACCAAACCAAACTGGTTGCCGCTGAGTCGACTCCGACTCATTGTGATCCTACAGGACAGAGTAGAACTGCCCCATAGGGTTTCCAAGAAGCAGATGGTGGATTCGAACTGCTAACCTTTGGGTTAGCAGCTGCATCTCTTGAACACTGCACCACCAGGCCTCCTGGACAAGAATAAACAATCCTTAAAGACATTTTCTTAATTCCTAGGTAGGATGGGCAAAACTGCCTGTTCAATGGGGCTACAAACTAGGATTTAAACATTAAAACCCAACACACGAGGAGGGGTGTGACTTACAAAGAAACCGTCAGAATTATTCACGAAGGCAAAGCGGTCAGCTGTCAGATAACCATAGGCAAAATAGGACTGACTTTGTGAGATTAACAACTGGCAAAGAAAAAAAACACAGGATTAAGGCCCAGAGATTAGGGACGCTATTCTCAAAATCCAGAAGTGACCATGGCAGAAGTGACAAAAACAAGCATGTTTTCCATCATTGCATCCTGCATGCCTAACACTGTGCCTCCACAAAGCAGTCATGGATTACCCATATTTGAATTTCTGAATGGAAAGTGTACCACGAGCCTCATCCCTACTTTAATATGCTTAACTGTCTTCTCAGTATAGGTAAGTGTGGGTATCACCTTGTGCCACTTTCTATAGTGAAAGTCTACAGCCTGCTGAAGGTGCCAGAAATACAGCCCCAAACCAAACCCACTGTCATCTAGTCAATTCCAACTTGTAGCGGCCTTATAGGACAGAGTAGAATTGCCCCATACGGTTTCCAAGGAGCAGCTGGTGGATTCAAACTGCTGATGTTTTGGTTAACAGACAAGATCTTAACCACTGAGCCACCAAGGCTTGGCAAGTATATATATATCAATTTATATATATATATATAGGCATATATGGGAGTTTTAGTTTTAAACATTCTTACTTTATGCTATTCAGTCTTCTTGCTATATTCTTTTTAGTGTTCTTTTGCTTGTTTGTTTTCTACTGAAATGGTCAGTTTCTATTTCTATTAGAAAGACTGTACAACAGATGCATTCTTCAGATAAAAATATACCATAAATGACTGATTCCTGTGAGTATTCAAGTCTTTTTTTAAAAAAATATACTTGGACTATAAATGCTGTTTAACTTAGTTCCTTCAAGAAAATTTTTCAAAGATCTATTTGTTATTATTATTAAAGCATTATTTTATTAGAATTCAGGGAGGTGGTGTAGATAAAATACTTTATTTTCTCCTGACAGTTAAATTGTTCTACATTTTTAGTACTTAATTGGAATGATCTCAAATGTCTTTGAGATAATAAATTTGTTTTGATATTCTATAAAACTAGACTAGATGGAAGCTGAAGGATTTTTTTTATATTGAAGTACTATTTTTTAAAACTTCCAAGAAACTTAAAATTGACACTCTAAGATTTTATAAATTTAGAAAAAAAATCTCAGAATCCGCTTTTGCCCAACCAACAACTAATACTTTCTCTGAGTACTTAACATCAAATCCTTTTGACTGTTGGCCCATCTTAAATTTAATAGTCCATTTCCTAGTTTCTAAATCATTCCATTTTTACTGTGACTTAGCCCTCACCTGACACTTCAGCACATCAGGGATTTGATTTTCTAAACTTGAATTCGAGTGTCCGTTGGATTAGATCCATAATATCTGCTACTAGATTATCACTGTTACAATCTATCTTCCTTCCTACAAGTTAGATACTTTGATTTTGAACTTAAGTTAGAATTTTGACAAATCTTTACTGTCTGCATGCATTTTCCAAAACAGATTGATTTTATCAATGTAGGCTTTTTTTTTTTTTTTATAAATAACCAATGCCCAAATGACCAGAGAGTTCTTTCTTCCTAGTCCATCTTGGTCTGGAAGCTCTGCTTAAATCTGTTTAACATCACAGCAACACACAAGCCTCCACCGACAGCCAGGTAATGGTTGTACACGGGTACATTGTTCAGGGGTCAAACTCAGGCCTTCCACACGGAAGGCAAAAATTCTACCACTGCACTATGATAAATAAGAAGATAGACAGGGGGAAAGAAAAGGATACAAAATTTTGTGCTGGTTCCTGAAACGTACATAAATAGTGTCACAGAAAATATGACTGTCCAAATCTTCCTATGACTCTTTGATTCTTTTTTTTTAATTTTTACTTTCTCAACTGGCTCATACCTGGGATAAGGTGGCAAATGATATAAGTTCTTAACTTCCTCAAGCCTGAACACATCCCTCATATCTGGGATCCTTTGACACGAACAATTCAGTTCCCTAAACATATATTTTGCGTGAGACTCCCTTTTAACTTTCCCTGATCCTCATTTCAATTATTCTCATTCCTCTACAAGTCCTCCCCACTTCCCCAGAACATAAACATCCTCAGGTCTTTCTACTTTAGGAAAAAAACACACCCCTTTCATCTTTTTAATACCGTTTACAAATCTGCCCCAAATTAAGAAACTCATCGCTTATTCAATCCTCTATTATGTCAGTCCAGGATCTGCTTGCCCTCAATCCTGAAATTCTTTTTAAGATGGAACCAAATGGCCTCAGGTCACTAATTTTTGTAGACAGTTCTTTTGAATAACTCTCAAGTGCACATCAATTTAGATCCACACTGTACTTGCTTTAGTTGTGGCCCTCATAACTCCTTATATTCAATTATAACAGCCTCAAAGTTGTTTTTCTGCTGGTAGTCTTATCTCCCCCAACCTGCCCTCAAACTCTTCCCAGAGTGTTCTTTTGAAAACATATGATTGATAATTTCAGTGTTCATTAAAAATCTTTACTGTTTCTCCTTTCCTTTAAGGATAAAAATTAAGCTTCTCTGGCTAATATAATAAGCCTTTTCAGAATAGACCCTTTCCCCGACATCTGTAATCTCTTATTTTTCTCCATGCCACCTGTCACTTCTATACATTTGTGCATCATGCTCACTCTGCCTAGAATGTCCTCCTGCTCTATGCCTGGCTAACTTCTTTGCATTGCTGAGGACTCAGGTCAACTGTCGCTTTTTTTTGAAAAGTTTTTATCCCTATCCCTCCCATTCTCCGGGCCAGGGCATGCTTCTCCTCTGGGCTTCCAAGTTATCTTGTGCGTATTTCACCACAGCACTCGTTCTGTGTATCCTACTGTTTATTTAATTTTAAGCCTCTTTCACAAGATTTTGAAGCATCAAGGGCAGAGATCATGATTTTCTGCTTCTTTCTTCAGTCAGCCCTTAGGACGAGCATATGTAGCAGGTCTGGCACATATTTAAATGAACGACTCAAGCAAAGGGTGAGCTTATTGCCCTCTACGTGAAATCGTGACTGGTTTATCTAGACGAACATTAAAGTAAGAATTGATCTGCTGGTGTTCTAGCTTATTAAGACAAATATAGTCCTCAACTCCAACCTATTTTGTGTATGGACTGCTTCTTAGTTAAACTTGTCAAAAAAGTTACCATGTTCTGCTATTTAATAATTTCTCATTTTTAGATAGACGGAAGCCAGTATCTTAGCTTGCCTTTTTGGTTTCTGTAGTTACTACCAGTTACATTATTTAACTGAACCTTTATCACATTATAGCCCAGCGTGACCCTCTGACAGAGAGACAGAATTTATTTGTATGTGTACTTTATCACTCAGCAGCATATAACTAAAACCGAAATCACTAGGGTCTTACAAAGTTTAAAATGATGAGAGAAATGCCTTCAGATGTGGGGTGTTTAAGATAGATATGTTTGTTCCACAAAATCATCAGGGATGCAGACTATTTCTAACTCCTGACCCCCCCGCCCCCCCAGATATGGCCATCTTCTTTGTGGTCCAAGCCAGTTATTAGAGCTCTGGCTATTATAGATGCCTTCCAGAGAACAGGAAGTCCTCCAGAATTTACAATAAAATGCAAAGACAATGCTGCCAACCTGATAAAAATTTTCCTAATTGTTTGGCCTAAGGAAAGGAAGTTACTTTAGCTCTTTAAAATTCATTTTCTTCTTTTCTAAAATATGCATGATAATGCCCATCTCACAGAAATAAAGATTATAAACAAGCATAAAGAAGTTAGATACTATACTAGTATAAGAGTGATGGACATATAACAGATTCTCAGTAAATAGTAGTTGCTTCTGTTATTATTATTATAGATGAAACTATTGAGATTGAGAGATTTTGTAGCTCCCCCAAAGCTCTACAGCTAGTCATGGCTAAACTAATACTCAAATCTAGATCTAACTCTGAAACTCTTCTTTCACAAAAACAGTAAAATATGGCAGGGACTAGATCTGAGACCTTCTGTTTTCCCGTTCAGCCCTCTACGTCCTGAATTGTGATATCCTTTTGGTCTGAATTTTCAGGATCATTGATCATAGAGTTAAAATGGAAAGATCTACTTTCTTTGGTTTGATTTATCCAAATACTTGCCTTACTTTCCACTTCTTTTTGTGGAGCCTTGACTGAAATCAACAGCATTAATTGAGTGTGTAATTCTGGAACCATCTAAGAAAGCTAAAATCGTTCAAAATTAGTTGGGGTTTAGTAACTAGGTTGAACTTTGTCTTTGTGGAGCACTTTCCAGCTGACTCACTGCAGCTGCAACAATTGACATCATTTTGTGCCTTTCATGCAAAGACTAATTTGGCAGGCAGCACTCCCAGTGGAACGGGTTTCAGAGCCTCAATGAATCTCAGAGTTGGAATGGACTTTAAAGGTCATGAAGCCCAAACCTCAGTGTAATGACTGAATTGCCTTACATCAACCCCACCAAGTGGTTTTCTAGCCTACACTTGGATAAATCCAGGGACACATAAATGGTGAGGATTTCCACATGGGCTGAATTGTGAAACCCATTTTATATTTGAATAGCACTTAGTGCTCTATGTTGAACTGAGATCTTAACTCTTGACCTGCCTGACACCAGTACTAGTACAAATATAGTCAGTCCTTCTGGAACCTCACAATCCTTCAAATGTTTGAACACCATGAACTTGCCTGGTACCCCAGATTTCCTCATTGCTAAATACCTCCAATTCCTTTAACTGTTCCTCATTCAGCATGGCTTTACTTTCTTTCACAATCCTAAGCTCCTGAATAAACCAGTTCTAGTTTTGCTAGATTCTTCCTAAACTGTTCCCTTCTTCTCCCATGAATGAATGACATCCTGAAGTTGTAGGTTGGGGAAACTGCCTAGCAAAACAGTCCTCATAAAATAAGGAGGGAACTGTTTGAAAAATTATGGAGAGTGGTGGGAGGTTAGGAAATGATGAAATTGTTACTGGCTCTCCCTACAACTAAACCAAGGTTACATATTCATTTCACACTATAAAAACCTCAAAGCCATGACAAAGTCATAGTGCTCTTTAAGCCCAAAGTAAAGAAAGTTGTGTCTGTGCGATAGTGCATATAAAATGTTTAGAATACTTAGCATCTTTCAAGTAAACAGTAAATGTTAGCGATTTTCCCATCCTGTCCTCAACCTTCAATCCACATAAGTTGCTGAAAGGTTCTGTTTCTGGTCCCGTGTAGTCCTCATTCATTTGCTTGCTGGCTGTACTTCTTCCAAGACCGATTTGTTCATTCTTTTGGCAGGCCATGGTATCTTCAATATTCTTAGCCAATACCATAATTCAAAGGCATCATTTTTTTTTTTTCATCTTATATATTGTCCAGCTTTCAAATGCATATGAAGTGATTGAAAATACCATAGCTTGGGTCAGGCACGCACCTGAGTCCTCAAAGTGACATCTTTGCTTTTGAATACTTTAAAGAGGTCTTTTGCAACAGATTTGCCCAATGCGATACATCTAATGTCTTGACTGCTGCTTCCAAGGGCATAGGTTATGGGTCCAAGTAACATGAAATACTTAACAATGTCAATATTTTCTTCCGTTTTCATGATGTTGCTTATTGGTCCAGTTGTGAGGATTTTTGGCTTTCTTTATATTGGAAAAAAATTTTTTTTTATATTGAGGTGTAATCCATACTGAAGGCTTTAATCTTTGATCTTCTTCAGTAAGTGCTTCAAGTTCTTTTCACTCTCAGCCACCTGCATAGTGCACGTTATTAATGAGCCTTCCTACAATTCTGATGCTCTGTTTTTCTTCGTATAGCTCAGCTTCTTGGATTATTTGCTCAGCACACAGATTGAGTGAGCATGGTGAAAGGATACAACCCTGATGCGCATCTTTCCTGATTTTAAACCAGAGTGCTCCCTTATTCTTTGAAACGACTGCTTCTTGGTCTAAGTACAGGTTTCACATGAGAACAATTAAGTGTTTTGGATTTCCCATTCTTCACAATGATATTTGCAATTTGTTATGGCCCACACAGTCGAATGCCTTTGCATAGTCAATAAAACACAGGTAAACATCTTTCTGGTATTCTCTGCTTTCATCCAAGATCCACATGACATCAGCAATGAAATCCCTCGTTCTACCTCATCTTCTGAATCCACTTTGATTTTCTGGCAGTTTCCTTTCAACATACTGCTGCAAACGTTTTTGAAGTATCATCACGAAAATTTTACTTGTGTACAACGTTAATGATATTGCTTGATAATTTCCACATTTTGTTGAATTACCTTTCTGTGGAATGGGCACAAATATGGATCTTTTCCAGTAGGTTGGCCGGGTAGCTGTCTTCCACATTTCTTGGCATAGATGAATGAGCGCTTATTGCATTGCATCCATTTATTGAAACATCTCAATTGGTATTCTGTCCATTCCTGTAGCCTTGTTTTTAGCCAATGCTTTCAGTGTACCTTGGACTTCTTTCTTCAATGCTATCAGTTATTGATCATATGCTACCTCCTAAAATGGTTGAATGTTGACCAATTCCTTATGGTACAGTAACTCTGTGTATTCCTTCCATCTTCTCTTGATGCTTCCTGCATCATTCCACCATCAAGATTGGACGAAGACTCATTAACAACCTTTGATATGCAGATGACACTGCCTTTTTTTTGACTGTTTCTTTGTTCTATTTAATTTTCTGTGCTGAGTTATTTTCCTTTATGTTTTTGGTTTTTATTTTCTTTTCATCTTTTTTATTGTTGTTGATTTTGTATTTGCCGAGTCTTTATGTTTTTCTTCTTTTTTATTTTGATGTGTAGGCTTGTTAATTTCCTTTGTGTTTACCTTAAAATTTACCTCTATTTTTCTAAGTTTAAGTCAATCATTCATTTCTTGATATCACCTTAACTTCATCTCCATATGAAAGTTCTACAACTACACTATTTTGTCCCTCTTTTTTTTTTCAATGTTGTCAGCTTTTACATATTGATGTCTCTGTTTCTCTATTATCACTGTTTTAACATTGATTTATTTTTATGACTTTCCTACCTGGATTAATATCTGGTTGTTCTGTTCTGTGTTCTAGTCTTGGGTTGTTATCTGATATTATTGATTCTCTAGCTGAAGGACTCCCTTTAGCATTTCTTGTAATTTTGGTTTGGTTTTTACAAATCCCCTTAAATTCTGTTTATCTGGAAATGCTCTAATTTTGCCTTCATATTTGGGAGACAATTTGCTGGATATATAATTCTTGGCTGGCAATTTTTTTCCTTCAAGGCTTTACGTATGTCATCTCATTGCCTTCTTGCCTGCATGGCTTCTGCTGAGTAGTCGGAGCTTAGTCTTATTGACTTTCCTTTGTAGGTGACTTTCCGTTTATCCCTTAAAAAAAAAAAAAAATTCTTGCTGTTGAGTTGATTCCAACTCGTAGTGAGCCTATACCACAGAGTAGAACTGTCTTAGAGTTTCCAAGGAGTACCCGGTGGATTCAGACTGAGTTCCTCTTAAAATTCTCTCTTTATCTTTGGTTTTGTTGAGTTTGACTATAATGTGTCTTGGTGTCTTTCTTTTGGATCTAGCCTGTGTGGGGGTTGATGAGCTTCTTGGATAGGTATCTTCTTGTCTTTCATGATATTAGGGAAGTTTTTCTGCCAACAAATCTTCAAAAGTTCTTTCTATATTTTCTGTCATCCCCTACTGTTCTGGTACTACAATCACTTGTAGGTTATTCCTCTTGATAGAATCCCACATAATTCTTAAGGGCTCTTCATTTTTTTTTAAATTCTTTTATCTGATTTTTCCTCAAATAAATTGATGTCAAGTGCTTTATCTTCAATCTCACTAATTCCGGCTTCCATTGCCTCAGTTCTGCTCCTATGTCTTTCTATTGAGTTGTCTAGTTCTGAAATTTTTCTGTTAGTTTTTGGACTTCTGTTTGCTGTCTTTCTATGGATTCTAGTAGCCTGCCTGTTAAGTAGCTCTCCTAAATTCCTCTATTGCTTTGTCTGTGTGTTCCTTGGCCTGATCTGAGTTTTGCCTGATCTCCTGAAGAGCTCTATATTTTGAATTCTACCTCTGGTAATTCCAAGGCCTTTTCTTCCTCCAGGTTTCCTGGTTCTTTGTTTTGGTAGTCTGCTGGAGCCATCATGTTTTGCCTTTTTATGTAATTTGATATTGACTGTTATCTCTGAGTCATCAGTACCAAACCAACCAAACCCAGTGCCGTTGAGTTGATTCTGACTCACAGCAACCCTATAGGACAGAATAGAACTGCCCCATAGAGTTTCCAAGGAGCACCTGGCAGATTCAAACTGCTGAACCTTTGGTTAGCAGCTGTAGCACTTCACTACTACGCCACCAGGGTTTCTGAGTCATCAGTAAGTTATTATATTTATTTATTGTGTGTCCTAGATTCTTGTTTTGTTTTGATATGCCCAAATATGCTGGGCATGTGAGCTACTTTAATTACTGGTGGCTTTGAAGCTCTCACATCCTGTCACCAGATGGTTAGAGCTGCCACCAGGTGTGCAAGCCCAGGATTCTGTTTACTTTTTTTGTGTGGAGTCAGGTCAGGTGTCCAAGTCATCGGTGGCTGAGTGTGTGGTGCATGCTGTCACCTACAGTCCTAGAGGGACTGAGCTATGTGGAGTTGATTGGAGCAGGTACAGATATTTGGCTGCAGTAGGGGCTATGTTCTGAGCAAGGTAGGGGGCTACTGGCTGCCCCTGAGTGCTTAGGTGGAAGGCATGTCCCTGTTCCCTAGAGTGCGTAGGTGGGTGGGTTTTGCACCTGGACTTTGGACACACAATGCTGCTGGCTGTAAGGAATGGGGGGCACCACTTATTCTTGGACCCTGTTGTGGGTGGCTAGGTGAAGTGGGTGGAGCCACCAGTCCTTGGGCCTTTGATGTTGGTAGGTGAGTACCCTGCTTAATGGACAGGGTGGTGTCAAATGTCACAAACCTTCCACTCCCATTTAGCTATTGCAGTTGAAAATAGGCTTCAGGTATATACCCTGCTGTACCATGCTAAAGATGGCCTATGCTGTTGAATGGGCCCACAAAAGTCTAGGCAGGGGTGAAAGACATTGAAAGTTCATGGACCCCTTATACCTGTGCCTAGGCAAAGGGGCAGTTCCTGCCCCAAGTTCCTGGCTTAGTGGAGCTGGTGGTTTCTTTTTGCCTGTTTCTTCATTTGTTTATTTGTTCCCTTACCAGAGCCAGAAAACTGACACGGGCACGTGACAGGTTCCCACTTCCAGCCTAGGGGACACGGCAACCACTGAACACTACCAGACCAGGACCAGGGCAGAGCAGGGAGGGGGCGGGTGAGGGGAAGAGAGGTACTTCCCAGAGGGGGAAGGGTTCTTTTGCTCCTGCGCAGTAGGTTAGAAATTTGCAGTGCTGCTTTCTCCTGGCTCTGGAACCTTGTGCAGACTTTCTGCCACAGAGATTCTCCTGATGTGGAAAATGTGTCTGGAGCACTTCTGCTTGCCTCAGCCTGCATGCACCAAATGATCTGGCCTGCAGGGTGCCAGCCAGGCGAAGTCTGGCAGTTCCTTGCTACTTCTGAATCATCTTTGCCTCCCTGTACAACTCAGTCTGACTCCTCCACTTTGTCTTTGATGTTCAGGGCTCCTAGACTGTCATATATAATTGATTCACTTGTTTTTTTTTTTGGGTCTTTGTTGTAAGAGGGACCACAGGAAGTGTCTGACTATTTGGGCATCTTGGCCCAGCCTCTGTAGTTTCAGATGACAAGCTTTGCTTGCTAAAATTGAAGAGGGCTTTAATCACTTACTGATGAAGACCAAAGACTACAGCCTTCAGTATGAACTATAAAAAAAAAAAAATTACCTCAACACAAAGAAAGTAAAAAATCCTCACTACTGGACCAATAAGCAACATCAAGATAAATGGAGAAAATCTGAAGTTATCAAGGATTTCCTTTTAGTTGGATCCACAATCAACACCCTTGAAGGAGTAGTCAAGAAATTAAAGCACATATAGTTTTGGGCAAATCTGTTGCAAAAGACCCCTTTAAGGTGTTAAAAAGCAAAGATGTCACTTTGAGGAATAAGGTGCGCCTGACCCAAGCCATGGTATTTTCAGTCACCTCATATGCATGGGAAAGTTGAACAATGAATAAGGAAGACCAAACAAGAATTGATGCAAAGTTGGAGAAGAATATTGACTATGTCATGGACTGCCAGAAAAAGGAACAAATCTATCTTGGAAGAAGTACAGCCAGAATTCTCCTTAGAAGTGAGAAGTATCTCACATACTTTGGAAACGTTATCAGGTGGGACCAGTCCCTAGAGAAGGACATCATGGTTCGTAAAGTAGAGGGTCACTGAAAAAAAGGAAGACCCTAAATGAGATGGATTCACACAGTGGGTGCAACAGTGTGTTCAAGCATAACAATGATTGTTAGGATTGTGAAGGACCTGGCAGTATTTTGTTTTTTGTGCTATGAATCATAACCAACTGGATGGCACCTAACAACAAAAATATTGTTCAATATTTTATCCATAGAATCCTTTATTATTGCAAATCAAGGTTTGATTTTTTTTTTTTTTTTTTTCAGTTTTTTCAGCTTGGGAAATACCAAGCATGTTCTTCCATTTTGGTTTTCTAACTTCAGGTCTTTGCACATTTCATTTTAATACTTTACTTTGTATTCTCAAGTCACCTTTTGTAAACCTTCTATTTATCTTTTTCTTCATTATTCCTTCCATTTGCTTTAGTTACCCTATGTTCATGAGCAAGTTCTAGGGTCTCTTATGACATCCATTCAAAGTAAGATCTTCAGTATACCACGCCTGAATTCAGAGACCATCTTAAGAATTAATTTGACACTTTAAACACTGATGACTGAAGACCAGATAAGTTGTGGAATGACATCAAACATAAATAAAGCAAAAGGTCATTAAAAAGACAGGAAAGAAAGAAGACCAAAATGGATGGCAGGAGAGACTCTGAAACTTGCTCTTGAAGGTACAGTAGCTAAATCAAATGGACAGGATTGTAACTTGACACTCAAAGGTCTGCTCAGCGTGGCTGTGAAGACACACGGAGTAGATGAAAGCAAAAGAAGAAGGTTTATTCAGTTGGCCAAGTAAAGGAGCACACCCAGACTTGGGTCGCCAAGGTGTCTCCTAGAATAAAGTAAATCGGATCTGGGGTTCCCAGGAATACCTCAGGGTGAGGTCACCTTGCTTATTGGTTCGACATGAGAAGGCACTCTGAGGGTGGTCCTGTCTTCTACGCCTGTTCATTCTCACAGAGGGGCCACAAAGATGGCATTTAGCCCACATCCACAGTGTATGTGGGGGTGTGTTTTTTGGCCTCTGACATCAATAAGATGTCTGAGGGGCAAGTTCATCAGTATTGTGTAGGTCAGGAGGGCCTGAGTTGGTCCAAGCCTGGTTTTATCTGGACTGAAGACCTCAGTCTCTTGTTTTCTTTAACTGGGTCAAAACCAGAAGTATACCTAAAAAAGGAGATACTCTAAAAGCAGAGGTCAGTTCCTATTTTGCCTAATAAGGGGATAGCTTCCACACTAGGAGTTAACTCTCTATGTTTCTGAAGATGGCAGGCTCGGCCCCTTGGCACAGTCCTTTGTTTATTTCAAGTGGCCAGTGTACTGGTGTGCTGCAAGTCTCAGAATGATAAAGTAAAAGAGCTGAACAGAAGATTTCAAAGAGAAGCTTGAGAAGGCAAAGTATTATCTACAGGTATAGGATTAAGGATTTACAACAAATATTCTAGAGATACACAATTCAGTCCATAATAACTGTTGTTGTCGTTAGGTGCCGTTGAGTTGGTTCAGACTCATAGCAAGCCTATACACAACACAACGAAACACTGTCCTGTCTTGTGCCATCCCCACAATTGTTGCTATGCTTGAGCCCATATTTGGAGCCACTGTGTCAATCCATCTTGTTGAAGGTCTTCCTCTTTTTTGCTGACCCTCTACCTTACCAAGCGTGATGTCCTTCTCCAGGGACTGATCTCTCCTAACAACATGTCATGATACCAGTAAAGGAAAAACTCTGAGGCTAGAATGATTATAGTAGTTTGGTTGATCTGAAGTAGATAATAAGAGCAAAGGCCTCTTTCTCAGACACGCACATCAACATCTAAGTGTTCCTCTACTGTCTATTCCTACTCTGCTCTCCCAAAGAGAATCAAAATTTTATTTAATCTTGGTGGAAGCGTGGCAGGAAAGGAATTTTCTCTGACTTATCTTGCATTTTTCCTTTTTCCTTCTTTTTTTTTTTTTTTTGCAGCTACTGTTTATGGGATAATATTTTTTCCAGAATACTTCAGGGCTTAAGATTTTGAAGATAAAAAGTACCATATCCTTACACCTCAAAAGAAGCATCTGATGCTCAAAATCTTTAATGCTTTTTGAGTCATAACGCCAAATGGGGGAAGGAGAGGGTAGTTTTGGGTAACAAAAAATTTTGAGAGAAATATAATAGTCAATAAATTAAAATATTACCATGCAAGATGCAACATGAACTTAATAGAAATGCCCTGTTGTTTGTGTTAAAGAAAGATTAACAATGATTAAAACATTTTGAAACCTAATTCCAATCTCCATTTCAGGATGTCTTAGCCAGAGAATGATTTTTAGAACTTAGGTAGGCTCAAGGAAGAAATGTACTTGCATAGATAAAGATGTCAAAAGTCTTATAGTTGTGAGTATGTAAAAGACATGATCCAATTAAAATTAAATGAAGTTCCACTCCCAAACACAAAATTCTGTTTCTACAAAGGAAATACACAAAGTCCGTAAGGTACAGATTGTGTATTATACTTGCTAGGCAAACACCAAATGAAAAAAAAAAAAATGGCAATGACTTATCTGTGGGTCTTCTTTAGTCACTATTTCAAGATTTCAAGTAAAAATGTGTCATCTTTGGCAATATTAAGCCTCCAGATCCCCAAGAGTTATATAATCAATGTTTCTCTACAGCTCTATAAAATTGTGATATATTTAAAGCATGTTAACATATCTTCTGGAAGGACTATGTGGAAGATGCAATATTTTCAGTAATTAGTGCTACTTAAACATTGAGAAGGAAGGCAAAAAAAGATGTAAGAATCTCTATTTTTAGGGTAAAAATTTAAACTTTAAAATAAGTTGTTTTTATCCTCTGTGTAGAAATACGTATATATATATATACACACACACACATATGATATTTTGAATTTGGAGTAAATATACTAAAGAATAGTTTGCTATTTTTTTTTTTAATATGTACCAGAAAGAAATAGACAAAAAATGCACACACAGAAAAAAAGACTGGGTACATGTCTTCCTTCAGTTTACCTAAGTTCTACTCTGAGTAACCCCGGGTAGAAAATGTCTAAAAAGAAAATTTATAGTTATCGATAAAGTTACATTTTGTGCACACTCGAATTCGTGACTAGAGATTCATATTTATTATTCACTGATGAAGAAGATGGGCAGAGACACTAGCAAAAAGAACCAAAACACCCCAAAGCAGTTAGAATGTCTGATAGAACTCAGTAGTGCAAGCTTCATCTGTCATATTATTTGTGTTGGCTGCCTAGGGCTGCCATAATGAAGTACTACAAACTGGGTTGCTTAAAACAACAGACATTTATTTTCTGATACTTCTGGAGCCCACAAGTCAGAAATCAAGGTGTCAGCAGGGCCTCGTTCCCTCAAAACAACCCTTCCGTGACTATCCTAGGTTCTGGAAGCCCCAGGTATTCCTTGGTTTGTGGCAGCAAAATTCTAATCTCTGTCCCCATTTTCATGTCACTGTCTTTCATCTGTGCTTGTCTCTGTGTCTCTTTTTTATAAAGGCGTCCATCATATTGGATTTAGGGCCCACCCTGATAACCTCATCTTAACCTGATTACATCTGCAAAGACCATATTTCCAAATAAAGTCACCTTGAGGAGTACCAGGAATTAGGCCTTAAATGTATCATTTTGGAGACACAATTCAACCCAAAACACTACTCAGCTTGATTTGAATTGATGAGCTTGCAATTCTGGCATTAATCAAACAATGCTCATAAATAAAAGACAACATGAATAATACTGTTCAGAAGTAAGTTTGCCAGTGGAGAGTGAAAAGTTACAGACGCTTCTGAAAGTGTTACTTTTTCTTAATGGCAATTTGGAGTAGCATTGTTCTTTGAAGAAAGATTTTTTTTCATTAAACAGTAGACATAGAATTAAGAACACTTTCAAAAAGAGATTTGCAATAAATGCTGGTAAAAGTAATTGTGAACATAGAAATATAAGCAACTAAAAGTGAGGATAAGATATAGGAATTTTTCTAAACAATTTTTAAAACTTGAAAGTAAAACCAAAAGTCACTTCCAGATTAACAAGAATTTAGTTTACCACCAACAGAGTAGAAACAAATACTCAAGGATATACTTTAGCAAGAAGGAACATGAATCTAGAAGAATGTAAGAAGCAATAGGAGGGAAGAAATTGTGATAAATCTAAATTAACATTGTAAAAATTACTAATATTTCATAAGTTTGAATAAAATTGTCCTACTGAATAGATGGATCAAACAGAAGAAAATATTAAGTAAATAAGAGATTTAAATAAGAAAATTAAAAGCTACACTTAAGTACATACATAATATATACATAACATTTCTTTCTATATCTGTATCTGTTTTATAATCAAATATAAAGAATACATGAATTGCTTACATAACTTTATACTGTATACTGCCAGATAATACTTTTTGACGAGTTTCAAATGATCGCTGTTTAAGATCATGTTCTCTGATCACAGTACACAAGTTAAGATTAGACAACAAAAAAGAAGCAAAAATAAACCAACAAAAATTCTGTCAAATATTTGCAAATTTACAAAGTTCTAAAAAGTATTATGGGTTAAACAAAACATAATGGAAATTGCTGAATATTTGAAATTGAACTTGCTACACATCAACACTCATAACACACAACTAAAATATTACATAAGGGAAAAGATAAAGGCTTACAAGCTACCTGTAATGATGCACTACACAGGAAAGACTAAAATACCTGAGCTGGGTATTCATCTCAAAAAATGAAGAAAAAAAGTCAGAAAAATCCAAACAATGCAGAAAGAAGTGATTAATAACTATGAACTTAAACCTTGGGAAAATGAAATACAGACAGACAAGCAAACAACAAGTAAGACCAACAAAATCAAATAAGTCTATTGAAAAAACTAGAAAAAAATGGCTAAAATTTTGCCAAATCTGGTGAAAAGAAAAAGGAGATTGTATAAATAAAAGCCTTAGGAATATAAAAGAAGACCAAAAAACAAAAAACCAAACCCATAGAGATGATCACAACATTTTGGCTGGGGGATTCTGAGATCTGTCAGTGTCTAGCAAATTATGTAGTATAGTCTCCATCTCTAAAAATCAAAATGACACATAAAATGAGAGAATATTTGATATTTTTCTCATATTAAGAAATATTATTTCTCCAGGGATATATATGTGACCAAGATCACAGAGCCCAGTGTCTCTTTCAGCATGTCTTGGGTTGGTGAGCGTTCCCAAGAGTATAGTGAAAATTCGACTGCACTTTGGTATAATAAAAAGTAAAATCACTCAGAGTGGTGTGTTGATAATCGCTACTTATAATGCTTTCTTTCACCCAGAACAATCACTTCAACAATACCTTCATATATTCTTCAGTCTTGAATACTACCTATTATGTAAACTAAAGTTTAAATGTCACTGAAATTAAAAATCCAATTTAATGTCAGATTATCATTTGGTTACAGTTACCAGTCCAATTTTTCTATGTTTGATATGGGTTTGCTCTGTTTATAAACCTTAGCCTTTTCACTTATTTTAGATTAAAAAAAAGTACATTATTGTTTAAAAGGTTGAGGGTTTTATAAGCCTTGTCATAGAAAGCTTAATAAGCAGGCGACTTTTGGGTTATACTAAACTTTCAGAATCCTAAAGATACGAGTATCTTTTGACATGATAGAATGTTTCTCTCTCTCTCTTTTTTTTTTTTTTTTACATGAGGATGCATGTATTAATATGCTTTAGAGGGAAACATAAGAATTTATAATAATTTACCTATATGATTTTTCATTTATGAAAAAGCAACAAGGAATGGACCTATTATAAGAACAAATAAACTATATGCAAGGTAAAGTGCTTTCTATTCTTTTAATTAACAAAGGCAAAGAACTGGACGGAAAATCGTACTCCCTATAAACCAACAATGCTTTACTGTCAAACAAACAAATAAACAAACAAAGAAAAAAAACGCATTTTCAGCAGAATTCCCTGGGTCATAACCAAAAGGTTGGAGGTGTCTCAGAAGAAAAACCTGGTGACCTAGTCCCGAAAAATGAGCTATTGAAAACCCTGTGGAGCACAATTCCACTCTGACAATATGGGGTTGGCATGAATTGGAATCAACTCCATAGCAATTAGACTGGAGTGAAACAAAGACCTTGAGAATATAATTGTTGCTTCTTTAGTGTTTACAAAACATTTATGTATATATATTAAAAAAAATTTGATGTTTCTGGGTTGTTGATCAATTTCAGGGTGAATAAAATACACAGCTCCAGAATGTTCAGATTAGTGGAGGAAACAGAGCCCAAATCAATCAATCAATCAACCAATCAATCAATCAATCAACCAATCAATCAATCGGTCGGTCGGTCGGTCGGTCGGTCGGTCGGTCGGTCGGTCGGTCGGTCGATCGACCAATCGATCGATCAAGCAAGCAAGCAAGTAATCATTCAATCAACACATAATTGAGTGCCTATTGTTTGGCAAGCTAGGCAAGGGCACAGACCAGAATGGTGAAATGAGATGGCAAGCAGTGACCAGAAATGTATCACAAGATGAAAGTTTTTTTTTTTTTAATCGTCAATGATTAGTTCTGTGTAGAGCTGGTGTTTGAAGTTTGCTCCTGGAAATAAGTTAATAAGTTGCATAGTCTCAGGTTTCTACATAATATTCACACTTCTCTTTTTTAATTTTACTAAATTACCTGCAGTTTGTGGGGATAACTAGTTCTTCCAAAGCAGAGAAACTTGCTCTCCTGAGTGACTAGAGCACTGGAAGATTTTACCTCCTTATGTCAGAAAACCACAAGGCAAATTTATTATTACAAGACCCAAATTGCAGCCCTACTTTCTCAGTTTTAGTATCACTGTGTCATACCATCAACATCAGTCTTGAAATAATTTCAAAGGGTTATTAGAAATGAGAAATATTTGATCTTTTGAACAAATGTAAATTAGAATGTCTCACTATCACCTTAAAAATGTTTCGTTTCTCAGTAATTTTGCCATGTGAACATTTCAACAAAAACAATTGAAGTTATTTATTTTCTAGAAAAATATTCTGTGGTAGAATATCAAATATCTTGTTAGATCCTTTTCATGTCTATTTGAATAAAAATAGGCATATTAAACAAGTGTAAGCATCTCATTTTTAGACTGATTACATAATTTTCTAGAAGATATATTTTTACACACTGTTTTCACTCTGGCTCAAGATAGTATCATTAAATGTACCTTTATGGAGCACAAACCCCACACTGGAGGATGTGTAAATACATCTTTTTTTTTTTCTTTCTTATTTCAGCATGAAATAAATGAACACGAATGTAGTATCGTTCTTAGAAAGTAACACAAGACTCAACAGACCTCAATTCAGAGTGGAATACTACCGTATTTTGCCAGTAGGGTTATTGCTAGCAATGAAAACAAACAAAAAAAACAAAGATCCCCAGATTGTTGAGGGTGAGTATATTATTGTTATTAAACCTGTAACATCTGTGGACTATGGGATTTCCTTTGATGTGACACAATTTACAATTTAAATATTTACTTCGTTTGGAGATTTAGATTGGATTTTTGCCAGCTCACTTTACCAAAATCAGCAGGATTTCCTTGTCTAGGTCCACTCAAAAGGTTAAAATAAATCTAAAGAGGAACTTTCACTTTCTATAAAAGAAAACAAATACTTGGGGAAACAGCAAGGTATAATGAAGATAATGTGGTTGTATCTCAAGATGTCCTGATAGCAAAGGTACTGCAGGTAGGGATGTCAGTGATGGGCAAGGGATGAATGGATGTGCAAACACAGAGGTATTTGTGTATTCACTGTCTCCCCTCCCCAGACCACATATGATTCTGAAAGGGAAAGGGAAGCCCATTTCAAGACTGAAATTTCTGTCGCACTATCTTTCTGTTTCTATATGTATCGATCCCACGTAAGATCTAGGCCAACAAAAGTATCGTACTTAGTGATTATTGCCTATTTCTGCAAAATAAGAAGAGAAATGTTATTTACTCCATGATACAGACAAAAAATACTTAGGTGGAAAATAGAATGAAATTGTTTTCTATAGAACATACCAAGAAAACCTTGCCGCCATTGAGTTGATTCCGACTCATAGCGACCCTATAAAACAGATTAGAACTGTCCCTTAGGGTTTCTAATTCTGTAATCTTTATGGAAACAGATCACCAGGTCTTTCTCCTAAGAAGCTTCTGGTAGGTTCAAACTGCAGACCTTTTTGGCTAGCAGCCAAGCACTTAACAACTTCGCCACCAGGGCTCCTTCCTCTATGAAAAAAAAAAAAAAATAGGACATAAAAAACAGGACGTATTAGGGTAAAAATGTATATTTTTGTGAACTATGTAAATGAAAAGTTTACTGGCAGGGCTGTCTACAGCTGAATTGTATATTCTTTTGTAATCTCTATAGACAAAGAATTATTAAACAATATCAATAATGTACAATTTCATTAATTGATTCAACAAATATTTCATGACACTTGCTATGTCCTAGGCAATTAAAAAATATGCATAAATACTGGGATCCATACAGAGACAAATAATACACTAGTGGGGAGTCCCTATGATGGAGGACATAGGTAAATAATCAAATGGTACGTGACACTGTTATGCTGGTGGTAAGTACTGTGGAAATACAGATGTGTAGTACTTATTTCTGACAAGTGAATTTCCAGTCACTAAAATGATACTGGAGTTGGGGCTTGAAGAATGCATTATATACACTAAGCGAAGAATATCGAAAGAGGCATTTCATGTAGATGGACAACATAAAAAGAAGAGTGTGAATATTTACGGTGTATTTAGGGAATGACAATAAGTTAGGAGATAGATGCTCCAAAGTGAAAAATCTTTTTGGGCTGTATTTTCTATTTGTTCATCCATCCTACCTATGAATAGAACACTTTTTGTAGAAAAATATCTTTGTGACTACTGAATTTCTCTATTTCTGTCTCCTACCTTTAAATTAATGATACTATTAACTTATTTGGGGGGAAATTACCCCTATTAATTAATAAACTTAAGGCCTTAGGATATTTTATAAAGACAAAATGCTAGAGAGGAAGTGGCTTTAAATATCAGTTAAAAATAGACCATTTTGATAACCGCCATTTATTTGGACTCAAGAGGTAGAAACTTATTATGGGATTCAATACCAGTAGGGCAAATGGGGCATGAAGGCTTCAGAGTAAATGTAGAATTGGAGATGCTTTCACTTTCCATTTAGTGACATTGAATTTCTCAAAATGGACTCTGTATCTTTTTAATTCAAAGATTTCAGCAAGTGGAGGAAGATATCTCATAATTTTTGAGGAGAGTTTATTATTATTATTTTTTATTGGCACTCGGCTTTAGCAACTACTTTTTTTTTTTTGCCTCCCCAGCCATCTTGCTGCTGGTGATCCTTACAAGGCAAACCACCTTTTATTTTCATTTTCCTTAGCACAGCTGGTGCTTGTGCTACCCCGAACATTCATTGAGTTATTTCCTGCTGATAAATGTCTATATGCAGTCAGGATTGTCACCTATGTATGTAAGTGATACAAGATAGCATTTGTCCCAGCCTCTAATCTCATGTACCACTTTCTCCCCTTTCAGAACCAAGCTGGCAATTCTCTTCTTGAATAGCTTTAAAATTGCTCATAGCAATCAATGACAGCTGAGGCATCACTGAAGAATTTCTTTTATCTCCAAGCTCCAATTTAGATCTGTCATTAAGCTTGAGTAAGCTTGAACTGTCAGTACATTTTCCCTCATCACATGCTCTAAGCACAAAAAGTCAACTTCAAAATCAAATTTGTTCTATCTCTTACTATACTTTATAATGGTTTCATAGGAACAATAAACTGCACTGAAATAGTACTGTCAATCTTTAGTAACTCAGATGACTACAGCTTTAAAAAACTGTGGGATGCTACCAAAACTCAAGTATGACGTATGGTAAGTCATTCCCCCATTCCGTTGCTTTTTGTTGTGTTTTAAGGGGAAAGCATCACTGGGGAAAAGAGCATTTGGTAGTGAGCCAGGAGATGTGGGATCTGTACCACCTCTGTTACATTAAAACAAAACCTGCTGTCATCGAGTCGATTCTGACTCATAGCAACCCTATAGGACAGAGTAGAACTGCCCCACAGAGTTTCCAAGGAGTGCCTGGTGGATTTGAACTGCCAACCTCTTGGTTAGCAGCTGTAGCACTTAACCACTACACCACCAGGGTTTCCCTTTCACATTAAAGGTTGTATAATCTTTGGCAAGTCAGCTTCCTTCTCTAGGCCTCAGTTCCCATGTCTGAACATGAGACGGTTGGACTAGACACATTCTAAAGCCCATCCAGCTCTCACATGTGGCTTCTTAATAAATTTGACTTTCTATCTTATGGTATTATCCATAAAGAGCTTGAATGGGAAAGTAATTCAGAAGCCCATAATCCAAATCTAATTGCACAAATGCCCCAGCTTCATTTTTTGGACCAAAATGATGTTTTGTTTGAGTTCTGTTGGTGAACAGTAGCTGTCTTTTAAGAGATCACAGCTTCTGTCAGGGAGACCTTTTCCACTGGCAGATCCTGCAGCCTCACCCACATATTTAGTGTTCTTTGATCTTTCTTTGTTTTGCAAATTTCCTTTTGAAACAGCCTGTGTGAACATTAGGGTGGCAGACTGAGACTGAGACCACAAAAATCTGGCAGAGCTACACATGCAAAGAATTCTGCAGCTCAAACGGGTTTACAGAGTCCTTGTTGAAAATTAAAGCGACTGTTTGTTAACAATTTCTTCATTATCTCCAAATTGGCTTGTTGTAGTTTTTCTCTTACCCATAAAAGAAAGAGAGAGGTAGGGTGGTCCAGTGGTTAAGAGCTACTGCTGCTAACCAAAAAGGCTGGCAGTTCGAATCCACTGTCCGCTCCTTGGAAACCCTATGGGACGTTCTATACTGTCCTATAGGGTCGCTATGAGTCGGAATCGACTAGACGGCAGTGGGTTTGGCTTTGGTTTATAGTTTTCAAGGGGCCCTGGTGGCACAGTGGTTAAGAGCACGGCTGCTTAACCAAAAATCCAGCAGTTTGAATCCACCAGCTGCTCACTGGAAACTCTATGGGGCAGTTCTCCTCTGTCCTAGAGGGTCTCTATGAGCCGGAACTGACTCCGTGGCAACAGGGTTCGTTCGTTTGATTTTTATAACTTTCAAAATAAATTTTTTTTTCCTTCTGGTCTAACTTCCTGGAAAGATGTGACCTTAACAGAAATGTAATCCTTTCTAGTATTACCATGATGAACTAGAGTGAGAAAATGATGTGATAAAGTAAGATCTTAATACAGCCCTTCTAATGGGTCCACAGAAAGGCCACAATTACCATTCTATGTTTTTTTTTTTTTTCTTTTTAGTGCCAGATCTTGATCATGACTGTTCTCTACTCTAGTCTAGAACTGGTGTCTCCTTGTTCGTTTGGAGGTCTCTCCTCACTTACTCCTTACTGACATCACTAGTTGACATTTCTAAGCCTGACTCATTGATCGAAGTCCAAACCTGATAAGAACCCTCTTCGCAATCTTGGCTACATTTTTCTGATCCCAATCAAAATATGTGTAGTTTCTTAGGGGGGCACTTATTAATGGCTAACCAATCATTTTTTTTTTTTTTTTTGGTTAGCACTGGGTTAACCAATCTTTTAGGCTATTTTATCCTAGAGTGTTAACGGATAACAGTACCTGAAGAACGAGCCATCTCAGATAATAACAGCATTTCAACAGCAATGCCTTACCCTGGTAGATTAAGACCATGAGGCAATGTGGTAGCTCTTTGAAGCTATGTGAAGCAGGACCCTCTAGAATCTATGACACAGGTTAATGCCTGTTTTCTTTTCTCATACTTACTGATGTCAGAAAAAAAAAAAAAAAAAGATACTTCTTTTGTAAATAACCATCGCACATTTTTCTTAGATTCACACTTATCAATAATATGAATTCTAGACCCTCGTGGTGCAATGGTTAGGCACTCGGCTGCTAATCTAAACGTTGGTGCTTGGAACCCATCCAGTCACTCCATGAGAGAAAGACCTGGTGAGCTTAGAAAACCCTGTGATAATGGGACTGCTTTAAATTGTCTTGAAACTTTTGTTTAAAACTCTAGAAACACTTTCAAACATATAACCTCATTTGTTTTCCCAGAATCCTTACAGTATACATCAGGAGAAACTCATACTTCCTTTTTTAGGAGTGCAGAGAAATTGTGGCAACTTGAAAAGTAGAAAAAAACATTAATAAAGAGAAACCTTCAAACTGCATTTTTAAAAATTGCAGTTTGTGAAGTATTACATATGTTTGAAACTGGATTCTATGCTCTAAATATTTTCAATTTCCACTTTGGTTATACTGAGGCAGAAATACTTTTAAATATTATGTGCAGTTGAGAATTTACTTAATTTGGATTTATATCTTTTAGATAATGGTAAATATACACATTAACCTCCCAATTAGGATTTTTTTCCTTGGCCTTTCACTATACTTATATTACTAGCTATTAACTTAGGGAAACTTTTTTGTAAGTTACTGATGGCAGTAATGGCCAGGTTTGCAGTGAATGGCTCTGCTGCTCCAGCTTATTTGCATATTCATATATATCTCCCAAACTGGGAACGAGAAGAATTCAGTGACTCAGAACAAATCTTTGTAAAGGAAATCTAAATATGGGGAAAAACACTGTTTATCTACACCGGGAATTTCTGAAATGTGTTATTATAAAAGTTAATTCCCCTTCTGAATAAATGATATTTGATTTTCGTATTAGCATAGTAGTTTGAACAGCTGCACAAAACTGCTCAGATAAAAATAAAAAATAAAGTTTCAGGTCCAAATGGTACTTTCAGATAAACAGGTGCAGAGGATCCCAGGATATGCACTTCTGTTTGCAGGAAGCGTTTTCTTTGGGATACATTTCTATCAGATACGGTGTGATTGAAATGCGTAACAACAACAAAAAATTCTGACTCATAGCGACCCTATAGGACAGAGTAGAACTGCCGCATAGAGTTTCCAAGGAACCCGTGGTAGATTTGAACTGCTGAATTTTTGGTTAGCAGCTGTAGCACTTAACCACTCTGCCAACAAATGCGTACAGGGTTAGTAAAACTTCTCCAAGTACAAGGTTTTCATACATATGTTGGATTAAAATGATTAAGGAAAAAAAAAAAAAAGCCTTGGACCCCGTGACTGGACGATATAAATATTCATAGCAAGCAAGTCACTGGAAAAATAAAATAAAAAATAAAATAAAATAAAATAAAAAGTGATCTGTATGCTTTCTCTCAAAGAAGAATTTCACATTTCCAGGACCATGAGTGTGTTTAAAAGAGAAGCGCTGATTGTTGTGGAGAACAACACCTCTGTAGAGAAAGGAAATAGAGGCAGTTGGAGCATGTCGTGATTTGGGCTCTAGAGACACAAATTCCTTCTCGAATGCAGCTATTGCTTCTTTGCTTTTATAAAATGGGGATAACACTGTATATGTAACTTGTTACTGAGGATTGTTGTTTATAGTATGAAACCCTGGTGGCATAGTGGTTAAGTGCTATGACTCCTAACCAAAAGGTCAGCAGTTCAAATCCACCAGGTACTCCTTGGAAACTCTATGGGGCAGATCTACTCTGTCCCATAGGGTTGCTATCAGTCGGAATTGACTCAACAGCAACGGATTTCGTTTTTGGGGGGGTTTAATAACACAATGTAACCGGTATAATAACAAAATCTTTATTAAATAAAAACAAGGCAAAACAATGGACTAGTTTTGATATGTAACACATAAAGCGAGATAGAGAATTGTTTTCAAATATTTAAGTTGTTTTTATCCTATGCATTATCTTTAAATTCTTATAGTTCCTTATTATTTAAGGCCTGTTTAAAAAGTTTATGAATTTTATAAAACTTTGATTTTACCTTCTGGATGCCTTTTTTGAAAAAAAGTTAGCCAGGGGTGACCAGGAAGATTACTCATTTGGCTTTGAAATGCTTATGTGTTCAGCTCTCTGGAGAGCAAGTCTGTACTTCATATACATCATGAAGACTACATTGGCCTAAATTATAGGCAGGTCTTAGCAGCCTGCTCCTAATTTCCTTTCTCCTGGGCTCTGCCTTAAGGGTTGTGAATATGAAGACTAATTCCTCTTTCTATAAAGAAGGGGCCCTGCCAAAACCAAAAAATTCCCAAGAGGAGAGCATTCCAAAAGAAAAATGATTCAAGAAAGCCAAGAATGTGTTTACTGAAGTCCAACTGTCTTTATGTCCTTTATTCTTTCAAACAGAAACTCCTTTTTCTAGCACAGAGGCCTAATCTAATCATGTTTGCTTCTCCGTCCCCGCTTTGGTCTCTTCTTATCCCTAGACTTTGGGGAGGAGTATTTAAAAAAAAAAAAAAAAAAGATGAGGTGGTAGAGAGAGATTTTCCAGAAGATAGGGTACGTGGTCAAATTAGGGATCACCTAGGAGTAAAGTAGGATAAAAATAAATAAAATAAAATAAAAATAAATGCAAAATCACACAAAAAAACAAAGCAAAACTGAAGTCTTTGTGTAGCAGCAGGTAACACAGAAAATGGGTGGAGATAATGCCTGAAGAAAGGGGAAAAAAATGAATTAATAATTATTTTGTGTGTTATGTTCCAGAAAATCTACTGGGCACTTTTCTTTCAATGACTCCAAGTAGTAAATTCTCAGAAAGCAAAGGGAGGGAAGAAACTGAGACAGAGAGAAGGAAACTGATTATTTAAGGTAAGTCAGGTAGTAAATGGCAATGTTTGTATTTAAAGTCTACTTTGTCTGAATTCAAAATCCATTGCTTTTCTGATATTCCACCCCCATCTCCAGAGTCTGAGTTGTTGTTTCATCATAGAATTATGTGGAAGAGACTGGAAAGAAACTCTTCATATGTCAAAGCATTCTCTTGTAATGGATTTTGCCACAGCTGCGGAAATATGTCCTCAGGGTGTATGATAGAAAGTGAACCAGATCCATGGAAAATATATACTGATTCTACTCTTTTTCTTTCCCTGCTGAGTACCTAGTAGAAAATAAATGTCTATTGCTTTTTCTTGATATTCACATTTTGTTTTGTTTTGGATTTCCCTTTTTAGAATTATCTCATGTAAGTGACATTTCTTTAAAATCTTGGGTAGATTTCAATAAGATCAGTTCCAATAGGATTTGCTCTACTAACTAACACAGCCTCTAAGTAGGGATAAGTTAAATTAGTTCAGCTAGTGCCAAAATGTGGTAAGCTATTAATGAGTGGTCTGTAGATTTTTTTTTTTTTTTTTTTTTGCCGAAAAAGTGATTCTTTCATTCATTTCCTGAAAATTAGAAGAGCTCTTCTGCTTCTCATTGGCATGTTGAGATTTTCTATTATAACTTGTATTTAATTCAGCACACGAAAATATGAAGCAAATCTGTTCACTTAATCAGCTGATGCCAGAGCCAATACCTCTGCAGCAAGAGATAGCCTACCTTCATGTGTGCAGGTGCTCAAGAGCAATTGTTTGACTATAGCTCTTATTAATATAAATCAACATCTGCAAAGAAAGCTTCCTCTATTCCTGCAATTCATATTTATATAAATAGGAAAGTAATGGATTTCAAAAAGAGTCCAATAGGTTTGAGCCTTCTAGAATTATTCCAAGTGTAAAGTGGATTGAAATATTTCAAGGTGTTTTGGAGTGGGGTATTGATAAAGTCTTTCCATGTTTGCTGAGTGCCTCTGAGCTGCTGGATTCATACCAATAAAGGCAAAAGCCAGGAATAGTTATAATATGCTTAATTAACTCTAAGCTTATTTAGTGCCATGGTCCAGATGAACTCTAGATAGGAAGACATAATACATATAGCTCATTAAAAAATAATTTGGACTTCTCTAATCTATATTTGCATAAAGTTCAGGTCCTTGTCCTAAAGGTATTAATTATTTTCTAATATTATTGTTGAAAAATGGATGCCCATGAAAAAATGTTAATTAAAGGAATGCTGGCTAACATAATTCAATTTCACATGACATACTCATGTCATTTGGGGTATGAGATTTCTTTGTCTTGAGGAAACACCTTTTAAAAGAGGATTTTTAATAAAAAGAAAAATGTATAAATGAGATTTTGCCTGAGAGCCATTAAAAGAAAAACAATAAACAAAATTAACCTATTCGTCTTTGTTTACATAAATTAGAAAGGTATTTGCTAAAGCCTTTGTGTTTCCACAGGGAACAGGTTATTTTTACTTTGGTCATATTTTAGAACTCATTTTCTTAAGGATAGTATGTGTTATTTTGAGAAAATGTATGCAGAGAATTAAAAGAATCTGATTAACTCCTATATTAGATGAAATCTCTCATATGACACACTTCTGGAATTTTATGATGATTTGCTAACAGTGAACAATTCTAGAAATCAGCATTCTAGCCAAGACGCTATAATAGCATCCTAAATAAGAAACAGCAACTTTGGCTGAATATGCTACCGGAACTTTTTATACTAATTTTATGCGTGATGTATTTTTTAAATTTTTTTCTATTTTATGTGTATCTGTCAGTCCTACTTTGTGTAAAAGCTCAGGTCAATAGCCCTATCCAATATCCTTGACACAATAGGGAAAGATGAACAAGTGGACAGGGAAGAGATAACAAAGGGGAAAGGGTGAGGAATCCAACATTCTTGAACAATCCCCATGTGCAAGGCACTGTGTTATGTGCATAACCCATTTTGCTGATTTCATCTGAAGAAGATTATATTTTGACACTATTGTTATTTTCCAGGATGCGAACAGCAGATTAAGCCAGGGCTAGCTTGTTTTTTTTTTTTTTTTTTTAGCTTGTGCTCTATTCTATACTGACTATCTACCCTTTAAACCTCTGAGGATTTTATTGGTTTGATATATTAATTTAGCTCTTATTTTTTAGATTATTTTTATACGGGAGCAAAAAAGAGTTAACCTTCAAAAATAACACACAATGTTTTTCTGTATTTCCCTCAGTTTCTTATTGTGGGACTTGCAGAACCTCTCAAAGTTGTCCCCAGGTATTTTCAGACTCTGGAATAACTTTTTGTCTTCTCCTTCCTGCTCTGGATGTGGTTCCATATTCTAAGGTCATGCTGCTAAAACAGTCAATACTCACACAAACTTTCAACGGAACTGTAAGGCTTCTGATATTGCCAAGGTCTCCGGATGATCACCACGGAAATGGAGCTATGTCTATGCTCTACGGAGCTGAAGCTTCCCTTCTCTGGCAAAACCGAAGTTACTGCTGCTGCTGAGACAGCCCTATGTGGCCATTCTGCTCTACACTTAAGGGTAGAGAAGCCCCTTGCCTACCTTTGTACTGTGCTTACATACCAGAGTCCCAGAGTGTTGCTACTTTGTGTTGTCAATACGTCATGTAGTGAGAATTGCTCGTCCTATTTTAACTTGAATCCATCATTTCCCTAAGATACAGATGTGAGGCTATGAGAGTGGGATGAAGATATAAAGCGCTGCCTCTTTATTCGAAAATTGAGACATGGTTCTCATTGAGCTGGCCTGCCTCATTCTTTAGGATAAAGTATTTCCTAAGTGGAGATGTCAACAAAATAAATTCCTGCTGGTATCAACCCAGTAGTTCTATAGGAAGTTTCAATAATATCTGAATCTTTGTTTGACTACAACGTACACTAAAACTGGGAAAAGCCTATCTTTTCTCTCCTAATATGTTGTTCATGTGCCATAAAGCTGATTTCCCATACCCAGAACTATTGGTTTTATTCCATTTTCATTTAACTCATATTATTGTTCTCAGAAAATGCAGCTAGATCATGTGGAAATAGAGTATTTGGGCGTGTTTTGTAAAATTTCTCCTGTGCATATGCATATTGTTGACAGACACTTTAGCTCAGGATATTTCCATCAGGTAGAGCATCCATACCCAAACAAATACCAGAGAATGTCATAAGGTATGGACAGAGAAAAGTTTGGTTGCCTGAGAGTTAATTCTGCAAGAAGATACTGAAAAATGTCTGGATTTGAGTGCTAAGACAGAGATACAAAGAAACTATCTAAGGTCAAACTGTGTGCACTTAAAATCATGAAGATAGGGAACAAAGAGTTAGGTGTGCCATTCTGACTAATATGAGGCTTTTGAGACAAGCAGGGGGGTTGTAGTCTGTAAAGCTCAGATAAGCAACTAATCAATATGGCAAAGGGTAGCTTATTAATAGTAACAGATAGGATTTTTGCTGGACAGTGACATATATGAGACTGTCAATAGTGATGAATATGATCCAGTCCATGTTGAGCACAGAGGGAGGTTTCACATGAAGTCTCCTTGGCAATAATCAAAAGAAGGTCCTTTATCTAGAGTATTGAAAGCTGTTTTTTTCCCCCTAACACAAAACTTATCTGATAAAAGTGCTAAGGGAACCTTTTCAAAACAAATTTTATGCATCCTTTAAAAAAAAAAAAACATCCTTTAGGGAGAGACAAATCAGCCTCAGGTTAAGCATATGCATTGTCTACATCAAGTGATCGAGTTTATTCATTTACTAATAAAAATCTTATTCACCAAATGGGGGTTTTAAAGTGTTGAGTTCCAAATAGAAGTCACCCTGACCTCTTCCACAAGGGTGAACACAAAGCAGACAGTAACCTTATTGCAGGTGAAAATGTATCCCCCTTTGTGTAGGTAGCATCCTGTTGTCTGTATTTAACCCCAAACAATAAATAACATCTTTATATTTTGTATACTGAGTGGTAGTACTAAAAATATCCAAATATCTTGACAAATAAAATGTGTATAAAAATATCCACTTCATTCCCAGTGGTGTGGTAACACTATGGGGGTAGAAAAAGTGTGGAAGATATTTTTTAAAAGTACATATTTCTGGAGACTGGTACATTGTAGTAACTAAAGATGACCGCAGTCATATCACCCATTATATGCCTTCTTCTGAAATGTGACTTTGGCATATCCCCATTGAGATGTAGAATCTATTTCTCTACTCCTTGGATCTGGGCAGCCTTCATGACTGTTTGGTCAATGGCTTATGGCAGAAGTGATGCCATGCATAGTCAATGGTCAATGAAAAGCTGCTTAATCTTGTAGAAGGGTGATTCTAGAAGTGAAAGGCACACTTCTTTGAACATTCTGAGTTTCATAATGGGAGGTATTTAAAGCAGTAAATATAAATTAGTTGAAGTCTGAGAGTTACAGAAAGGTCAAATACTACTTAGAAAATAGTCACAGGAAGTATGTTAGAGGTCTATGTTATATTTGTGTTTTGTTTTGATTGTTTTTATGGCTAGTAGTTTACTTTACTTGTTTGGTTTTTTACTTTAGAGCATTCAGAGGACACTCTGACATTTTTTTTTTATGAAATATGATCCCCCATGTGTCTGTCAGTTTGTCATACTGTGGGGGCTTGCGAGTTGCTGTGATGCTGGAAGCTATACCACTGGTATTCAGATACCAGCAGGGTCACCCATGGAGGACAGGTTTCAGCTGAACTTCCAGACTAAGACAGAGTAGGAAAAAAGACCCAGCAATCTACTTCTGAAAAGTATTAGCTAGTGAAAACCTTATGAATAGCAACGAAACATTGTAGTGCTGGAAAATGAGCCCCCAGGTTGGACGACACTCAAAAGATGGCTGGGGGAGAGCTGCCTCCTCAAAGAAGAGTCGATCTTAATGACATGGATGGAGTAAAGCTTTCGGGACCTTCATTTGCTGATGTGGCATGACTCAAAATGAGAAGAAACAGCTGCAAGCATCCATTAATAATCAGAACGTGGAATGTAAGAAATATGAATCTAGGAAAATGAGAAATCATCAAAAATGAAATGGAATGCATAAATATCAATATCCTAGGCATTAGTGAACTGAAATGGACTGGTATTGGGCATTTTGAATCGGACAATCATATATTCTGCTATGCTGGGAATGACAACTCGAAGAGGGATGGTGTTGCATTCATTGTCAAAAAAAACTTTTCAAGATCTATCCTGAAGTACAACACTGTCGGTGATAGGATAATATCCATATGTCTACAAGGAAGACCAGTTAATATGGCTATTATTCAAATTTACACACCAACCAGTAGGGCCAAAGATGAAGAAAAAGAAGATTTTTATCAGCTTCTGCAGTCTGAAATTGATCAAACATCCAATCAAGATGCATTGATAATTACTGGAACGCGAGAGTTGGAAACAAAGAAGAAGGATCAGTAGCTGGAAAATATGGCCTTGGTGATAGAAACAATGCCAAAGATCAAATGATAGAATTTTGCAAGACCAACGACTTCTTCATTGAAAATACCTTCTTTCACCAACATAAATGGAGACTATACACATGGACCTCGCCAGATGGAACACACAGAAGTCAAATTGACTACATCTGTGGAAAGAGATGATGGAAAAGCTCAATATCATCAGTCAGAACAAGGCCAGGGGCTGACTGTGGAACAGACCATCAATTGCTCATATGCAAGTTCAAGCTGAAACTGAAGAAAATCAGAGCAAGTTCACAAGAGCCAAAATATGGCCTTGAGTATATCCCACCTGAATTTAGAGACCATCTGAAGAATAGATTTGACGCATCGAACACTGGTGACTGAAGACCGGACGAGTTGTGGAATGACATCAAGGACATCATCCATGAAGAAAGCAAGAGGTCACTGAAAAGACAGGAAAGAAAGAAAAGACCATGGTGCAGGTCAGAGGAGACTCTGAAACTTGCTCTCGAACGTTGAGCAGCTAAAGCAAAAGGAAGAATTGATAAAGTAAAAGAACTGAACAGAAGATTTCAAAGGGCCTCTCGAGAAGACAAAGTCAAGTATTATAATAACATGTGCAAAGAGCTGGAAAACCAAAAGGGAAGAACACGCTCAGTGTTTCTCAAGCTGAAAAAACTGAAGAAAAAATTCAAGCCTCGAGTTGCAATAGTGAAGGATTCTATGGAGAAAATATCAAATGATGCAGGAAGCATCAAAAGAAGATGGAAGGAATACACAGAGTCATTATACCAAAAAGAATTAGTTGATATTCAACCATTTCAAGAAGTGGCATATGATCAGGAACAGATGGTACTGAAGGAAGAAGTCCAAGCTGCTCTGAAGGTATTGGTGAAAAACAAGCCTCCAGGAATTGATGGAATATCAATCGAGATGTTTCAAGAAACGCATGCAGTGCTGGAGGTGCTCCCTTGTCTATGCCAAGAAATTTGGAAGACAGCTTCCTGGCCAACTGACTGGAAGAGATCATATATATGTCTATTCCGAAGAAAATGATCCAACTGAATGTGGAAATTATAGAACAATATCATTAATATCACACATAAGCAAAATTTTGCTGAAGATCATTCAAAAACGGCTGCAGCAGTATATCGACAGGGAACTGCCAGAAATTCAGGCCGGTTTCAGAAGAGGACATGGAACCAGGAATATCATTGCTGATGTCAGATGGATCCTGGCTAAAGCACAGAATACCAGAAGGATGTTTTCCTGTGTTTTATTGATTATGCAAAGGCATTCGACTGTGTGGATCATAACAAACTATGGATAAGATTGTGAAGAATGGGAATTCCAGAACACTTAATTGTGCTCATGAGGAACCTTTACATAGATCAAGAGGCAGTTGTTCGGACAGAACAAGGGGATACTGATTGGTTTAAAGTCAGGAAAGGTATGCGGCAGGGTTGTATTCTTTCACCATACCTATTCAATCTGTATGCTGAGCAAATAATCGGAGAAGCTGGACTATATGAAGAAGAACGGGGCATCAGGATTGGAGGAAGACTCATTAACAACCTGCATTATGCAGATGACACAACCTTGCTTGGTGAAAGTGAAGAGGACTTGAAGCACTTACTAATAAGGATCAAAGACCACAGCCTTCAGTATGGATTGCACCTTAACATAAAGAAAACAAAAATCCTCCCAACTGGACCAATGAGCAACATCATGATAAACGGAGAAACGATTGAAGTGGTCAAGGATTTCATTTTACTTGGATCCACAATCAACAGCCATGGAAGCAGCAGTCAAGAAATCAAAAGACACATTGCATTGGGCAAGCCTGCTACAAAGGACCTCTTCAAAGTGTTGCAGAGCAAAGATGTCACCCTGAAGACTAAGGTGTGCATGACCCAAGCCGTGGTATTTTCAATCTCATCATATGCATGGGAAAGCCTGGCAATGAATAAGGAAGACGGAAGGAGAATTGATGCCTTTGAATTGTGGTGAGGCGAAGAATATCGAATATACCACAGACTGCCAGAAGAACGAATAAATCTGTCTTGGAAGAAGTACAACCAGAATGCTCCTTAGAAGCAAGATGGCGAGACTGCGTCTTACATACTTTGGACATGTTGTCAGGTGGGATCAGTCTCTAGAGAAGGACATCATGCTTGGCAAAGTACAGGATCAGTGGAAAAGAGGAAGACCCTCAACGCGGTGGATTGACACAGTGGCTCCAACAGTGGGCTCAAGCATAATAAGGATTTTAAGGATGGTGCAGGACCGGGCAGTGTTTCGTTCTGTTTTGCATAGGGTCGCTATGAGCTGGAACCAACTCGATGGCACCTAACAACAACAACAACATGAGATATGATATTATCTTAATAGTTCACATTTTTCTGGTAGGCTGAGTAGAACTTGGGGATATTGAACTTTGATGGAGAAAAGGTAGAGTTAAATGTATATTAACAGCAAAATGAAAGTGATTCTGAGGGTTAAGAACCTTAACCTTTGATCCTGATTAGATTTCAGAAAAAAAATTTACTTGTAAATTCTGCCCACTCCAAACACATGCATCTTCTTTAAGCTTTCCCACTGCATTAGTAAGCTACTTTCAGGTTGTAAGAAACACAAATGTGTTCAGGTCTCCACTCATGATGGGAGTTTATTGTAGGTTTACACGGAGAAGAAGGAAAGCACAAGAAACTTCTTCAGCAACCAAATATCCAGGTTTGAAGGAGTTTTTGTGTGTCCCCAGAAAATTTTAATAGTCTTATCAGAGGCAAGTGTCCATTGCTCCTTTTTTTTTTTTTTCTTAAGTCACTCTGTTGTTCCATTTCTTTCTCGCTTCAACTTGCATCCATCTCTACCTCTCCTTGTTTTTCTGTCTTTACCTCCTGGTTTCTGCTTTCTCATGATGTCCACTTTCTCATGCCTCCTGCTTATTAATTTATTTCTGTCAGTCACTGAAATTCCTTCACTCTCTGGCCTTTCCCTAATTGGATTGGAGAGACATTGTCAGTTTTAGTTTGACCTTATAAGCTTAGAACACTAAAGTCAAGATACCATCTACTCTGCTGGCCAGCTTCTGGTAACTTCGTTCAGTGAAGACAGTGGTATGGAACAAACTCAGAGTCATAGACAGGTTCCCAGGACACTACTAGGTAATTCACTGTTAGTAATTCTCGTATGGTACATTCTGACCTTAAAAAATTATCATTGAGTGTCTATTATGTAGCAGAGAAGGCAGAAAGGAAAAAGACCCTTCAAAAAGGTGAAATTCTGAAAACACAAGAACTTCCTTCTTTTGTTTTGTTTAGAGTTTGACCACTCTAACGTGGAAGTCCTGAATAGTAGCTGAATGTGCACCTTCTAAGTGAGTGAACACAGTTTGTTGAAGTCAATAAATATTTAATGTTATACTGTGTCCATTATAATTTATATTAAATATTGTAACTTCTTTTCATGAGTATTTTCTCATGATTAACAATTTTTTCCTTACTTTTTTTATTGTGGTAAAAATATATATAACGAAACACTTGGCATTCCAACTTTTTTTTTTTCATTGTATTTTAGGCAAAATTTTACAGCTCAAGTTAATCTCTCATATAAAATTTTAAACACATATTGTCCTGTGACACTAGTTGTAATCCCTGCAATGTGACAGCACACTCCCCCTTTCCACCAGGGGTTTCCCGTGTCCATGCAACCAGCTCCTGTCCCTTCCTGCCTTCTCATCCTGCCTCTGGACAGGAGCCGCCCATTGGGTCTCATGTATCTGCTGGAACTAAGAATCACACTCTTCATGAGTGTTATTTTATAGTCCAGTCTAATCTTTGTCTGAAGAGTGGTCTTCATGGATGGTTTTAATTCTGGATTAATAGAGCGTCCGAGGTCCATGGCTTTGGGAGTTCCTCCAGTTTCGGTCAGACCATTAAGTCTGGTCTTTCTATGTGTCATAATTAACAATATTTCTAAGCAAACAAAAGGGATTATCTCTAGAGGCAGGACAGAATTTTTTTTAATGATTGACCATTACTCCTCAACACAAGAATATTCTTGTTTTAGTCCTTGGTCCATCTATTGTAAATTGTGCATTTGAAAGAATCAGGTCACAGCAGGGTAGAGTTGACATGCTTTCACCTTTTTTTTTTTTTGGTACATCAGGTAAAAAAGAAAATGAAGTAAAGCCTCAACACTTCCATGCTGTCATTATTGGTATATTCAATACCATGTGGACTGCTGGCTCTGGCAGTTACTCTGTAAGACTGGCTAACCAAAGTCATCTTATACCTCTGGAGAGAGCTCTAGGAAGAACTCACTGAATGAAAAGGAGTGAGTGGCATATTGCCTGGAATATTTTTAAGAGGGTCAAGAAGGATTCAAGCTTAGTCATTTCTTTCAACCTGTTTTATTGACTATTATGAGAACATGGCATCCATCCTCAACAGACTTTTCTTACCACCAATCCTGAGTATATTCAGGCATCAAATCTGTTATATGCTAGACATTGAATTTAAAAAAAAAGAAGATGAATGAAAATCATCTAAATAAAGTGAGAATGTTGTTGTTAGATGCCATCAAGTCAGTACCCACTCATGCGACCCTATGCACAACAGAACCAAACACTGCCCGGTCCTGCACCATCCTCATAATTGTTGTTATGCTTGAGCCCATTATTGCAGCCCCTGTGTCAATCCATCTTGTTGAGGATCTTCTTCTTTTCAGCTGACCCTCTACTTTAGCAAGCATGATGTCTTTCTCCAGGGACTGATCCTTCCTGATAATATGTCCAAAGTATGTGAGACATTGCCTCGCCATCCTTGCTTCTAAGAAGCATTCTGGTTGTACTTCTTCCCAGACAGATTTGTTCATTCTTTTCGCAGTCCATGGTGCATTCGATATTCTTCACCAACATCACAATTCAAAGGTGTCAATTCTTCTTCAGTCTTCCTTATATATTATTCAGCTTCTACGTGCACGTGAAGTGATTGAAAACACCATGGCTTGGGTCAGGTGCACTTTAGTCCTCAAGGTGACATCTTTGCTTTTTAGCACTTTAAAGAGGTCTTTTGCAGCCAATTTGCCCAGTGCAATGCATCTTTTGATTTCTTGGCTTCTGCTTCCATGGGTGTTGACTATGGATCCAAGTAAAATGAAATCCTTGACAACCTCAATCTTTTCTCTGTTTATCATGATGTTGTTTATTGGTCCACTTGTGAGGATTTTTGTTTTCTTTATGTTGAGGTGTAATTCATACTGAAGACTGTGGTCTTTGGTCTTCATCAGTAAGTGCTTCAAGTCATCTTCACTTTCAGCAAGCGTGGTTGTGTCATCTGCATAACACAGGTTGTTAATGTCTTCCTCCAATCCGGTTGCCCGCTTCTTCTTAATATATTCCAGCTTCTCGGATTATTTGCTCATCAAAAAAAAAATAGTGTGTATAGTCTTAGTAAAATGCAGACAGATGCAAGTCAATATTGACTTGCATTGATGTTCTGTGCCTGTTTTCAATAGAGGTCTTACCACAAAATGTAGTGAAGCATGAAGAATGGAGTGGGATAGGGATTCCAGGTCATTTAGGAAGAGTTTCATACAGGAGATTGTTCTTGAACTGAGACCTGATAAATATATGACCTCCACTGATTGAGAATTTACCAAACAGGTAGTGCTTGTGGATAGGAACTTCGCTACTAACTGAATGGTGAGGGCAGTTAGAATTTACCTGCCACTCTGCAGGGGAAAGGTGTGGCAGTTTGCTTCTGTATAGATTACAGCATTGGAAACACTATAGGGCAGCTCTACTCTGTCCTACAGCTGTTGCCATAGGGTCACCATAAGCTGGAATTGAAAACAGATTTTTTTTTTGTCTTTTTGTGTGCATCAAATTGTTTAACCAATGCACTCTTATTAAACCCTATCAGAAGTTCTAGGAGCTAGTATGATTGTAATTTTAGTCAAAAATGTCATCCAGATGAAGGAACTGAAGCTAAGGGAGTTTTGTTCACTTGCCAAAATTCATATAGCTACTAAGTGAAGTAACCAGGATTTAAACTCAGCCCCCTTTATTTCAAACTCTGTGCTTTTAATCATGATTACATCAGTTGGTTTATGTATGTGTTTTATTGTATGTGTGTATATTTGTGTGTACATATGAAACTTTCCAGATCAGATGAAGTATATAAGTAGAAGCAAAAAGATTTGCCAAAACAAGGCTAAATGATCCCTGAAATTAGGGGTAACCGAGTGATGGGGAAGAGTAAGAAGAGGCTTAATCACAAAAGGCCTTGCATCTCATATCCTATTGGCAATAACGTACCATTGAAAACATTTAAGCTAGAACATTCTATGGAAATATTTGATTTAGAAAAAATAATATGGAGCAAGATTGAATGGAAAGTGAAATAAATTATTTCAGTTGTTCAGATTTTAAAAGTAAAACCTAAATTAAGACAGTGGTGGTGGGAATGGAAATGATAAGATTAATAAGAGAGATATTAAAGAGTTACCATTTGAAGAACATGATCAAACTTGAAAGTGTAAGCATAGGATTGACAGGCAGAGAGCCATCTAGTTTTCTGGCTTCATCATCCTGGTGCATGATGAGATTGCTTACCAAGGTTGAGAAATATAGGAGAAGAAATATATTGGTAATGGTGTGGAGAATAATGAAGTCAGTAACGAAAATGTTGAGTTTGTAAAACCTGTGGAACATTTATGCAGCTGAAATAGAGTTCAGGGTGGGATGAGGCTAGGCTGGAGAAAGATGATTAGGAATTATTAATGGGATATGTCATTGAGACCATGTGAAGATGCTCCCAAAGCCCTGTGAAGTTATTTATCTAAGAATGACATTTGTTATATCCACACTAGAGGATGTATCGTAGGAGTTAGCTTATTTTCACAGGGAATCTAATTACCCAAGGAAAAGAAAAACAAAAAACAAGTTCTGACTGCCTCTGTTCTAGGAAAATGTCCCTCGGTGGCACAAATGGTTTGCCCTCGTCTACTAACTGAAAGGTTGTTGGTCCACCCAGGAACATTGCCGAAGAAAGGCCTAGTGATATACTTCCATAAGATTATAGTCATTAAAACCCCCATTGAGCACAGTTCTATTCTGACACACATGGGGTTGCCATGAGGCACAATCAACTAGGTGGCAATGGGGTGCTAGTTGTTGTTGTTAGGTGCCGTCGAGTCGGTTCTGACTCATAGCGACCCTATGCACAGCAGAACGAAACACTGCCCGGTCCTGCACCATACTTAAAATCCTTGTTATGCTTGAGCTCATTGTTGCAGCCACTGTGTCAATCCACCTCATTAGGGGTTTCCTCTTTTCCACTGACCCTGTACTTTGCCAAGCATGATGTCCTTCTCTAGAGACTGATCCCTCCTGACAACATGTTCAAAGTATGTAAGACGCAGTCTCGCCATCCTTGCTTCTAAGGAGCATTCTGGTTGTACTTCTAAGACAGATTTATTTGTTCTTCTGGCAGGCCATGGTATATTCAATATTCTTCGCCAACACCCAATTCAAAGGCATTAATTCTTCTTCGGTCTTCCTTATTCATTGTCTAGCTTTCTCATGCATATGATGAGATCGAAAATACCATGGCTTGGGTCATGCACACCTTAGTCTTCAGGGTGACATCTTTGCTCTGCAACACTTTGAAGAGGTCCTTTGTAGCAGGCTTGCCCAATGCAATGTGTCTTTTGATTTCTTGACTGCTGCTTCCATGGTTGTTGATTGTGGATCCAAGTAAAATGAAATCCTTGACCACTTCAATCTTTTCTCCGTTTATCATGATGTTGCTCATTGGTCCAGTTGGGAGGATTTTTGTTTTCTTTATGTTAAGGTGCAATCCATACTGAAGGCTGTGGTCTTTGATCTTCATTAGTAAGTGCTTCAAGTCCTCTTCATTTTCAGCAAGCAAAGTTGAGTCATCTGCATAACACAGGTTGTTAATGAGTCTTCCTCCAATCCTGATGCCCCGTTCTTCTTCATATAGTCCAGCTTCTCCGATTATTTGCTCAGCATACAGATTGAATAGGTATGGTGAAAGAATACAACCCTGCCGCATACCCTTCCTGACTTTAAACCAATCAGTATCCCCTTGTTCTGTCCGAACAACTGCCTCTTGATCTATGTAAAGGTTCCTCATGAGCACAATTAAGTGTTCTGGAATTCCCATTCTTCACAATCTTATCCATAATTTGTTATGATCCACACAGTCGAATGCCTTTGCATAATCAATAAAACACAGGAAAACATCCTTCTGGTATTCTGTGCTTTAGCCAGGATCCATCTGACATCAGCAATGATATTCCTGGTTCCATGTCCTCTTCTGAAACCGGCCTGAATTTCTGGCAGTTCCCTGTCGATATACTGCTGCAGCCGTTTTTGAATGATCTTCAGCAAAATTTTGCTTATGTGTGATATTAATGATATTGTTCTATAATTTCCACATTCAGTTGGATCATTTTCTTCGGAATAGACATATATATGATCTCTTCCAGTCAGTTGGCCAGGAAGCTGTCTTCCAAATTTCTTGGCATAGACAAGGGAGCACCTCCAGCACTGCATCCGTTTCTTGAAACATCTCGATTGATATTCCATCAATTCCTGGAGGCTTGTTTTTCGCCAATACCTTCAGAGCAGCTTGGACTTCTTCCTTCAGTACCATCGGTTCCTGATCATATGCCACTTCTTGAAATGGTTGAATATTGACTAATTCTTTTTGGTATAATGACTCTGTGTATTCCTTCCATCTTCTTTTGATGCTTCCTGCATCATTTAATATTTTCTCCATAGAATCCTTCACTATTGCAACTCAAGGCTTGAATTTTTTCTGCTTGAGAAACACCGAGCGTGTTCTTCCCTTTTGGTTTTCCATCTCCAGCTCTTTGCACATGTCAGTATAATACTTTATTTTGTCTTCTCGAGAGGCCCTTTGAAATCTTCTGTTCAGTTCTTTTACTTCATGAATTTTTCCTTTTGGTTTAGCTGCTTGATGCTCAAGAGCAAGTTTCAGAGTCTCCTCTGACCTGCACCTTGGTATTTTCTTTCTTTCTTTCCTGTCTTTTCAATGACCTCCTGCTTTCTTCATGCATGATGTCCTTCCACAACTGGTCTGGTCTTCAGTCACTAGTGTTCAATGCGTCAAATCTATTCTTCAGATGGCATCTAAATTCATTTGGGATATACTCAAGGTCATATTTTGGCTCTCTTGGACTTGCTCTGATTTTCTTCAGTTTCAGCTTGAACTTGCATATGAGCAATTGATGATCTGTTCCACAGTCAGCCCCTGGCCTTGTTCTGACTGATGATATTGAGCTTTTCCATCATCTCTTTCCACAGATGTAGTCAATTTGATTTCTGTGTGTTCCATCTGGCGAGGTCCATGTGTATAGTCTCTGTTTATGTTGGTGAAAGAATGTATTTTCAATGAAGAAGTCATTGGTCTTGCAAAATTCTATCATTTGATCTCCAGCATTGTTTCTATCACCGAGGCCATATTTTCCAGCTACTGATTCTTCTGCTTTGTTTCCAGCTTTCACATTCCAATCGCCAGTGGTTATCAATGCATCTTGATTGGATGTTCGATCAATTTCAGACTGCAGAAGCTGATAAAAATCTTCTATTTCTTCATCTTTGGCCCTAGTGGTTAGTGCATAAATTTGAATAATAGTCATATTAACTGGTCTTTCTTGTAGGCATATGGATATTATCCTATCCCTGACAGTGTTGTACTTCAGGATAGATCTTGAAACGTTCTTTTTGGCGATGAATGCAACACCATCCCTCTTCAAGTTGTCATTCCCAGCATAGTAGACTATATGATTGTCCAATTCAAAATGGCCAATACCAGTCCATTTCAGCTTACTAATGCCTAGGATATTGATGTTTATGTATTCCATTTCATTTTTGACGATTTCCAATTTTCCTAGATTCATACTTTGTACATTCCAGTTTCCGATTATTAATGGATGCTTGCAGCTGTTTCTTCTCATTTTGAGTCATGCCACATCAGCAAATGAAGGTCCCGAAAGCTTTACTCCATCCATATCATTAAGGTTGACTCTACTTTGAGGAGGCAGCTCTTCCCCAGTCATCTTTTGAGTGCCTTCCAACCTGGGGGCTCATCTTCCAGCACTATATCAGACAATGTTCTGCTGCTATTCATAAGGTTTTCACTGGCTAATGTTTTCCAGAAGTAGACTGCCGGGTTCTTCTTCCTAGTCTGTCTTAGTCTGGAAGCCCAGCTGAAACCTGTCCTCCATGGGTGACCCTGCTGGTATCTGAATACTGGTGGCATAGCTTCCAGCTTCACAGCAACACACAAGCCCCCACGGTATGACAAATTGACAGACACGTGGGGGTGGCGTGCTAGGGAAATATTCAAATGAGAAGATTTAGGGTACAACGATTACATGAGTAGCCTCAGCTCTTCGTCTGTCCCTACATCACTCCTCTTTGTCATGTGATTTTGCATTACGTGGTGGAGTTTATTTTTCTGCCCTTAGATTTTTTTTTTTAATTGTGCTTTAAGGGAAAGTTTACAATTCAAGTCAGTTTCTTATACGCACATTGTTATATGACCCTAGTTGCTCTCCCTACAATGTGACAGCATGCTCCTTCTCTTCACTCTATATTTCCTGTGTGCATTCAGCCAATACCTGTCCCCTTCTGCCTTCTCGTCTCACCTCCAGACAGGAGCTGCCCACATAGACTTATGTGTCTACTTGAGCTAAGAAGCACACTCCTCATTAGTATCATTTTATGTCTTATAGTCCAGTCTAATCCTTGTCTGAAGAGTTGGTTTCAGGAATGGTTTTAGTTTGGGGCTAACAGAGAGTCCGTGGACCATGACCTCTGGGGTCCCTCCAGTCTCAGTCAGACCATTAAGCCTGTTCTTTTTACTTGAATTTGAGGTCAGCAGCCCACTTTTCTCCTTCTCTATCAGGGTTTCTCTGTTGTGTCCCCAGTCATCTACCCTTTGATTTTGAGCTCAGTCACATGATATGCTTTAGCCAATGGGAAATTAGCAGACGTGATACGTAAAGAGACTTGTAAATGGACTTGTGCAGTTCCAGTTCTGCTTTTGTTCCTCCACCTCAGCCATGAGAACACAACCAGTGGCTGCTGGAGGGAAGTGAGAGATGCACGAAGCAGAGCTGAATTGCTCCAGACAAGAGCCAGCCAATCCAGATGTATAAGCCCCAAGCTGGCAGCCAACAGAGCCCCAGAGTTGCAGGTGAGCTCGTTTGAGACGAAAAGAATTGCCTGGCAAGAGCAGCCTAAATCATCAATTTGTGGACTTGTGAGCTAAATAAATGTTTACTGCGGTAGGCCACTGAACCTTTCTGTTTATTTGTTTCACAACATTATTGTGGCGATGGATAACTGCTACGGGTATGAAAAAGGTGAAACTGCTTTGTTACTGTACTTGTGGGGCTAACAATGTCCTGGCAATAATCTTAACTCTCTACTTTCCTCAACTAGACCTAGTTATGGCCAAGAGTCATCACTGAGAGAAGAACCATCAGCAAATTTTAATGCTTTTGAAAATATCAAATAGCAAACAGATTCAATACAGACTGTGAGATTGTTTTGTTTAAAAAAACAAGCAAACGAATAACTTTCTGTCAGAGGAACCTTGAATCACAGCACCACATTCAAACCCAGCAGTGATTTTGATTTGAGTGTTGTTTGAAGAACGATTTTGCAGTGATTTGCAATGATTGCAGACCTTGGCATCAGGTGTCTTGTCAATCATGCTGACCTTATTCTTTCTGAGCATAGACATTAATCTTGGAAAATCAGAGCACATATGTTGTACCTACAAGTGGACGTACTCCCAGGTTAATGTGTAATTTGATGTGGGAATGGTGGCAATTTAAGGACAGATAAGAAAGAAGATGGAACAAGGTGGGAGCTGCAAAGGGGAAAGTGTTGTAGCTTGGTAAGGCCTTACATTTTTTTTCAGGCTGTCTATGTATTTCTTATTTAAATTTATTTTGGTTTACCTGACTGAGAGTTAGTCAATATTTAGTGGCCTTTTCAGGTACAAAAACATAAATTTTTATTTTCTTGAAAAAAAAAATGCATATACTAGAAACGATGAATATTGTAAGTCAAGGTGATTTCTCAAAAATCCTGATCTGTGTTGATTAATGTAGTCTCATATCTTGATTCTTATTTTCCTGTATTCTCTCTTATGTCCTTTTTTAACAAAAAAGTCAGAAATGAAGTGAAGCAATAGCTAATGGTCTACTCATCTTTGTTTTTGCAGTCTGGTTTCTTCTCTCTCTTTCTCCCCCAGCTTATTCCCCAAAGTTCCCTCCCTGACAACCAAAGTATAAAAATCATAAGCTACCCAACATAAAAAAAAAAAAAAAAAACTACCCAACATAGCACCACTCAAATGTTCAAATGCTCTGTGAAAACCTGACTGAGAAGCTTATGAAGTATAACCATATTCTAATCTAACTCCACCGCTCCCTACCCCTCTGAACTTCTGGGTCCCTTAATCATACATTCTTGACTAGGCAATGTATTGAGGCACACACAATCCATAATTCAGGTTTTCCACTTTTGGCTTTTCCTAGGTTCCTCGTATGAGTCTTCATGGTATCAGTCACAATAATGTGAGAAGGCCAGTGTTCTAGAATAAGAAAACGTGACTCCCAGAATGCATCACTGGTATCTCAGACAGACTCATTTAATAAAATTATTTACTTATTATGCTCTTTCTCTATCAGGAGATATGAATAACAATAACTAGCATTTGTATTGTACTTAAAGAATCTCAAAGTGTTTAGTTAGTATTTCAAGAAGCCCTGGTGGCATAGTGGATAAGTGCTTGGCTACTAACTGAAAGGTTGGCAGTTCGAAATCACCAGCTGCTGCATAGGAGAAACATGTGGCAATCTGCTTCTGTAAAGATTTACAGTTTTGGAAACCCTAATGGGCAGTTCTACTCTGTCCTATACAGTGGCTATGAGTCAGAATTGACTAGACGGCAATGAGGAGTTAGTATTTCATTTGGTTCTTTCAGACGATGATGTAAGCAGAATGGATTTTACACTTCTCTGTTCATTGTACTCTCTTGATATAAGTTAGGAAAGTAGTGCTGAAAGAGTTTAAGTGACATGCCAAAAGTCTCTCAAGATTAAAAATTGACAAAGCAGGGGCCAGATTCTGATATCATCTCTGGCCCAGATCCCTTTTATCATACCTCGATGGCTCTTGAGATTAAATGAAATAATTTCAAAAATCTTGCATTGGCTCTTCTTGCTCTTCAGAACCCAGATTACATTATCAAGGATGGATAAAACTGAACTTATGGTCTGTCATCTTCTTCTAACTCCCAAAAGAGAAGCAGGTAGGGTGTACAAGTGTAGGCAGAAGGAGGTGTCTATTGAACATGGGAGACCAGGTCATTTGAATCTCAAGTATGTGATATCAGTGTGGGTGTATACTCATGTTGGGGGAAAAGGGACTATAGCAATAGGTGGGCAGTCATATTGTTCAAACTGGGATACTTTAGAGATTCAGAACAGATGCTAACTAGAAACAATGCTGGGAAACAATAGGCATAAGTTAGGACAGCCCTGGGCAAACTGGGCCATACGGTCATTCTGGTGATTGGGATCTAGGGTTTGCCAAGGAAGGTTGGGTGGTTTGTAGGGGTTGGTAAACTGTACTATAGTAATTAGTGTTTAACTTTGTCTTTCCTCCTAAACTCCCTACACCTATCTTCTGGGAGAGAGATTTCATATATAGCAATGGATTATTACTTAAGCTCATGCCTTGTCCTTTCTTTTCTCCCAAGTAAGTAGTGAGAGAAACTATTTCCAGCAGAGTAACCCTTCATTCTTATAGTATAAAACCATGCTATTATTTTTATCATTATGCAGTTGACACAAGGCCTACATATATTGGTTGCATAATTTCCTTGTACCTTTACAAATTTATTATGTTTTCTATATTTCTAAGGACTTCAAAGGCTCTCTAATATATTCTCCAAAAAAATGAATCTCAGTTTCTTTCAAAATACCTATTTTAACATTGTAAGTGACAATACCTTTCTGTTCTACTCCTTATTTATCCTTGAAACAGCAAGTTACCCATTTGAAAAATTCACCTATTAAACAAATACTTCCTGATTGCTTATGGTGAACCTGAGCTTTTCAAACACTATGGGAATCCCAAGACATAATACTACTTTTGAATCATTAGAAATAACAATATCTAAAGGTTAAAAAATAAAAAACAAAACAGCTGCCACTGAGTTAATTCCAACTCACAGCAACTCTATGTGTTTCAGAATACTGTCCCATAGGGTTCTCATGGCTGTGACCTTTAGGAAGTAGATTGCCAGGCCTTTCTTCCAATGTGCCTCTGGGTAGGTTTGAACTGCCAACTTTTTGGTCAGTAACCCAGTGCTTAGGTATCAATAAATATTACAACTTTTTTTTTGACACCCGTTGCATAGCAAATTACAGTAAATTTCTTCACAACATTAACTCTAAAGAAGCGGGGAAAATTCATGTATTTACAGTAACATTTATTTTAACATTAAATCTTAAAAAGTATTTTGAAATGAATTTTCTTTAAACATAGCAAGTAGCAAATTTAATGATTTTAATGTACAAAAATTAGTAGGTGTCTAGGTAGTTAATTGTTTTATGCTTTAAAAAGCCAAAGATGGAAGCTCAAAGTCCTCTGTTCCAGGTATTTTCACATGGTAGGTACTTACTAAATGTTGGTTGAGAATCTGAGCATTCAATTGTCTGTTGACATAGCTATAATACCAAATCCTTGATGAGACTGTCAAAGTCTCAGCGAAAACAGTTAGCGTAAGAACATTTTTCCCACTTCGCTCAAGATGACAAAATGAGCCTTGAAGTCTCTCTGGTTTGGTATTTTCAGGGATAAGATGATTGTTTATTATACCCACTGGTTGTGTTTTGCAAAAAGGCAAAGTGTGAGCTAATCCTTTGCTAGTCTAGTAGCACTTTAGCAGCCACTAGATAAAAGTGACTTTCTAAGTTAATGTTCTTTCTTATTAACAAATGTCAGAAACTGAGATAAGGAGGGAGTTTGAGGTTGGAGTTTTTCTCCCATAGGAAAACATCTCTTAGCTCTTGTGGGTTTAGCAAACTTTTAATATTTTAATGAAGGCTTTTATGTGCCTATGCTACTTAATATTCCAAATTAAGGTCTATTCTCCTCTTGATATGCACATGTAACTCCCATTATGCACTGTCAAGACGAGTGTGGCGGAAAGGCCTCTATCTGCATGGAACAGCACATGCCTTCAGCACAGAAGGTCAACAATCCTGCCTTTGACTAAGCTGGGGTTACTTAATAAGAACTTCAATGCTTCAGTAAAAGTGTTTTACATTTTAGTCAAAGCACCATAGTCAGATAATGATAAGTTTCAATATGTTCTCAGTCAAAAATAATTTCATACTTATTCTAATGTCATTCATCAATTCCAAAGGAACAACACACGAAAATTGTGGTGTGAGGATTACTTCAGGATTTTCAGAAAAGCACAGATTTGAACTTTAATGGCTAACAAAATTTGGTTAACTGCCATGGTGTTTCCATTCAGAGCTTACTGACCTGAATTCACTGGTTCCTTTACTAAGGGCGTTCTACCAACCAGGAGGGAGAGAGAAAAAAAATCCAGAAATTATTCAGCTATCTAAGACTCTAAGACTTGATTAAATGAACAAATAGTTAGTGTAAAAACTGCGTGGAGGTGGAGTCAGGCCTTCTCTCACTTCACGAGGGGGAAGAAGAATCAAGATCAACGGCTCAAGGCTGATTCCTATGCGAGGAGAGTCAGACATGTCTCCTTTCTCCTCCATCTTTACCAGTTTGGACACCAATCATCTCTCCCGTGGCACTGTCTGCTTCTCTGTTGGGTTCAGTAATTCATTGCAATGGTCACACAGAACTCACAGACAATACTCATGATTATGGGGTTTATTAGGGAAGTAACAGGTTACAGTTCAGGCTTAGGAACTCTCAAGGATACAATTCCTCTATCAGGACAGGCTCTTGCCAGTCATGCTCTCAGGCACACCTCTCTCTGGCCGTAGGCTTCTGCCCAAAGGCACTCAGCTTTCTTGTTCTGTGGGCTGGGATGTCCACCGCTCTGTCTCCCACTGCTGGGTGTCTGCTGCCAATCTCTCCTGCCACCGCTTCTCACCCTCTTCAGGATTACAGAGCCCTCTCTCTCTGTTTCCCTGTCTCTGCTTCCAGGATCTTCTCAGCACAGGGATCCTGGGTCCAAAGGACGTGCTTGCTCCTGGCTGTCCTTCCTTGGTGGTAGTGATATCTTCTCTTTCCCACCTCTGGGGTTGCTTATTTCAAGCACAGCGAGATGGCAAAACCAACCAATCCCTTTGGTGGGCCACAATTACCCTATCACACAGTCCCAGCAATCACCTGGGTGGACGTTACACGACCATGGCGAGAAAGGCCATACAAAAGCAATACAGCCTACTGCAACCAGGGATGAGAATTACTTGTTTAAAGGAGAAAAAAAATGCAGTAACATACTGCCATTTTTAAGAATGCTTTGGGGTAAAATACTGTTTGAACAAATCTGATTCTTAGGATAATTCCCAGATGTTTTTATTTGCCTGGGTTGCTATGGGCTGAAATCCACTCAACAGCAATGGTTTTGGTTTTTACAGCTCCAGAGCAAATAACTGGAAATATTTCCCAGTCTAATATTTCATCTATTTAATGGTGTCAGGGTGGTCCAGAGAAATGCTCCTGTGTATTCTTGTGAAAAAGGAAAATACCTGGACTTTTCATCCAAAGAAATCATATACCTTGTTTAAGAGTAATTAAGGAAGAGGTGTAGGTATCTGCGCCTCCCTTAAAAAATATTGAATTAACGTAGTTTCTACCCATTGGTATGCAGTTGATTCTGCACTCCATAGAATTTTCAATGGCTATAAAGCAAATTAACAAGCTTTCCTTCCACAGTGCTGCTGGGTAGGCTCAAACCACCAACCTTTAAGTTAGTAGTCAAGCACAAAGCGTTTGCATCACTCAGGGACTTAGATAGTCTCTAGTGTTAATCTTGGGGCAAGCTGATGAAGATTACAACCTAATAGTACATTTGAGAATCTCTAAGCTCAATTTTTGCAAACGAAATTATTCCCTTACCAGTATCACCATTGGTGCTTATTCTTCTAAGTTAAGGCACTGCTCATGAATACGAAAAGGACCAAAAGTTAAAGGGATTCAAGAGATTATACAGTATACTATATATATATAGTATAACTCCTGAATAAGCATTGGCATTAATCGTAAACTTTCCCTAGTGCTGTCTCTACTTGTTGAACACTTATTTTTCCATTTAAAATAAGTAAAGGAAAAGGAAAAAGAAAAACATCAAAGAGATGTGATTTTTGTCTTAAGATTTTTTTGTGTGTGTGTGTGTTGTTAAATAATGTTTTCTCACCAGTGTTTATGTAGAAAGCTGGAATCTGATATTTTTTTGACAACCAATACAATAACAAAAAATGAACATTTTAGGAGGGGGAAAAAGGGGAGAATTTAGTCTATAGTGAATTTTTAAAAACTATAACTCTCAGGCTCTTTTGCCTAAAGAATTTTAAAATGATGTAATTGAAAATTAGACAGGTATACTTTTTGCCACTTGGGCTTCAAACTTTATTTTACCTTCATGTTTCCCTTTATTTTCTCCTATAAACATGCAAAATTGTATATCTTAAAGTAAGAAAAACTAAATTGGCATAGATATTTAAAGAGAGTCAATGATGGAATGGGCCAAAGGAATCAATTTAGTTAGTCATAATGAATCCTTCAACCTAGTTAAGATTCTTTTTATTATTTGGTTGAGTAAGTTTAGTTGCTCAGCTGGCAGTATCTGCTGAATGAGCAGGTTTCTTGAAGTAGGAGATTTTGGCCTATAGAAGGGTCACTTGAATAAAAATGGTCAGGAAAAAACTTGAATAAAATTTGACAGATTAAATTTTTATCGTTGATTTTAGCTAGGCCAAAGCTGAAATGAAATGGCTCACTTATTCTTTGAGAGAGAGTTAAACTAGGAATCTGTAAGTAGTTGTCTTTTGTCATGAACCATGAAGAAGCAGTGAAATCTGGAGACAGGATTGGGTTTTGAGGAAGTGAGATAGAGAGACAGAAAGTCACAGAGACAGAGGAAGAAGGAAATTTAGCAAATATTCAGAGAACTCGAGATGAACAACTACCAGGCTCCACAGTCATGGAAAGGAGACTCTTCTTCAAGGCTCCCTGATGGTTTTCCATTTCTGGATTTTATTTATTAATTTGGATACATTTCTGTGAAACACCCATATCCTGAAAACTAATTTACCCAATATAAAAAAAGTTAATATTGTTTTGTACCAAAAAAGTCATATGCCCTAAGACTTAGCTGGTATGTACAAGGCAATATGCACGTCTTGTGGATGGAGAAGTGGTTAACAAAGACAAATCAGCATTAGTCCTTCTCTGATGAAGACTACAGACTTAGAAGGGAAATAACAGATATACAAATAACTGCACTACTGTGTATATATAATAGCTTAAGAAAGAGGAAGATTCATTCCACACTGATCAAGGCACTTGAAAGACATTTGTGATTAAAATATATGAAAATCACTTCTATGGGAGATCATATGTCTTAGGTGGGGAGAGATGGGAAAAAAGAAACATAAGAAACTTATATAGCATATTAGATAGAGATAAGTACCATGGATAAAAAATAGAACAGGTAGGGTGATTAAGAGTGTAGGGTGTGGCCAGATGAAATTTTAAATAGCATGGCCAAGGTAGGTCACATGGAGAAGGTAGTATTTACGTAAAGACGATATAGATGAGGAAGTTAGCCACGAAGATATCTGGAAGAATGACATTCTAGGCATAGAGACTAGCCACTACAAATGTCCCAGAGTGGGAGTGTGCTTGGTGTATGTGAGAAAGATCAAGGAGGTCAGTGCAGCTGAAGTAGAATGAACAAGGAAGGTAAGCGGGAAAGATGGTAATAAAGGGGAAATGGGCAGGGCATATCACATAGGTCTTTGTAGGATATTGGTTGCTGTATTGTATTACAAATGGTTAAGAGTTAACACTGGTTGACCAGTTATTATTCCAAAAATTCTACACAAAGATATGATGGTGGATAAGGGCAGATGAAAGCAATGGAATTATTGAGAAATAGTTTAATTCTGGATTGAAGAATTGAAGGTTGAACCAGAAGGACTTCATGGTGGATTAGACAGGGTTTCGGTAAGACAGCGTATCAAGGACTATTCCAAGTTTTGGTCCTGAGCAGCTGCGAGGACGATGTTGTCATCCACTGAGATGTGGAAGAGTGTTGGAGGAGCAGGCCGGAGTGGAAGATCTGGAGTCCAGTCTTGGAAACGTTAATTTAAGAAAAGAATTATTAAATATTTTGGTGGTTATATCAAGTAGACCAAAACCAAAACCAAACTCAGTGCCATCGAGTCAATTCCGACTCATAGCGACCCTATAGGACAGAGTAGAACTGCCCCATAGAGTTTCCAAGGAGCGCCTGGTGGGTTCGAACTGCCGACTCTTTGGTTAGCAGCCACAGAACTTAACCACTACTCCACCAGGGTTTCCTATCAAGTAGACAGATGGATATAATAAGTCAGAGACACTTGCAGAGAGACTTGGGTAGGATAAACCAATTTATGAATCACTGGCAAATAGTACTGAAACCCATGAGGCTAGATGGTCTCTTGGAAGAAGTGAGTGCAGATAAAGAGGGGGATACGCTTGGGGATTGAGCATGGGAATCCCTAATATTAGCAGGCTGTTTTGGTGAGAAAGTGCTGTGTGTGAATAACGTGGAGAGATTGTTTTGTGTAAAATAAAGTGGTTATTTTGAGTAAGAAAATCTTGGTGGAATAAATACTTGAATTGAATCCTAAGAGTAGGAAAGACTTTTGAATGTGTAAAATTGGAGGAGGTTTACATTATAGAAGGAAAGATAGGATAAGCAATGTATGAATGAGGAACAATATGTATTTCACTTGGCCTGGCTCACAATATACATCATGGTTTTTAGCATTAGGTTACCCCAGGTAATAGAGATTCTATTCTTTAGGCAGTAGAGAACTATGAAGGATGGTTGATGAAGACAGATCTAACAGCACAGCATAGACTAGATTGAAGGGGGTAGATCTGTTTTCCAAGAGATAGCCTAGAGAGTAAATGATATGATACATTACAAAAAAAGTAATAATAAGTAGGAAAAGAAGCCTCAAAAGGCGGTAAAAGAGGGGCTCCTTACCTGTGCTACTGATTCTGGACTGTTGTCAGTTGTGGCTCACTTTGCATCATTATCGAATATTAACAGCAAATGAAAGTATTCTATTATTATGGTGTTTACAAAGACAATAAAATCATTAATTAATGTTTGACTCCTTGGTTTTAAGAACTATGCATAGATAAATGGACAGATATATAACATATGCAGAGAATGAGAGAAATACATATGTATACAGGTGTGCTTAATATATGTATGCATACATATAGAATATATATGTGTGTATATATATACAGCTGTGATAAAAATAAATATGTGTATATATTTGTATACATATTTTATATATATGTATAATATATATACTCCTTAGAAGTGAGGATGATGACACTTCATCTCATATTCTTTGGCTATATTATCAGGAGGGACCAGTTCCTGGAGAAGGACATCATGCTTGATAAAGTAGAGGTTCAGCAAAAAAGAGGAAGACCCTCAATGAGATGGATTGACACAGTGGTTGCAATGGTGGGCTCAAGCATAGCAATGATTGTAAGAATGGTGTAGGACCAGTCAGTGTTTCATTCTTTTGTACACAGGGTCATTATGAGTAGGAACCCTAACAACAACAGTGTACGTATGTGTATGTCTTAGTCATCTAGTGCTGCTATAACAGAAATACCAGAAGCAGATGGCATTAACAAAGAAAAGTTTATTTCTTCACAGTAAAGTAAGCTAAAAATCCAAATTCAGGGTGTTAGCTTTAGGGGAAGGCTTTTTTCCTCCGTGCCTTCTCATCAATCTTCCCCCGGACTGGGAGCTTCTCTGTGCAGAGACCCTGGGTCCAAAGGACATGCTCTGCTCCTGGCACTGCTTTCTTGGTGGTGTGAGGTCCCCCCTCTCTGCTTGCTTCCCTTCCCTTTTTTATATCTTGAGAGATAAAAGGTGGCGCAGACCATACCCCAGGAAAACTCTCTTTACATTGGATCAGGGATGTGAGCTGGGTAAGGATGTTGCAATCCCACCCTAATCCTCTTTGACATAAAATTACAATCACAAAATGGAGGACAACCACACAATACTGGGAATCATAGCCTAACCAAGTAGACACATATTTTGGGGGGACACAATTCAATCTAAGACAATGTACATGTATGATAGCTAACAACAACATATGTACATGTACGTGTGTATATGCATGTGCCTATAAAAACCAAACCTGTTGCCATCAAGTCGATTCGGATTCATAGCGACTCTAGAAGACAGAGTAGAACTGCCCAATAGGGTTCCCAAGGAGCGGCTGGTGGATTCGAACTGCTGACTTCTTGGTTAGCGGCCAAGCTATTAACCACTGTGCTACCAGACCTCAGGTATAGGTATAGGTTTAGGTGTAGGTATAGATACAGCATAGGTATAGGCACAGGTATAGGTATAAATAGGAGTGATAAAAGGAAAAGTTATATTAATAGAACAAAGCCTTGTCTCATTTAGCAATTTTTAATGCCTTTTCTAGGATGGTAACTTTCTTGTATCAAACAATATATCAACAATTGAGAATTACTAGTCTTTCAGTTTTTCATTCTGTAATTGTACAAAGCTCACACTTGAAGTACAGGCTTTATTTTTATAGCTCTAACTACTGCTTTAACTCAGGTTCTACTGTTCTGAAATGTATAATGGTGAAATGAAAGCAGTGCAGCTGTCCTTCAGTGTGTGGCCTGTAGGATGCCTGCTGTTCCTGAGGGATTGGCTTCACTCTATGTCCTGTGGCATTTTGTCATTTTGAACTCCATCAAGCTCTGATCCGTGCTGCACTGTGGTGGCATGCAGGGTTTTGTTGGTAACCTCTAAGTTACTTATTTTCTCTTTCCTCCAGAATATAAGCTTCCTCAAGGCAGCAAGGTTGTCTGTTTTATTACTGTGTAACCAGTGCCTAACACAGTGCCTGGCACTTAGGAAGTACTTAACAAAGGTTTGCTGATTAAATGAATCCTGATTGACGAAGTGGACAGAAGAGGAAGAGGGCTTTCAAATTTGGGGCAGCCTTACAAAATTACTCATATTGTGAAGATATGCTTAAACCTAAACTACTCTCATCTTTACACTACTAAATATCTCCCCTGGGGTAGCAATCACATACCGTTCCATTTAAAATTTTTATACTTACCTCCGTGAATTACTGGAAATGAAGAGATTAATGCTAAGATATGTGCTCCAAAGAAAGAAACCAAGCTCAAGAGATATTTGAAAACATATTATAAAGAATGTCTGAATAAAAGTAAGATATTTACTTCAATGTTGTCAAAACCTAAGGACAGAGTATAACAGGCAAGAGAGAATGATTGCAGTAATAGTAAAATGGAGTATGTGGGAGCTATGTGAAATAGTGTGTGCAAGAATTAACATTTCCTCCCAGCTAACTATAGGTGGAAGGCAAGGTCTATGGATTAAATAAATGAAATTTTCAAGTTTCAAGTTTGGATCCCTGGGAAAAATGGTCAAATGACTAACTGAAATTGGGAATACAATGGGAAAATTGGGTTTAAGTAGAGCTTCCAGATTAAGACAGAGTAGGAAGAAAGGCCTGGTGATCTTTTGAAAATTAGCCAATGAAAATCCTATGGATCACAACAGAATAATGTTCTATATAGTGATGGAAGGTGAGGTCCCTAGGTTAGAAGGCACTCAGAATACACAATGGCCACAACACAGTGACACTGGTGCGGGTCCAGTCAATGTTTCATTCTGTTATACATGGGGCTGCTATGAGTTGGAGGTGACTCCCAGGCATCTAACAACAACACAACAAAAAACAAGTGGCAAGCAAGAGACTGTAGCTGGGGTAGACAATTCTTTAGAGAAATTTGGCTGCAAATAACACTGAAGATATGCACAGAAAGTAATCATTGTTGAATCCCAGTAATTCTTTTTTAATGGTTACCTAACCTTTAATTTGAAGCTGTGCTGAAGTATCTGGAATATTTAGGACTTTTTAACTTCTTGGTCTATAAATTATTTTGTCTCAAGGAAGCCTGTTTTTCTGAGTTGCAATCAATTGTCCTCCTCTTTAGTCAATTTACAGGATAGTGCTGCAGAGTCCATCTGAACAAAGTATACGAGAGTTAATTAAGGAAAGTATTGATGAAAATGTGATTTCTTTCTGAAACTTATCAACGAAAATGGATATTAAACCAAAGTTTTGCAAGACAGCATAGTCAATACATCTATTTCCTGGTGTACCAAATTATATTTATTTTTGAAATATTATTCATAAGACTTGTTATTTTTTTTTTACTTAATGCAGCTGTCTTCACGTTATTGTCCATGAACTTTTTTTTTTTTTTTTTTATGTAAGGGAATATACTTACATCTAGTCAAGAGTAGAGCATTACAGTGAGTTGCCAAAGCATAATAGTAGCTGGGGCCACCAATGTGTAATTCACCTTCCTCAGGTTAACTTATTATGCATCTGCCTGTAGGAATAAGGGAATCATTTTAGATTTCAACTATTCTAAGATTTTGTTTTCCATTCTTTCACCACAAGTTCATGTAAAAAAAAAATTATTATCCAAAGTTTCATTATTTTAGGACCATAGAAAAAAAATTGTAATATAATCTGGAAGATTTTTTTTTAATGTCAAATAAAAATGTTAGTAAGATGCTTACGTATCTGTGTCCTAAACCGGACGCTAAGGAAGAGTTACACCTTTCCTACTGCAGTGAGTAATATTGTGTCCAGCAAAGTGGGACTCACTATCAACTTGAGCAATCTTTTTTGGAGGGGATGGGGTTCAAATCTTTTTTTTTTTTTTTTATTGTATTTTAGATGAAGGTTTACAGAACAAGCTAGCTTCTCATTAAACAGTACCCATATTGTTTTACAGCACTGGTTAACAACCCCATGACATGTCAACACTCTTCCTTCTCCAACTTGGGATCCTTATTATCGCCTTTCCTGGCCCCTCCTTGCCACTGGGCTGGTGTGCCCCTTTAGTCTTGTTTTGTTTTATGGGTCTGTCTAATCTTTGGCTGAAGGGTGAACCTCAGGAATGACTTCATTACTGAGCTAAAAGGGTGCCCAGTGGCCATACTCTCAGGGTTTCTCCAGTCTCTGTCAAGCCAGTAAGTCTGGTCTTATTTTGTGAGTTAGAATTTTGTTCTACATTTTTCTCCAGCTCTGTCTGGGACCCTCTATTGTGATCCCTGTCAGAGCAGTGAGTGATGGTAGCGAGGCACCATCTAGTTGTGCTGGACTCGGTCTGGTGGAGGCTGTGGTAGTTGTGGTCCATTAGTCCTTTGGACTAATCTTTCCCTTGTGTCTTTGGTTATCTTCATTCTCCCTTGCTCCTGACGGGATGAGACCAGTGGAGTATGTTAGATGGCCACTCAGAAGCTTTTAAGACCCCAGATACTACTCACCAAAGTAGAAGGTAGAACATTTTCTTTATAAACTGTGTTATACCAGTTGAGCTAGATGTTCTCTGAGATCACGGTCCCCACAGCCCTCAGCCCAGTAATTCAGTTCCTTAGGAAGTTTGGATGTATCTATGATCTATGGAGCTTCCCTGACCTTGTAACTTGGGCAATCTTAAGGTCATCAATGGCTGACATAGCCATTGCTATAAGTTCTTGAGTACATGAAGAAACAACCAGAGTTCCCCCCAGGAGTGAAGGTCAGTAGTGGCTTGCATAAGACATCCAGGACTTGGCAACATTCCATGGAGGAAGCATGTGATCTGGCAGCATGATGATAGTTTAGAAACTACTGCTGGAGATGCCTTTAATATTTTAAATATTTTTGAGCCTTAGAGGTACCCATTATATTGCGGATATGTATGCATTCTTAAAAAAATACAATGGCATTTTCATTTGTCTGTATGTATGTCCTTTCTCTTTACTGAAATGGTATTGTGCTTTTGGTTTCTCCTTTTTTTTTTTAACTCAACGATATGTTTTTTAAATTCTTCCATGTTGGTCTAAGTAATCCAGCTTATTGATTCTATATGCTTCTTAATATCTTATGGTATATATTTCTACCTTTTACTTTGGTTTTTATGAGTGTAACTGTTTGAATCTGGGAAATGAGAATTTCTTTACTTCAGTGAATTCCTGGACTGCTATATAAAACTAAGTAATCTTAATCTGATTCTCTTCACAAAATATGCAAATAATAGGGACTATTTCAAATGGAGTTCTAAAATATTTTGCAACACTCAGGGGTACAGATTTGATTTTTAATTTACTGAAATTGATTTAGAAAAATATCTATGAGTCATCTACTATATACATAAAGCCATTTTTCCTAAAATAGGCAATAAGCTCAATAGATGGACTCAGTAGAGAAATTTCATTGTTTGAGAAACATTATATAGAACAGTGGAGCCCTGGTGGCGTAGTGGTTAAAACTCAGCTGCTATACTTATCAAATATTTTTGACATAAAACCAGTGAGAGAAAAGCAAATATTACAGCAGTAGTATAGTGTTTAAGAACACGGGCCTAAATTAGCTAGACTGCTTAGGTTCATATGCTGGCTCGATCCACCATTTACTAATTACGTCTTCTTGGGTGAGGCTCCTTCTGCCTTTGTTTCTTTCATAGTAAAGGTTATTATAAAGATAAAATGTGTCAATTTTGGCAAAATTCTTAGAACCTGCCTGGCAAAGGATGAGCACAAACAAAAATGTATGATGAATAATAAAACTTATGCAAAAATGCATTTATGTCTTATGATTCACTGTGATGTTTTCTATTCAGTTTCATTTTCCTATGACCAGTATTGGTCGTACTGTCCCAAATGGATATAATGGCCCAGGATAACTATAGTGTACAACCTAAAAAAAACATTAGCATAGACTATGCCGTTCTTGGAAATCACAATACACATAAACCTGTTAAAAGTAGAGGTGTCCTGCAGAGCAAAGAAACCTATTTATCATTCCTTAGACAATATTTCCCAAGTTTTCTTGTCTCTAGTTCTCTCTTCATCTAAATCGGGTACAGCGTGCTAAATTTTAAAAGGGACCCCCAAGTTTCCTGCCCTAATGCCTGAGACTATGAATATGATGAGATATCACACCCCGATTAGGTGACCTTAAACAACAACAGGATTTTTCAGATGTAATTAAACCCTGGTGGCATAGTAATTAAGAGCTACGGTTCCTAACCAAAAGATCGGCAGTTCAAATCCACCAGGCACTCCTTGGAAACCTTATGGGCAGTCTTACTCTGTCCTATAGGGTTGTTATGAGTCAGAATCGCCTTGACGGTAACGGATTTGTGTGTTGTTGTTGTTGTTGTTTTTTACACAGCAAAGGGATTTTTCAGATGTAATTAAAGTCACCAATCAGTTGATTTTGAATTAATCACAAGGGAAATTATCCAGGTGGGCCTTACCTAATCATAGGAGACATCCAAGAGCAGAGAGTTTTCTCCTGCAAGTGGTAGAAAAGAAGTCAGAGAGATTCAAAGCACAAAAAGGGTGTGTTGTGCCACTGAGTTGCTGGACTTGAAAAAGGAGAGGGTCCTGTGCAAGGATGGAGAGTGGCTTCCAGGAGCTAAGATTGATTCCCACTGGCACAGAAATGGGAACCTCAGTTATACATTGGTAAGGAACCAAATTCCTCCAACATCGTGTTGTTGTTTAAGGTCACCTAATCGGGGTGTGATATCTCATCATATTCATAGTCTCAGGCATTAGGGCAGGAAACTTGGGGGTCCCTTTTAAAATTTAGCACGCTGTACCCGATTTAGATGAAGAGAGAACTAGAGACAAGAAAACTTGGGAAATATTGTCTAAGGAATGATAAATAGGTTTCTTTGCTCTGCAGGACACCTCTACTTTTAACAGGTTTATGTGTATTGTGATTTCCCAAGAACGGCATAGTCTATGCTAATGTTTTTTTTAGGTTGTACACTATAGTTATCCTGGGCCATTATATCCATTTGGGACAGTACGACCAATACTGGTCATAGGAAAATGAAACTGAATAGAAAACATCACAGTGAATCATAAGACATAAATGCATTTTTGCATAAGTTTTATTATTCATCATACATTTTTGTTTGTGCTCATCCTTTGCCAGGCAGGTTCTAAGAATTTTGCCAAAATTGACACATTTTATCTTTATAATAACCTTTACTGTGAAAGAAACAAAGGCAGAAGGAGCCTCACCCAAGAAGACGTAATTAGTAAATGGTGGATCGAGCCAGCATATGAACCTAAGCAGTCTAGCTAATTTAGGCCCGTGTTCTTAAACACTATACTACTGCTGTAATATTTGCTTTTCTCTCACTGGTTTTATGTCAAAAATATTTGATAAGTATAGCAGCTGAGTTTTAACCACTACGCCACCAGGGCTCCACTGTTCTATATAATGTTTCTCAAACAATGAAATTTCTCTACTGAGTCCATCTATTGAGCTTATTGCCTATTTTAGGAAAAATGGCTTTATGTATATAGTAGATGACTCATAGATATTTTTCTAAATCAATTTCAGTAAATTAAAAATCAAATCTGTACCCCTGAGTGTTGCAAAATATTTTAGAACTCCATTTGAAATAGTCCCTATTATTTGCATATTTTGTGAAGAGAATCAGATTAAGATTACTTAGTTTTATATAGCAGTCCAGGAATTCACTGAAGTAAAGAAATTCTCATTTCCCAGATTCAAACAGTTACACTCATAAAAACCAAAGTAAAAGGTAGAAATATATACCATAAGATATTAAACAGCAATGAAGATATCGCTGGTGTTGCAAAATTCTATCACTCTATTTCTGGCATTGTTTTTATCACCAAGGCCATATTTTCCAACTATCGATCCTTCTTCTTTGTTTCCAACTTTTGCATTCCAATCACCAGTAATTATCAATGCATCCTGATTGCATGTTCAATCAATTTCAGACTGCAGAAGCTGATAAAAATCCTCGATTTCTTCTTCTTTGGCCTAAGAGGTTGGTATGTAAGTCTGAATAATAGTTGTGTTAACTGGTCTTCTTTGTAGGTGCATGGATATTATCCTACCACTGACAGTGTTCTACTACAGGATAGGTCTTGAAATGTTCTTTTTGACGATGAATGCAACACTATTTCTCTTCAAGTTGTCATTCCTGGCATAGCAGACTATATGTTTGAAATGGACAATCCTTGGTGTAGAGAGACCTTTTTCTATATTTCTTGGTGTCTTAAACTCGATCCATTTCTTTTGGTCTAACTCATAGGCTATCACTTTTACAGAGCCATTTCTGTTTCACCAGCAAAACAGACTAATTTACTGTCTGGACTTCCAAGGGATTATATTTGTTCTTTTCTTAAGGCTCTGGTCACTTTGCTTCTTGTATCATTGTTAGCCTGAGTCTTAGCTGACTAGCAGACTTTCAGCACCTTTACCGGAGGATTTATGTCTAATTCACTAATTTCATTTTTCAAAGCACCTAGTGTTCCAAATGGCTTAAACAAAGAAGGAGCTAAGAAAGTATTTGCTGTGGTTTGTACATTAAAAATGAACCAGATTACCTAGTTCAAACCAGTTTGGGTCTAGAGAGACAGTCTTGCCTAGTAGTGTATGAACAGAAGTACTCAGTTTCAAATTTTAGCTTTACCACTTATTAATCATGTGCTTTTATGAAGATTTCTTAAACTTTCTGAGATGTTTATCTAAAAATGTGCATTTAGACACTGTATAAGTTTACTGTGAAGAATAAATGAGTTAACTACATGAAGTACCTCGTACAGTTCTTGGACATGTTTGATGTTCATTGAATAGCAGCAAAACTGTTTTCATTAGTGAGTCTAAATATAGAATGTAGTAATCCCTCTTGATATCAAATTAATACATGTCTAATGTGTGAATTTATTTCTGGTAAGATTTTGTTAAATTGCGATCATTTTCGAATCAAATAAATGTAAGTTGCAGGTTACTTTGTGTTGTAGAATCAAAAGTTTTGACTCTAGGCTGTTCATACAAGATAGCCTGCTGCAAGACGGATTGCACACTGCTGTGTCTGATGCTTCTGTTCTGTTACTCATCTTGAAATCAACCACGTTTATAATGATATATTTCATAAAACACATTACCTATGTGCTGCGCACATTACCATCTGGTGCTTAAATTTCACATGATAATATTGCATGATACTCAGTGATATAAAATTTTAATAATTATGCTGTCGTTAGCTGCCATCAAGTCAGCTCTGAGTTATGATGACTCAGATCATAAGAATGAAATGTTTCACAGAATGAAACGTTGCCATTGTCAAGATCATTGGTATGCGGGCACTCTGTTTTGAGTGCTTTCCAATCTAAGGGGCTCATCTTCCATCACTGTATTGGACAATATTCTGATGTGACCCAAAGAGTGTCCAGAGTTAATTTTTGGAAGTAGATGGTCAGGCTTTTCTTCCTAGTCTGCTAAGTCTGAAAGCTCTGCTGAAACCTGTCCACCATGGGAGACCTTGCTGGTATTTGAAATACTGGTGGCATAGCTTCCAGCATCATAGCAACACGCAAGCCATCACAGTATGATAAACTGACAGATGGGTGATGGAATAATTATAAATGAATGTGGAATCGAAAGATGAGATCCTCAAGAGTAAGAAAAGATGGGTGATGACAATACCCCAAGAGAACAGGACGCGCCATGTCTTTGGAAGATGAAAATAAGACACATTCTCAGGATGACATTAGACATGACAAATGAAGTTGCTACTAGGGCTACTGATGCAAGTGTTAGTCGTTGCACTCCAACTTTATTATTTATTTAGCAAATATGAAGGATTTTACAGACTTTTTTCTCATTTCTAATCTTAAGTATTTCATCCATGAGTTCAAATAACTTTTTTGTTTTTTAAACTTTACTTTTGTTATATGGGAGAGATTGTCGTATGGAGAGGCTGCATTGCGCTGTAGAAAATGTACTGAGAACCAAAAACCAGTTTTTATCCAGATTCTACTTATTGCCATCTATGAAGCCCCTCTGAGCCCCAGTTTCCTTATCTACAAAGCAGAAATAACATTTCCATTATGTAGCTTACAAATGGGAAGCATAGCTGAAAAATACTCAGATAGTACCACTTCGTCAATTCCAAAATGCTGTGTGATACAAGGATGTGTTGTCCTTAAGTGTAGGAACTAGTCCCTGGACCCCCCACCCCATTCCTGTGGCCATCTAGATCTCCCAGTGAGGTTTTACACATTATAGTATTCTCTATCAAGATTTCACTTACCCAGAATTTTCCACTTAAGTTGTCTTTGTCTGCAAGGTCCTTAGTCTCCAAAAACAGCGTCATGATTCTTCCATAATAACTTTCCTTCTCAGTGCAAGTACGGCCATTCTATAGCTCTCAACCTTATTGTGGCTTTAGTCCATTTACCTATCCAATGCACAGTTCTCTGTTAGGATCATTGTATCAGTTAAGGCTTATGTTCAGGAAACTGAAACCAAGCATTAAGAAACCTACTGCAGGGAATTAGGTTTTCACGAAAGGGAATTAGGTATTTACAAAAGCATTGTAGGAGGTTGGCATTGGACTTCTTGTTACAAGATCACAACACCACAGCTGCAATAAAGAGAAAAAAAACTGCTATTTCTACTACTATCATTGCCACCACACACCCCGATGGCTGGTGACAAGGGAGTGGAATATTCAGCCTGTCTTAGGCAAAAACACCAATAGCTTAGATGAGAAATATTTTAATGATTATTTAATATAATTAACCATCTTTCTAAACTGGAGTATGCTCATGGAAATAAGTCAAATAGATTTTAGTTTGTAAAGTTTTCTCTTAGATGTCAATGTTATGCATTTTGGTTTCTTTTTATATTATACTTAATATAATTTCAGAGATGGGCTATATTTTTGTTTTTCTTACTCCCTTAGTTAATTTTGTAGCTCTTTCTGGGTTTGTAACTGGTTCCAAAGGCAATATCCCTTTAGCCTGAGTGTTATGAAATCCTAGGAGCACCAGCTTCAATATCTATTTCCTTAGGAAGACTGTATTTGTATAAATGTATTAAACCTGATTCCTCTCTGAAAGCAAATGTGACTACTTTTCTTTTCTCACAGTTTGGTGATAAAACTTTAAATCAAAATCTCTAGATAAAGAACTTTTCCCACATGGTGCTTAAATAAGAGAAAATTTGCCTTTCTGTTTACTTAGTATTTGGTGGTGATGCAATAAATAAGACATCGGCCAAAAAGTGATTCTGTGTCCTCTGCTTTTTCCTTCTACAGGTTGTGTTTTGCATGACTGTGAGCATGACATGCCACAGAAACATAACATCTTGATTAGGTGAATCTAGTCAATACTCCTTTAAAGAATATTCTCACCACAAAGTTCCAAGGTCATGACATTATATTCTTGCTATTCTTATCCTAAATATTCACAAAAATGGAGTCCCTTGTGCTTTCTTGGTGATCTGTGGTACAGAAAATTGAATTTCATTTACCATGTGAATCTTTGTTTGTTTGTCTTAATGTGAGTTTATATTAAAAGTGAAATCAGGGAAATATCTAACAAGTCTGTAGAGATGAGGACCAAGCAATATCTAAGCAGAGGATATGAGTCTCATCATTCTTTATAGAAACCTCAAAGCAGAAGTTTAGAGAGTTCCATGGTAAAGTCAAGAGCAATAGTGGCCATAGTTTATGCTGACAGTACATTAATTATTTATACATGCAAAAATAATATCTTGGTTACTTTTCCTATCTGAATATATGTTAAAACCAAACCCCCAAATTAGAAACTTTCACTTTCAAACTTTTCTTGGGTTGGATATTATTTTTAGTAGTCTTCTACCATAGCAGTTGAAGGCACTATAAGAGTAGCTAGAAGACATTAAAATGAATGGCTTCTCCTGTACCACGTTTGACATGTGACCTACAGGGTAGGAGCTTGATTTTCTTTGGCAAATACAAGAAAAGGACCCAGATTTTCAAACGTCTGGTAGTTTCTTCTGCCACTGAGGTGCTGATAAGAAATAATAATGCAACCTGTAAGATCAGCCTGGTATAATGGAATCAATGTTAGCCTACCAGGTAAGGTCCCTGTGTTTGAATACTAACCTTATTATTCCCTACCAATGTGATCGTGGGCAACATATGTCACTTTGGACAGTTGTAGTCTCCTCATCTGTAAAATGAAGTACTATATTAGATGATCCCCACATCAATTCCAGGTCTGTGATTCTATGGATTTTTAATTAATCAATTGGTTCATTGATAGATTTTTATTTTCATTTTTATTTTTTTGCTTTGATGGAATGGCAGAGGGGGAGCTTTACCTGCTCTGGTTGCCAAAGTGATTATCCTCTGCACAATTGGGTAAATCAATTAGAAACATGATGAACATTTAAAGTAATGTGATTTTCCAGTGTCTGGAATATTTCTAAATAGTACCAGAGGCTGATGAATTGCTTTTTGATTCAAGATGCTGTAGTTGTTTTTTCCCCTTTTTCTGATTTTCTCTTTCTTTCCAGGAGACATGGGTGTGGACTGATCTATGACTCTCTGAAATCTTACTTGATAACTCCATATTCTGGCATTGAAATGGATGGGAAATTTTCCTGATTTTGATTACAGTTTTCTGCTGCCTCTCTCTTTCTTGTAGGATAATATTTCTTTCCCAGACAATCACATCCTGTTGTAGTGTAGAATAATTAAAATGTTCAAAAGTGAAGTGTCACTTACTGCCAAGGCCACTTAAAATGTTCAACCATCTAGTTGAGCCTGACGGCTTATAAAAATTCTGTTTTCTCATTGCTCCCATAAACTCTAAAATATTAATCCTGCCCGTGGTGTGAATATATTAGTTATAGTAGGATTCCTTTCAGACACTATGTAATTAGTCCTGCAAATTGTTGACAAAAATCACTATCATAGTTATGAGAATTTGAAAATTTTATAACCTTATTTTTCCTGTTGTAAAATGCATACTTACGTGGCTAGAAAGATATATATTTTTTATCTTTATTAGTCTTATTTTCAGTGAAAAACACACTGTCTCAGGATGTGTATACCTTTATGTGGGAAATTTAGAAGGAATCAGCAATACATATATTCCTGGCCGCATTATTAGATCTTTAATTCTTATACATTTCAAATTACATTAGACATACTCTCCCCTGGGTGATTAGATCTTTTCTAGAGTTAGAGTAATGAAGGCTTCATTTGCCTGAGGGGACACAGGAGAGAGTGAGGCAATTAAGCAATTATATAACATTTTGAAATTATTCAATATTTCCCACCACTTGATTTTCACTTCGGAAAGACTGCCTTTCCCATTCTAGGAGATTAGAATAAATTCCCCACCTCACCTCCCATCTGTCATTCTTTTCTTTTTTTCCTTCATGAAATTATACCTCATTTTATAAAGTACATTTTTTGCAAAATTAATGCGACATTGAATTTTGCAAATTTAACCATATAGGAAGGGGGTTTTGTTTAAAAGAGTTAACATAAAATCACTTCTAAAGTGTTTCATGAAAGTCATGATCATTCCCAAATTGTTCACAAATTATGCCTACATTATCACTGCCTGATATTCAGCATGAGAAGCAGAAAAGGGAAAATAATTTATTATACAACAGCAAGAAAAGAAACTCTCAAGCCTATCAGAAAAGAGACTGTCAAGGCTGTCGTTGCTTATGGTAGGGGAAAAGACAAGTGGGAAATGGAAATGAATAAATACAACTTACAGTTTATCCCAAAACCTCATTACAGTCAATAATATCAATCTCTAGGGATACTATTAGCCGAAAATTGTTAGCACGTGCTAACACTAACCAAATTAAAAGTTGCAATTGTCCCTTCTCTTAGTCCTCCCTCTCTAAAAGTATAATTAGCAGTAGAATTAAAGGTAACAGAAACAAGAATCAGAGATTCTGGGAAACCCACAAAACAGAATCTCATTTTCTAACAACTGTTAATAGACTGCATTTGTTATGTGATTGGATAACATTTCTCCTTGCCTTCCTGTAGGTTAGGTACTACATTATCTTTATCTTCCATAGAACAGCTACCATCTGATAAGAATTCTAAACAGCAAATAATAGCGTGATAGTTTTGTTTTTTGTTTTTAATCTACACATCTTAATAGCCCTGCAAATAGCAAACACCACCATTTATTTCTCCCAAAGGAGGAAAAACAACACAGATAGAAGGAGCTTAAGTGAATGAGTTACATAGCATGAACACAGGGTCTTTTCTCAATAAATAGCCTGTTAAGGAGTTGTCGATCTGATAAAAAGAAGCCAGAGTTCTGATGAGGAAACCTGGGTTTGTTTCTCAGCACTGACTATGTAGATATAGCCTTGAACAAGGTCCTGGACCTCCTTGTGCTTACTTAACAGTAAAATGAGAGGGCAAGATTAAATTACCCCAAAGTTCCCAGGGAATTTTTGAAATAATGATGGCGCTGGATAAGGTAAGACTGGAGAGTCCCTGGTGGCATAAATAGTTAAGTGCAAATGAAAGATTGGTGGTTTAAACCAACCCAGAGGTGCCTTGGAAGAAAGACCTGGCCACCTCCATCTGAAGGGTCACAGCCATGAAAACCCTGTGGAGCTCAAGGCTCTACACTGCAATACCTGTGGTCACCATGAGTCAGAATCATCTCCACAGGAACCAGTTTTAAGACAAGATTTACTTAGGACTTATTTTTAGTATGTCCCGAAGTGCCCTATACAGCACTATCACTTTAAGTGTCTTACATGAAATAAATAATCCTCACAACAACCCTGTGAGGCAGGTATGATCATTATTGCAATTTTATGATGAAACTGAAACATAGAAAGTTAAATATCTTGCACAAAGTTGCATACTTAGGGAGCAGCAGAGTTGCATTTTTAAACCAGGTTGTTTACTGGTTTAAAGCCCACATAATACATCTTCCCTCCCACATTATCCTACCAGTCAATCAAGACTCAGGAAGGCACAACTGTTTGAAATCTGCATTCTTTCCAACTTGTTCTCCCTTCATAGATGTTTCTTTGCCTATCAGTCTGGCTCGTGGTATACACACTACTGTTACAGTTTTTCATTTGTGTTTACTCTTTATTGATAATCAAGAGGGTGGCACATCTTCCAGTGGGTATATTTCTACTGAGAACTTTCCAGAGGCTGTCCATGTAGTTTGCTGAACATGGATTAGAAGGAAGCCTTATAGAAATTATAAATGAACAGTCAAGACAGAGTCTTTTGTGGCAAAATTATAGGAGTGTCTACTTAGGTCAAAGTCAAAGTAAGGATGAATTAACTCCCGAAGCAATTTTCAAAAGGTGAAATTCAATGATACTGCAGTTGTTAGACCAGGTGTTAAAATGTTATTGGGTGTTAATTTAATTTTCATCCTGTCAACACTCATCTGAACTGTAACAGCTGCTAAACACGGTTCCACAAGAGCAAACCATCCTCACAGAGGAAGCAGATGCCTAATCAATAGGGCCAATAGAAATGTATGGCTCAGCCAAGCAACCAGCACAAGGGGCAATGAATCCCATAGGACTCTGTCTTACCTGAGTGGAAAAGAACTTTAATGATAGTGAGACTATTCAAGCAGGAAGAACAGAAGACTGCAATTTCTGGGTTTTTTTCCCTATAGCTGCTTTTTTTTTTTTTTTTAAGTTCTCCATGACCTTCGATTGGACAATGCCTTGGTTTCTTCCTCCTCCTGAGCTTCCTGAGGTATTGCCAAAGTTGTTTCAAGACCCGTTACTATCTTTAGTGCTATTATCATCTCACAGGTCTTACACGGTTCAGAATAAAAATCAACATCTTCATAACATAGTCTTTTGCTATAGAATCTTCTTCTGTTTATTTATTTTATTGTACTGTAGATGAAGGTTTATAGAACAAACTGGCTGCTCATTAAACAGTCCATATATTGTTTTATGACATTGGTAAACAACCCCATGACATGTTAACACTCTCCCTTCTTGACCTTAGGTTCCCTATTACCAGCTTTCCTCTCCCCTTCTGCCTTCTAGACCTTGCCCCTGGGCTGGTGTGCCCTGTTAGTCTTGTTTTGTTTTATGGCTCTGTCTAATCTTCGGCTGAAGGGTGAACCTCTGGAGTGACTTCATTCCTGACCTAAAAGGGTATCCGGGGGCCATACTCTCAGGGTTTCTCCAGTCTCTGTCAGGCCAGTAAGTCTGGTCTTGATTGTGAGTTAGAATTTTGTTCCACATTTTTCTCCTGCTCCTTCCGGAACCCTGTATTTTGATCCCTGTCAGAGCAGTCAGTGGTGGTTGCCAAGGACCATCTAGTTGTGCTGGACTCAGTCTGGTGGAGGCTGTGGTAGTTGTGGTCCATTAGTCGCTAGGACTAATCTTACACTTGTGTCTTTAGTTTTCTTCATTTTCCTTTGCACCCAAATGGGTGAAACCAGTGGAGTATTTTAGATGGCCGCTCACAGGCTTTTAAGACCCCAGACGCTACACACCAAAGTAGAATGTAGAACACTTTCTTTGTAAACTATATTATGCCAGTTGAGCTAGATGTTCCCTGAGACAATGATCCCTGTAGGATCTCATATTAAAAGGGACAACGATGATGACATAGTAGTAGGTAATAGCTGTCCTTCATCACAATCTAGGGTAGATAGGAATAGATGACTTATAACTGGGAAAGAGGTTTTTGGATTTGAAAAATGTCCTGACAGCTATAATTATTAGCATAGTAGGTTGTGCAATCTCCGCTTCTGGAGATTTAAAAGAAAAGAGAACATTGCTATATTTATGAATGGCATAGGCCAAATATACTCTTACTTAGAAACTGCAATATAGTTTCCATTAATTTGGCTATATAACCTCTTAGTTCTGATTATACCATATTTTATAATTATCCTGAAAGTTAATATGTTTTATCCAGAACTGATGTATCTCAGACTTGGTTATAAATCCCTCTGGAGCATGCAGTGGTGTGCCAGGGATTCTGGAAACCACAGAAGTGTTATGGCTTCCTGAAGCTTTAACATTACCAGAAGGTTCGGAAAAAAAAAAAAAAAATTAAAAATAAGTGAAAACAACTGGATATTTAAAGGAGTGAAATGAAAATTTTAAACAAACAAATACTAAAATGATGCATATTTCAAACAATTTGAATGTGCGATAGGCCTCTTTGGCCTACGCCCAGATACTTGGAGATTGTTATACTTTGGGGGATTATCAGTGGAGAGGTTCACTATGGCTAGTTGTCTGCCATGTTCTCCTGGTGCCAAGATCTTCCATTTTTCTGGGCTTGTTAGATGTCACACAAAGCAAGCAAACAAACAAAACGTATCATTAAAAACAACAACGACAATAAAAATTGTCCTCTCCTTAGAATTTCACAGCGATTCCTTCTCTGTACTGCTATAGAAAGTAAAAGATTTAAGGAATTAAGCAGAAGAGATAATTTTGGCCTATACTGAAACAGTGGTCCTGTGACTGCAAAAGATATTAATATTGAGGAGATAAAATCTTATGGCATATGGATTGATGAACTGACTTTTTTTTTTTTTTCTTTTTTTCAATTTTTGAAGATAAGGTGAATCTTTACTGGGGGGAACCCAAAAGCACATCAGGGGGCATTGAGGATTCTTTGCCGTGAAACTCTGATCCACACACACAAATGGAAATAGGCAGGTAAGAGGAACCAAGCCAGGTTTTTTAACCTCTTTTGAGTTTGATTATACTGTGCATTAGATAATGCTCCTATAAGTTAGCATGCTTTATCAAAAACACCATCTTTTTTTACGCTCTGTTCTTGGTGCTAAACTATATCATGAATACTTGCCTCCCTTTTTTCTTTCCTTCCTTTTCTCTTCTCTCATCCTCCTCCCCTTCATCCCCTGCTTTTTCTCCCTACTAGTAGAGAATAGGAAACCTTGGTGGCGTAGTGGTTAAGAGCTACAGCTACTAACCAAAAGGTCAGCAGTCCAAATCCACCAGGTATTCCTTGGAAACTCTACTGGGCAGTTCTGCTCTCTCCTAGAGGGTCACTGTGAGTCAGTATCGACCCGATGGCAATGGGTTTGGTTTTTTTTTTTTTTTTTTTGGTTAGTAGGAAATAAAATGAAGATGGAGCAATCTGATGAAGGAATTTAGTACAATTTCAGTGAAGAAATATGTGCTTACAAGTTCAATTGGGCTTCTCAGTGTGCTAACACATAATCAGAGTCATTTATAACCTGCATTCCTATGGCCATAAATGAATTTCATTATATAAATTATATAAATAAAGATAAGAGATTAATGAATGTTATTATTTTCCTTAGCTTCACTGATTAGATTATTACTAAATGAGATCAGCAAGATTCTGAAGCTTTTAATGGAAAATTGATGTAGTTTTTGTGAGCCCTGGAAATCTTATTTCTTTGTTCTACCACTGCACAGTATATAAGGATTCGTCGTCAAAACTTGATATTTAAATCAAATTAAACGGCTTTTTTAGTATAATGATCAGCCTTATGGTATTTATGAATATTTGTTTTCACAGCGAACAAAAGCAAAGTTCACAGAGAAAATGTTTCATCTTTACCGTTCCAACTTGGTGACTTTCAAAAGAAAAAAACTATTTGCAAATATTCACTCTGTTCTCAATGACTTCGGCACAGATATGAACAATTCCAGGCACTTTTTATGTTGATCGTGGTGCTTAGTAACTAGTGTGGGTGTTTGTACAGAAAAGAGAGAATGAAGTGAGTAAAAAACTGAGGGGCAAAGGAAGAGACAGGGAGGAGGCTTGAAATACATTCTGAGAGTACCTCTAAGATTTAGCCATGTCATAAGTTTTTAATTGGCTGGATCACATTTCACCCAAGAATTTTATGGGGAAGACAGTAGCTTCTAGAATGTCACTTATTTTCATATAGATAATTTATTTGGGATATTTGCCTTATTGTAAATTTTCTATTATAAAATAAACCACCACAGCTCTCGAGTCGATTCCGACTCATAGCGACCCTGTAGGACAGAGTAGAACTGCCCCATAGAGTTTCCAAGGAGCACCTGGCAGATTCTATTATAAAGTAATAGTAATATGTTGAATATAGGGTCCAATACCCTGGTGGCGCAGTGGTTAAGTGCTATGGCTGCTAACCAAGAGGTCAGCATTTCAAATCCGCCAGTAGCTCCTTGGAAACTCTATGGGGCAATTCTACTCTGTCCTATAGGGTCGCCATGAGTCGTAATCGACTCTACGGCAGGGGGTTTTATGAATTGGAAGCAACTCGATGGCATCTAACAACCTAACAACATGGTTAATGAAATCTCAAAACTAAGAGAGAGATCTAAGCCCAAGCCTAGAATTAAAAAATTGTTGAATCTTATACCAATCCTGCTAAAAATAATTTTGAAAAAGCCATTTATGTAAATATGAATATAAATGATTTCTGGAAAAATAGTTTTCTTCTTGTCTTATAATTCTAATAATGCTATACTAAAGTTGTTTTAAACTACATATCCATGAGAGGTGGTATAATGTGATTGTTTGGGAATTCTGTGCTTGCATTTTCTTCATAGCACTTATTATTACCTTACATTATTATGTATGTTTTTTCTTCTTTTGTATACTTTGGTCTATTCAAAGCAAAGCTGTATTAGTGAAAGGACTTTGAGTATGTATATTTTTTATTGTACTTTAGATGAAGGTTAACAGATCAAATTAGTTTCTCATTAAACAATTAATACACATATTATTTTGTGACATCGGTTGCTAATCCCATGACATGTCAACAGTCTCCCCTTCTCGACCTTGGTTCCCCATTACCAGCTTTCCTGTCCCCTCCTGTGTTCTTGTCCTTGCCCCTGGCTGGTGTGCTCAGTTAGTCTCGCTTTGTTTTAAGGACCTGTTTAATCTTTTCCTGAAGGGTAAACCTCAGGAGTGACTTTAGTATTGAGTTAAAAAGGTGTCCGGGGACCACACTCTCAGGGTTTCTCAGTTTTTGTCAAACTAGTAAGTCTGGTCTTTTTTGTGACTTAGAATTTTGCTCTACATTTTTCTCCAGCTCTGAGACCCTCTGTTGTGATCCCTGTCAGAACAGTTGGTGGTGGTAGCTGGGCACCATTTAGTTGTTCTGGACTCAGTCTAGCAGAGGCTATGGTAAATGTAGTCCATTGGTCCTTTGGACTAATCTTCTCCTTGTGTTTTTGATTTTCTTCATTCTTACTCCTGACAGGGTGGAACCAGTGGAGTATCTTAGATGGTGGCTCACAAACTTTTAAGACCCCAGACACTACTCATCAAAGTAGGTTGCAGAACATTTTCTTTATAAACTATGTTACGCCAATTGAGCTAGATGTCCCCCGAGACCATGGTCCCCAGCCCTCAGCCCAGTTATTTGGTTCCTCAGGGATTTTGGATGTGTCTATGAACTTCCAAAACCTTGCGTTGGTCAAGTTGTGCTGACTTCCTCAGTATTGCGTACTGTCTTACCCTTCACCAAAGTTATCAATTTTCTATTGTTTTTTTTTTTTTTTAGTTGGCTATATTGTTAACTCCTGTATCCCACCCCTTTGAATAGAGCCTAGAGCAATGTTGGTGTAAGGTCAGTGAGTGAATGAAGCATAATGTAGATGATCGGTAGCAGCTCTTAAGCTGAGCCTCAGTCTTGGTAAACTCTAAGACTTACCAATGTCCACCATACTGAGAGCCTTGAATCATAACCTTTTGGTAATTATTCAGGTAGTAGCTTCATTGTGGTTTTGGTTCTTAATTGTTTCTTGTGTCTTCTGCCCCAGTGAATTAACTATGAAATTGCGTTATTAATTAATTTAAAATCTAGACATTAATGTAAAATCTCCTTCTACTGTTACTGTTGGGTTTTAAGGTTGTGGCATTTGTCATTGCTTATAAGAAATGGTTTTGTAGGACAAACTTATCAAGAATGAGAATGAATTCTTCAGCACAACTGGACCAAACCAAAAGCTAAGAAGTTTCCTGAATACAATCAAACACTTCAAGGGACAGAGTAGCAAGGGCAGGAATCTGGGGACTATAGTTTCAGGGGACATCTAGGTCAATTGGCATAACAAAGTTTATTAAGAAAATGATCTGCATTCCACTTTGGTGAGTGGTGTCTGAGGTCTTAAAATCTAGTGAGCAGCCATCTAAGATGCATCAATTGATCCCTATCCACATGGAGCAAAAGAGAATGAAGAACACCAAAGACACAAGGAAAATATTAGCCCAAGAGACAAAAAGGGCCACATAAACCAGAGGCCCCATTGGCCTGAGATCAGGAGAACTAGATGGTGCCCAGCTACCACCAGGAACCACCCTGACAAAGAACACAGCAGAGAGGCCCTGATAGAGCTGGAGAAAAGTGGGGTGCAGAACTCAAATTCTAGTAAAAAGACCAGACTTAATGGTCTGACGGAGACTGGAGGAACCCCAAAAAACATGGCTTCTGGGTTCTCTGTTAGCCCCGAACGAAAACCATTCCTGAAGCCAATTCTTCAGACAAAGATTAGACTGGACTCTAAGATGTAAAATAATACCCTTAAAGAGTGTGCTTCTTAGTTCAAGTAGATAAAAAAAAAAATAGATGAGACTAAATGGGCAGCTCTTGTCTGGAGGTAAGATGTGAAGGCAGAAAAGGACAAGAGGTGGTTGAATGGACATGGGAAATCTGAGATGGAAAAGAGGAGTGTGCTGACATAGAAATAGCAGCTAGGATCACAGAAAAATGTGTGTATAAATTTTTGCATGAGAAACTAACTTGAGCTGTAAATTTTCACTTAAAGCACAATAAAAAAAAAAAAAAGGAATGAAAATGACTTCTTAAGACGCTGTGTTTGAATTCAGAGATCTACTCACTGGTGGGTTTATCCAGCAGTGGATAACTGAAATAGTACTGATATACATGAAATTAAAATAATAATATGATATACTGATCAATCTCTGGGAAAGGCCAGTGATTTTTTTTTTTTTTTTTGGGGGGAACAGCAAGCACTCAAATATAAATGAAATAGCTTACTCTAGGTTTTAATTATTACTTCTCACTGTAATCTAATTTTGATTTTAAATCCCCAACCTAAGTTTAGGATTTAAAGATTCATCTTGAATATTCTAATAGTGTCAAAAACTCCTTGGTTTTGCTCAAAACTAAGACTTCTTTCCATGTACAGATATTGAAGATTTGCTTTAAATAGGTCAAAAGACTGAAGTATCAATTTCTATGTTTTACAATATAGAAACTACTGTAAGAATTTGTGAGGATGGTGCAGGACTGGGCAGTGTTTCACTCTGTGTACATAGGGTCACCATGAGTCGGAACTGACTGTATGGCATCTAACAACAACAGTATCATAAGAATCATGGAACTACGGTATGTTTCTAAGAAGTGGCTTGGGAATAGATTTTATTGAACAAGATAGGTTCATAGCACATGAATGCTCTGTAAATTTTGTCCTGTAGTGGTGGAATCTGTGTTGGTCTGCAGAAGCAGGGAGGATGAAAAAAAGAATTCACTGCTACACTATGGTAATAATAAACTCCTAGAGGGACAGCAGGCTAAAAATAATTTATTGAAACTACCCTCGATTTCTAAAGACATTTCTGTGTTGCGTTTAGAACATAGCCATTGATTACAAAGCATGATTCGAGAAGGCAAAGAGGCCAATTTTCCTGCAAACAAATTAAGAGATGCATATTGACGGCAGGGAAGTATGTCATCACTGAGAAATTGAAAGCAATGGGACTTTAGGAAATCAATCAGCAGTCCAGTCGAATTAGATCTTTTCTCATACTTAGTTGCTGGAACCCTATGTGGAATGAACATATTTTCAGCAGATATAAGCTGGAAATATGTAAACCCGGGCCAACAAAATGAATAGAGGAACAGATTACAAGATTTTGAATCCTAAAAAAAAAAAAAAACCTCAATAGTCCCCCGAGTCCTATGTAAATGTATACTCTTTTACGACAATTTTTTGTCCCAGTAACCCAATTTTCTTACCAGTCTAATTTCGGCCCCTTTTGGGAAGGCATGACTCTCTGGTCTGAGAACAGTGAATGGCTTGTCACATTTGTTTTAACATTTTGGGGGCTGAGAAAAAAACAAAAACAAAAAACCATATCTTTTCAAAATATAAAGACAATAGCACTAGTACCTTATAATCGGTTCTACATGGAGCTATGTGCTATAAGAGCAAATACCTTTTTCTTTTCTGAAGCTACGACTGAAAAATATTTTTAAAGATAAAATCAAATAATGGCATCATTGAAATTTCAAGCTCATGGTGAACAATTTGAGCATCTGTATATGCTGACACGGAAACCCTAGTAGCTTAATGGTTAAGAGCTATGGCTGCTAACCAAAAGGTTGGCAGTTCAAATCCCCCAGGAGCTCTCTGGAAACCTTATGGGGCAGTTCTACTCTGTCCTATAGGGTGGCTATGAGTTGGAATCAACTCGTCGGCAGTGAGTTTTGTTTCTGTTTTTTTTTTTTTGATATGCTGAGAGAGAGCACTGAGGTATTAGATACTATTTGATTTTCAGTTAATAAACTAAAGAGTTTATAATTAACAATTGTACAGCATTCCCCAAATTACTTGTCTTCAACGTTAAGACTAATACTTTTTTTTTTTTGCTCTGCAGAGTACTCTTTTTTTTTTAATTAACTTTTATTGAGCTTCAAGTGAATGTTTACAATTCAAGCCAGTCTGTCACATACAAGTTTACATACATCTTACTCCGTACTCCCACTTGCTCTCCCCCTAATGAGTCAGCCCTTCCAGTCTCTCCTTTCGTGACAATTTTGCCAGCTTCCCACTCTCTCTATCCTCCCATCCCGCCTCCAGACAGGAGATGCCAACACAGTCTCAAGTGTCCACCTGATATTATTAGCTCACTCTTCATCAGCATCTCTCTCCCACCCACTGTCCAGTCCCTTTCATGTCTGATGAATTGTCTTCGGGGATGGTTCCCGTCCTGTGCCAACAGAAGGTTTGGGGACCATGGCCGCCGGGATTCCTCTAGTCACAGTCAGACCATTAAGTATGGTCTTTTTATGAGAATTTGGGGTCTGCATCCCACTGATCTCCTGCTCCCTCAGGAGTTCTCTGTTGTGCTCCCTGTCAGGGCAGTCATCGATTGTGGCCGGGCACCAACTAGTTCTTCTGGTCTCAGGATGATGTAGGTCTCTGGTTCATGTGGCCGTTTCTGTCTCTTGAGCTTTTAGTTGTCGTGTGACCTGGGTGTTCTTCATTCTCCTTTGCTCCAGGTGGGTTGAGACCAATTGATGCATCTTAGATGGCCGCTTGTTAGCATTTAAGACCCCAGACGCCACATTTCAAAGTGGGATGCAGAATGTTTTCATAATAGAATTATTTTGTCAATTGACTTAGAAGTCCCCTTAAACCATGTTCCCCAAACCCCCTCCCTTGCTCCGCTGACCTTTGAAGCATTCATTTTATCCCAGAAACCTCTTTGCTTTTGGTCCAGTCCAACTGAGCTGACCTTCCATGTATTGAGTGTTGTCCTTCTATTCACCTAAAGCAGTTCTTAAAATACTAATTAATCAATAAAAAACCCTCTCCCTCCCTCCCTCCCTCCCCCGCCTTGTAACCACAAAAGTTTGTGTTCTTCTCAGTTTATACTATTTCTCAAGATCTTATAATAGTGGTCTTATACAATATTTGTCCTTTTGCCTCTGACTCATTTCGCTCAGCATAATGCCTTCTAGGTTCCTCCATGTTATGAAATGTTTCACAGATTTGTCACTGTTCTTTATCGATGAGTAGTATTCCATTGTGTGAATATACCACAATTTATTTACCCATTCATCCGTTGATGGGCACCTTGGTTGCTTCCAGCTTTTTGCTATTGTAAACAGAGCTGCAATAAACACGGGTGTGCATATATCTGTTTGTGTGAAGGCTCTTGTTTCTCTAGGGTATATTCCGAGGAGTGGGATTTCTGGGTTGTATGGTAGTTCTATTTCTAACTGTTTAAGATAACGCCAGCTAGATTTCCAAAGTGGTTGTACCATTTTACATTCCCACCAGCAGTGTATAAGAGTTCCAATCTCTCCGCAGCCTCTCCAACATTTATTATTTTGTGTTTTTTGGATTAATGCCAGCCTTGTTGGAGTGAGATGGAATCTCATCGTAGTTTTAATTTGCATTTCTCTAATGGCTAATGATCGAGAGCATTTTCTCATGTATCTGTTAGCTGCCTGAATATCTTCTTTAGTGAAGTGTGTGTTCATATCCTTTGCCCACTTCTTGATTGGGTTGTTTGTCTTTTTGTGGTTGAGTTTTACAGAATCATGTAGATTTTAGAGTTCAGGCGCTGGTCGGAGATGTCATAGCTGAAAATTCTTTCCCAGTCTGTAGGTGGTCTTTTTACTCTTTTGATGAAGTCTTTAGATGAGCATAGGTGTTCGATTTTTAGGAGCTCCCGGTTATCGGGTTTCTCTTCGTCATTTTTGGTAATGTTTTGTGTTCTGTTTATGCCTTGTATTAGGGCTCCTAGGGTTGTCCCTATTTTTTCTTCCATGATCTTTATCGTTTTAGTCTTTCTGTTTAGGTCTTTGATCCACTTGGAGTTAGTTTTTGTGCATGGTGTGAGGTATGGGTCCTGTTTCATTTTTTTGCAAATGGATATCCAGTTATGCCAGCACCATTTGTTAAAAAGACTATCTTTTCCCCAATTAACTGACACTGGTCCTTTGTTAAATATCAGCTGCTCATACGTGGATGGATTTATATCTGGGTTCTCAATCCTGTTCCATTGGTCTATGTGCCTGTTGTTGTACCAGTACCAGGCTGTTTTGACTACTGTGGCTGTATAATAGGTTCTGAAATCAGGTAGAGTGAGGCCTCCCACTTTCTTCTTCTTTTTCAGTAATGCTTTGCTTATCCGAGGCTTCTTTCCCTTCCATATGAAATTGGTGATTGTTTCTCTATCCCCTTAAAAAATGACATTGGAATTTGGATCGGAAGTGCGTTATATGTATAGATGGCTTTTGGTAGAATAGACATTTTTACTATGTTAAGTCTTCCTATCCATGAGCAAGGTATGTTTTTCCACTTAAGTATGTCCTTTTGAATTTCTTGTAGTAGAGCTTTGTAGTTTTCTTTGTATAGGTATTTTACATCCTTGGTAAGATTTATTCCTAAGTATTTTATCTTCTTGGGGGCTACTGTGAATGGTATTGATTTGGTGATTTCCTCTTCGGTGTTCTTTTTGTTGAGGTAGAGGAATCCAAGTGATTTTTGCATGTTTATTTTATAACCTGAGACCCTGCCAAACTCTTCTATTAGTTTCAGTAGTTTTCTGGAGGATTCCTTAGGGTTTTCTGTGTATAAGATCATGTCATCTGCAAATAGAGATAATTTTACTTCCTCCTTGCCAATCTGGATGCCTTTTATTTCTTTGTCTAGCCTAATTGCCCCAGCTAGAACTTCTAGCACGATGTTGAATAAGAGCGGTGATAAAGGGCATCCTTGTCTGGTTCCCGTTGTCAAGGGAAATGCTTTCAGGCTCTCTCCATTTAGAATGATGTTGACCATTGGCTTTGTATAGATGCCCTTTATTACGCTGAGGAATTTTCCTTCAATTCCTATTTTGGTGAGAGTTTTTATCATGAATGGGTGTTGGACTTTGTCAAATGCCTTTTCTACATCAATTGATAAGATCATGTGGTTTTTGTCTTTTGTTTTATTTATGCGATGGATTATATTAATGGTTTTTCTGATATTAAACCAGCCTTGCATACCTGGTATAAATCCCACTTGATCATGGTGAATTATTTTTTTTGATATGTTGTTGAATTCTAGTGGCTAGAATTTTGTTGAGGATTTTTGCATCTATGTTCATGAGGGATATAGGTCTGTAATTTTCTTTTTTTGTAATGTCTTTACCAGGTTTTGGTATCAGGGAGATGGTGGCTTCATAGAATGAGTTGAGTAGTATTCCGTAATTTTCTATGCTTTGAAATACCTTCAGTAGTAGTGGTGTTAACTCTTCTCTGAAAGTTTGGTAGAACTCTGCAGTGAAGCCGTCCAGGCCAGGGCTTTTTTTTGTTGGGAGTTTTTTGATTACCGTTTCAATCTCTTTTTTTGTTATGGGTCTATTTAGTTGTTCTACTTCTGAATGTGTTAGTTTAGGTAGGTAGTGTTTTTCCAGGAATTCATCCATTTCTTCTAGGTTTGCAAATTTGTTAGAGTACAATTTTTCGTAATAATCTGATATGATTCTTTTAATCTCAGTTGGGTCTGTTGTGATGTGGTCCTTCTCGTTTCTTATTCGGGTTATTTGTTTCCTTTCCTGTATTTCTTAGTCAGTCTAGCCAATGGTTTATCAATTTTGTCAATTTTTTCAAAGAACCAGCTTTTGGCTTTGTTAATTCTTTCAATTGTTTTTCTGTTCTCTAATTCATTTAGTTCAGCTCTAATTTTTATTGTTTTCTTCTGGTGCCTGATGGATTCTTTTGTTGCTCACTTTCTATTTGTTCAAGTTGTAGGGACAGTTCTCTGATTTTGGCTCTTTCTTCTTTTTGTATGTATGCATTTATCGATATAAATTGGCCTCTGAGCACTGCTTTTGCTGTATCCCAGAGGTTTTGATAGGAAGTATTTTCATTCTCGTTGCTTTCTATGAATTTCCTTATTCCCTCCTTGATGTCTTCTATAACCCAGTCTTTTTTCAGGAGGGTATTGTTCAGTTTCCAAGTATTTGATTTCTTTTCCCTAGTTTTTCTGTTATTGATTTCTAGTTTTATTTCCTTGTGGTCTGAGAAGATGCTTTGTAATATCTCGATGTTTTGTACTCTGCAAAGGTTTGTTTTATGACCTAATGCGTGGTCTATTCTAGAGAATGTTCCATGTGCGCTAGGAAAAAAAGTATACTTTGTAGCAGTTGGGTGGAGAGTTCTGTATAAGTCAATGAGGTCAAGTTGGTTGATTGTTGTAAGGAGGTCTTCCGTGTCTCTATTGAGCTTCTTACTGGATGTCCTGTCCTTCTCCGAAAGGGGTGTGTTGAAGTCTCCTACTATAATTGTGGAGGTGTCTATCTCACTTTTCAATTCTGTTAAAATTTGATTTATGTATCTTGCAGCCCTGTCATTGGGTGCATAAATATTTAATATGATTATGTCTTCCTGATCAATTGTCCCTTTTATCATTATATAGTGTCCTTCTTTATCCTTTGTGGTGGATTTAAGTCTAAAGTCTATTTTGTCAGAAATTAATATTGCTACTACTCTTCTTTTTTGCTTATTGTTTGCTTGATATATTTTTTCCATCCTTTGAGTTTTAGTTTGTTTGTGTCTCTAAGTCTAAGGTGTGTCTCTTGTAGGCAGCACATAGACGGATCGTGTTTCTTTATCCAGTCTGTGACTCTCTGTCTCTTTATTGGTGCATTTAGTCCATTTACATTCAGGGTAATTATAGATAAATAAGTGTTTAGTGTTGTCATTTTGATGCCTTTTTATGTGTGTTGTTGACAATTTCATTTTTCCACTTATTTTTTTGTGCTGAGACGTTTTTCTTAGTAAATTGTGAGATCGTCATTTTCGTAGTGTTTGACTTTATGTTTGTTGAGTCGTTACGTTTTTCTTGGCTTTTATCTTGAGTTATGGAGTTGTTATATCTCTTTGTGGTTACCTTATTATTTACCCCTATTTTTCTAAGTAAAAACCTAACTTGTATTGTTCTATGTCTCCTGTGTTTAGTCCCTGTTTTGGATTATTGTGATCTTTTACATATTGACTTCCGTGATTCCCTGTTATGAGTATTTTTTTTTAATTAATCTTAATTCGTTTTTGTGATTTCCCTATTTGAGTTGATATCAGGATGTTCTGTTTTGTGACCTTGTGTTGTGCTAGTATCTGATATTATTGGTTTTCTGACCAAACCATATCCTTTAGTATTTCTTGTAGCTTTGGTTTGGTTTTTGCAAATTCTCTAAACTTGTGTTTATCTATAAATATCTTAATTTCACCTTCATATTTCAGAGAGAGTTTTGCTGGATATATGATCCTTGGCTGGCAGTTCTTCTCCTTCAGTGCTCTGTATATGTCGTCCCATTTCCTTCTTGCCTGCATGGTTTCTGCTGAGTAGTCTGAACTTATTGATTCTCCCTTGAAGGAAACCTTTCTTTTCTCCCTGGCTGCTTTTAAAATTTTCTGTTTATCTTTGGTTTTGGCGAGTTTGATGATAATATGTCTTGGTGTTTTTCTTTTTGGATCAATCTTAAACGGGGTTCAATGAGCATCTTGGATAGATATCCTTTCGTCTTTCATGATGTCAGGGAAGTTTTCTGTCAGGAGTTCTTCAACTATTTTCTGTCCTCCCTCCCTGTTCTGGGACTCCAATCACACGCAAGTTATCCTTGTTGATAGAGTCCCACATGATTCCTAGGATTTCTTCATTTTTTTTAATTCTTTTATCTGATTTTTTTTCAGCTATGTTGGTGTTAATTCCCTGGTCCTCCAGATGTCCCAGTCTGCATTCTAATTGCTCGAGTCTGCTCCTCTGACTTCCTATTGCGTTGTCTAATTCTGTAATTTTATTGTTAATCTTTTGGATTTCTACATGCTGTCTCTCTATGGATTCTTGCAACTTATTAATTTTTCCACTATGTTCTTGAATAATCTTTTTGAGTTCTTCAACAGTTTTATCAGTGTGTTCCTTGGCTTTTTCTGCAGTTTGCCTTATTTCGTTTCTGATGTCTTGAAGCATTCTGTAAATTAGTTTTTAAATATTCTGTATCTGATAATTCCAGGAGTGTATCTTCATTTGGGAAAGGTTTTGATTCTTTTGTTTAGGGGGTTGTAGAAGCTGTCATGGTCTGCTTCTTTATGTGGTTTGATATGGACTGCTGTCTCGGAGCCATCACTGGGAAACTAGTTTTTCCAGAAAATCCGCTGACTGGGACGCTGGCTCCAGTCTCTGAAAATAATCGCTGCTTCCCCGTATTTGTTCGTTTTCCATCTCTAAATCTGTGTTTGTTGTTCAGGGTTCGTAGATGGTTATGTATGTGATCGATTCACTTGTTTTTCCAAGTCTTTGTTGCAAGAGGGATTCGAGGTAGCGTCTACCTAGTCCGCCATCTTGGCCCCGCCTCTCAGACTAATACTTTTTAAAGAAACCTTTTATTGAAAAATATTTTTAGAGAGTTAAGCATATGCCCCAGAGGTATCAGCCTAGGATTGGCCAAGTAGATTATAACTTGGAATTGAGGTAGAGAATAAACTGGTTTTAAAATACTTGAGTTTAAGTTTTTATTGTGTATCTATGTGTAAGAATCTGTTCTAGCTGTGCTAGAATGAATAAAAATGCATTGGACTCAGTTTTTATTTTCAAAGAGATTATGCTCTAGTACTGTGCTCTGTTAGTGCAATAAAAAAAAATACAGCCTCATAAATCAGTGATGGAACATATTTGAGTGCATTTCTTGTTAAAAAAATTCAAATTTTCTTCCTGTAACTTATCTAGGATAAAAAAATAAAATATATTTCCGTAATGTGCTTAGCTTTTCTTCACTTTAAAAAATTATTCCTAATAATAGTTGCTTTAAACCAAAGAACCCATTGCCTTTGACTCGATTCCCATTCATAGTGACCCTATAGGATGGAGTAGAACTGTCCCATAGGGTTTCCAAGGAACAGCAGATGGATTGAAACTGCTAACCTTTTGATTAGTCATCATAGCTCTTAACCACTGCGCCACCAGGGCTCTCTAGTTACTTTGGGAACTATTATTAGTAGTAATAAAACAATAAAAAATACAGTGAATTTTCTGATAACAAAAGCAATACATGCCAAGAGTACAACATGTGGATAACATGCATTAGCTCAAAAAAGAAAATAAGAAGCATTCATAAGCCCACCACACAATCATGAGCACTGCAAACCTACGGGTAAGTTACTTTCGACTGTTGTTGACGAAATATACTTCCGATATTCTCTCCAATTTTGTTTTATGATTACAGAATGAACATAATGTTTTGCAGCCTTCTTTTCCCGCTTGGAAACCTTAGCAATGACACAGTATATAAAATAAATAAAGGCACATATACAGAAACATGGTGGTAAGCAGTGAACAGAAACTCTAATAATTCTTTTGAAGAAATTTTTTATTTGACTATACGACGGCATTGGGTTTTTTTTTTTTTATATTCATTATAATTATTCATGTACTATCAGAGTTTCTTCTGATTGCCAAGTTTTTCTCGCAACAGGCATCCTGACTCAAGCTGTATACATTTGCAATATCTGATTTTTAACCACACACTCTTCATCCTATTGACCCAGAGTGAAAATTGATACTCTTATCTGAAGGACCGTTCCCTTGAGTATATTTAAGCCAGACCAATCTCTGTGTTTAATCTGGGTTCATCAGGAGCCATTAGCCTTGATTGGTTTGTTTTTCTCCTCCTCCATCTCAGGACTTGATTCTATTGAGTTAACAACAATTCTCCCTCGAGAATAGCTACCACAAGCCTGTTGCAAGTAATTCCAATATCTCACTTATAGAAATTGAACTGATCTTTTTTTCCCCCTCTTTTAGTTTTATTTGAAGAACTGCTGTAACGAATCCTGTATTTGTTCAAATCTTTGACGATCTGTGTGGACAAAAGCGTCACTTGACTCTCTATCATGTTAGCATGCTATTCATCATAGTTTCCATTATTCATTGTTGAGTCATGCAATCCAGTTAAAAAGAATAAGCATCATTTATTGGAGACTCTCATATGTTACTATACAATAAATCATAGGTAATCATGATTCAACTAACTTGGAATTTTGGGCATTTCAGAAAGAACTAGGTGTATGTTTACCTTTGCAAAATACCTGCAAAATGTTTTACTAAGCATTTTAGTAATGTAAATAAGACCTTGGAAGTGTTATTAAGAACAAACTATATTTCTTTTAAAATATTCTAGGATAGCATACTATTCAGGAAATAAAGCAACTTATTGAAGCCTTAGCAAATTGCAATCTATGATCCCCATCACAGCTTTAATAAGAGTGCTTAATTAAATTGTGCTGCTAATACATAAAATCCATCTCAAAGTAAAGTTAAAACTCTCATTCAAATTTTGCTACTGTAATTGTGGGGGGGGGATTGTAAGTATAGAAACCACCATATTATCATCCAGAACATCTAGTTCTAATACCACCTTTGAATATCTGAGTATTTACCTCTTCAGAGTCTAATTGCTTACGACTTAAATAGCAATGAGAATCCATCACTACGCATACAACAGAGTTACATGTGGGTGCTAAATGAGTTTGAGATTTGAAAGCCACCTTGAAAATTATAAATCAACAAAATTCTGAATCCCCACTACTATGTACTAGACTACATTTATTATAAAATCAAAAGACGATTTTGTCTTGAATTTTTGAATTTTGTATGGCAAGGAACACAATGGCTTGTGCTAGCTTGTCTCTAAAACCATAATTGGTATGAAACAGCTTTTATAATTGCCTCAGCTGCAGTATTCTGAATAATTCTCAGTTTCTCTTGAAAATATTTGAACAAGAGCTGCCTCTTCAAAGTAGAGTTGACCTTAATGATGTGGACTGACTCAAGCTTTTGGACCTTCATTTGTTGATGTGCCACAACTCAAAATGAGAAGAAACAGACACAAATATCCACTAATAATTTAAAGGTGGAATGTTCAAAATATGAATCTAGAAAAGCTGGAGGTCATGAAAAATGAAATGAAATGCATAAAGATTGATATCCTAGGCATCAGTGACCTGAAAAGGACTGGTTTTGGCCATTTCGAATCAGACAACCGTATGGCCTACTATGCCGGGAATGATAAATAGAAGAGAATGGTGTCGCATTCATTGTCAAAAAAACATTTCAAGATTTACCCTGAAGTACAACACTGTCAGTGATAGGTTAATATCCAGGTACCTACAAGGAAGACCAGTTTATATAACTATTATTCAAATTTATACACCAACCACTAATGACAAAGATGAAGAAATTGAAGATTTTTACCAACTTCCACAGTCTGAAATTGATCGAATATGTAATCAAGATGCATTGATAATTACTGGTGATTGAAATGAGAATATTGGAAACAAAGAAGGATCTGTCATAATACATGGCCTTGGTGATAGAAATGATGCTGGAGATTGCATGACAAAATTTTACAAGACCAAAGACTTATTCATTGGAAATATCTTTTTCAACGTCATAAACAGTGACTATACATGTGGACCTCACCAGATGGAATACACAGAAGTCAAATCGACTACATCTGTGGAAAGAGACAATGGAGAAGCTCAATATCATTGGTCAGAACAAGGCCAGGGGCTAACTGCAGAAAAGACCACCAATTGCTCATACAAGTTCAAGTTGAAGCTGAAGAAAATTAAAACACGTCCATGAGAGCCAAAATATGTGTATATCCCATCTGAATTTAGATGCCATCTCAGGACTGCCATGTTTTTCCAGGTCTCGTAAGTTTTCTGCTTTTGACAGTGCAGTCTTGTCACTTTTCTATTGCCCATTTCAGAGGAAAATATTTTTGTTTTCCTTTTCTGACAGGTTTCTGTCTTACACAGGTTTTGGCTTTTGCAGGCTTTACCGTATAGGAAACACAAAATAGAGAAACACAAGGAAACTAGTAACAGGCATCACCCTAACAAGTTTTCTCCTTGCTGTCCTTTGACATGTGCTAAGTTCTTGCATGGTGCAACTGGTTTGCGCTAGACTGCTAACCTAAAGATTGGCAGTTTGAATCTACCCAGTGGTACCAGAAAAGAAAAGACTGGTGGTCTGCTTCCATTAAGGATACAGCCAACAAAACACTGTGCAGTAGTTCTACTCTGTAACGCATGGAGTCACCATGAGTTGGAATCTACTCAAAGGCAACTAAGAAGTTTATCTGCAAGAGTAAGTCTCAAATCTCTCTAGGCCCATGGTTTGATGTCAGGAAGAAAAGTTTATCCACTTGAAAATGATTTGAGGAAAGTTCTTACTCCCTCTATCTCAGGTGGGTAGAAAGAAACTTGTTCCTACATAAGATCTTTTTCAGGTAATGATTTTGGGAATTATAAAATGCCTCTAACTCATGGAAGCACCTCAATTTTTCTGAACAAGATGCTTAGAAGAGGCAGTCTAGCTGGAAGGTAGAGAAGGTAGCTGCATTTGCATATATGGGACACTGACACATCACCTATTATCTGGATAAACCTTATGGGAAAGTTAACAGGGCCCACTCACTCCCCCCCACCTTGAACCAATGGCACACTCAAATGTAGGGTTTGGTGACATAACTTTGATTACAAGCTCTTCTTTTGTGTTGCTTTCTGCTTATTGCTTATATCTTTTTTTTAATATCTAGTTCATTCTGCTTTGGATCTGGTCAAGGATTAGATAGACATGATGATTCTTTGTGGTTTTACCTTGAGAAATATGTTGACAAATAAAAAGTCTATAGAAAGTTCTTGGATATGATAGAATTGAAATTATGCCTGGAAGCCTCAAAAACAAAATAAAAATGGAAGCTTTTGATCTTTCATTTTTATTTTCATTCCTTCTTAACTCATGTAACAGGAGGCATTCTAGATCTGCCTTTTATGGTCCTTCAGTGTGCTGTGCATTCCCTAATTCAGCTCTTACACCTCATTCTTCACTTAAATAAGACACAAGGATATCACTGTATTTAATCTGACAAAAGCATATGGCAAAGCAGCATTCCTCTATTTCTGTGGTACTTATCTTTAATAAGGAGCCCTGGTGGTGCAGTGGTTAAGAGCTTGGCTGCCAAAAGAGAAGCAGGCGTGGGCTGATACACAGGTATCAGGGAAACTGAGTTTTATTCTAACTGTGGAAAGATTTAAAACAAGAAACTAAAAAGTAATCTTTAATCGGAATTCCTGGGTGGTACAAACGGTTGAGGCACTTGGCTGCTAATCTAAAAGCCAGCGGTTAGAGTCCACCCAGAGGTGTCTTGGAAGAAAACACTGGCAATGGAGTCCTGAAAAATGAGGCATTGAAAACCCAATGAAGCACAGTTCTACTGCGACACATATGACGTCGCCATGAGTCAGAACGGACTCCATGGCAACAGGTTATTGGTGACTTCCATAACTGTGAATGTTACACAGTGACATGTAGTAAGAAATGCAAGTTGTGTTACTTAATGAATCTGATTGAATGCCTCAAATGAAAATACTGAGAATTTGGTCCAAGTAGTAGAAAGCTTACTAGTCCATTCAACCAAAAAATTCATTTAACAAATATCAATTGATCGTAAACTCTTAAAAGACCACTGTTCTACCCAAAAAGATGTAGTAGTGAAAGACACCCATCTCTCTCTCAAGAGGCTCAAATACTAGTAGAGAGAAACAGATGGCTTATAATGAGTTAAGAAATAGCCAAAATCATGATAAAAAAAAAATCATGATAAGTTCTATGAAAAAAAAGATTTGCTGATAGAGTGCCTGGGTGTTTACTTCAGAGCAATGCTCAAGGAGTGTCCCTCTGAGATGTCAGCATTTAAGTTAAGCCCTAAATAACAAGAAGGAAATACGTATACGAAGGTTGTGTGGGAGACCATTGGAGGCAAAGAGAACACTAGTGGCACAGAAATCGTAGTGCGTAAGAGTCTACTAGGTGAAGGTGATGGCAACACAGAGGGGTAGGTGTGGGCTAATATACAGGTATCAAGGAAACTGGATTTTATTTTAACCATTGTAGGATTTAGAACAAGGAACTAAAGTAATTAGTTTGATGATTTTAAAATACTACTCTGAAATCTGTAATATTAATGGTGAAATAAATATGAGTTCATATTTATACCTATTCCCAAGAAAGGTGATCCAACTGAATGTGGAAATTATCGAACAATATCATTAATATCACATGCAAGTAAGTTTTTGCGGAAGATCATTCAAAAACGGCTGCAGCAGTGTATCAATAGGAAACTGCTAGAATTTCAAGCCAGATTCAGTGGAGGTTGTGGAACCAGGGATATCATTGCTGCTGTCAGATGGATCCTGGCTGAAAGCAGAGTACTGGAAAGGGATTTGACTGTGTGGATCATAACAAATTATGAATAACATTGCCAAAAATGGGAACCCCAGAACACTTAATTGTGCTCATGAGGAACCTGTACTTAAACAAGAGGCAGTCATTCGAACCAAACAAGGGGACACTGCGTGGTTTAAAGTTAGGAAATGTACGTGTCAGGGCATCAAGACTGGAGGAAGAATAACAACCTGCATTATGCAGATGGCACAACCTGGCTTGCTGAAAGTGAAGAGGACTTGAAACACTTAATGACGAAGATCAAAGACCACAGCCGTCAGTACGGATTACATCTCAACATAAAGAAAACAAAAAGCCTTTGCAGATGACATGATCTTATACACAGAAAACCCTAAGGAATCCTCAAGAAAATTACTGAAACTAATAGAAGAGTTCAGCAGAGTGTTGGGATACAAGATAAACATATAAAAATCAGTTGGATTCCTCTACACCAACAAAAAGAACATCGAAGAGGAAATCACCAAATCAATGCCATTTACAGTAGCCCCCAAGAAGATAAAATACTTAGGAATAAATCTTACCAGAGATGTAAAAGACTTATACAAAGAAAACTACAGTACGCTTCTGCAAGAAACCAAAAGAGACTTACAAAAGTGGAAGAACATACCTTGCTCACGGATAGGAAGACTTAACATTATATTCTACCAAAAGCGATCGATATATTTAATGCAATTCCAATCCAAATCCCAATGACATTCTTTAATGAGATGGAGAAACAAATCACCAACTTCATATGGAAAGGAAGGAGGCCCCGGATAAATAAGGCATTACTGAAAAAGAAGAACAAAGTAGGAGGCATTACTTTACCTGATTTTAGAACCTATTATACTGCCACAGTAGTCAAAACAGCCTGGTACTGGTACAACAACAGATACATGGACCAATGGAACAGAATTTAGAATCCAGACATAAATCCATCCACATATGAGCAGCTGATATTTGACAAAGGCCCCAAAACAGTTAAATGGGGAAAAGACAGTCTCTTTAACAAATGGTGCTGGCATAACTGGATATCCATCTGCAAAAAAATGAAACAAGACCATACCTCACTCCATGCACAAAAACTAACTCAAAATGGATCAAAGACCTAAATATAAAATCTGAAATGATAAAGATCATGGAAGAAAAAATAGGGACAACGTTAGGAGCTCTAATACATGGCATAAATGGTATAGAAAACATTATAAAGATTGTAGAAGAAAAACTGGATAACTGGGAGCTCCTAAAAATCAAACACTTACGCTCATCCAAAGACTTCACCAAAAGAGTAAAAAGACTACCTACAGACTGGGAAAAAGTTTTTAGCTATGACATTTCTGATCAATGCCTGATTTCTAAAATCTACACGATACTGCAAAAACTCAACTGCAAAAAGACAAATAACCCAGTTAAAAAATGGGCAAAAGGTATGAACAGACACTTCACTAAAGAAGACATTCAGGTAGCTAACAAATATATGAGGAAATGGTCATGATCATTAGCCATTAGAGAAATGCAGATCAAAACTACAATGAGATTTCATCTCACTCCCACAAGGCTGGCATTAATCCAAAAAACACAAAATAACAAATGTTGGAGAGGCTGTAGAGAGATTGGAACACTTCTACACTGCTGGTGGGAATGTAAAATGGTACAACCACTTTGGAAATCGATTTGGCGCTTCCTTTTAAAAAGCTAGAAATAGAACTACCATACGATCCAGCAATCCAACTCCTTGGAATATATCCTAGAGAAATAAGAGCCTTTACACGAACAGATATATGCACACCCATGTTTATTGCAGCACTGTTTACAATAGCAAAAAGATGGAAGCAACCAAGGTGCCCATCAACGGATGAATGGGTAAATAAATTATGGTATATTCACACAATGGAATACTACTCATGGATAAAGAACAGTGAGGAATCTGTGAAACATTTCATAACCTGGAGGAACCTGGAAGGCATTATGCTGAGTGAAATTAGTCAGTTGCAAAAGGACAAATATTGCGTAAGACCACTATTATAAGAACTTGAGAAATAGTTTAAACTGAGAAGAAAACATTCTTTTGTGGTTACGAGAGGGGAGAGGGAGGGAGAGTGGGAGAGGGGTATTCACTAATTAGATAGTAGGTAAGAACTACTTTTTTTTTTTTTTTTAAGAACTACTTTAGGTGAAGGGAAAGACAGCACACAGTACAGGGGAGGTCAGCACAATTGGACTAAACCAAAATCAAAGAAGTTTCCTGAATAAACTGAATGCTTCGAAGGCCAGTATAGCAGGGGCAGGGGTCTGGGGACCATGGTTTCAGGGAACATCTAAGTCAATTGGCATAATAAAATCTATTAAGAAAACATTCTGCATCCCACTTCGAAGAGTGGGGTCTGGGGTCTTAAATGCTAGCAAGCAGCCATCTAAGATGCATCAATTGGTCTCAACCCACCTGGATCAAAGGAGAATGAAGAACACCAAGGACACAAGGTGATTACGAGTCCAAGAGATAGAAAGGGCCACATGAACCAGGGACTGCATCATCCTGAGACCAGAAGAACTAGTTGGTGCCTGGCTATAACCGATGAGTGCCCTGACAGGGAACACAACAGAGAAACCCTGAGGGAGCAGGAGAACAGTGGGATGCAGACCCCAAATTCTCATAAGACCAGACTTAATGGTCTGACTGAGACTGGAAGGACCCCGGTGGTCATGTCCCCCAGACCTTCTGTTGTCCCCGGACAGGAACCATTCCCGAAGCCAACTCTTCAGACATGGATTGGACTGGACAATGGACTGGAGAGGGGTGCTGGTGAGGAGTGAGCTTCTTGGATCAGGTGGACACTTGAGACTATGTTGGCATCTCCTGCCTGGAGGGGAGATGAGAGGGTGGAGGGGATTAGAAGCTGGCGAAAAGGACACGAAAAGAGAGAGTGGAGGGAGAGAGCAGGCTGTCTGATTAGGGGGAGAGTAATTGGGAGTGTGTAGCAAGGTGTATATGGGTTTTTGTGTGAGAGACTGACTTGATTTGTAAACTTTCACTTAAAGCCCAGTAAAAATTATTTTAAAAAAAAGAAAACAAAAATCCTCACAACTGGACCAATAAACAACATCATGATAAAAGGAGAAAAGATTGAGGTTGTCAAGGATTTCATTTTACTTCGATCCACAATCAACACTCATGGAAAGCAGCAGTCAAGAAATCGAGACACATTGAATAGGGCAAATCTGCTGCAAAAGATCTCTTTAAAGTGTTGAAAAGCAAAGATGTCACCTTGAAGACTAAGGCAGGCCTGACCCAAGCCATGGTGTTTTCAGTCATCTTATATGCATGCAAAAGCTGGGTGATGAATAAGGGAGACTGAAGAAGAATTGACACCTTAAAATTGTGGTGCTAGCTAAGAATATTGAAAATACCACGGACTGCCAAAAGGACGAACAAATCTGTCATGGAAGAAGTACAAACAGAGTGCTCCTTAGAAGCAAGGATGGTGAGATTATGCCTCACACAACTTTGCATGCGTTATCAGGAGGGATCAGTTCCTGGAGAACCACATCATGTTGGTAAAGTAAAGGATCAGGGAAAAAGAGGAAGATCCTCAAGGAGATGGGTTGACACGGTGGCTGCAACAATGGGCTCCAGCATAACAACGATTGTGAGGATGGCACAGGACTGGGCAGTGTTTCATTCTGTTGTACATAGGGTTGCTATGAGTTAGAATTGACTCAAGGGCACCTAACAACAACAGCAACAATGATGGAATAATATGATAGCTGGGATTTGCAAGTGGGTGGGAGTGAGGAAAGCAAGTGAGGTTCAGACGAAACGTGATCAGCCATACATTTGATCATTGTTGAACCTGGGTACATAGGAGTCATTATACCATCACATCATGTCCTGGATATTCAACATTTTTTACAGTATAAAAGGCTAAGATATAAATAAAAATACCACTTTCCCCCAGTGGAATAAGGACACCTAGTACCCAGATTTAGGTTTGTAAATACTGCCCCTCACTGAAATGAAAGAGTTAATAAGACAGTATGCTAGGGAGTAGTGGTCGGAAATATAGACTGGATGATGGTTCCATTTATCGGGGCTGGAAACACAGGTCAGGGCACTGCAGTTTGGAGAAGGCCCTAGAAACCAAGGGTTCCATTTTGGACATGGTAAGTTTGAGACGTTTATCATACAACTGAGTTATCAAGTAGCTCTAGGGTATGCATGAATCTGGAGTCAAGAGTGAGGGTAGTGTAGTAAAAAAAATTATTTGTTCACAAACATTTATTGTCTGCCCCCTCGCCATGCTTTTCTATAGCCAAAAAATGCTTCCTGTTCCGTGACTTTGGGTTTGGCCACATGAATGTCTTTGGCCAATAGGATCTGAATAGACTGACATTTACCGTGTCTGAGCAAACTTTTTAAATGCTCTTGCGTGGTTATTTTGGTGCCTTTCTCTTGTCTTTCACCCAAAGAGCGGCATATCTCAGCAAGTCTCTCGGCCTGAAACCTGGAATCTGAGATAAGAAGACACATAGCACATGCTCCCAGTCGAGCCCATCAGATCTGTAGCATTTAAGTAATGTGCACAAGAAATAAATGTTTATTACTGAGCCATGGAAGATATTACAGTTATTTGTTATCCCAGCAAAGCTGACTAATGTAGTCATGGATGGAGATATAAATTTGAAAGTTATGGCACATTGATTGTATTTAAAGCCATGGGACTAGGTGAGATGATCTAAAGGGAGATGATGATTTCCAATTGCTTTTTTATGTCGAGAAGTGGGCTCAGACGCGTGCACACACACACACACACACACACACACACACACAAAGAAACTAAGAAGTTCTTAAAATTTATGGATTTAAAAGGGCATTTATGTCTTTGTTTCTATAATGTTTAGGTGAGTTTGATTTCAAAGATTGGTAGATGAGTACTTAACACAGACATTTAAAAAGTGTGTGTTGTTGATATGTATGCAAATTAATGAAAATACGGAATACCTTACTTGAAATTACACATCACCATAAAAGAGAAATTCCTGATGACTTTTCAAGTTTTAACGACGTGGTTGAAATTGAAGAAAGTATCACTTGGAATGAGTTGTTCTCTTCCTGCTTAAAAATAGGTCACTTGCTTTAAAGCATAATAAATATGATTTTAGATTTTATTGTTTGCTGCTATAAATTTCTATCACAACATACATTAAGCTTTGCTTTAATTAGATGAAATAAGGCATTTCTAAATCAATGATAAATGTATCTTTAAAGTGCATAAGAAATTAGACTGGTGGTAATTTGTTAAATTATTATGGAAATATCATACTTGTGCAATAATATATTTAATTTACATTTGATTTAGGGTAAGTGTCCTGTCTAAACTACCCACTCCATCTTCACATCCATTCCTTCTTTCCTCAGGAAATGTATGCATACCTACACATGTTTGTATTTTCTGGAATGCTGAGGGTCCCAAGTAAACCATAGTCAAAGTGAGGTAGTTGGGTTAGAAAACTATTCTAGAACCAAACACATCTCTTTTCAATTTTCATACTAAATTATTTCCTCTTCAGTGGCTTTTCCATTATGGCTTTAAGTTTAATTATTATTAATTAGTATGTCTCTTTAAGTCACTCCCTCTTTTTAATCATTTTTCTAACATAGCTTGCAGTTTCTTTCATTTGCTTGTTCCTTTGTAGCTTATTATAGTCTCAGACAGAATTCTGAAATGTGGCCTTATCCTCCTATGATTTATCTCATCAAAATTTATTTGATTTATATAAATTTACTTGTTCTTATATAAAAATTTTTTATAAATGTTTCATTTAGGTTGTTGCTGTTGTTAGGTGCCATCGAGTCAGCTCTGATGAATCGCGACCCTATATACAACAGAACGAAACACTGCCTGATCCTCTGCCATCCTTACCATCATTGTCCTGGAGCCCATTGTTACAGCCATTATGTCAATCCATCTTGTTGAAGGTCTTCCTCTTTTTCACCGACCCTCTACTTTACCAAGCATGATGTCGTTTTCCAGGGACTGATCCCTCCTGATAACATGTCCAATGTATGTAAGATGAAGTCTTACCATCCTTGCTTCTAAGGAGCATTCTTTCATTTAGGTAGGAAAGGATTTTAGGGTGATTCTTATGAACTGTATGTTTTCAGCTATTTCACTAGGACTACCATCTTGGTAAAGAAACAACAACAGCTACACCAGTAATTACAGTTGCCATTCATTAAGCTCTTATGGTGTTTCAGTTACTATTCTAAGAACATTAATTGGCTTATCATCTAATCTTCACATAGCCCAATGAGGTAGGTCTTGGTAATATCTCCATTTAGTAAACTAAGACAGGTTAAGTAGTTCACACAATGTCATGCTGTTAGTAAATTGTGATGCCACCAATCAAACCCTGCTTTGTCTAATGAGATAGATACAGATACAGATCTCTCTCCATATAGATAGCCTGTGTTAGTCAGAATAAGCTAACTGCTCCAGTAAGCAACCTACAAATCTCAGTGGTTTAACAAAATAAAGGTTTGTTGCTAGATTGTGTCAAGAGTTAATCAGATGATTGACATGCAGCCTTGTAGGCAATGTTTTAGGGACTCAGCCTCCTTCTATGTAGAGTTGTTGACATTCTCTAGAATTGCATACTTTAATGTGATAGTTATTAACCACATGTGGCTATTAAAATTAAATGAATTAAAGTTTAAAATTCAGCTCCTCAATTATGTAACCACAGTTCAAGTGCTGAATTGCTACATTTGTCTTTGTTGTTGTGTGCCATTGAGGTGATTCCAATTTATAGCAACACTATAGGACAGAATAGAACTGTCCCCTAGGGTTTCCTAGGCTGTAATATTTATGGAAGTAGTTTAGCAGGTCATTCCTTCCATGGTGCAGCTGGTTGGTTCTAACCACTGACCTTTCAGTTAGCAGCCAAGCAGTTAACCGTTTAGCCACGAGGGCAACTACATATTGAAGAGTGTAGATATAGAACATGTCTATCATCACAGAAAATTTTATTGTACAGGATGGCCTAACATGTCTAGGTCTACCTCTAGATCCTCTGCTTCATGCCTGCAGATAAGATAAAGAGCATGGAGAATTGTCAGGAATGTTTTGTGAGCTGCATTCCATTGGCCAGAACTCAGACAAATGGCTGCACCTAAATGCAATGGAAGCTGCAAAATGTGGTGCAGTTGTGTCTATCAGCTAGCCTTTGCCTTTGAGTAGCTTTACCTATCATTGTTTTCCAGGCATTTGCTGAGTACTTTTTTTATAGTGCCTGATATGTATTATTTTCTTTAAACTCCTCACAGGAAACTAGGAGAAGATTAGATTATTGTCACTGCCTCTCTCCTCCCCACCTTTGTGGGAGAATTTTCCTTCCCCATCTCATTGATGTTGAGCCTGGAATAGTATTTGTTTTGGTCATTGAAATGTGAGCTGAAGTGACATTGTCCTTCTTTAGAATCTAGGTCTTCAGAACATTTTACTACTTACCCCTCTGGGAGCTTTAGAATGCCACCATGAGGAAAACATGCCCTGAGCTAGCCACTGTCCCTCCAATCCAGGCCCAGAGTGAGACACACTGAACTGACCTGAGCTTAATCCACCACAGCACAGCCCCCAGGCCAACCGGCAAACCCACAGAGCTGTGACTAAGAAATTAATGCTTATTTTTCTATTCCTCTGAGATTTCATGTTTGTTTGCTCTGGAGAAAAAGCTAACTAATTCAAATTTTTGAAGCAAAAGAAATTGTGAGAAACTTAGACACCGAATGGTTAAGTGTCCTAGGTCACATGGCCTTTGAAGAGTAGAATTGGGATTCTTCTGTGTCCCAAGTATCTTAACCATTATGCCACTGCTGCCTCCAGTTAAACATATCATTATTATTATTAGTTATATACAATGAAATATTATTTAGAAAGCACAAAGGCTATTAAATGCTTCTGTTAAACGTTCCTGCTACTAACAGTTTGTTTTGCACCCTACTTTTTAAACTCTCCCTGTGTGAAGGCTTATATGTATGTAACTGTACTCATATATACATGTAGCTATAAATAAATAAGCTTTCTATAGAGCATAATGTCTTCAGGTGAATTGTTAAACTGTGATTTTCAGTAAATTGCCCTTGAATAAGTTAAGTCTTCTCTTGGATAGTTGATCTTTATGGATAACATTGTGACAAAGCTCAATGACCACATGACAGAAGATCAGGTAAATGTTCTTTGAAGCTAGGTTGAACAGAATGCTAAAAAGTGGCACTTTTTGATCAGAGCTGCAGGGAGAAGCTTTTAAGATTGCTCATATTTCCATTTGTGCAAAAGGGCTTTGTTATAACTTAAGCAGCATATGGCTGTGAAATGAGAGATGAGCTCTTGCTAAGGTGCCAAGAGTACTCATGGACACCGAAAATATGAGAAATAAATAAATGAGCCAGATGCAAGGAAATATTATAGTTGAGAACGTGTTAGCTTGACTGCCGAGCTAGTTTGTTACACAGCTAGGATATGCAAAATATGTTCAAAGCAAACAAAAAAGAAGGACCCAGCAGTCTACTTCTGAAAAGAATTGGCTAGTGAAAACCTTATAAATAGCAGTGGAACATTGTCCCACATAGTCCTGGAAGACGAGCCCCCCAGCTTGGAAGGCACTCAGAAGACCACTGGGGAAGAGCTGCCTCCTCGAGTAGAGTTGACCTTAATGATGTGGGTGGAGTCAAGCTTTCAAGACCTTCATTTGCCGATGTGGCATGACTCAAAATGAGAAGAAACAGCTGCAAACATCCATTAATAATCAGACTGTGGAATGTACGAAGTATGAATCTAGGAAAATTGGAAATAGTAAAAAATGAAATGGAATGCATAAACATCAATATCCTAGGCATTAGTGAGCTGAAAAGGACTGGTATTGGCTATTTGGAATCAGACAATCATATGGTTTACTATTTTGGGAATGACAGCTTGAAGAGGACCGGCATTGCATTCATTGTCAAAAACATTTCAAGATCTATCTTGAAGTACAATGTTGTCAGTGACAGGATAATGCCTATATGCCCACAAGGAAGACCAGTTAACATGACTTTAAAAACTCTAGAGGTATCCTATTTCTAGAGGTGTTTCCCTTGTGTGATTTTTTTTGTTGTGGATATTGTTGGAGTTAATATTATATGGCTCTATAATCACTGCAATCAGCACAAATTTAATTAAATAAAAGTTGAATATTTCTTTAATGGTTCTACTGCCTTGTTATTCAAGGTATGGTACGTGAACCAAGAGTATTGGCAATACCAAGGAAATTATTAGAAATGTATAATTTCTGGTTCCCCCTACACTAACTGAATCAACACACTTATTATAACAAAGTGCCCTGCTTTGGTGAAAGATAAAATAGGGAAAATTAGATATTATTGTCCATAACTCAACCCTAATTAAAGAGGTTGGTATGTTCCTTACCACATGGTTCCTTACCACCTTATGTAAAAAAAAAAAAAAAAAAAATTATGTACTAAGGTTAAATGGAAAATAAAATGAGAGGAAATCTAAGAGATTAGCTACCTTATTATGTAATATATATGATTACTAGTCAATATCTAGAGCTGCGTAAAATTTGTTTTAAATTTTTAAAATGGGAAGAAAACATTGCAAATTCATGATTAACTTTCTCTTTGTAGTCCTGTTCTCAGATTACCTTCTGTTTTTGTTTGTTTGTTGTTGGTAAGTAAGCAATGTTGAGTATGTAAGGGAAACATTGTAACCTTTGTTTGACTAGAACCTTTGATCGAGGCATTATTAACAACTAAAATTAATAGCTTTGGATATTAGAACAGGATTAGCATGAATATCAGCAATGTGTTGATTGTTTTTCTCTTCTGTTGACCTTAGGAAAATTTGAGCCGTACTATATTTACAAGAATGTGACTTGGTCCTGCTATTTTGTGCCTTAATTCTATATCTTTTTAGTAAGCCAAAATCATATCTCTGTCTGGATGTTCTATAGATTATTGAAAGTAGGGTATTGACGTCTCCAACTATTATTGCAGAACTGTTTATTTCTCCCTTTAATTTTGTCAGTGTGAGCTACATATATTTTGTGGCTTCGTTGTTGGTACATGTGTTCATATATACTTTTTATATCTTCTTGATAAATTGACACTTTCATCAATTCATAATGCCTTTCTTTGCCTTTTGTAACACTTTTTTATTTAACTCGTGTTTTGTCTGATATAAGTACAGCTACCCCAGCTCTCTTTTGGTTATTAGTTGCACAGACTATATGTCAGTCTTATTGATGGTGTCCTATATGACTCTTAGGATCTGTTCAGTTTTCTTCATTATTTTTCTTTCTTTTCCTCAGATGGATAACTTCAATTTTCCAATCTTCAAGTTAAGGAGCCCTGGTGGAAAAATGGTTATGTGCTTGGTGGCTAAATGAAAGGTCAGTAATTTGAATCCACTAGCCACTCTGCAGGAGAAAAGACCTGCTGATCTGTTGGCATAAAGTTACAGCCAAGGAAACCAGGTCTACTCTGTCATATAGGGTTGCGATGAGTCAGAATTGAAACAACAGCAAAAATATCTTTAAGTTGCTGATTCTTTTTTTTCTGTCTGCTAGTATCAGTTGTTGAATTCCTCTAGTAAATTTTTCATTTCAGCTATTGTATTGTCAAGCTCCCAAATTTCTATTTGATTCCTTTGTATCATTTATATGTCTTTATTGAAATTTCCTTCTTTTCATACACTTTTATTCTGATTGCTTTTAGTTCTTTGTTCATGGATTCTTCAGTATTTTGAGCTTAAAAAAAAAAGAAAGAAAGAAACCCATTGCCATCAAGTCGATTCTGACTCAGCATCCTTATAAGACAGAGTAGAACTGCCCTATAGGTTTCTAAGGCTGTAAATCTTTACAGGAGCAGACTGCCACATCTTTCTCCCATAGAGTAGCTGGTGGGTTCGAATTGCAGACTTTTCAATTGATAACTGAGTGCTTAACCACTGTGTCATGAGGGGTTCAGATTTTGAGCTCAGAGATCATTACTTTTAATTCTTTGTCTGTTATTTCCAATTTCTGAACTTATTCAGGGATGGTCAATATCTGTTTGTCCTGTTACGGGGCAATACTTTCCTCTTTCTTTGTATGCACTGTAGTATTTTGTTGAAATCTGGACATTTTGAATATTGTAATGTGCTAACTAAGCAAAAACATATTCTCCTTCCCCCCACCTCTTCAGAGTTTGCTGTTTTTGGTTTTTGAGGTCTTCAGTCATCCATTTGTTTAGTGACTTTCTGAAACTATTTTTTTCAAAGATTATATTTATCTCGTGTGGTTAACAGAATCTCTGTTTTGTTATCTACATTGTCAACCAGTAATTTGATAAACATTTTCTTAAATGCCTCAATCCAATAAGAAAAGAAAAGAAACAAAAAGATGTTCTATCTCTTTAAATTCTTTTGACAGATTTTCCTGGGAAGCTGATTCAATCCAATGCAGTTGAAACATTGGCCAGGCTCTTTGCTGGTTCAACTGCCAGTTGGATCACAACACACAATCCCAATTTTTGGAGGACAAGGTCCTTATTGCCCACCCTTGCACCAGCAAGCTATACCAGAAATGTAGACTGTTGTCCCCATAGCTGTTTGCCATGGAGCTGGTGTGGGGGATGGTAGTGATATGCCAACATTCACAAAAAATTTTTCTGTATCTTCATCAAACTCACTTCCCTGATGTTGCAAGAGTTCAATTTAACTTCATAACTCCAAAAATAATTGATTTTGACTCCTTTTTTTTTTTTTTTTTGCTCAATAGTTGCAGGAGCTCAACAGTTGTAGAGGGACTGATTCCTGGAGTTTTTTCTATGATGTCACCAGCTAGAAAAGGCTTTTGAGATTCAGTCAGGTATGGTGCCTAGAAATGCAGACTGGATTCAAATCTCAGTCTTGATATTCTTAGGAAGTATAAAAAATACTTTTACACAAATTACTTATCCTTTCTCAATATCAATTTTTTTTTATTTTTAAAATGTTGTTATTTAACAGTATCTATTTTTTATTAGCTTCAGTTCAAACCCTCATGGTATAGTGGTTAAGTGCTATGGCTGCTAACCAAAAGGTCAGCAGTTTGAATCCACCAGGCGCTCCTTGGAAACTCTATGGGGCAGTTCTACTCTGTCCTCTAGGGTAGCTATGAGTCAGAATCGACTCAATGGCAATGTTTTTTTTTTTTTTAATTAGCTTTTTTTTCAGTTATCATGAAGATTAAGCTGTACAATGAATGCTGATATTTAGTTGTCTTAGTAAAGTGTTACTAGATTGTTAGTTTTGATGTTTGAACTACAGTGAGCTTTCTAAAATGCACACTGACCTATTTGTTTCATATGAACCAATGGATTCTTCAGAGCCTATGATACGTGCCATAGTATTTGGGAACAGCTGTGAACTTTAACTTTTGGGAAGATATTTGATATAATAGTCCTGAAAAAAATTCATGGCAAGGGGAAATTCATTCCATCCATTATTTGAAATGCAACAGGGTATTGTAGGATTTCACCTGAAAGCCTAAAATTAACCCGCCTCCCTTTTTTTTTTCTTAAATAAACTCTCACTTGCAAAAAAGCCAACCTTCATTTTATTTTCTGGCCAATATGAAAATCAATATATTTGACTTCCGTCACAATTCCTAGATTTTATAATTTACTGAAACAGACCTTTATAAGTGTAATTTTTGTAGCTTTCCTGAAACTATGCATCAACAACATGGGCATTCACTTAGTTTAGGACAGTGAACAACTGGTATCAATCTAAATCAAGTAGAGGTGCCAGTAGGGAGTTTAAGTCTCTGTGAATTCATATATTGTACTTAGGAGATTTTATCCAAATTGTATATCCTGCTCTTTATTATGCCACACAGACATCTTCTATAAAAAAAAAAAAAAAAAAAATTTTTTTTTACAGGATACATAAAATTATTTCAAAATAGTAATGTCCCTGATTTCAAGGTATCTCAAATGACAAGAACCTTTATGGTTTAACATACAAAAGAGCACTGTTATATAAAGCCTCAAAAGTCACCATATAATTGCATGAAGCATTTATAGTTCATTTTATGCAAGCACAGATAGAAAAGTGCTAAAATACAACACAATTCCCAGAGTGGTTTTATTGTATGGTAGAAATGTACCAGTGAGGGGAAAAAAAAAAAAAAAGGAGTGGAAAAATTAGCTTTTTTTGTTTTGTGTTTCTTGGTCTTTGAAATCTGTATTAAGGAAGGGGATTTATGGAGGCTTTAAGCAAGAACAGAGAAGAAGAATGACATTCCTGAACAACAGAGATGGTGAACAGGGTTTCCTGCATGCTGTGAGTGGAACAATTAGAGAGACGAGGAAAGTCTGTGACAATCCAGTAGCGTCACGCAGTGTGTTTAAGTAGTTTCCTTTGCCCAAGGAAAACGTAAAACTGAAACTAATTTCTAACCATATATTAGGCAGAAAATGACTCTTATTCTATTTAGTATTATTCTGTGAAGATATAGAAGAACTTTTCATGTGGTTACAGAATTGAAAGAGCAGACTGTATCTGCACTGTCTATTACGTGTTAATTTTATACAAAAATAAGAGAAAATGAGAAAATATCCCAATTATTATGAAGCGTGGGTTAATAGATTGTCATAGTATTTAGGATGGGATATTTGGGAACAGAAAATGGAATTTTTTTTTATCTTCGGTAAGATTATAACCCATACAGCCTAAGTTCTTTTCAAAATTTCATAACTCTGGGTCATTTTAGGCAAATCACCTAAACTAACCAATTATTTTTTAAACTTAATAAAGTCAGTTCTTCCACTCTTGGAAGCAGAGATGTTAGAGCTTGTTTAAAAGTTCTTGCCTTATTAACAATGCTAATTATGAATAATGGGAGTCAAATTAGCTTTCATTTCCAAATAGCTGCACTGTATTTGCGAAGAATTTTAAAGAAATTGAATTAATCTGAGTTTGTTTTAATTATAATTTATTTTCATAACAGCCAAGTGACAGGTGATACTTACACTTGCTTGAATTACATCTAGGGGGAATGTTTTCACGTTTTGTAGCTCTGTAAATTATTTTAGCTCAATATAATATTTAGGCATAAAGTAAAACACATAAATATTTTTAAAAGAGGCTGCAGTTGTTTATTCCCTAAATAGGCTATTACCTATTGGGCATGATGCACTTAACATCTGTGATTTTTAATATAAAATCCAAATTACCTTGAATACTCTCCACTACATTCTTGAGAGCTTTACATTTTCCTCTCATGAATAAGTTTGCCAGATTTAATGTCAGCTATGTCCAGTTAAATTTGAATTTCAGATAAATAATTCTTTATATAAGTGTGTACCATGAAGTATTTGCTTATCTGAAATTCAGATTTAACTGTATGTTCTCTCTTTTATCTGGCAGCCCTAGTCTTAAAATTCTTTTTTTTTTTTTTCTGAGTCTATTTTAAATAACTGCAGAATGAAGAAGGATAGAGATACTACATGGAGTCCACTGCTATATTTTTTATATCTTTTATTCCCTATCCTACTGTTTTCTTATCATTTTAAGGAATATATACATATTTTTTTTTTTAATTGTAAAACCTGAACAAATAGGCAGTTCATTTTTCTGATCAACTTGTTACGAAGCTACTCAGGGACAGGTATGCCTCTTCCTAACTTTAAAAACAAAGTCCCTCATTGAAAACACTGTGAATGCTTCTTGATATGGTTCTAGCTCTGTGCAAATGAAATGTAGGGGGAGAATTGAGGAGAAGTGTAGCTGTCAAGGACTGGTTTCATTGAAGCATATTAGATGCGTGGGGCGAATAATCTGGAAGTAGTGTCTCATGGAAAGACAAAATGAAATTTTGTGTATAAGAGTGAGGGAGGTTATCTGGCTAGATATTATGGGATAAATCACTGTTTAATTTCCTTGAAGAGCAAATGGTATCTCTGGTGTTTCTAGGTATTTTTTGTCAATAAATATATAATGATTGATCATTTTCTATACTAAACTTGCAAGATACATAAGAAGACCTTGTTTTCCATCAGGGATCCTAACTGATTTTGAGTTTCAGCACTATATCATAGTATCTCAGTTCTGGTATTTACTACATATATGACCTGGAGTGGTCTTTGGGTGTCATTTATTAGCTGTATGACCTTGGGCAGGCTTTATCTGTGATACCAGACTGGACTAATCTACTCTTCAAACAGTTAACATTTCTGACTAAATTAGGGTCTCAATATGAAAATTATTTGGATACTTGCATCAGCCTCCCTTATTCTTGGATTTCTTCTTTACTTTTCCTTTTTTCATCTAGCTAAAGTTAAACTTTAATCAGAGTCTGAATATAGAATTAGTAAAAATACTGGGAAATTTATTTTTCCAATAGAGCAGGTATTTGAAATGTAATAAATTCACCCCAGTAAGTACATCTGTAAACTTCACCTCCTGCATCTTCTTATTTCTTCTTCTCCTTTGTCTCTTCCACATACAACCTCTTATATGACTAAATAAGAGATTACCAGTAGGTCAGTCAATTGTACTACGTTTGCTAGACATTTTATTTATTTATGCATTTTTATGACTCTTCCCTGACCAGTGGGTGTATTCTCTTTTACTTATTGAATCTTCCTTTTGAAAAGAAAAAAATTTAATCCTCAGACGCAATTCAAAGTAATGTCATAAAAGAGAAATTGGAAAGGAGTAGTTGGATAGCTATGCAATATATAAATACACTATCTGTAGACCTGATATAGCATAATAGTGTGTAATACTTTTACTCCAGACATACCTGTCGTTGCTTACTAATGTAGGCATACACAATTTTTGTAACACTTATAACAGCCTAATAAAAGACTTCTCTTGACTCTCATTTGTCCTAAAATCATTTTATTATTTTAACTTGATTTGACAGCAAGAGATTCTTTTTCCTAGGAGCACCATTTTCCAATTTCAGATGGATTCTAAGGAAAAACTCCTTACTGTTCCTTATAAGATGGTTTAACTCTCAATCTCCATGAGGTTTGCTTCTGGCATCCACAGTGGGCAGCAAGATGATGTGTGCTTTTGAACCCAAGACACCGATATCATCAATCCATGCTGTGGCTAACTACAGTGTCCTCACTCTTTGAGTTGGTTAGACATACTCCCCAATCCATATTAACAACAGGCTTCCAGGACTCATATCTGACAGCATTCATCATTCACTGAAAGGAAGAAGGGACAGTTTTAAGAACAACAGTGGAATCATAATTGAAGCTGGGTTGGTTTAATGAATGAAAACAAAGCTTTCTGGGAAAGAAATTTTAATGATTTTTTTTTTTAATTTCTAAGTTTCCATGGCATTCTGAAAATATTAGTAACACAACTACTTCCTGACAAGAATTATCTTTCCAATAAATTCTCTCTACTCCCTCCATGAAGGCACAGATTACTAAGGGTTTTATTACCAATTTAATTTCTTGAGATATAACAGTGATAAAATTAAGGCATCAAATTTTCCTTCCACATGATTTTTCAGAATCTTATGTCATTTGAGACTTAAAAAAAAAAAAAAAATATGGATGTTTCATTAGGGGAAAAAAGGCAGTATGTTATCATTTTTGGGTCTCTTTATGAAAGTAAAATTAAATAGAAAGTTGAAATTATAATCTGGGAATTCTGCCAAAATTCTACTCTTGAGAAAAATATTTGAGACCTGGGTTATATATAGTGGCTGCCTTTATTGCTCAGACTCATCCCACAATTGCTTTTCTGTCTGCATTATTTTTCTTGAATTGCCATGGATTTAAAGGCACTCTTTTCACTAGTGTTAAATGTTTATTTCTTAGTAGCTAACTCGTAAAGACATAACACCATGCTCTTAGTCACTCACCTGAAAGCCTGTCTCTGAAAATAGTCATTAAAAAAAAAAATACAACACACTGCCAGTTTTCAAAAATTTACTACTGCATGCCTATTGGAATATTCACATTACTGGAAAAACATGCTGGAATACTATTGAGATATCACTACTTTCCATCTGATAAGAAATAGCTTGGGTTGGCCATGAATGGAATGGGCCAATAACCTAGATAAACATCAGGTAATACTGGAGCCCTTAAGACACTTTTGAGATATGATAAAATGCGTCAAAGTATGAAGGTAACCTATCTCAGTAACCTTTGAAACCACAGAGTATTAGTTTTAGAAAGATTAAGCTTAATAGATTTCTGAATCAATTTATGCTGCACACACACACAATGAGACAGCAAAGGTGTTTCTCTCTATTCTATTTATATTCTCTGAAGGTTAACTTTCGAAATGTATGTGTACTTCACATTTGGAGAGCTGTCAGATGTTTTTTTTTAAGACTAGAAAACAGGTTAGGTTTTGAGATTGAATTTCCTATCCCACAGAGAGTTCACATTTAAAGCAGAAAGTCAGGATTTATGCATAAAAATGAAAATCTTACATTCTAATTTAGTATTTTTTTTGAAAATTAATTACACAGAGATTGATTTAGTTAAGGCATATGTAGAAAAGTAATTCTTTAAAGTATTTACATATATTTTAACAAATTCTATGTTCCTAAATTACGTTGGTTGTTAAATCTAAAACGCACGATTTTAAAGTCAAGAAAAATATTCTGGGGCACATATTTTCATGGAAATTCTCGAATTGAGTTTGTATGTTTTATGCATGAACACTTGCAGTGGCAAAAGCTAAAATGGCTTATTGGGAAGGATGCATTTTCTGGAAGCACCTGAGCATTTGGGTGATCTATGCTTTTGGTACGGCAGTAGTTTAACTCGATGTGAGAGGGTTAGATATTTTGGGAAGTCGTGTCATTAACATAATGTGGGTTCTTCTGAAGCAAGGGGAATGTAGGTGATCTAAACGCAATCAAGGTCACGAAACAGCAGCTGATGTTCAAGTCAGCTAACATTCTTTTTGATTTAGGCCACCTTGATAGAAGGATTTTTAAATGTGTGTAGCCACGCAACATCCATTATGAGATTATATAAGGAAAGCGATCATTATACCACAAATATGCCTCTGTAGAGCCTACCCTGTGAGTATTTGTGATTTCACACATATGCAATTAAGAGACCCAATAAGCCTGATAGAGGAAAGGTGAATTCACTGTCACGGTATGAAGTCAGACTTTTTAGTTCATAAAATTTCTTTCTAAGCAGTGATTCTTAACAATGGTGGATTAGATGTGTTGTCTTTTCTCAGAGACAAGCCGTGACTAGATAAGATGCCTACAGCATGATTTGTGAAATTTTATTTCAGGAGCTTGTACAGTTAATAAATAAACCTAATTATAACTCACCCACAATAACTGTGACAATATAAACTTGATGGCTGCTAAAACTCAGCAGGTTGGCAGTGTTTTCCAGCAGCTATTTTGGGCTACTTTCTGAAGAGTGTGAAACAAAGATCAGTCAATCAAGCCAGGGTGGTGTTCATTTATGAGACTTGAGAAGACTAAAGATATGGTTTAAAGTACAGTTCAATAATGAGCCTGATTTAGAGAAACGATGTGAGATTCCCTATTCATTTTCACTCCTTGTCCTCTAGGTCATACATGGTTTGATATGCAAGTCCAAAGAATTACTAATAGAAAGTTACAAAAAAGAACTGAAAATTCCAGCTTTGCTCTTCTGCCCTCTGACACCATCATGTGGGAAATATAATTTCCGCCATAACCTTTAGATAATAGGCATGATTCCCATTCCAGGCTCATATGAAAATTAATGAGCAACATCGAGATTATATTTGAGGTGGGGATCACATGTCCAATCCACTGAAGATTCTCCCAAACTTAGATATTTGCTTCAGAGAAAATTCACCTGTAGGTTTTTTTTTAAATAGTATATAATAGTAAAAAAAAAAAAAAAAATTTTTAATACATACTACTCAATAAGAACTATATATGTTTTTTTATACATATACATATACATATACATATATATACATATATATGCATATATATGTATATATGTTGGCCTATTGGTTAAGCGCTTGGTTGCTAATCAAAAGGTCAGGAGTTCAAATCTATCAGCTGCTCCTTGGAAATCCTATGGGGTAGTTCTACTCTGTCCTATACGGACCCTATAAGTTGAAGCCAACTCAACGGCACCTAACAACAACAAATATATATATATTTATATGCCTAAGAGGTCTGAAATATCATTCCATACAATTTCATTTCTAGGCCCCTTTTGACTCCTTTCACCTTTCCTCATAGATATTCTTTCCTAATTATTTTCTTTGTTCTACTCTGGACACATTGTAAGGTTTCCAAAACTCTGTTTAGTAGTGGAGTCAAAAGTACCAATAGTGATGTTTTTATGAGCAAAGCTGAATGGAATCTCACTTGTTTTTCCCCTTGCTGCAACAACTCTGTGGGACTGTCAAGGAGAAAATAAATATTTGTTACTTTTGATCACCAAAAAAGTATGTGTGACTCAGCAACACATGGGGAGCAGATGTGTTGAGTAAGAGCCCACTCCTGTGCATCAGAACTGTCACTGAGTGAGGCTATAAATAGGGAAAAATTAGGGGAGAATAGTCTGCCTCCCTGATTCCCCTCAATTGCATTTAAAATAGCCATGCTGAAATTAGAGTTTCAGAAGCAACAATGATTCTGTTGTGTATAGATGACTGGGTGAAACATGCTTCAGTGAGCCACGCAGCTAGAAAACAACTGCCCTCCTCTCTCCCATCCATACTTAAAGGCAATCTGACCAATAAGGGTTCTGGAGAAACATATGCAAGCTCAAATAGTGGATACCTTGCTCTGGAAATTGTTTGCTTGGCCTAATTAAGGTGACCATCTCTGCCTCTTCTAGCAGGTGAGCTTTTAGATTTTATCTTGGCCCATCCTGGGTAAACTGGTCTGGAACTTTTCATTGGGGAAGATCGTGAGCTTTCAGTTGATAAAAGCTTGCAAAAGGCATTTTTTACTGGATCAAAATCTGCCCTAGCAAGTTGGCCACAGCTTTTCCCGTGTATAATTGCTCGGTTTTTGGGTTGGCAAGATATCTGGATTTGGATTCATAACTCAAAAATTCAAATGTTTAGTGTTTACTAAAAGGTCACATCTTGCATAATGAGTCCTCTTTTGCAGGTATTAATTTCCTAGAATTGAGGATGGCAAAACTTCCCCTCCCTTACTTTGGACAGGCCAATTGGTCAGGAAAGAACCAATCACTACGAAAGGACATCGTGGTTGATAAAGTAGAAGGTCACAAAAAGGTGGAAAACCTTCAATGAGATGGACTGACACAATAGCAGAAACAATGGATTCAGACATATTAATGATCATGAAGATGGCACAGGACCGTGTAACTTTTTGTTCCATTATACGTAAGTTTGGTATCATTCGGCGCAAACTCGACGGCAACTAACAATTTCCTAGAAATAATATACTTGTGATTTTGCAATATGACATTTATTTTCAAGCTCATGTTGATACGTTAATATTTACATTAGGCAACTGTCACATAATACTTTTGAAATTTGATGGGTGATATCTGTTCATAGCTCTTATAATTTACTGGATACAATGCTCTATAAATATAAGAATTGATGTTAATAGAAGGTAGGCAATTTGAGAAGTCCAATGACAAAAGAGTACTATATTATCAACTTCTTGATGTCCAGGAGCCTTTGTATATGACAAAGCCTTGAACATAGTATATATAAAAAAAAAATACTCAGCGAATATTCTTCAGAGTGCATTATCAACTCCCCCACAGCTAGATACAATAAGAATTAGATTTGGAATCTTTCTCTCTCTCGCTTTTTTTTTTTTTTAAGCTTTTCCTTCAAGCCTAGTTCAGGAGTTTTCTTTCTCCCAACCTATCTCTTGGTTAGGAAGAGATAGGAAGAAAATTTCAGTAGGAAGTTATCTTTAGTCATCATTATAACCTATCAGGAAAAGCATTGTGAAGCCTGAATGTTAAAAAAGGATATTTTATGTTGTTTATTTAGACAGACGTATAGTTTTTTCAATGAGTTAAAATTTTAACCCTGGGCCTGGATATCACATGGCATATGTTCCTTCATTTTAGAGTGAAAAAGAGAATGTTAACTAAATGAAATAGCTTGGTGACTATATTGTGTTGGAGGATATTAACTTTCACAAACCAATCTGTAATTGAAACATTGCTTTGATATCTGTACTGCAATGAAAAACTGATTCGCATTATTTTTATATGGAGCTATTTAGAAAATGCCGATTAGCTCATATTATTTGGTTAGGAGTCTCTGCTACAAGGAAAACCTGATTAGAGTTGTATGCTCCACTTTTGTTCTCCCCTTCCCCTTTGCTTCTTTTTCACTTGATTGCCAAGAATGCTTAATCATGGAAAATTAGTGACACTTTGACCCCTTGTTTGAGAATGCTTTACTGATAGACATAGGAAGGACAGATAATTTGCAGAATGACCTAAGTAAACTGCATTGCAAGAGAATCTAGCTGCCAACCTCTGTCAAGAGCAGACTCCTGAGTTATTATCTCAGTAAGAGGAATTTTTACTCTTTAGGCCTTTGGATGATGGGCATTTTATAAGCTCTTTACCCAAATGCTATATAAAGTTATGTCAATAAACATTCTGGTAAGCTACAGTCAAGGATAATTTTATTTTCATTTATTCCAGGAGAAATTAAATAAAAATTTACTTCATAAAAGTGAGCTTTCTCTCTTTTGTCTTACTGGTTTTATAGCCTCTAGTTTTTCAACTTCTCTCTAATATCTTGAGTAAATTTCCAATCCCCATCTCACTCCTCTCCCCTCTTTCTCTCTCCACTTATCTCAGGCACCAAACTTTCCCAAACAAGTATCTCTTTTTCATAATTTTGTATGCCAGTCCATTGACCATATCTATTAATCCTGTTTTCTGATTATATGAAAAAAATGGGCCTCTCATTGCACAATGAAGTACAAAATAATTATCCATTCACAGAGTAGTTATATACAGTGTTGAAATACATGCTGCCATAATGATTGCTCATTGGTATAAAATGTCAGGTCCAGATTCAAAGCTTCATCTGCAATTACAATGGTTGTTTTATTTTTCTTTTAATAAACAGTGTTTCCTCACTGCTTCATTCTTAACTCTGTTTGAGTTTAAGGAGTGATCTATGAGTGAGCCCTGATGGCATATACCTACATGCTCATGTGCTCTGTGTTGCCCCCAGTGTTCTGTGGTGTGTAACGTGTATCATCACCAGTCCCCCATCTGCCATCTGCCTTGTCCCAAACCAAGTCTTGGTTGTGTCAAAAATTCTATAACCACCATCATCTTGGAAATGTGATGACATTCATGGATCAATAAAATCTTTTCCCACAGAGGATGAGAAATACATGAAAAGAGCTTACGGAATTCAAATGGTTTCTTTGAAAAGTTCGAAGGATGAGTAAGAGATTGGTAGGAGAGGGATTTCAGGGTGGGGGTGTTGGATGAGGGTGGAACACAACTGACAAGGTGGGTTGTAGTAGCGGGGGAGTAGACGGCAGAGAGAGTTCAGTGTGAGATGCCTGCAAGAGCCCTTCATCCTAGAGATTCTTTTCCTTAGAGAAGTGCCAGCGAACAGATGAAGAAGTCTGGACAGTGAAGTCTAGAGGCTCCTCAGTGGCTATCACGTCTCTGCAGTTTACCAGGCCATACCAAACTATAATGAGGTGCTTTGTATGCGCTGTGTGTGAGAGAGAAAATCAGCTCACCAAATTACTTCTGTTTAGTAATGACTTATAGTCAGGGGCCAGTTTTGTGAATCTGAAGGAACATAAGGATGCTGGAAGGAGCGCTGTGTGTCCATGGAATCAAACAGAAAACAAATCAAAACAAAAATAATTTTGAGGTACGGCACCCTCAATGTCACCCTAGAGCAAACAAGGAAAAGGGAGAATTGCGTGATAAAAGCTGTGACATCAGAAGGATGAGCAAAGTAATTTTACAGTTATAGTTAGAAAAATCATTAAAGCCTGATGTTTAACAAGTAGCTGAAATGAAGACAGTAAGCAGAATGTCAAGGTCCTTTAAAAGAACTTAAAGATCACAAAACAAATCAAAGGTTCTGGCAGCTTCTCAGACACTTGCCGGCTGGAGAATTCACAGAGCAACAAGGTGCATGGGTTTCTTTCTCCCTTTCCTTTCCTTGAACAAAAACACTTTGTTCCTAAAGGGGTACAGTGTGTGCAGCAACAATGCTGATAGATGTGCATAATAAAATCTTTCAAATTTCCTCATTTCCTGGAATCAAACTAAAATATTTTAGTCTATTACGTTCTATGGATTTCAGTATGAATGATTCAGATAGATAAGCTTTTTCAAAGAAGTAAAAAGGGGTTCAGGTTAACGAAGACAGAAGATAGTCCTAAAATTCAGCAAGATTTCCTCCAAGAGGCAAAATCAATATCCTATAATTATACCCTAAACATTACAAAACACGTTTTTCTGCTTCTATATTATTCTATATCCTATATATTATTGATTAATAGTGTTGAGCAAATTAATTTCTGGAGTGAAGGAAGAATTTAGAAAATTAATAATTGAATTAAACTTAACTTTTAATTTTCCAGAACACGTAACTATATACAGAAATTTTATTTTACTGTCATCCAGTTAGTAGATGTATGCTTAATATAGAAAAGGGTCTAAAATTTGTAAGTTTTGAAATTTACATTACTGTAACAGCTATTTTCTATACCTGGTTTATCTATTAAAAATGAAACTGTAAGAAATTGTGCTAACATTTTTATTCCTATTTGGAGCAATGACGAAGGAGTCCTGGTGGCTCAGTGGTTAAGTGCTGTGGCTACTAACCAAAAGGTTGCCAGTTCAAATCCACCATCTTCTCCTAGAAATCTATGCGGGCAGTTCTACTTTGTCCTATAGGGTCACTATGAGTTGGAATTGACTCGACACCAAGGGGTTTGGTTTTGCTTTCGGTTTGAAGCAATGATACAAATTTTAAATGAAAATATGCTTACAGTTTTATAGAAGATAGTTCTTTATTCTGATCAGTACGTGTTATGCTTTGCTGTGTTAAACTGATTAAGCTGGAATATACATTTCCAGAATCTCCTTCTGCACATGGGCAATTGAGAGCTGATGAAAATAGGAGCATGAGCAAGGTTGGGAGGATGGATGAAAGGCATCATCTCTGATGATCATTTCATGCTCAGATGCCAGTGCAGACAGATAAAGAGATGCCCAGTAGATTCTAGTTTGTCTTTTTTTCCTGCTCTCTGCCTAGCTTGTCTCAACTGCTGTCTCTGTTGACCCACAGTGTGCATGTCTAATACCAAATGTATGTTGAGGACCCACAGAGGTGGTAAACCAAAACCAAACCAAACCCAGTGCCGTCAATTCCAACTCATAGCAACCCTATAGGACAGAGTAGAACTGCCCCACAGAGTTTCCAAGGAGTGCCTGGTGGGTTCAAACTGCCAACCCTTTGGTTAGCAGCCATAGGACTTAACCACTATGCCACCAGGGTTTCCACAGAGGTGGTAGCTGTACAAAATCAACAGCTCACCATAAGCTCGCCTTTGGTAGTCCCACTCTACCAGCTAGAACTGCTTAGTTTATCAGATTGGCTGGTTGGTGACTTCTCTGAATCTTCATCTTCCTTTGCCAGTCTTTACTTCCCCAGCTCCTCCCACAACTGTGCATGGTATAATTATTATGACAAATGCCCTATCCTATATATTTGTGATGACTTGACTTCTCTGATATAAGCACATACACAGCTGTTACTGGGTCAAAGTAACAACGCTGATTGAATTATTGTTCCAAATTATTTACCCCTTCCTGTATTCACACCCTTTCCCATGTGATTTTGAAATTACTCTCACTAGAGACAAAGTATTTTTCCCCACTCCTTGTTGTGATTGACCAGGTGCTTTGTCAAATGAGATGCTGCAGCAGTGACAATGCACACTAGGTCCTATAAGGTCATGTGTTTTTGTTTATTCCTATTATTATTGCCATGAATAGAACATACCCTGAAAATATATCATCTGGTCCTGAAAAGTCACCTCAAATGTACCCGCAGGCCTATAGCTTCAGGCTATGCAGACACATGTTTCAGGTACTGTGCCTGAACTGTTTTATAAGGTAGAAAAGTCAATCTGATCATAGGGTAGAAACGTTTCATGGAATAGATATTAGATCTGTCATTAAAAAAAAAAAAAAATTTTTTTTAATTTTGAGATGGCCATTTACAGATTTTTGACCGAGATGGTGACACAAGTGGCATGATTATAGTGGCATGATTAAACAGTCTATCTGGGAGTCAGGTTAATCTGGTAGTAGTGTGTGTAATAACGTCCCTGGGTGGTACAAGCAGTTTGCACTTGACTACTAACCTAAAGGTTGGCAGTTCAAACTCACCTAGCAGCACTGTGGATGAAAGGCCTGGTGATCTGCTTTTGTAAAGATTACATCCAAGAAAACCCTTATGGAGCAGTTCTATTCTGGAACACATGGTGTCCTGATGAGTTGGAATTGACATAACAGCAACTGGTTTGGTTTAGTTTTGGTTTAGTTTGTACAATAGTTTGGAACGGGAGAGACTGAAGACATGGAGGACAGTTAAAAGGCTTAAACGTAGGGGGCGATGAGAGGAAAGGGCATGCTAGGTGCAGGGAATAACATGGGCAAGAGTGACGTGCCAGAAGAGTATGGGGATTATGGTGACCAATATGATTTGAATAATTTGCTATAGAGACAAAAGCATCCACAGGACAACGGGAGATTATATTGCAAAGTTAGGTTAGGCTATAATAGTAGGAGTCTCAAATGATGGGCTACACACTTTGAAATTCATTTACGAGTAAGTGGAAATGGAATTATTGAAGACTTTACAGTAGGAAAATGACATGATCGACTGAAGTGTTTGTGTTCATGGAATATGATTATTTCACTTACTAAAGTATCATTAAAATGTGTATTGGCGGCAAAAAGCATATCCAAATGCAATGGCATAGTAATGAAATTGAATTATCTGAGGCTTAAGAGATTATATATCATTGTTCCATTATTATGAAGCTGAACATCAAATCTATTTCTATTACATGCATGTGTAAATGTGTTTCCATTACATGTCCATGTACATGCACCTGCTATGTTATCAATCCTCAGTTTTAAAGGATATTATTAAAAATAATAGGTGATTATATTTGCTTTATCAAGTCTGCATAAACATATAGGCATTTGATTAGTGTGCAGGTATTACTTCCTGTCTCAGTTACTAATTATTACTCCATATTGTAATTTCTACATTCATTGCAAAGTACCACGTGATTCTTAATGGCTATACACCAAGATCCTCTTACAGACAGTCTAGTTCATTTTGTTTATGACCATTCACTGCAATCTACCTACAACCAGATAATTGGACATCATTCTCCAGGACAGATAGTAAAGAGATCAGCATTGCTGCAAAGTGAATTGATGTATCTGAAGTAATCTAGGTATTTATTTGGGGTAACTTGGAGCCTATTACTTTTTTTTTTTTAATAACAAAGACAAGCATTTACGCAACATTAAAATGCTCAAAAATCTCGTGTTCCCTGGCAATTCTGTCCTTTTACACATATATCATTTGTTTCAAAGCGTTGACAGCTCCAAGTCACACACAATCATCTTCCTTAAATTTTTCTGAATCTGTGTTGTTCATCTTTGTCACGTGTGTATTCTTTGAATTACGTGAAAGCTATACCCTTCAATGTGATAAATGGTGTGTATGTTTTACAATACACAGGAAGACCCAACAGTGCTTAACCTGGAGCATCTTTATTGACAGGAATTTGCTTTCATCCATGTAGGAACATATGCTATTGACTTAACATCAGTAGGATTGGCATCTAAGGCCTTGTGGTGATAAGAGGACTGAATTAGTCAGGATTCTCCAAAGAAACAGGACCGATAGGATATGGTTCATCTGATTTCGGGAGCTGGCAAATCTATAATCCATAGGCAGGTGGTAGGCTGTAAACTCTGGAAGGATATTTGTTACAGTCTTGAGGCAGAATTTTTTACTCTTTTGGAAGTCTCAGTTTTTGCTTTAAGACCTTCAATTAATTTGATGAAGCTACCCACAATTAGAAGCAAGGATGACAGGACTTCATCTCATCTACTTTGGACATATTGTCAGGAGGGACCAGTCCCTGGAGAAGGACATCATGCTTGGTAGAGGGTCAGCAAAAAAGAGGAAGACCCTCAAAGAGATGGATTGACACAGTGGCTGCAACAATGCCTCAAACATAACAATGATTGTGAGGATGGCGCAGGAGTGGGCAGTGTTTTGTTCTGTTGTACATAGGGTCACTATGAGTTGGAACCAACTCCATGGTACCTAACAACAACAACCCACACTATCTAGGGCAATTTCCTTTGCTTAGAGTCAGCTCATTGTAATGTTAATCACATCAACAAAATACCTTCACAGCAACTTCTAGACTAGTATTTGACTAAACAACTGGGCACCACAGCCTAACTGAGTTGACACATAAAATCAACCATTGTAAGTACCAACAACTTTATAACTCAACTAGAATTCCTAAATCCAAAAATCTATAGATTTACAGACAATTCCTGGGCAACATTTAATTTAGATTTTTTATAGGTCTTAACCAATGATTCGAAGACAGAAAATTATACATTTTATGTATATGTATGCTGCATTGAGATGAATGAAAATCTGCTATGAGTTAACAGCTAAAAAAACTCTGAATTGTAACTTTTCTGTGAACTACCATCATGGTCAAACGGTAGCGTATGTGGAATCCTCTTGTCTGTGGAGTCCGAACTTCTCTCCTGAGGAGTTGGAAAGCTTTGAGAGAGATTTTAAAGTGCTGATGTTGGCCTCCTACTAAAACCAAACCAAGTCTAACTCACTGCCATCGAGTTGATTACTAGTCATGGTAAATCTAATGTTACAGAATATAACTGCTTCATAGTGTTTTCTTGGTCGTAATTTTACAGAAGCAGATCACTAAGCCTTTTTTCCACGGCACCACTGGATAGGTCCAAACTGCCAACCTTAGGTTAGCATTAAGTGGGTACACCATCTGTGCTACCTATGGGCCTATTCTCCTACTACTAAACCCACCAAATCCATTGCTGTTGCGTCTATTCTGATGCATAGCAACCCTATAGGACAGAGTAGAACTGCTCCTAGGGTTTCCAGGGAGCAGCTAGTGGATTCGAACTGCTGACGTTTTGGTTAGCAGTCAAGCTCTTAACCACCGTGCCACCAGGGCTCCATTCTCCAAATAAAAAAAAATAGGTTAGTTAAATTCAACTCATCTGAGATTTGGCTCAAACGCCCTAATTCCCATTCTGCCTTTAAGTCTTTCCCATCAGAAGTAATCAGTTGTTCCTCTTGAGTTCTCAGAGGAATAATCTACATTCCTGCAATCCACACCCTTTTATATTAATATATATTTTCTCATTTCCTGTAGTACTAGACCTTGAATAAAGCAATACTTATTTCTGCATTAATTGAGGGATTGCCTGTACTGATAGGCAGTATACTTCATTTGAAGAGTTTATTTTGCAATTTATTTGGATGGACTAATTTTTCTCTGTTGCACCTTGAGAAATATAAACCAGTGATGCAAGGGACCAATATAATATTATAACTTCTTTTCTTCCATACTGCTATTTATTTTTATTCTCTTTTAAAAGTTGTAAATATTTTCTGACAGTTAAAAAGTATAAAGAATAATGTAATAAAAAACTGCACACGCAACATGAAGCTTTGTCAAATCTTAACATTAATAATACTTGTCTTAAATAGTTTTAAAAGATATGGTTAAATTTTCGAATTTACCTCTGTCAGTTCTACCCTCCACCAAATTACCACAAATTAACCAATTTCCAGAAATTGGTGTTTATCACTTGCCAATCAGTTTTCCAAAGTGATTGTACCGGTTTATACTCCCACCAGAAACATAAGTGAATTCCATTAGTTGTACATTATTACCAAAACTTGGTTTTGAAGTTCTTCTTAATTTTAGGCATTTTCATGGGTGGTCAATCGTTTCTCATTAGATTTAATTTGCATTTCTCTGACTTTTTTTTATTTCATTTTCCATTTGTTTTTTGTTAGTATAATTAGTATGTAATTGATTTTTGTGTACTGTCTAAAACCTTGCTAAATTCACATATTATTTCTAATAGTTTGTATAAAAAAATATAGTATTTGTTTATTTTCTAACTACATAATCATCATCTGCAAAGAGCGAACAATCTATTTCTTCTCCAAGTTTATTTCTCCCAGTCTTCTTTCTTGGGCTAATGCATTGGCAAGGATATTCAACAAGTAAATATTAAATGTGAGGATAGTAGGTCTTCTTTCTGTCCTGAACTACTATTTTTTGCTGGGTTTGTTTTAGGCTCATCTAGCATATGTGTGCACAATGACTTCAGAAGAATTTGAAGGCAGGTTTTGGAGCTCACTTCTCTGTGGTTCCTTCCTCTCTGGGAGTTGGCTCCTTAAGTTCCAGTCACTTCAGTTGTCTCAAAAGCCAGCCTCTGTTTCCTCATCCCAGGAATACTGCTGCTTTAAGTTAAATGTATATTTTCTCTCATCTGATGGAACTGGAATATATCATCGATGAAAAACAGGGTTAAAATAGTGTCCACATCACGTGTCTCTCTTCTCTCAAGGATAATAACACATCAACAATTCTTCAATCCTTTTGAAAAGTTACATTTTATATACCTTTTTGTTATGGACTGAATTGTGGTTTCCCAAAATGTGTGTTGAATTCCTGCCTCTTGTACCTGTGCAGATGATCCTGTTTGGAAATAAGAGTTTTGCTCTTGTGATGTTAATGAGGTCATACTAGTGTAAGGTAGATCCTATACCTAATCACCTCTGAGTTATAAAAAGAACAGAATAGACTCAGAGACACACAGGGGGGATGACACACACCATGTAAGAGTCTTTTACAAACCAAGATATCCCACAGAATGAAGAAACACCCAGCGCTATCAAAAAGTAAGGAATCAACAGGATCTAGAACCTGATTTGGACTTTAGCTTCCTGAATTTTTATTCTTTAAAGCCATCCACTTGTGGTATTTGTGTTACAGCAGCACTAAGTAACTAAGACAGTTTCATAAGTATTTTTAGTGAAAGATCTATTCTAATACTATCAAGTCTGTAATGGCCAGAACTGAATGACCAACGCTGTTGCTGTTAGGTGCCATCAAGTTGGTTCTGACTCATAGTGACCTTATGTACAACAGAACAAAACACTGCCCGATTCTGCAGCAGCCTCACAATCATTGCTATGTTTGAGCCAATTACTACAGCCACTGTGTCAATCCATCTTGTTGAGGGTCTTCCTCTTTTTCTCTAACCCTCTACCAAGCAAGATGTCCTTCTCCAGGGACTGGTCCCTCCTGATAACATGTCCAAAGTATGTGAGATAAAGTCTTGCCATCCTTGCTTTTGAGGAACATTCTGGCTGTGCTTCTTCCAAGACAAATTTGTTCATTCTTCTGGCAGCCCATAGTATATTGAATATTCTTTGCCAACACCATAATTCAAAGGCATTTACCTGAATGTCCAATAGCAGCTATTTTAAAATTACATTTTCATATTGTTTATCATTAGTTTGTAGGAATTTAGTATGAGAACTTCCTCATATTTTACTGGTTTATAGCAAAAATGCAGAGCTTTCTCATTAGTTCTAATATTTTTTCTTTATATAGGCAATCTTGAACAATTGTTCTTTTACAATCTTTCTTTTCCTAATTATGACAATCTTTGAGTCCCTCCACTCATAAAAATTATCCACCAATTTTCCCCTCTGCTTTAGTTTCCTAATTCGTAGTGGTATACGTAAAAATCATAGTGTCATTACAAAGAAATTACTTGTGGAGAAAAGGGCAGATTGCATTTAAGGTAATAGGTGCATACCTTTCTCTTAAGGGAAATATTTTCAAAATTCTGTCCTTAAATTATGTGAGGGGAAAGAATTCAAGAGATTAGATGCGGAAGGTAGGAAGATAGGGGAGAACCCTGAGGTCCATACTCTTCAGAGGAGAGAGTAAAACTCTCTTAAAGACCACTCTTATAAATTCCTTTATTTGTTTGCCTGGCCTGTATACACTCAAGTTCTATCACCTTTAACTGAATTTTTCTGCATTAAGCACATTGTCCACCCAACATCTGATCACATTCCCAGAGTGACATGGCTCTACCTAAATATTTCTTAGGTTTCTTCTCCTGTTGGCCCTCAAACATACGTGACATCAACATAATGGCCAGGACAATGCCTTTCACACTATATGTATTTTTTAAATTATACGGTAAGAAGGAAAACGGAAAAGAAAGTTTCTATTTTCAGGATACTTTGAAGGAAAAACATATTCCACAATTGGAAAACATACCCTATATTCGTGGAGAACTTGCTTTTTTCTAAAAGTACATAACACCGTACACTGTTAGAAAATGAGGAATTGGCAGTAGATTTCCATTTAGAGATCCAGGGTTCCTGTTTGTTGGGACTATCCTCATGGGTTTGTCTGCCTCTTCGTTCTTCTAAGTATGACAGTGATAGGAGCTGAATTTCGTTGCGACAGTTCTGAAATTGGAAAGCTTTGTGTTTTCCTCTTGGCTCTAAGGATCAAGTTTAAATGCTGTTTCTGGCTACATAAGGAGCCTACAGGATATGTTCTGTCTTTGCCATGGAGAACAGGCCTATTAACCATGTGGCAGAAAACCTAAGGGTCTTGGTTGTACTCTGGAATTGGCCAGTGTAGTGAGCAGCCTGCCTCAGCCCTTGTTGCAAGCATGCTAATTCAGGCTTAGTTATGCTAAAACCTCAAAGGCCTGCCCTTTAAAAATTAAATCTGTACTTTCACACAATTATTGGCTGAATATAAATTACACTGAGGTTCTGACTAAAGCTTTGCTGCAGCTGTGAGAATAGTGAAGCATAGATCAGTTAGCTTAGCCTGAAACACTGCCCTTGGCATGGGAGAAGTAGAACTTGTTCACATGTGTTTGCTTTGCAGTGTGTAAAATTGCTGTCATGGTAGAGGACTGTTTCCTGGATAACATCTCAGGGCTCTGGGCTACTGTTTCAGGTGTCATCTACCTAAAAATTGGCTTACCAACTTTGGTCAGAGAAATGTTAGGGGTTCAAAACCTATATTTTTAAATGGTCCAAGGTTCTTGGTATGTTTGAATAATATTGTTTGGGTCTCCCTCAATTTTTGATTGGTGTTAAATTAATAACACATTAGGTTGAACCACTGAAACTGCCTTTGTTATGGACAAAGCAGAACTTCAAACTGTTTCTCCCTGCTTCGGTAATGGCCACGCCAAGTGAAAGCGGAACGGACCCGAATTTTTTAAATTTGGGTGAACCGGAACATAACTGGAATGGGAAAAACTACCAGTTGAAGCTGTGCTACAAACCTAATCTCCCTCTTAGAAAACAAGGACAGTGTGTGCATCGCATAGCAACCAAATCTCCTGTCCCTGGGAAACAGTGGAGCGCTGCTCAAAGATGGCGGCTGACTGGGCTGTTTTGAATGTGTGTCGCTCTCCACAGGCCTGCCAGTTACCTAATCTCATGCATTGAGCTTCTGAAAGGGCTCACTACACCTCTTCCAAGTTTCCCATATCAGGGCTTCACCAGTTCCAGTTTTCGAGCTGGAGTACCCAAATTGTAAATTTTCGGGTCTCTTCCACTGTCGCTTCGTCGGCCATGATTGAACTGGGAAGAACTGGTTCGAAGCCCTGAGACAAAAAGAAAGGAAAACTATTTTTGATGTAATAATTGGCCGTTATGGTTCAACTTAGTAGTTTTGATTTCTAAAACCACTTAAGTAGGTCCTATTTTAGTATTCTGGATATTTTAATCACCAAATTATCAATCAACCTCTGAATACATACAGTAGGAAAACTGGCTCTTCTTGAATTTCCTTTTTGAAATGCTATGGGTTTTTTTTTTTTTTTTTTTATGGGGTTTTGGCCACACTTTGCTTTGACTGATGGAGTCCTTCACAAGCCAAGAGTTTTCACGTTAGCGTTTTTCTTTTTTTACATTTACCAGTGCAGACCATCTAAAAGGCACTCTCAGTTCTTTCCCTTTCTCTGGCTTCTCTTTCATTGAAAGTCTTCACTCTGTTCTCTCTTCTTAATTGATGGTCTCATACTGGACAGAAAAAAAAAAAAAAAAACTTCAAGGTTTTACTTAGACCCATCTCTGAAGAGGAACATTGGCTTCTTTTTCCAAATGTTTTAGAAGCTACTAGCTAGAATAAGTCCAAGAGGCTGGCTCTTGGGATGACAGTCCACTTTAGTGGAAAGAGCTGCCACTGAGCCAGATGGAGCACTCCTTTTTTCTAAAGATGTGACCTTGAACAGGTTACCTTATCTTTCTGAGCATCAGTTTCATTATTGATAAAACGGAGTTAATGTCAACTACCTCAAAAGACTAGTGTAAGGATTAAGTCTATATTACTTAAACCTTGAGGCATTGTTTATTTTCTCATAGTAGATACTCAGTAAATATCTCCTTTTTTATTTCTGGAGATTGCTTAGACGCAAGACAAATTCCAAATGGAGGGGTATACAGCGCCAGGCTTTATCTTTCCTTCTTTTACCACATCTGATGTGGAGAGATTAAAGGAGATATTATGAGTAGTTTTATCGTCCACTCTCCTTCACCTAAAAGGTCCATTCCTCTAGTAGTGGGACTCTTATAGGATGGTTATGTTTTCTAATCTTTTTTTCTTCCAGAGACTTCCTTGAAAAGTTTGGAGTAGGCTGTGGAATGTGAAGGAAAAGGAAATGCCAGCATTACTTTTAAAACTAAGTTCAGAATTCAAGAAAGAATATTTGTGATTGTGCATATCACATATATAAAAGGACTCTGCAATATATAATGCTTTATACTATAAATCGAAAGTTATAGTTATAAACAATATTGACGTTCCCAAAATATGGTTGTAGGTGTGTCTTTGTTATTCATTTTGAATATCTTCCTGAGGATTGTTAACGACAAAAATCCGTTGCTGTCGAGTTGATTCTGACTCATAGCAACCCTACAGGACAGAGTAGAACTGCCCCATAGGGTTTCCAAGGAGTGGTTGGTGGATTCGAACTGCCAAGCTTTTGGTTAGCAGTCAAGGTCTTAACCACTGTGCCACCAGGGCTCCATTAAGGACAAAGAGAGATGAAAAACTCCAAAATCAGTGACTCTGATTATAGGATATATCAGATAGGAATGGTTTTTATTAATTTATTCACCATGTTAAGCATCTACTGTGCTAAGAATACATACTCTGTTTTACTGTTCCTTGCCCTGGTCTGTGATTATCTATGCTTCCTTATCCAAAACCCTGTTGAAAAAGCTCTGAGAAACCTCTTTGGCTTTCTGGAAGGTCTCTGTTCAGAAACAAAGAGTTCCCTGTGTTTTATCTCCAGAGAAGAGAAGTGTGATGGTTGATGGCTGAACTGGGTGCAAACACAGTCATAGAGTCGAGTGAACTGCCAACTGGAAACAGCTCTTTCCTAATTCTAATGAACTTCTTTATTTGTGTAATATTGCCTTCAACTACCAGTATTGCTTTGGGAAAATTCTATTCTCTATGGCAGCACAAGTTTAGAAAGGAGTCTCAGAGGGCAAAATGTAGGGATGGAAATACCGAAGAACCTGTAATGCTTATTTGTCTAAATTATATACATTTTTCCCTGCAATTTTCTGTTTTCTCAGCCCATGAGAAGAGTTTAAGAGGAGCAAACTTTCAATTCAAGACTTGAGAATACATTTTACACATGTTATATATAACATTGCCAGAGGTGGGATTTAAACTCTCTTGGATTTCTGTAATTGGTGTCATGGAAACAGGGTGGAGGAATTCTGCAGTTTAGGTGTTAGTTTTGCTTTTAATTTTTTTTTTTTTTAAATAAGATTAGATTCTTGTTAAAAGTCCTCTCATTAAATGAACTATGGTATAATATTAATGTTTTCTATTCAGAAACTCCCTAGAAAATATAACAGTTTGTGACTCTAAGGGTATTGTAGCTAGGACATACCTACTGGTTTTTGATGGTCAATTTTTATAAGATTCCATAATTTATATTTCATTATTGCAATTGGAAATATGAATAAGTCCCTTACATTTTACATGGATGACTTGAGAACATGCATCATGGTTTGGTATAATTATTTTACTAATGTTATTAACTAAATATATGGCATCTAAATAAAATTCTTATGTAAAAGCAGGGCTATATTTCCAAGCAAAATTCTTTTACTTTAAATAATAACTAAAATGTTACTCAAACAGATGCACTATTACCTAAATAGTCTATTTATTTTTATTTTTGGCTTGAGATTATGTTTACAAAGTCCAAATATTCCTCTGGAGACATATTCATTGGTTATTATTCTACAGATACTCTTGTTACTGTTGCTTATCCCATTTTGCTAGTGGTACATTAAATATACGCAGAGGTTTGTAGATTAGCTACCTGCTGTACAGTAAATTTGTTAGAGACAGCCAGGTACTAGAATTTTCAAGGTTGTCATTTTCATAGGAAAGCATCAGTTCATTCTACCTTATGCTTTTCAGGTTATTTATCACCAAATTGTTAATAACAACAACAAAAACCTCATTGTTATCAAGTTGATTCCAACTTATAACAACCCTATAAGGACAGAGTGGAAATGCCCCACAGGGTTTCCAAGAAGTGGCTGGTGGATTTGAACTGCTGACCTTTTGGTTAGCAGCCGTGCTCTCAGCCACTGCGACACCAATAATTTGGGTATAATTTTGTGAGTATGGATTTTTACGTCTTCCGTGTCTGTAAGTCTCAGATGTATGAGACTTGTATATTCTGCAGTGGGACTATGAAGGGTCAAGGTGATGAGGACAGGAAAAAGTCAAGACAGGAGAAATAATGTGAAATTATTTTCATGTGGAAAGAGGGATAAAAGGAAACAGAGTAGTCAGATGGATGCAAAAAAAAAAAAGAGGGCAAATTTTGTATTAAATCTGTATAGATGTTTGGAAATGATGAAATATAGAATGGTAAAAATTCAAAGCAAAGGGATTCAGAAAAAGGTGAAATAGAAGAGAGAAATGGAAAGATGTGTGTGGTTTCTTGGCCTCCTCTGTACATTGTTAGGGTTGCTTACAAAGATTTCATTAAAGGCCATTCAGAAACAAAGACAAAAAAAAAAAAAAATAGGTCAGTTAGAAATCTAATAATATTCAATTTATTTTGGTATCTAGTATTCTAGATCTAGGTCTTAGACCAAATCCCAGTGGACATTCTACATAGTTTCTTCAACTCCACATCATTCAGCAAGAATTGCATTTGTGCAGCTGGGGCCAGGACACAATCGTAAAGGTACATACTGAAAATCTGTGTTGAATTGGTGGGGTGGAACCTCTAGCCAACACAAATTCCACTTAGGGTAGGAATTTCCCTGAAGAACTCAGTCTCAGGATATAGTAAGCAGGATCAAATTCAAAACTGAGAGTATTTTAAATGGTTCTATTAACCATGAGATTGACAAATAAGACAAAGAATTGGTGGAAAGATCTAAGCACTTAAAATAGTCTATCCAGTGATTCTAGTGTTAATTACTAAACTCTCATAACTTGGATATATGTGTAGCTGAGGCATTAGTCTCTCGGATATGGTTTCTTTTGTTAGCCTCAGGTACGAATTGATTATTAGTCTATCACACTGCTCAAGTTCTTTTTTGGGGGGGATGGAAAAAGGGAACCACTATTTCTCAATATACATGGTACGTTGTTTGCTGCACAGAGTCTAATATCTCTAAGTTCAGTTTTTATGGGCTTTTTGCTTCATCAAAATAGATTTCATCTATACTATTATTACAAAAAAATATTATTATTACAGTTCTGGAACCCTGGTGGTGCAGTGGTTAAGAGCTTGGCTGCTAACCAAAAGATTGATGGTTTGAATCCACCAGCCCCTCCTTGGAAACTCTATGGGATGGTTCTGCTCTGTCCTATAGGGTCGCTTTGAGTCAGAATCTACTCGACAACAGGTTTAGTTTTTTATTATTATAGTTCTAGGTTTTCTTAATAATGTTTGCTGTTGCATAAATCCACACAATGAAAGACATGTAGGAAGGCTGGAGTTTTGCCTCTCATTATATGCAAATAAACTATTGTTTACTGCAAAAGACCTAAAAACACTGACTGCTTGTGGCTGTTGTTTCAAGTCAAACAGTTTTAGGAGACTCCCCTGAAGTTAAATGGCAGAAAAGATCTAGGGTTTGTGTAGCTCTAATATTTTTTCCCCATTTATTCAGATATACATTATATTGCAGTTGTTTCTTGCCTCCCAGTTTAAACTGTTTTTCCAGCCAAAATGGCTTAGGGTTAAAAACTACCTCATTACAACATCATGGTGTCTTATTAACCTTTACCATTGAACTATCTTATTTGAATCTGATTTTAAAAATATTTATTATTTTGGCCAAATGTAAATTAAGGAGATTAATATTAATCATACAAAATAGTACTGGAGTTAAAAAAAATTAAGCACCGTAGTGAGACGTTTCAAAAAGAGTATAGTAGAAAGAGACTGGAATTTGGTTACAATCTTATTACAGATGCAGACATTTGAATGTTGCAGGATTTCTATCTCTGACGAGAAGTTTCACAAATGAAAAAATGACATAGGACACTTGGAAAGTACTAGAGATTGGCCATGGTGATGACAGGTTTAGAACACAATACCGTGAATAAAACAAATATGTAAATATAGCTAGGATTTTTTAAATCTTGATAATTTTATTTCCTAAGGTTTAGGCTATAATAAAAGAGACCGGTAGTAGGCACATCTTAACCTAAATCATAATTCTGAGAAAACACGTGTGATTTTCTCAAAGTAGAAGAATGAATAAATAGGTTGTTTCAAACAAATGAATTGTAGTTGGAATTCCGATGTACCCAGCTGCTCTAAATGAAGCAGAAATACAGGCCAGAAGTCTCACCTCTTGCTCCCTCCTCGCCTATGCCCACCTTCTTTCTCCCACCTATGCCTGAGTTTATATATGTGCAGTATACATGAATATAAGGATTCATTTACACACACACACATACACTTATACAGGCACACAGAGTTTATAATATCTCTAACAACCAGAGTAATTCTAATGCTATGCACACAATGAGTCTTAGTAAAGGGTTGTTAATAAAAATGAGACACATTAGTAAAATACCAATTACGGGGAAGACCTGTGTTCTTGGTGGCTTTTTAATTTTTTTGGCAATGGGTATCCAACCTTTGCTTGCTTTACAATTAATTAAATCTCCATTCAACAATATTTTTTACAAGTTTGATTGCCAATGGTTCTTTATTATGATTATTCTGAATAAATAAATAAGCACAAGTTTTGAAATAAAATTTATAACTTAATTTCATAAATATGCATTTACTGTATGCTCTAGTCTCTCCTACAGTTCTTTTTTTATCTCCTGAAGGCTCAAATTCAATACTCTAGATTGTAAGTTTTCATTATTTTGTTGTTTCATAGCAGCTATCAAATGAACTCAACTATTTTCTTTCACTGGATAATTGAAAAGAAAATTGTTGGTTGTCTCTTCAAGTCATGTAAACACGTACAACATCAGCAATGTCAGCATCATTTAATATTTGTAAGTTTCTATTCTGGGTTGAGGGCTGTTCAATGGTGTTTTGAAGTCATAATTTCTGCTGCTTATCATCATTATTCATGTTTGTTAAGTATTTCTAATGTAACAGACTTTTATCTATTTATCAAGTATCTAACTAACACCTATTTATCATCTCTCAATATCTAAACCTATATATCTGAAATCAGAGTTTATGCAAAGTCAAAGGAGATGGATGCATGATGGGAAAGATCATGCCAAGAAAAGATACCTACCTTATAGAACGTTGTTGAAAACCATGGTCAGCCTTCATGATGCAACTCTCTCCTTGGGGCCTTTGGGGGCTGAAAGCACTTGAACACTCATTTTTAACTTACTCCTTTCCCAGTTTCCCACTAAAATGGGAACAGCTCTAAGAAATCTGAGCAACCACTTTCCTACAAACCAGACTTGCTCAAGAAACAATATACTTTTAGAAAATAGAAATTATTTTCCTGAAAAAATGTACGTTCCTTATAAATTAAAAGAGTAGTTAACAATATGATATAACAAAACAGAACTGAATCAAAATGATTGAATTACAACAAAGGGGCTTGAGTAACAGTCATGATAATGTTGAAAATGAAACCAGAAAAGAAGATGATAAGCAGGAGGAAGAGTCTCCAAACTCAAAAGAAAGGTGAAAGATAAGATGAATAGAAACAACGCAACGGATAGGATTAAAAAAAAAAAAAAAGCTCCAGATTGAGAAAATAGGTGCGGTGAAGGAGAGATGAATGATAATTAAATAAGTAACGATGTTGTACTCTCCTCAACTTAGAAAGACTTGAACCTTTAGATTGACAAGATTTACCAAATATGAGTCAAAATTAATCTCAGAAATCTTACATTTACATAGATGCTGAAGTTTTGTTGACATTTAAAATAAATTAAAAATATTCTACAAGCATCTGGATAGGAAGAAAAAATAGTTTAACCTAAAGGAAAAGATAAACGTGGATTTTATTAACACCAAGGGAGTTTCCTCAGATCCAGGAACTCCATCTCTGGATGTGACGACAACAGGAGAGCATTCTCACACTGCTCACATTCTCTTCCTGAAGAATGTATTCCAAGAAAGGCATAAAAATGGCAATTGGATGAAGAAATAATCTGTGCTGGCAGAGGAGACTGAAGCCAATTAAATAAAGACCTGTCTTATAAATTAAGGCAAATGCACAAAGAAATTTCTGAGTTAGAAAACAAATGATTATAAAATTAGTAATCAGATTCTAACATTTCACATTTTATTTAAAAACATGGGAAGAGAGTGGTGAGTTGCTGGGAGGGACCTATGAGGAAGGACATGCATACTAAACATTGTGTGCTATATTTGTGGAGGTAATAGACTCTATTTATTACTACTGATGATTAGAAAAAAATTGTTAAGTATATATGAGGATGAATAGGCTAATCACTAGACTAAGTCACTTGAAATAAAAACAGAAAAGGCACACATTGAAAAAGTCCTTAAACAGAATATAAGGAATAATCCCAGTTTTACAGAAACATTTTATACATATTTAAATACAAATTATATAGTCACATTAATTTATTCCACTGAGGTATATCATTATCTTTAGATACACATGCCAGATAATTAGAATTTCTACATTTTTTATCTTATAAATTTTCAACAATTGCTACTTATCAACTATTGTTATGAAATATGTAATCATACAAAACAAAGAATAATAAAATAATCAATGTATAGTTTTTTACTCTATTGTAAAACTTAAATTCATACATATTACAATGACATGATTTAATACTTCTAAAGGATTTCAGCTGATAGAGCATTTTAAGAGACACTCATGAAGAGGCAAGTTAAATTTGATTATTTTTATATACTCGTTTTATTTGTTTTTAATTCAATTTTTCATATATAATCAAAGTGACATTTATTAAAGAAAGAGAGATTTAGTTATGTATTGTATATTGGACTTAATACAAAATGGGAATTGAAAGTAGTTTATATAACATGGAAATTGAGAGAGATAACCAAGGTGAGCATTCAAATAGGACTAAAATATAAAAACACGCATTCACCTTTATCTTAAAGGGAGAGGTCTCATTCAAGAAAATGTTCAAAGCAAAGGTAAAATTGGGTTTCATTTGATCTCAAGTCTTCCCTTGAATGCTGCACAGGTTCAAGAAGGAACATCTTGGGAATCAGCATATCTGACAATATTTTAATTTTAATATTTTTTGCCCATAGATTAATGATTCAGTGAGATATGATGCTTAGAATTTGCTCTGCTATTGCAATTCCAACATGAAGAATTAGGTAAGAGATAACAGATGTCTTTGCATTTTTTGGCAGGAAAGAGCTTACCTCAAATCTGGGCTGATTTAAGGGCTGTTTAAAGCTGGTTTGTCACCTGGTTGATGATTCTTCGCTAAAAAAGAGGAAACTCATCTTAGGGAAAAAGTTAATCTACATACTGGCTGTAACTGAAATTGGATTGAGAAATTAATATACCTTTTATATTCGGAAGTTACACAGCAATGGAAACTAGGATTGCATTTTATCCTTATAAACCGTTGCTATCAAGTTGATTCCAATTCATAGCAATCCTACAGGATAGCGTAGAACTGCCCCATAGGGTTTCCTAGGCTGTAATCTTTATGGAAGCAGACTGCCACATCTTTCTCCCATGGATTGACTAGTGGGATTGAATCCCTGACCTTCTGGTTATCAGCCAAGCTCTTAGCCACTGTGCCACCAGTGTTCCTTAACCCTTATAAAAAAAAGCCTTTTTATAAAATATTTTGTATTCCAATTTTTCCTCAGAAAAGTTAATTACAAAAAAAAAAAAAAATCTTAAGAGCTCAATGTGCCAACACTTATTTTGGTCCATGGAAATTACATGTGTCACCCACTTTTCCCTTTCCAGTACCCACCCACCACAAGGCTGACTCAATAGGTGGAGCAGGTGTCAGGAATTCCACTGAGCTCATGACTGTTGAATGTTGTTCACACTGCAAGTCACTCACTCTGCTCTTCTTCTTCAGCTCCTGTGGGAACGCATCATTCTGTGTTAACTTACGCAAGAATTTAAACAAAGCCCACCTTGAGTGGGTTTATTTCTTCTTCTTCTGATCACTAAGGTAAATAAGTCGGGAGGTTAAGAGGCCTGGTAATACTTTCTGATCAAACTTCAGTTACAGAAAATCTCTTTTAATTTACTTCTTGTTACATTGGCTAAACACAGACTGACCCCTGATTAAACTTAATAGCTTCTGAAACTGGACATTCTTTTCTTCAAAATTGCATGATATATAAAGTAAGTTTTCTCATGTAAACTTCAGAGAAGGGTTGCGGGAAGTTCCTGGATATTCTTTTATATTTGTTCATAACAAGCTGTAGTGAATCAGTGTTTTAAACCTGTAGATTTTGACTCTGTACAAATCAATCTCCTCTTTAGTTAGATTTCCTATACTTACCATTACTTTCTTTTATGTGAGTTAAATATTATTATGAAACATTGTTGCATAATTAAGAAAATAAAGCTAAATCAAATATATTTGTAGTTAACAGGAGCCTGGCCAACATAGGTAATGTCTGTTTTTCTGCTCATCCATAAACTCAGTTGTAACCCATCATCTTAGCCTCTGTTTTTAAAAATAAATTTAATGAGTTTACATTAACTATGGAGTCATCTTGGTTTAACGTAGGAAGTGTGGGCTCAGGGGAAAGATTAACTTAATTTGAAGCTTAGTCCTTTAGGTTTATCACATATTATTAGGGTATAATATTGGTAAAATTAAGAAAAAAACAGAAGTTTAGATTATTTACCTATAGAAAGGGATAAAAATATTGTACGGAAATATTTTGAGGGTTTAATGAGGCAGTATATTTTAAATGGCTGATAGTATCTAGTTCATGGTTGGTTTAAAATCTCCCTCTGCTTTTGATCACCCTTGGTTAGAAGGGCTAACCAACTATGAAATAAATATTCTAAAGTAGCATGAAGGGAAGAAACTTAAATAATTTACAGACACAGGCATATACAAATCACTCTGATGATCATCTACAGTTACAACAGTTGAGATAGATACCATCTTTTTCACTCTTTTGCAAATGACTTTGGGAGAATTGGAGTCCTGGTGGCACAGTGGTTAAGAGCTTGGCTGCAAAAGGTCCACAGTCTACATCCACCAGCTGCTCCTTGGAAACCCTATGCGGCAATTTCACTCTGTCTTATAGGGTCACTATGAGTCATTGGAATCTATTCATTGGCAACAGGTTCGGTGGGTTTTTTAGGGGGAGAATTATTAACTTACATAAATATATCAATGTTAAAATGACCCTAATATGACATTTAAGAACAGTAAATAATTATTTAGGAGGGTCCTTGAAAAATAGGATGAAATTGCAATGTGTTAATAAAAATCTAAAAACCAAACCAGTTGCTGTCGTGCCGATTCCGACTCTTGGTGACCCCATTTCTGTGCTCCACAGGGTTTTCATATCTGTGACCTTTTGAAAACAGATTGTCAGGCTTTTCTTCTGAGGCACCTCTGGGTGGGCTTCAACTGCCAAGCTTCCAAGTAGTAGCCCAGTGCTTAACTGTTCATGCCACCCAGGAACTCTTGGCAATGTGTTACCAGATTAGATTTCCTAGTGTTGAATCATTTTCTGGTACCAAAGTTTACTAGACTTCTTTTTATCTCAATATTTATTGAAGTAAGCCAGTGTCTAGTGTTACAGTGTAGGTAAAATACCCTTTTGAATTGATGTTCCACAGGTACAAATGTCCTTCTATGTGTTTGTATCAGTTGCTACTCCTGCAATAGTGATGTATAGCAAACTGTCCCCCAAACTCAAAAGTTTACAACCACAAATTTATTATCACACTCACATTGTGGGCCAACTACAGTTCAACTCATCTAGGCTGGTCTAAACGGAGAGGCTCTGTTTCAGGTTGTGGGTTGACTGGGTTTGGCTCCTGACTCAGGTCTGCTTAGATTTTTGTCTGCTTCCCAAGTCTCTAATTCTCCTTGAACTAGTGGCTAGCTGGGGCATGTTCCTCTCAAGGTTAAGGGAAGTAGTACAAGAGCAAACCAAGCTCCCTAATCATGTGTAAAACTTCTGTTTGTGTCATATCTACTAATTTGCATTGACAAAAGCAAATCATATTGCAAAAAGCCAATGTCAATGAGGTATGGAAATAAATATACACTGCTCCTTCTCGTTAGAAGTACTACAAAGTGGCATGGCAAAAAGTACGCCCTGATGCAAGAAGACTGTGAAGAATAGAAAAAAATGATTCAGTCTATTATTATTGCTCACTAAATTTTCTTTCTGAGCAATCACTTAAACGGTTCTTCCCTTGTAGGTACGTAGTCCATGTGACTGAGTGACGCCAGTGAAATGTTGTTAGAAGTGGTTACTGCCAATCCCGTGCTTGGTTCATACAGGACCTATCACCTTATCCTCTATGCTCTCCCTTTACTTATCTGCTGGCTGAATGTGGAAGAGTCCTTAAAAAAAAAGAAAAAACAAACAAACAAAAAACATTGCCGCCAGATCAATTCCAACTCATAGTGATCCTAGAGGACAGAGTAGAACTGCCACATATGGTTTCCAAGGAGCGGCTGGTATTTTGGTTAGCAGCTGAGCTCTTAACCACTGCACTACCAGGGCTCCTCGGCCCTAGAAAACATCAATAGAAGGATCCTAGCCAAAAAACCAAACCCACTGCCGTCGAGTCAATTCCAACTCATAGTGGCCCTACAGGACAGAGTAGAACTGCCCTGTAGAGTTTCCAAGGAGTGCCCAGTGGATTCAAACTGCTGACCTTTTGGTTAGCAGCCGTAGCACTTAACCACTACACCACCGAGGATCCTAGGCCCTCGTTTTATAGAACATAGCCTCCAAGCCGCCTTACACTGGCCTGTGATGTTAGAGATATACACATTTTTATTCTGTGAATCTTCTGAGATTTTTGTTATTAGTTGTTATAGCAGTTAGTCTATCCTCATAAAAGACCACCACCATTGACTCTGCAACTTCTTAAAAAAAATTATCCTAAATATTTTTTACCCTCAGCTCAATTAAGCTTCCTAGATAAGCCATTGTTATCAATACATTTATCAGAGATAAGATGGATATGGCTACTGAGAGGTTCGCGGTTTGAATCCGCCCAGAGGCACCTCGGGAGAGTCCGTGATCTACTTCTGAAGAATTAGCCATTGAAAACTCTATGAGCACAGTTCTACTCTGAAACACATGTGGTCACCAAGAGGGAACTGATACCATGGCAACTGTTGTTTGTTTTGTTTCTTTGAGTAGAGCATGTCTCTGGCAGGTTGAGGGCAGGGTATGGTGGCAGAGGCTGTTTTATATAATGTTAGGATGGAAGTGTGTTAACATCTAAAGGTACTCTCAGGTTTTTAGGCCAAGAGTTGGAGAGAAATTTGAGGAACTAGGGACAAACTTTACTTCTGAATCTAAATAAGCCATCTACAAAATTAATAAATACACATGGAAAAAATTCAAATTGCATAAAAGGGTATACACAATTATAAAGTAAGTCTTCTTGACTTCTCCTCAGATAGAACCAGTGTTAATGGTTTCCTCTGTAAATTCTCAGAAAAATTAATTTTTTTTTTGGTACCCTACATAAGGGCTGTCTTACCATGATTCTTGATGCAGCTATGAAGACTTATCCTTGTACTTTTAAGAACTGAGCACTAGACCTACACCTTTTTCTTCCACTGCTGTACAACTGATGCCAGATGGTACCGTGACAATATCTGAGGCGATGCTGTGTGACAGTACCTATTGTGATGATCAAAATTTATGCTTCAAAGATTTTATGACTTGCAGAAGATGCCAAATTTCCATCTAACCAAAAATGCTGTGTTCCTCCTAACTGAAACGTCAAAATATCCAAGTTTACCTTGATTTACTTCTACTTGGGAATACAACCTGGAATTTAGGAATTTATGTTTTCTGTACTAAAATGATGCACGTTTTCAGGTGAAACTATGTAATTTTCGTCAGTAGTGGGTTTTTAGAGAGAAACCACCATGCATAATCTGATCTATGCAATTCACTTACTTTTCCGTAGGTGCCTCGGGTTACAGCCTATTTTCCTTCCGGTGCCAGTGGCTCTTGTACACCCTTACCCCTGCCCTTAGTGACTGATTAGGGGCCTGAGAGTCCAGTTTCCCGGATGCTGAAAAACAACACGTTGTATGAACAGGGATTGGAGAGGTCATTTTACCGCAGGCGACCAGATGGCTTTGAAATTTTGAAGACACTCCGTGTGGGGGCTGTTTGGAATCAAGGGCAGATTTGAAACCATATGGGGCTGTTTTCGTCCAGAAAAGTTAAAATTTATAAAGATGAATGACTAAAAATAAACACAGTCTTGGGCCGTGCCTAGAGGAGGAGCAGTCCCTCGGCTTTTGGAATACTGGGCTCTTGGCTTCCGGTTGTAAAACGCGAATCCCTCCCCTCTACGCCCCTTCCTCCTCTTCCTGTGACCCTCCGTCACTTTGTTTTCTGCTTGTTTTTTTTTTTAATTCTGAATGAGGACTTTATAATTTTGTTGTTTACTGTCTGTGGTGAAGAGACTGTTACTGTCAGGTCTGTTAAAAGGCTGCTATGGAAAAGGTAAGCCTAGTCATTTGTTTATTGAGCCTCCTGGTCTTCGCTGGCAAAGCCCTAAATCATGCCCTTGTTCTCTTAGACAAAGTCAGAGACAAAATGGGTATTTAAAGCAGGAGAAATAAAACGTAAGTCAAAAATCCCTACCCGAATTGTTTATTTTCCTCTCACCTTTAATCACAAGTAGAATTCTTCTTGATTCACAAATACAGGGAATCTAAGCTTTTAGCTGAGCATTTAGCGGAACATCTACCCAGTAAGCTTTGCTTAGGTTGCAGACAGCTACCCTGAGGAGTGATTTGAATTTCAATGTGATTCCCTTATTAGTCTGCTAACTGCAAATATCCCAGGCACTTAATTAAGTGGCTGAGTAATGTATGAATGCTCACTTCTGCTTGTCATGCAGAACAAAGTGATATATTTATATTCCATGCACAAAATGAAATTTAATGACACGGGCCACAGTAATTTCGAAAACCTTTGTTTTTATTGTCTTTGGTTTTACTTAAGCAATTTCTAGGCTTTGTCCTAGTTTGGCCAGGACAATGATGTAAGACTTGGTCCAAATGCTGGCGGCTGGCACGTGAAATTCACTAATAAAGCAGAGATTCTTTTGTGCCACCTAATGACCTAAAACATCGGTGGGTTTTCATTAGCTGTGCTATTTTGCTTTTGTTCTTTATTCTAATTTTTAATTTAAAAGCAGAGAACAATTGCTTTGCACGGCAGTGTGGCCATTGAAACAAAAGGGAGAGAGAGATTCTCCTAGGATTTGAATGGATACATTGGGTTGCAAAGTAAACAAATAAAAAAGCAAACCTTGAGCCTTGAAGATTATGGGGGGAAATAATCTTGAGATTATGTATCCTGAGAAGTATTTTCGGGGACACTTTTCATATCTGTAGATTTTCTAAAATGAGTTTTTTTGTTGTTATTGTTTCAGGAATTCAAAAATCCAAGGTCTTTTTTTGGCCTGGCATTCAGGGTCAGTCTCAAAGCCACCCCACCAATTTTCCTCTAGCCTAATTCCTCTGGCTGTCGGTAAGGCTCACATAAGACTTCAAACACCTCTAAATTAAATGTTTATGTTTGTCTTTTGTCATTTTAGAGTAGGCTGTGCATATGTTTGGTCATTTGGACAGCTGTTTGACTTGTCAGATGGTGCTATTGTCCTGCAAAACAGAAGGAATTCATGTCCTCTCTATTTCAGCTTCTTTGCTCCAGGTCTGGGGCTGAGAGGTTCTTTTAATTAGAGTCTCAGCCCTCTCTGTTCTGGAAATCCTAACCTCAGTTAATGGGCTCTTTTTTTTTATTTAGACAATTTCATTTGTTTCCTAATGGATTTAGGTAGATAGTGAATTGGGTCACAGTTATGACATAGTACTTCCTGGTCCAAAATGTATTTTGTATCCTGTATTTTTTTTTTTATTCTGGGCCCTGGGAAAGCTGCGGCATTCATTTGAACTAGAATTCCTGACGCCGTGGGGGGACACTCTGTGTAAATGATGGGCCCCAGCTTTCACGTACCTGCGTAGCCTCTTTTCTGTCAGATCATCCACACTCTACCCATGCTCCCCCTAACCAATGCAGAATGACGTCAGACTTCTGGGGAGATGCTGCTGCACTGTTCCTGTCAGAGAAGCCACCCAGCCACCCAGTGTCGTCACAGTGCACTGTAAATTCTTGGCAGTGCTGTTTCTTGGTGCCTTAATAATCATAAACTGCTGTTCTGTGTAAAATGACTCTCGCATTCCCCCCCATCATCGTTTCGTTTGATAATATTTCAGCCTTACTTTTCACTCCTCTCCCATCAAATTTCTAATTTCAGGTGTGCTGACAAGTCTTTTAGCAAGGAGGGGAAAACACTGGAAATGCAGCAAAAATACAAAAAACTGTTCTGATCTGATTTCTGGGCACTTGCGTTTCATGGACTTGCTCACCCTGGTTCTGAAATCAAGTCTTCTGTCTCAACCTCTTCAGCCACCGTGACCTTGCCATATGCCCCTGACTGGAAAAAAGCCCAGTTTGGCTGCCTAAGATCAGAGTCCACATATATTAAGGGGAGGGACTTCAGAAGGAGGCCCGTAGTATTCCTTTAGCCAGAAATCCCTTCAGGGAGAAGAAAGGCTGTCCCTCGTGCCTGCTTTTATACTATAAACTGTTAAACTCCAGCTACAAGTGACCACTGTCAGTGATGCTAACTTACCTTTTTTCCTCTAGCCGTACAGGTCAACTGGTACATCTTACCCATCTTGGCAGAGAAACTTGTTCTTTTTTTTCCCCCTTTCGTGTTGTTCCTTTGTGTAAAGAGCAGTATCTCTCAATATTCAACTAATCAGTAGTGACAAGTCTCCTTTGACTGCTCACTTCTCCAGTGAGGCTTCAAGCTTTTAGGCATCAGAATTACTGAGGATCTCTTCTGGGTGGTCCAATTTGTTTCTCAATGACATGAGAGCATTGCTTCGGGTGTGTACTGTGTGAGGCTTGTCAGCCGAGATATGATTTTGCTCTTTAGATGAATTTTCCAACTATTTACTATAAGCTAAAGACACTGGAAAGATGCACCCTTCTCTTAACCATATTGGATTCCTTTTTAATTAAAAATCTGAGCACAGCACCATAGAAAAATAACAGAATTGAAAATATGATTACCTAATCAGTTCATGTATATGTCTGGTGATTAAATCTTAGTCACAGTACCTTTCTAGCTGTCATGTAGCCTAGGTTTGAATATTTTCAGAAACAGGGAGCTCATATTCTTCAAAAACAGCCAATTCAGTCCTTGGATAATGCCATTAAACAGGGTGCTGTTCCCCCAACACACAGTCATGTGCACTCATATGCACGTGCATAGACTGAGCCCTTACATCACTTCTCTCCTTTCACTGAGTTGTGCACTTGGAGTTTGGAACACAGATGTAGGACATGACACTTACTGATTCTTGGTAAGGTTCAGCCCCAGCTTTCCATACCAGCCTATCAAGATATTTTTTGATGCTAATTTGTTATCCAGGGGTCTCTGGGTGGCACGAACAGTTAAGTGCTTGGGTACTAACCAAAAGGTTGGCGGTTCAAGTCCACTCAGATGGCCTTGGAGGAAAGGCCTGGTGATCTACTTGAGAAAGGTCACAGTCAATGAAAACCCTATGGAACACAGTTCTCCTCTGAACCACATGTGGTCACTCTGAATTGGCTTGACAGCGATTGGTTTGGTCTTTGGAATATGATATCCGAGGTATTTATTCTCCCTTCATAATTTGCTATCTGCAATTTAATTAGCATGTATATACTGAGAGGCAGTGTAGACTAGTACTTAAGTGGCATTCTGGTCAGATGAACCTGCGTTCTAATCCTGGTACCTCTGCTTAACAAAATGTTAGACTTGGAGCTAGTTACTAAACCTTTCTGAGCCTAAGCTCCTTATCTAGAAGAAAAGGAAGTGATGATAATACCCTTTTCATAGGGAATGGTTTTTCAGAAGTCCATGGGATAATATAGAAAAGACGTTCTGCAAAATGCCTTGCACATAGCAGAGATTTAATAAGTGTCATTATTATTATTATCGTTCCCAATCGTGTATTGAAATAAATGGCCGAGGTATTAATTAAGAGTGAATCAAGGCCAGGTTCTTTTAATATATATCTAGATATTTTTGAAGTTGGTGCAGATCAATGTAATAAAGCATGTGAGCATAATTTTTGACACAGTTAGTTACAGTAGAGTCCAAAATTTTTTTTCTCCATCTTACCCATCAGGTGACACTGAGAGCCGTTTATAATCTGCCATGAGCAGTCTAACTGAGGATAAACTGCTGCTATTTGTTCTCCATCAATCTAAGTTATTAGGATTTATCTCTTTTTTTTTTTTTCATTTAAGTATCTCACTTATTAATTTTCCTGTAATGTTTTCCAGGAAATATTCAAGCAGATTCCACCAATTTTCCATATTTTTTGGAAAACTGTAATTATATTGCCACTCAGCTTTTCTATCATCTTCAGTAGTTTTCTCAGGTCACTTACCACACCATTCATCTTTCTTGCAAGTTCTCCTCATACATTGGCAGGTGTTTTTTAAGCTTCTCCTCCCATGAAGGCTATTTCAGGATTCTAATAGTTGAGAGTTGTTAAACTATTTTGGCTTTGTTAAATGGTAAAGAGGCAGCTATAACAATTCTATCTGAAGACTCAGACTTTGCATCTCTTAGAACCTGAGATTCAGAGAAGTGATTCAGTAAAATAAAATTTTAGAAATGCAAATGTTCTAATGGTAGCTCAGGACACACAAGTTCAAGTGGTATTTGGAAAGCAACTTTATTAACTGTTAGAGTATAAAACAAAGTAAGGAAAACATATTGAGCATTATGTGCCAGGCTTATTTTATGCATCTTTTTTTCTTTGCTTTTCCAAATAATCTCTTGATGTAAGGTGTTATTATTGACATTTTAAACATGAACCAAGTGACATTAAGAGAGAATAGGAACTTGCCAAAGACACTTATGTGAGTAAATAGGTACCTGTCTTAGTCATCTAGTGCTGCTATAGCAGAAAATACCATAAGTGGATGACTTTAACAAAGATAAATTTACTCTGTCACGGTCTAGGAGGCTAGAAGTCTGAATTCAGGGTGCCAGCTCCAGGGGAAGGCTCTCTGTCTCTGTCAGCTTTTGGGGAAATCCTTGTCATCCAGCTTCCCCAGTTAAGGAGCTTCTCAGTGCAAGAACTCTGGGTCCAAAGGACACGCTCAGCTCCTGGCACTGTTTTCTTGGTTGTCTGAGGTCCTCATGTTTCCCTGCTCACTTCTCATGTATGTCTCAAAAGAGATTGATTTCAGACACAACTTAATCTTGTAGATTGAGTCCTGCCTCTTTAACATAACTACAGCTAATCCTGCCTCATTAACATCATAGAGATAGGATTTACAGCACATAGGAAAATCACATCAGATCACAAAATGGTGGATAACCACACAATAGTAGATATCATGGCCTAGCCAAGTTGACATATATTTTGGGGGGACACAATTCAATCCATAACATTCCACCCTTGACCCCCCCAAAATTCTTTCCCTTGTCACATGTAAAACACATTCAGCCCATCATATCATAGCAAAAGTTTTAAATTAACTCCAAGTCTAAAATCCAAAAATTCCTCTTCATCTGTGAAATCTAGAATACAGATTATCTGCTTCCAAAGTACAGTGGTGAAATAGGTACAACCTAGACACTTCCATTACAAATGGGAGAAATTGGAGGAAAAGAAGGAATAACAGGCACCAAGCAAGTCAGCAGAACACATTACATTAGCTCTCAAGGCTTTGAAAATTATCCTCTGTTCTCTGAGGCCATTTAGACAATGGCTCTGCCCTCCTGATTCTGGGTATTGCCCATACTCTCCAGATTCTGAATGGAGGCCACTTGGCCCTGGGCTTCAGGTCCACCTGCCAGGCCCACTGGAAGGCATCTCTGCTCCCTTGGCTTTGGGTGGCCCCATTCTCCTAGTCCATCTGAGTGGCAACTCAACCCTTTGAGACTGAGGCAGCTCAGATTCCTGTATTCCTTGTCTCTTCAGGTTCTGCTTCCTGGTTCCTTGGCCTCTCACCCCTTGGGCCTCACCACCTGCATCTTCCCTGTTGGGGCAAGTGTTTCAAAACTCTGTAGCTCCATTGATGAGTGGCCTTAGACACCCCACTCCACCAGGAAGCCTCCCGCACAAAGGCACTTAGCTCTCTCTCTCTGTGGGTTGGCTCCAGCACTGTCTCATGCTGGTCTCCTGGCTCTGCTGCTGCTTCTTGCTGTCTGCACCATCTCCAGTGTAACAACTGTTCTCATTTCCCTCTGAGTTCTCACCAGAATTGTCTTTGATGTCCCTAATTCCAGCAACAGTCTCTTCAAGGCAACCCAGGATCTTACTGTTAGGCACTTTAAGACTCTTCCAGCCGCTATCCATTCACAGTTTCAAAGCTGTTTCCACATTTTAGGAATCTCTTAAGCAGCACCCTACTCTTGGTACCAAATTCTGTCTTAGTTATCTAGTGCTGCTATAACAGAAACACCATAGTGGGATGGCATTAGTAAAGGGAAATTTGTTCTCTCACAGGCTAGGCGGCTAGAAGTCTAAATCCAGTGTTCCAGCTCCGGGGGAAGGCTTTCTTTCTTTGATGGCTCTGCAGGAAGATCCTTGTTTCCAATCTTCCCCAGTCAAGAAGCTTCTCTGCACTGGAACCCTGAATCCAAAGGACATGCTCTGCTCCTAGTGCTGCTTTCTTGGTTGTATGGGGTCCTCATGTTTCTCTGCTTGCTTCTCTCTTTTATATCTCAAAAGAGATTGACTTAAGCTGCAACCTAATCTCATCAATTGATTTCTGCCTCATTAATGTAACTGCTGTTAATCCTGCCTCATTAACATCATAGAGGTAGGATTTACAACACATAGGAAAATCACATCAGATGACAAAATGGTGGACAATCACACAATACTGGGAATCATGGCCTAGCCAAGTGGACACACATTTTGGGGGGACATAATTCAACCCATAACAGTAGCAGAGTCTAGATTCAAACTAAGACCTTCTGAATCCCAGTTTACTTCAGATTTCATTTGGCAACTATATATTTGAAGGAGCCCTGGTGGCACAAGGGTTAAAGTTTCCAGCTGCTAACGAAAAGATCAGTGGTTCCAACACATCAGCCATTCCCTGGGAGAAAAATGTGGCAGTCTGCTTCTGTAAAGATTATAGCCTTGAAAACCCTATGGGGCAGTTCTACTCTGCCATATAGGATCACTATTAGCTGAAATTGACTCAACAGAAACGGGTTTGGTTTTGTGGATTATAGATTTGGGAAAAATGTGTGCATTTTATGGATAAATGAAATATAGATACATGTGGGAATTTGGGATTTCATAAATTAGTAACAATAGTCAATTTAATTTTCATTAAGTGTTCTGGGGGATGGCATACTGAGCATTTAGAAAATTTTATGTAGAAGTTACTTTAATATATATGTGATCAATTTAGGGAAATAAGCCTGTATTCCTGGACTAGAGTTTGTGAAATTAAAATAGTGGTGATGGTAAATGTTTTAGAAGAAAATGATGTATATAGCAGAATGTATTATTTTAAATTCAGTTTGTTTATTGGGCTTTTTCAGAATAAACATGGTAAAAGTAATGTAGGTTTCTATTTGCTGATTTGTAAATGACAATAATCTAGCCTACATCGTCCATTATCCATTCTTTGATAAATGGTTTTAGAGGTCAGACTGAATCCAGAATTATGGACACCATGGAATTAAGTACAGAAAGGATTTTATCTAAGAAGACTACACCTTCATTAACCTAAGCCCTCAGTATCTTGTTTAAATGTTGTCTACATCCCTGGCACATATTTGCAGAAGTTTCACTAATCACGTGTTGGCTTAAAAAAAAAAAAATGCAATCCTGGCAATTCTTGCTTTTTCCTCTTCACACAATGCAACACTCTCAATTTCTAGCAGCGTCCGGGGGTATAATTTGGATGGCCTATCTTATTTAATCGTTGTATATGTATATATTTTTAAAATAACAGATTGAAATTGTTAATGCATATCCAGCGTTAGCAAATTACTTGACCCCGCTGCATACTTGTATTTGATGATGTAGGATGAATCTCACAAGCTGTAGGAGAAACAAGAGGTTGTTCCCCAAAATGTGAAAGGGAGTGAGGTTGTTTAAATGGACTTTAGTGTTACCCTTGAAATAGACAGAAACTTTGTAGTTATAAATTTAGCCAAATTCTAAATAAAGGGCTCAGAGTAAGTGTCTGGGGAATAGAAGAGGAAGGCTTCATTGCTGCCTCTTATAGCTTTCTTCTTTCACTGAGAACAAAAGGATGAGGCCATCCAAAGGGATGGGTATGATTCCTTCATAAGCGTTTTAAAGATTCTCAAACTCCAATTCAACAAAAGCATGCTGTAAGAGTACCCTAGTTCCTGCTCTATTAAAGATCCACCCTTGTACCCTTATCCTATGACCAAGATTTGTGATGAGAACCAGTCTCATCCAAATTGGAATTTGGAACTTTGACCCAGTGATTTCATTACCTACGACAACGGCTGCCAATCCTGATTGACCGTCAGAAACACATGTGAAGCTTGCTTAAAAAAAAAAAAAAAAGTTCAGATTTCTAATTCTATGGGTAGTACTCACATTGTAATTTCATGAGTAGCCACATACTCAGCCACTGGTCTAGTCTGTGTTGGACAACACCATCTCCACTCTAGCTGTCTTAGTTATCCAGTGCTGCTGTAACAGAAATACAGTAAGTGGATGGCTTTAACAAATAGAAATATATTCTCTCACAGTTCAGGAGGCTAGAAATCGGAATTCAAGGCACCAGCTCTGGGGCAAGGCTTTCCTTCTCTGTCAGCTCAGAGGATAGGTCCTTTTCATCAATCTTCCCTGGCCTAGGACCTTCTCAGTATAGGGATCCTAGGTCCAAAAGACATGCTCCACTCCTGGCTCTTCTTGCTTGGTGGTAATGAGGTCCCTCTCCTCTCTGCTCACTTCTCTCTCTCATGTCTCAAAAGAAATTGGCTCAAGATACAACCTAATCCTGTAGATTGTGTTTTACCTTATTAACATAACCAGTCTCTAATCCTGCCTTATTAACATCATAGAGGTTAGGGTCTGTAACACATAGAATATTTATATCAGTCACAAAATGGAGGACAACCACACAATACAGGGAATTATGGCCTTGCCAAGTTGGCACACATTCTGGAGGGACACAATTCAGTCCATAACGTTAGCCCGGTATCAGAAAGTTGGAGTTTCTCTGTCTCTCTCTGTGTCTATCTTTTCTATCCTTCCCCTTCTACCTCCTTCTGTTCCTCCCTGTCTCTCTCTCTGTACCTCTCTTCCTCTGTCTCTATTTGTCTCTTTCTCCTCTCTACATACACATCAAACCTCTACTGACCTACTGTGTATCAGGTACCAGGACCCAAAGACCAAGAAGACCTTCGCCTTGCCTTTGAAGTGTTATAGTCTCTCTTACCATGTGCATTGTCATTTTCGGGATGAGTTTCCATTATGTCTTCCTGAATAAACATTCTTTAGTCTGTACCAAGAATGGTGACAAATTAGGTATATAATTTTTCGTGTAAATCAAGTCCCACCACATTCCATTTTGTCTGCTACCAAAAACAAACAAAAAACTTTAACAGAAAAACAATAAACAAAAACAATACAAACACCTCTATTGAAACTTTTTTTATATGAAATATTTTCTAGCCCTTTAATCATCTTTCTGGTTCTCTTCACGACCTGCTCAATATGCAGCAGATGACTACATGACTGCTAATTACGTCTAATATGCGTATTTATAATCATATTTTTAAAGCATGTTAATTGACATTACACAATTAAACAAGAGCAGTGCAAATGTATTACCTTTAGCTTGATGGCTTCATATCTATTTCCCAATTATATACTATGGTAATCTTTTTCCCCAAAGTATTTGTCCATAGTGCAATCAAAATATTTGTGTGAGCCCACTTCCATTTCTCATATACAACACAGTAAGTGCCACCATTACTTAAAGGCCCACTACCTGCCAGGCACTCAATTAGACATCTCACTAATGAGTGGAGAAGTGAGGTGATGAGATGATGTAGGTACTGCATGAGTTGGAGTGCCTCAGACATGAAATGCTTGCCATGGATTAATACACTAATAATAATAATAATTAAGAGCACTAAATTTATTCCTCACAGAAAGCCTACGACATAAGTATAAGTTCCTAATTAGTTTCCTGGGGCTCCCATAAAAGTACCAGAAACTGAGTGGCTTAAAACAGCAGAAATTTATTCCATCACAGTTCTGAAGGTTAGAAGTCTGAACTCAGGGTGTCAGGAGGGCCAGGCTCTCTCTGAAGGCTCTAGGGGAGAATTTTTTCCTTGCTTTTTCCAGCTTCTGATGGTCCCAGGAATTCCTTAGTTTGTAGTAGCATAAGTCCAAGCTCTGCCACCTTCTTCCCATGGCTGTCTTTTCTCCGTGCCTGTCTTCACATGGCATTCTTCTCTCTCTCTTTATTCTGTTCGTATAAGGATGCCAGTCTTAAAGAGATCATGGCCCACCCTGCTCCAGTATGACCTTGTTTTAACTAATTCCATCTGCAAAGACCCTGTTTCCAATAACGTCACATCCACAGATATCAGGGGTTAGGACTGCAACAGAGGTTTTGGGGGGACACAATTCAATCCATATCAGCACCCATGCATATAGTTGGGCAAGTTGATTATCAGAGAGTGTTGTTTTCTGTTGTTGCACAGGTGGTAATTGCTGCTCTGGAATTGGAACCCAGGTCTCAGAAATTCTGAAGTCTGGGTTATAAAATGATAAATTCCCATAAAACCAAACCAAAACTAAACTCAGTGCTATTGAGTCGATTCTGACTCATAGTGACCCTGTAGGCCAGAGTAGAACTGCCCGATAGAGTTTCCAAGGAGCGCCTGGCAGATTTGAACTGCTGACCCTTTGGTTAGCAGCCATAGCACTTAGCCACTACACCACCAGGGTTTCCAAAAAACTTATTGCCATCCTGTGAATTCCAACTCATAGTGACCCTATGACCCTGCTTTGTTCTATAGGGTCACTATGAGTTGGGATAGACTCAACAGCAAGTTAAATTGCCATAGGACTAATAATTGTAACAATTGTGTGCATTTAGAGTCCTTGAGTTCATGTTAGACTTAATACCTAGAATTACTTTCACAAATCTTTGCATTTTATTAAAAAAAAAGACCACTTAGTATCCAGCTGTGTGTACAGCCACCCTAACAACAACGAAATAGTTATTTTACAAAGAAATAAAGTCATATGAGAATGAGAAACTAATTTTCTTCTCATTTTAACACTATCACTCATTCATTCTTCCACTTATTGAAAAAGATTCCTCAAGTTATTTTGCATAGGAAACATGTGAACCCAAACTACTTTCCCTTAACTCTAATAATACTTACTATCAGACATTATGCTGAAAATATTCAGCACTTACTGGACTTCCAGATGTTGCGTGAGAAAAATATATACATCTTCAAATCTCTGAGCTTTTCTCAACTTCCTCGTTAAATTTTCACACAGTGACTAGATGCTTAAATATGTTTTGATTAATCTGAAATAGCAAAGAATGGTCAAGGAATCTTCCTCTTTAGGAACTTCTGGAAAAGTGCAGCAGAGTTGTCTTATTTTTGTAATTTAAGAGCTGGCCTGCTGGCAGATAGGAGGGGAAATGAAATGTTTTATTGATATCCCCTTCAGCCCTGGTATTCCAGTGCTGGATATATTCATGATGTCCATTCCTGTAGTTCGGCAGATAGTCACACAGAGAGGTTGGTCTGAAGATAGAGATATCAAGCTTATATGACCTGATTATCCACTTTCCCTCATGGTCAAATACACACACACACACGCACACACACACGCACACAGACACACACACAGTCTTTTTCCCCCCGCCCTTCCCTAGGCATGACCCAATGCTATGAAATTGTTACAGCAGAACTCTGCAAAGGTTGATGGCGTTCACACTAGGCATAAATTTTACGGGAACATGTTGTTCTTTGTTAAATGCTACTTCTTAACCAGTGAAGAACACTACAAGGCATTCTCCACTTTGTAAGTCTTCCTCAGCAAGGCTTGGTTCAGTTTGCTACTCTGCCTTATCTGGTGTGGTTGGCTGGAACAGAATTGCTTGATAAGTCATGTGACTTTTTTCACGCCTGATGTAGTGTACCTGGTATATTTTCGAATCGTTTTGCTCCTGCTGATTCACTGTCACCCACGTCTGAGAGGGTGTATTTGGCATGCCTTTAGAAATAAAATTGTTCCCTAATAGTTCTTTTATGCCACAAGAAATGAAATATTTCTGAATGTTAACTTCTAAAAACACATTTTGCAATTTCTCTTGTCAGCCACTATCTCTCTGTCTGTCTGTCTATCATCATCATCATCTATCATCTGTCTCTTGATCCATCCATTTCCATCCACAGAATCCTGAGTTTCTTAAGAGAATAGATACATAATTTAATTAACAAGATTAGTTATTTTGAGGAATACTTTACTCAGTCAATATTTGCACCAATTTTAGAACATCAAAATCTCGCAAGTATACTTAATATATCATTTTCCATGATTGTAAACTGTAACTCCCCAGTTATATAAAATTTATTTTATATTAAAAATTACCAAAATGTTGTTCATTTTCATTCAAATTTTCAAAACACCAGGAAGTCAGTTGTTCTGAATTTCTTTTTAAGAGAATATACTGTTCTCATTTTCCTTTGTCTAAAAGTGACCAGAAGGTTGGAATAAACACCCTGCAAATTTTTCCACTCTATGCTTCCAACATCTTGCAGAAATAAATGTAAACCTTAAGATTTCATTCTAAACAAATGGTTCGGTTTTCTTTACAATAATATGTTTATTTTATTTACTATTTCCTGTTAAATTCAGAGTTCAAAGGGTAATCATGTGGGGTGTATCTAACTAGACTTCTTCTTCCTCTCCGGTGCCTGGGGTAGGAATGAAAAGCTTTCTTCTGATAATTGCCCGTTGGATATTTGAGTTCTCATGAAGGGATATTCTACGTTCATTTTTCTTTGGCTTAGAAATAGTTCAGTATAACTTTTTCCAAGCCCTCCAGACAAAACAGCAGTTTTCTCATACTATTTGCAATGATTGTTTTCCATAATTAAATTCATGTTTTTCTTCTCCTGTGGAGAGATTTTATAAAATAAGAGGCAGCCTCTATAAATATTTATCACTTATTTCATGTTAGCAAACACAAAGTTATGCATTTGAATATGCTTCATTCTGCATATTATACCTCTTGAATTATCTGTACTCTTGCCTTTGTACATAATATTTTGTACTTTTAATAGGTAGCTATTGTTTTTGTTTAATTTTTACAAAATTGGAATCTAAATAACATAATATCTGGAACTGTACCTGTTCAGGTTCACTGCTACCTATTTTCAAGCAGTGAATGTTTCTGCCTAGTCAGGTTGGCCTTCACAGTGCCTCACAAGCCAGCAGGTGTAGACCCAGGGTAGAAGCCCATTCTCCTGCCTGTCCAGCCTTCTCATCCCTAAGGGCCCTTCCAAAGCAGCCTCCTCTGAGAAGCATCCCTTCCCATTCTAGCTCTCTTATGCTCCCCTTCTCCTCTGAATCCCTTTTGCATGTAGTCCCTGAGGCATGAAAAAAACAACCCATTACCACTGAGTCCATTCCAATTCATAGTGACCGTATATAACAGTGTAGAACTGCCCCATAGAGTTTGCAAGGCTATAATCTTTATGGAAGCAGACTGCCACATCTTTCTCTCTTGGAGCACAACTGCCAACCTTTTGGCTAGCAGCCAAGCAATTAACCACTGCATGACCAGTGCTCCATCCCTGAAACAGAGTTTAGCTGTTCTGTAGTGTTAGTTTAACCTCCTCAGGGAAAGAATATGGTTCTGAATATACAAGTCCTTTAAGAAGTTTTTTTGATCAGAGTAGCAAGTGCAATGGAATGTAAATACACTTATCTTGATCAGAGTGTTACTACTTTTTAAGAAGGTTCATAGACACATCCAAAATCCCTGAGGGACCAAATTACTGGGCTGAGAGCTGGGGACCATGGGCTCCGGGGCCATCTAGGTTAATTGGCATAACAATCGGCATAGGATGTCCTACATCCTACTTTGGTGAGTAGCATCTGGGGTCTTAAAAGCTTGTGAATGGCCATCTAAGATATGTCTACTGACCCCACCCCATCTGGGGCAAGAGAGAATGAAGAAAACTAAAGATACAAGGGAAAGGTTGGTCCAAAGGACTAAAGGCCCATGACTACCACAGTCTCCACGAGACTGAATCCGGCACAACTACATGGTGCCCAGCTACTGCCATGGACTACTGTGACAGGGATCACGATTAGGGTCCTGGACAGAGATGGAGAAAAATATAAAACAAAACTCAGAAAAAAAGACCAGACTTACTGGTCTGACAGAGACAGAGAAACCCCAAGAGTACAGCCCCCAGGTACCCTTTTTACTCAGTACTGAAATCATGCCTGAGGTTCACCCTTCAGTCAAACATTAGATACCCCTATAAAACAAACAGTAACACACATAGTTCAACAATGCATATGAGACTAAATGGGCACACCAGCCCAGGGACAAGGACGAGAAGGTAAGAGAGGACAGGAAAGCTGGATGAATAGAAATGGGGAACCTAAGGTCAAGAAGGGGAGAGTGTTGACATGTCACAGTGTTGGCAACCAGTGTCACAAAACAACATGTGTATCAATTGTTTAGTGAGAAACTAATTTGCTCTGTAAACTTTCACCTAGAGCGAAAAAAAAAAAAAAAGCTTTAGCCAAAGATTATCAGACAGGTCTGTAAAACCAATGGAAACCCTGGTGGCAAAACGATTAAGAGCTATGGCTGCTAACCAAAGTCAGCAGTTTGAATCTACCTGGCACTCCTTGGAAACCCTATGGGGCAGTTCTGCTCTGTCCTTTAGGGTCGCTGTGAGTCAAAATCAACTCCATGACAATAGGTTTTGTTTTTGGTTTGGTTTTTATAGGGCCAATAATAACACATGTGAGGAATATGCTTCATAGTTCAATTTACACATAGGAGTCTAATGGGCTTACCAGCCCAAAAGCAAAGACAAGAAGGCAGGAAGGGACTGGAAAACTGGATGAATGGAAACAGGGAACCTGGGGCAGAGAAGGGGAGAGTGTTGACATATCTTGGAGATGGCAAACGATGTCACAAAACAATTTGTGTTTTAACTGTTTAATGAGAGACTAATTTATTATGTAAACTTTCACCTAAAGTACAATTAAAAAAAATAAGAATAGTACATTATATTGTCAGTCATATAGAATTTTTTGTCAAAGGTTATTTAGAGCATGTAACTCCTTTGAGTTCTTATGGCAGGAATAATTGGGTCATAGAGACATAAAATGATTAGAGCAAGAACATATTCTATTTGAGGCACATTGTATTAATGATTCTCAGAATTTAAAGAAACTGTAAGCATTTTTAAAGAAAAATAATATTTCTCCCCCCTTTTTAGAACCTTACAATATAAGCTACTTCAGGACACAAAAAGGAAAATAAAAAAAAATAACGTGACCACAAAAACACCAAAATCATGCATAGGTATTAAATAACCCATTGCCATTGAGTAGATCCTGACTCATAGTGACCCTATAGGACAGAGTAAAAAAAAGTAGAACTGCCCTATAGGGTTTCCAAGGAGCACCTGGTGGATTCGAACTGCAGACCTTTTTGTTAGCAGCTGTAGCTCTTAACCACTGTGCCGCCAGAGTTTCCAGGTATTAAATAGTCATATGTAATTTGAAGGGGAAAAAAATTCTTAGCCACATACTTTCTTTAGGACTTCCTGTCTGAAACATTGCAATCTAATGATACATCATTAAAACTCTTTACTTTCCCTGATTATAGACATACTTTAAAATACATATTTATTTTTAAGTCATGTATTAAAATTCTGTACTCTATGGCAGTACTCATATATCTAGGTCTCCAGGTGGTGAACAGTTTGTGCTCGACTGCTCACCTAAAGGTTGGCAATTGGAACCCACCCAGCAGTACCTATGAAGAAAATCCCGATGATCTGCTTCCGTTAAGATTACTGTCAAGAAAACTCCATGGAGCAGTTCTGCTCTGTAATAAATGAGGTCACCATGAGCCACAACTGACTCAACGGCAACTAACCAAAACTCAGACATCTAAATTACTTCCTATTTTAAGGTACAGTTGTAGCCTGGTTGGTCTTTACATATAAAACCCTTGGATCACATCCTTTTCTACTAAAGATTTCTTTGAGTGTTTTTATTATGATATTGTTTTCAGTCAGAGATTGTTTCAAAGAAAATTCTGCATCTAAATTTTCTCAATTTTGTAGATATAGTCTGTCTTTTTATTATGAGAGAGTACCTCTACCTCCACGTGTCCCATTTCAATAGGCAACCAATTTCAATTTCAAATCTCTTCATTCTTTCTTTTGATAGAAACCGTTCATATCTTTACTCAATTTGCTGGCACAAACACATCTTGAGACTTCAGGTTTAGAGATGATCTATTGACTCTCAAAGTGATTGAAGTAGTTCTCTTTATCCCTGTCTCTAACCAAGGCACATAAAATTCCCATCTTCCTGTTTCCCCAATATTATTCCAAACCTATTTAATTCAATAAAAAAAAAAAAAATCATAGTAAGTGTTTATTGTGACTTTATAAGCTGAATTTACAGGTGAGCCATGTAAAGTACTATAAATTGATTTTTCTTTTCTTGCAGAATTTTTTTTTTTTATCTGTCTGGATCATTGGTTATCGTTTTTGCTTATAGATTGGTTTGTTTAATGTACTTATTACTCATTTGTCCCTAAACTCTTACTGAGTTGTGAAAATCTTCGCTCAAACATTCATACATACTGGGAATTCTATTAATTTCAACTGCTCGGAGACATTGTTCCTGGAACTTTCGGATGTGCTCCAATCTGGCTGGGCTAGTTTCTAGGTCTGTTGCACGGTTATCATCCAGGAGATCTCTTCTGATAAAGACTCTTAGTTTACTGTATCTCATGTATCTCTTTCTCCACTTCTTTCCTTCCTGCCTGCCTTCTTTCCTTCCTTCCTGCCTTCTTTCCTTCCTGCCTCCCTTCCTTCCTTCTTCTTTCTTTCCTTTCTTTGTCTCTCTCCCCTCTTCTCTTCCTCCTCCTCTCTTTCTCTCTCACTTTTTTTTTTTGTTCCCTCATTTTTGTAGAGAACATTTGCCATTGGTTTCTTATGTAAAAATGCATTAGTAGTAATATATTTAAGACCTTGCATTGATCACATAGTCTTTATTCTGTCATTTAACCAATAATTTGTTTAGATCAAGAATTACAGGTTGGAAATCGATTGCTCTATTAAGCTAGAAGACAGAGTTGCTGTTGAGAAACCTTATAACATCATTTCTTAATCTTTTTCATGAAGTTTTTTTTTCTCTTCAAACCTTTTTGCTTTTGCTCTTTGCTCTAAGCACTTAAATATCATGGAAATGTCCTTACCATGAGCCCGTTTTCATCCATGGTGTTAGACATTCATTTGATGACACCTTTCTGCTAACCAGCTTATGTTCTTCTATTCTGGGACATTAAAAAATAAATAAATAAACTAGCCTGGCTAGGGCAAAATTATTTCTTTAGTGAGTCCCGCTTTTCCTTTTTATTATCGTCTCTTGTGAGAATTTGTTTCATTTTGTCTTAGGCCTCCTGGGTTGACCTGCTAATACTTCTTGTTCCTTTCTCTCTTATTTCCCATCTTGGTATCTTTTTGCTCTACTTTCTACAAAATTTCCTCAACTTTATTGTCCAGTTCTTCTGAGTTTTTCATTTCTGCTATTATTTCCTAGTTTTCACAACATGTTTTCTTTTTCTTCATGTTCTTTTAAAATGTATATTTTTAATAAAATTGATGCAATATCCCTTTTATTTCTCTGAAGATACTGATATATATGTATATATATACATATATATATTTAATTTGGAGTGATCATTTTACTGCATGATCTATTTTCTCCAATTTTTTTTTTAACTTGTACGTTTGCCTAGTCTCTGACTTTTATTTCAGAACATTTTCCTGGATCACTGTGTCTTGTTGTTTTATTTAATATTGAAACTCTAAATATCTAATTGAAATCTCTGTGTATATGAATGGGATTATCAATGCTTGCCTTCAGTGTAGGGTGAGGGTGATCTGGCTAGGCTAGTTCATTAGGAATTCTAAGTTAATTATCCTTATCTTAATTCTTATTTTTTGGGTGGGTCAGATTCTAGAGAAGAACATTCCAGTCTCTTGTAAGGGGGGATATAAGCCTGGTTGAATGTATTCTAGAAATCAAAAGTAAGATGACTTCTGGATATATCAAAATTTTTGATAAAGACTGAGCTTAAATTCATTGTTTTTGTGTATAACAGAGCTCAGAAACTGACTGTCTGGCACATGCAGCATATATGTAGATGTGCTTTGTTTGATCTGTTTAGCTTTTTTTGTTGTTGTTCTGGTCACTGTTTGGTTTTATTGGTAACCAACAGAGAAATAAGGAAAGAAAGAAAGAGCCCATATTCATGTTTGACAGCACTTAGCTTGTGCTGATTAGTATCAGTCTCTTTAGACATGGCTTTTATTGGCCAGTTTGCCAATTCCTACAGCCCTTATTTCCTCCTGGACACTGAGGCTTAGTCTTACTTGTTATTTATCAGTGTATTTGCATTAAAAAAAAAATACCCCAGGCTTTTCTTATGCATTTTTGTTATTGTACAAGTTTCTATAAATCCTGAAAATGTAGTGGTCCCCAGAGATCTTAAGATAGCTGGATTTGTATCTGTAGACTATATAGATACACAGTTTGAATTGCCAAACTATATATCTGTATACCTCCATTCTTTTATTTATCTAGTTATCCGTATTTATTCTTATTCTTCTCAGACTATTCAGAATGTTAGTCACATGTACAAAAATATTGACCAATGCAGGAAGCATCAAAAGAAGATGGAAGGAATACACAGTCACTGTACTGAAAGTAATGGTCAATGTTCAACCATTTCAAGCGGTAGCATATGATCAAGAGCCATGGTACTGAAGGAAGAAGTCCAAGCTGCACTGAAGGCAGCGAAAAACGAGTTTCCAGGAACTGACAGAATACCAGTTGAGGTTTCAACAAATGGATGCAGTGCTGGAAGTGCTCAGTCGTATGTGACAAGAAATTTGGAAGACAGCTACTTGGCCAACTGACTGAAAGAGATGTATATTTGTGCCCATTCCAAAGAAAGGTGATCCAACTGAATGCAGAAATTATCGAACAATATCATTAGTATCACACATAACTAAAATTTAGATGAAGATAATGAATAAGCAGTTGTAGTAGTACATCGACAGGGAACTGCCAGAAATTCAAACTTGATTCAGAAGAGAAGGTAGAATGAGGGATGTCATTGCTGATGTCAGATGGATCTTAGCTGAAAGAAGAAAATGCCAGTAAGACGATTACATGTGTTTTATTGAATATGCAAAGATATTTGACTGTGTGGGTCATAACAAGTTATGGATAACAAGGTGAAGAATGGAAATTCCAGAACCCTTAATTGTGCTCATGTGGAATCTGTACATAGACCAAGAGGCAGTCGTTTGAACAGAACAACAGGATTCTGTGTATTTTAAAATCAGGAAAGATTTGTGTCAGGATATTCTCTTTTCACCATACTTATTCAATCTGTATACCGGGCAAATAATCCAAGAAGCTGGACTATATGAAGAAGAACACAGCATCAGGATTGGAGGAAGACTTGTTAACAACCTGTCAGATGTTGATGACACAACTTTGCTGAAAGTAAAGAGGACTTGAAGTACTTACCGATGAAGATTAAGCTGTACAGCCTTCAATATGGATTGCACCTCAACATAAAGAAAACAAAAATCCTCACAATAGAAAAGACTGAAGGTGTCAAGGATTTCATTTTACTTGGATCCATAAACAATGCCTGTGGCACCAGCAGTTGAGAAATCAAATGACAGATTGCATTGGCCAAATATGCTGCAAAAGACCTCTTTAAAGTGTTCAAAAGTAATCACTTGAGGACTTAAGTACGCCTGACCCAAATCATATTTTCAAACACCTTGTATGCATGCAAAAGCTGGATAATGAATAAGGAAGACAGAAGAAGAATTGACATATTTGAATTATAGTGTTGGTGAATAATACTGAATATATACCATGGACTTCCAGAAGAACAGACAAGTCTGTCTTGGAAAAAGTACAGCCAGAGTGCTCCTTGGATGCTAGGATGGTGGGACTTTGTCTCATGTACTTTGGACATGTTTTCAGGAGGGACCAGTCCCTGGAGAAAGACATTATGCTTGGTTAGGTAGAGGGTCAGAGAAAAAGAGAAAGACCTTCACTGAGATAGATTGACCAAGTTACTGCAACTGTGGACTCAAATGTAGCAATGATTGCAAAGGATGTTGCAGGAGTGGGCAGTGTTTCGTTTTATAGTACATAAGGCCACTATGAGTCCATGGCACCTAACAACAACAATTAATCCTTTTTTAAAAATAATATTTTTATTTTGTCAGTATGGTTTCTTACTGCGACTTTGGCCATGATATACCTGCATTTAACCATGATTTGAATTGTATGTAAAGGAGTATATTTGTCATAAGTACAATTTTTTGTCCTGTAGTCATCAATTACTATTATCATTTTCTATAATTCTTTCCTCTCTTCCATTGTATAAAGTGTATAGAGACATGGCATTTAAAGCACTGTATCTAACTCTCACTTAGGACAAAAATGTAATATTTATAAACTTAGAAGAAAAAATGTAATATTTATAAACTTAGAAGAAAAAATGTATCATGACCAAAATAATTCCTAACCGAGGATCTGAGCATGAAGAGGAATGGAATTTACATCAAGACTTACTTACTTGGGAGGCATGTGAGCTTTGTGTCAGTACCTCCTGATGCTGAGTTTGTGATGTATGCAAGTAAAGCTTGCAGAGATTAATGAGGGATCATCCCTGGCAGCTATTTTGAAAGAAATGATTTTGCTTATTTACATTCAACAAAACCAAATCAATCAGCAAACAGAGGCAGAGCGTCAGCCTTTCCTTGTGTTTAAATGTCTGTATTCCAGTGCCATTTGCTGATATGACCATACGTGGTACTGGGAGAAAAAAAAAAACTGTGTTTCTCACATAATTCCAGAGGTAACTATATTTCGCAGAATTCTTTTGTTCCTTTTAGATGGATTATTATAATAGGCAATTTTATTTGTAAAGGGGAAAAAAGCTGTGATGAACAGTTACAAGCTGAGTGCTGAATTTCTCTCTTAAACATTAAGAACACACACCAACAGGTGTTGGTTCAATTCCTCCAAGTTTCAATTCATGAAAGTACTGTTATTCTCTATGCTCGCCTATGTTGTTTTCACACCTTAAAAATACAAATGCTTCATCATATTTTTTAAAACCTAGGGACAGGAGAGAAAGTTCTGTTGTTTTTTAGGAGGAGCATGCCTGCTCATTAAAAAAAAAGTTTTCTGCCTCATTTACAGCTAGGTGAGGCCTTCGTACTACATTTGGACCAGTGAAATATGAACAATAATGCTATTTTCAACTTCCAGGTATGTCTTCAGAGTGAAAAAGGTGGCACCGTCTTCATTCCTTGCTCCTTTCTGCTTATTAAAATGGAGAATGGCTGGAGCTCCAATTGCGATCATAGAGCAGGAGGTGGAAAGCATGTGTTGAAGGTCATGAAGCACAAAGTGAGAACTGGCTCCACCATGAACTATGAATTGCTTATCTTTGAATTCCATTTAAGTATGAGAGAAACAAAAATTTTCTTTCTTTTTTTTTTTTTTTTTTTTTGTTGCTTGGCTCCAAGACCTTTTCTGACTGATACAGTCTCTTCATCCTTCAGACTATATTTCAAACCTAATCTTCTTCACTATTATTAAAGTTCAGCTAGATTGGATTGTTAAATATTCAAACTTACATTTTTGTTCAATCTGTTCTTTGTGTAAGACTCAAGATTTCCCCTTGTCTATCAGTTTTATATTCTTTTCAGACTCATTTCAGTTTTCTTGGATCATCCTACAATAATCTTTCTCTAAGCTCCTGTAGTATAATTCTTATGTAATTAACCATGAATTTGCTAGACAATATGTTTCTTGAGGGCTGGAACCAGTTTATTGCTACAAAGATACAGAGTAGAACTGCCCCATAGGATTTCCAAGGAGCAGCTGGTAGATTTGAACTGCTGACCTTTTGGGTGGCAGCCGAGCTCTTAACCACTGTGTCTTCAGGGTTCCAAACCAAACCCAAGGCTGTTGAGTTAATTCCGACTTATAGTGACCTATAGTGACCCTATAGGACAGAATAGAACTGCCCCATATGGTCATATGGTTACCAAGGAGTGGCTGGTGGATTCGAAGTGTCAGCTTTTTGGTCAGCAGTCATAGCTCTTAACCGCTCTGCCACCAGGGCTCCAAAGATACACTTAATATCTATTATGTGCCAGGCATTATGCTGGAGATGACTGAGATAGGAAGGATGAGAGAGACAGTGCCCAGACCCACAAAGATTGCCCAGTTTAGTGAAAGAATGGGCTATATATGCATACATATATTAAAAAAAAAAAGTAAGACTAAAACATGAATACAGCATAGTGAGCAATACATTGCAGAATTACAGATGAGGAAGTAGTTGATTCGTCTGGGAATGGGATGGGAAGGAAGTCCTAAATGATTTTTCTGAAGATATGGTATTTGCGCTGACCCTGAAGGTTAAATATGTATTGATTTAGGAGGGAAACCACATGTGAACAGCAAAAGTGGTAAAACAGTAGGCATACCTTAAAGGAGCTCTGTCTATTTAGCTGGAACTTTTTTTTTTAGATATTAAGTCTGTGGTGAACACAGTGGGAGGAAATGAATGGCTCTCTTACTAGATGAAGGGGCATTGCCAGTGGACATAAGCGCGGGACAAAAGGATGAATACTTATATGTTTTTTACACACATTTAAAATGTTACCTACACACTTTCTTTTTTTTTTTTTTTTCAGAAAAGAGGGAAGATATGCTGGAGAGCTAGACAAGATGTGGAATCATTGTAAAGAGCATGGCCTGACATATTGGTCAGTGCATCAACAACTGAAGCTGAGACAGATGAAAATGGGTCACTATAACAGTGATTTTGAATGAAGCAGAAGCAGAAGCAGAAGAAAGCAGTAATACTGCCCAACTAGCTTCTATTTTCTTGCTAAAGTTGGAGATACACTTGGCTTGTAAGAGAGAGTAAGCTGCTCTTTGATTCTGCCCTTGGACGTTAAGGTAGAGATTTGGAACAGCAGCTGTGGAGAATGGGGAAGAGAGAAAAAGTATGGAGAGGAACTGAGGATCTATTGTGAGTGTAGTTACAGTGGAAGGCCCAGGTATTCATGCTTACCTTAGGAAGGAAACCACGAGTTGACTAACAGAATGAAGAAATAAGCAGGGGTTAACAAACTAGAGATTTCCTAAGAACAGAAGCAGTGGGAGTATTACCTTTCCTTGCTTTCCTTCATAGTACATAGCAGAATGCCTCCTATTAAATGAGTACTCATAAATGCTTATTATGATAATGTCCTGTAATTTATCCCAGATTACCTTGTTCTTGTATTTTCGTTAATACTCTGAGTTTTTAGGAACGAAAATGGGAGAGAAATTCTTTTGTGGAAGAGCTGTGGGATCTGGTGGCACAGGGCAGATTTATCTCCATTTGTGAGTGTTCAATAAGACCTCATGGGCTGAATTTACTCAAAATTGCCTTTACTATAGCTTTCTAATGGGATTGACTATGTCTCTCTTTAGTTTCTTTCTTTTTTTTCCTTTGGATAAATGAGTAGAATATATATTTTCACCTATTTTGTGAACAAAGGTGAACTACACAGAAGGAAATGTAGATATGGAGAAGCATAGAGTCTTAAGTTCAGTATTAGGTAAACAGCCCAAAGGCCCAAGGATTTGTCACAATGTGTGAGGCTTCTCTGAGATCACAGCATTGCTTCTTATTAGAAAAACCCTAGCATTTATAGAAAGTGCCATTTAAAGGACTCTGTAGCTCAGAGGGAAAAAAAGCAATATTCCAGTAGGTTGCCTTTTGAAGCGGTAAACACCTTTCATGTCATTTAAAAATGGCTTGGATAGGTTTGAAGAACTATGTGTCAAGTGTTCTGAAAACAAGGAATATAAGTTTGGTGAACTCTTTCAGTCATTTGAATCTTAAATCAACCACTGTACCTTAAAGCAGCTTATTTGATTCATTTTAGCTGGTGGGTACAGTAGTGATAAAATTTCCAGGCCTATTGTTTTATCTGTAGTTGAAGTTGAAGATTAATATACACTACTCTTTTCTCCTTTCCATGACATATAGCAAACCAGTATGTGGTTTTATGCCAAAAATAAAAAAGATTATGTTTCAGTGTTAGTAATGGACAAAATAAGTCATTTCCAAATAAAACATATTTCCTAACCCTAACTGAGCTCAAGACCAGAGATTGGCAAGTTTTATTTGGTTCATAAATGGCTAAACAGTTTTAATGTATGTTTAGAATATATAATTTAGCTCTCAATCTACAAAGCCTGGTCAAATGGAGAGAAATTTCAATTCAGTGTTTTGTTGTTTGTCTCTTATTTTGATGGTGTTGATTTATTTGAGGAATTATTTCTGCTAAATCATTCCCAGGCTGAAAATTGAAAATTATATTTACCTAACTTATCTTCCAGTGGTTTTCAGTTGCTACATAATAAACAGACTATCTCCTCCCTCCCCTATCTCATCCTGCCCCTCATTTTCTTCATATTGCCTTCAATACTCTTTGAAAAAATCTTATTCTTGATATAGATTGCTTGTAGGGAAAGTCCTAAGTATCTCAATCAAACTTCATGCAGAGTAGTGTCACACATATACACCATTTCATAGGTTATATTTGGTACTTTTAATATGTTTTGCATTAAAACAAAGTAATTTGATTTGAAAATATTTAGGTTGGTTTGGAACTTCAGGCTGGAGGCGAAGGCTTGGATGCATGAGATTGTTACTATGCTTCCAGGTTAACTGATGTCACCAGGAACATTGAGATAATATTGCTTAGCCTATAAACTCATTGGATCAAGCTGAACTCCAAGACAATCTTAGAGTAGAAAGTAAGTAGTTGAAACTTTATTTTATTTGAGAGGATTATATGGATGTATTTGGAATGCCCGTTTTACAAAATAGGTCAATTATTAATACCGCACATCCTTTCTTTGTTGTAATGCTAATCACAAAGAATTAATTTAGTGTTTGTACAGATAGAATGAATAATATCATGTATATTGGTTTTGACTTGATTTTTTTTTTTCCCCTTCTCTCAAACTGATATCTGAGAGCTAAAGGAGTTAGTCTCTGGTTCAATTACAGTTCAGTTATAATGATAATAATAAGAAAAAGTAGTATCTCACATAGGAAAAAATAAGAATATGTGAAAATAATACTATGAACATATTAAAAACAAGGTTTTGTGTGCGTTAATGAATTTCAAAGTGCACTTCTATTCTGTGTTTTCGTAAGGCTGGGAAGAACTTTGAAAGGTTACCTGATCTACTGTTGTGGAGAACATGACCACATCGAACCTACCATAGAGTGCATTGGATAAGAGCCCAGTAGGCTCTAAAATGAAACTTTTTGTATTTGATTCTCAGCTACATCACTCATTAATTGTGGGCCTGGATAGTTACTTAATATTTCTAGGCCTATCCATCATTTGTGAAATGAACATAATTAAAGCGTAGTTCTGAAGATTATATAAAATAGTCCTTTTATGTTGTCTGGTCCCTAAGGCCTCTCAATAAACAACAACAATTATTTTCATTGGACAGTAACATATCTTATCATAAAGGCCTTAGGTAAAATAGACATCCCAAGAATGCTCCTGCTTCCTCAAATTGAAATCCTTTGTGCAGTCTAGCCTAAGCCATTTTTGCAAAAGGTTAAGCCAAACATTATTATATACTATCCTTGGTAGAGAACAAGAGCATTTTGTATGTCAAAATTTAAAACAAAAACAAAACACTCTTATATGTACTTACTTTCTCATCTTTATATATAAAAATTATCACCATTTTATATGTTGTAATCTTTAATACTCTACTTCTCTACCCCTCAAAAAAATATATTGCTGTTTTTTTGTGTTTGTAATAGAAACTTAACTGAAATATTTCGAACCTAAATGTTTGTGGAGCAGAAGGAAATTTAGACCTCTGTGTCTATATATGGAGCCCTGGTGGTGCAGTGGTCAAGAGATACGGCTGCTAACCAAAAGGTCAGCAATTTAAATCCACCAGAAGCTCCTTGGAAACAGTATAGGGTAGTTCTACTCTGTCCTATAGGGTCACTATTTTTCAGAATCAACTTTATGGCAACAAGTTTAGTTTTGGTTTTATGCCTCTATATAATAAGGCTAGATGATTTGGACCAACCCTTCCATCAAAACAATGAAAAATGTTGGATAAAAGATTCTGAGATATTCCTAAAAGCACTTAAAAACTGAGAGAATGTCATAAACTACCAGTCAATAACTTAAAAGAGAGCAGAAACTCAAAGAGGTATGCAGAGCACTGAGGATTAGCTGACCTAATGAAACCGAGCTTACATTTTGATTAACTTTCAGGAGAAATGTATGTGACAGATAAAAAGCTCTGGGGCCAAGCAAAGTCTAATAAGAGATCCCTTCCCTATGATATTGGACCTCTAAAAGACTATGCTCAGGGCAAAGATAAAACAGAAATAAACCCATCTCCTTCTAAAAAAGAAATTGAAAAAAAAAAATACACCTTAGAAATTGTAATCACAGCCAAGAATTTTAGAGATAGTCAGTCAAAATTAACGTTACCTAAATGTAGTGGTTGGTTGGGTTTTTTAAATGTAGTGGTTAAGTGCTGTGGCTGCTAACCAAGAGGTAACCAGTTTGAATCTGCCAGGTGCTCCTTGGAAACTATCGGGCAGTTCTACTCTGTCCTATAGGGTCGCTATGAGTCAGAATTGACTCGGCAGCAGTGGGTTTGGTTTTGGTTTGGAAATGTGTCAAGTGTTCTCAAACCAGAAATTCAGTTTAAAATGGTCCCAAACTCATAGTAATCCCAGTTCTCTGGCAGATCAATATGACTCACATCTAGAAGAATGCAGCTAATCATAGGCTTCAAGGAATCCTCATAAATAAACTCCTGAGGATGATTATCATATAAGAGAAAACAAAACAAATGCACATCACAACAAGGTACTATGAGTTAGAAATCAGCAAAAACAACAGGTAGCATGATATGATCAGACACAGATTATAAGCCAAAAATGTTTCCTGTATTTAAATAAATAAAAAACACATTTAAAAATATTTTAGAAAAATAAACTGTCAGATATGTTCTGAAAATTTAACAACTGAAATGTAAAACCTAGTGTACATGTTTAAGAGCAGATTGGACACAGTTGAAAAAAGAATTAATGAATTGGAAGACAAAGCTGCAGAAATAATTTCAAATGAAGTACAGAGAAGTAAAATAGATTAAAAAGCATAAGAGAAGATAGACAACATGGAGGATATGATGAAAAGGTTTAGTCAGTGATGGAAAAAGAGAGGACAGTGAAATGTGGCAATAAACAGTGTTTGATTACATATTGCCTAAAAATTTTCCAAAATTGATGGAAGGCACTGATGCATAGATATAAAAATCAAGAAAAATAAATAAGAAGGGAATTACATCCACATGCAGACATATTGTGAAGTTCCAGGTACAAAATAACCAGAGAAAAAAAATACAGATTAACTGTAAAGGAGTAGCAGCTGATTTCTCAACAATAGTGGAATGTAGAAGAGAGTGGAATGATTTCTTCAATTTTGTTAGAGAAAATAATTATCAATGTGGCATTCTATATACCTAGCAAAGGTATTTAAAAAAAAATAAAGGCACAGTAAATTTTCAGCCCTCTCCAACAAAAACCCAGGCTTTTATCTTACTGTTTTCTTTAATTTTTATCCATGATTTTGATGGGTGTATGTTTAAAATTATGTAACGTCTACCTGATTTAAATTCTGATATCATGCAAATGTTTCAGATGTTTCCTTTTATCATAAAACTTTGTGGAATATAATCATATTCATTATAAATTGAGCTAGTTTAAATTCTTCTCAAGGAAAACAAGATTATAGAGCAGAATCTATAAGATTTGTTACTTTTCCTGACCTCTCTGCTCCTACTCCATCTCCATTGAAGATTTCTATTTTATCTGTTTGATTTAATAAACTATTTTAGTAATGATGACAACGGGGTAAATATCACATACTCATCCCCAGTAAAGGCCAGTGAGTTTAGTGATCTTTCGTGGTCGTAGATCATCACTCAATACCATACAACACATATATTGTCAAACAGAGAAAAATGACTAAATTGGAATGAACATGTAACCATCATAGGACAATCTGCTTAAATTAGAATTTAAATGATTGACAGTAAAGTATCATTTATACTTTATTAGCTCAAAGTACCTTATGGTAAATGCCAGCACCATAGGATATTTCAGAAGACTGAGCTGTTTCTGATATTAAACCAAGAAAACTTTTGAGAGACTTATTCCCCATTCAGTAATCCACAATGGACTATTTATTGCAAATAAAAATTTTTCTGTTGCATCTTTATATTCTTTCTCTTGCTAGAACTTTCAGTGCTATGAAAAGTATTAAACACAGCTTAGAGTATGAAAATGCATCAAATACAGTAAAGAGGTGAGGGGAAAAATCTATGAGTTTGAGAGGTTTCCTCTGAGACTTGTAAAATATGCAATGAAAGTGAGCAATTTAAGCATCATGAATTTTATTACTAACCCAAAAGTTTTCCTGACTCTTATATTTTAGCTTATTTACATTCATGCTGTCTTTAGGGGACAATAATGAGTTCAGTCTTGCTTATATATGGGTCCAGTTTGTAAGGTACATGCAGGAAAAGTTGCTTAGTTAAATTAATCTAAGCAGAACACTAAATTATTATTTTATAAGTTGCCCTCTACTTCTAAAGAAAAATAGTTGGCCAAGAGAAGTATTTCTGTAAGTTTTTACACAGAAATATCTTGTTTAATGCCTTCTGGGTTTATACTTCTTCTAGATTTTCATCATAATTTTCCTTTCTCATATCTTTCCCTTTCTAGTGTAATCAAAAGAACATCTTATAGCAATCCTGTATCTATTCTTTATTTGTTCTATCTACCTATCATCTATCTGTCTGTCTATCATCTATCATCATCATCATCACCATCGTCATCATCTACCTATCCACCTACCTACCTACCTACCTATCAAGGAGCCCTTGTGGTGCAGTGGTTAAACACTGGGCTGCTAATTGAAAGGTTAGAGGTTTGAACCCACCAGCTGCTGTGTGGAGGAAAGGTGTGGTAGTCTGCTTTCACTAAGATTTTGGCCTTGCAAACCCTATGGGGCAGTTCTACTCTGTCCTATAGGGTCACTATGAGTTGGAATCCACAGCAATGGGTTTTTATGGGATTGATCTATCTGTCCGTCCATCTGTCTGTCCATCCATCTATCATCTATCTATAATCTATCATCTATCTTCTACTTATCTATTTACCTGTCTCAAGACTTTGTCTTTATATACCTTTATTTAAAGAAAAAAGCATATCAAAGAAGCTCATTGGAATTATATATTGAAAAGTTTAAATTAGTTTCTTGGAGGAATATATATATATAAATGATGTCTATAATTATTTATTGAAAGCTCCCCTGTAGCTGATAACATTAGAATGTTAATGTTAATCGAATGCTTACCATGTGCCAAATATTCTAGTAAGTATTTTATATGCATATATATATATATATATATATACCAAAAAAAAAAAAAAAAAAACAAACCCAGTGCCATTGAGTCAATTCCAACTCACAGCGACCCTAAAGGATATAGCAGAACTGCCCACAGAGTTTCCAAGGAGCGCCTGGTGAATTTGAACTGCTGATCCTTTGGTTAGCAGCTGTAGCACTTAACCACTATGCCACCAGAGTTTCCATATATCAATTAAACTGAATTTTAAACACCGTAGATTCTGCATGTTATTTTCAATCATCTTTGATAAAATTCAAAATCAGGCTGTAACAGAAGTTATAAGTATATCATGAAAAGAAATTTTGTTTTTTGTTTAGTACGAGTTATTTGTTCATATTTGAATTCTGCTTCTTCATTGTCATTGATATCTGAATAATATATTTTGAGATTGATCACCACATCCTACCTCAGACATTTAGAATATATTTAAAAAATAAATATGAGAGTCCAAAGCAAAAATGTTGAAGGAAATTTTACTTGGGATGTTAAAATGACTGTAGACTCATCATAGTGTGATTCTCAACAGTGTTTTCTGTTGGAGGACCTAAGATTGGGAAATTAAACTATTAATCTAAACTGTTGAGTAACGAGGGGAGACAGCTAAACACTGGACATACAGAGAATATACCATCTTGGAAAAATGACACTATTTACTCTGCTGATAATCAACATTAAAATGTTAATGCTAATTGAATGTTTACCATGTGGCAAATATTCTACTAAGTATTTTATACGCATTATTTCATTTAATATCAATCTCCCCAAGAGTTTTATCAATAGTAACATTGATATACCCTTTGCTCTACTGAGGAAACTGCAATTTAGAGAGGTTAAAGATCATGCCTGAGGCTATTGGATCACCTACTTAGTGCTGGCGACCGAATTTAAATCTCTGATTCCAGATTCTGTGTTCTTACCCTATGTTCTATTATCTCTTTGATGATTCAAGAATGGGTTTATATATTTGATTTGGATAGACCCATGTGGGTTTTTAATTCATTTAATACCAAACATAAAGAGTGTTTCCCTTATATATGTAATTGATTTCTCCAACAGTGTTCTCGTTTCCTCTGAAATAGCGCAATGTTCCTCCCATCTAGAATCACGACATTGCTGGTCGGCCTCTTAGCAATTGTCAGCATCTTTGCCACATGGTTGGAGGCCAGATATCAGTTTGTCACCATGTAATGTATTTGCCTTATCTGGTTGGGAGCATAGAGCAGGTGCTTGGAAATCTTGCTGCCATCCATTCTCCACACATGACCAGTCCATGTTAAGCTGAATTATGGTGAATAGCACTTAAGAACTGCTATAGTGGCTGCATTCCAAGACCTGGCTAGCAGTCTTGCTCTACTATTTGATATTCAGCAGAGCACAAAGATGGAGCTGTTAAAACCACTTAAGAAATCAGATATATCTATATCAACTTTAAGCCTCATCATCTTATACTGGTCATCAACATAGTTCTGAAGAGGTTAAGCATGGTCTGAAATTTGGAACACACTTGAAATACCTATCTAATGGTTTGCTTTTAAATACTGTACTTTTTCAATTCAACGTTTCATGTTTTTCATCTGTTGTGTTTCAATTAGAAAACATTCACATTGAAGTTGGAAAAAAAAAAGATTTACATAACAGACTTTTGAGAGACCATTTTCATTTTCAGAAATTGGGAATGTTTACACTGAACTCATAAAAGATTGCCTTGCTTTAGCAAATATTTTAAATAAAAATTAAGATTTATAAATATTATGAATTGAGAAAGTTCTTGTCACTTTGAAAAATCATTGCTTGTAAAATTTCTTTAAAAACACATGTGAGCATCTAATAAATGACTTGATTAAAACAGATTTACTGCAACTTTCTTGGATCATATGCATTCATATATAGCAGATATACCTATATGTAGATTCTGGAAACTTCATACTGAGAAAGAGATTTTTAGATCAATAACATAAAAACTACAGAGGTATGTAGATTTTGACTTATTTCAGAAGCAACTGTACCCTACATGAGATGCATTGTTTCAGAAAAACTTGCTTAACCTATATAAGAAGGTAGCTTTTCTTGTTTCCAAAGGACAGGTTTGAATTTTCATCTGTTCATTTATTTCCCAGCAGGTGTCTCTATATAGCAGCTTTACTCAGAAGGTGCAATAACACAAGAACTAATTCTATAAAAAAGATAATAATGTAGTAAGTAGAGAAATAAACTAGTCATAGAATGTATCTGTGTTAACAATAACAATAGAAAGTCAAAATACTTATAGCTTTAAAGGTAATGTGCTGTCCATAAGCAATTACCTGGAATATTTCACTTTATTTCTTGATTTTATTCGCTTAGACAACTATTTAAAAGGAGACTTAGAAAAACCCTTCAAAGCAGTTTATACTATGTACATCCTAATTAAAAATACAGGCCTTCTCCTAACAAGGTGATGATTTAGTTTTTGCCATCTTAATATAACTGCTTCGCCAATTTGGATGGAGCTTAATAGAAGTAGGGCTGAAATTTTTGTAACATCAAAAACAGTGACTTAAAGGTGATTGTGGGCAGTAGAAAGAGACAAAAGTGGAAAGAAGATGTAAAATAATATCATTCACAGAAGTAATTTATCCTCCTTTCTTTGATCAGAGGATCACCAAAATCACGTTGTTCCATTTAGTACCAGATGAAAAGAACGAACATTTTAACGCTTAATTGTCAATATGTTATCTTTTTAGCCAAACAAAATTTATGCTTTGATGGAGTCCAATTCAATGTCTACCCTAATTTAAGTAGAATGAAAAAATTTCAACTTTACACATAAAATGAGCTCTGCTTTGCCATTTTATTGTAATGGAAGATTTAAGGCCGCACGACTTTCTGATGAATAACTGATGAAATCCGTACATAGTCAAAACTCTGAGTAGTATTAACTAAATAGCTTATACACCAAAGTTAAGTTTTAACATGTGAGGTTCCTCTGGCCCACCAGATAACAATTCACCCAGTGAAAAGTACATGAAAAGCATAACTATAAAACATAAAAAAAAAAATACAAAGAATAAATCACAAATAGAAAAATGTACTAAGTCCATTAAAAGGTTAAAAAAAAAAAAGGCAGATAAAATTCCTGATTCAATGGATCTCAAGGACAAAGTTTGCTAAATTTTTATACTTATTAAAGTTTTCAGTACATGACTAGAAATTTGTAGTACCTTGGAACCAAGTATGTCACAAAAATATGTATTTTAGACAATTGCAGAGAAGTTATAAAATAATTATACTCTATTATGCGCTGATTATTCTTTCACTCTTGTGTTGTATTTCTTTAATTCTTACCTTCCTTTGAAAAGAAAAAGATATTTTTATCTGCAAGACCACTAAAGAGATCTTACAGGCTGCCATCATACTTCCACAAAGGGACAGAACTTACCTAAACCATTTTACGTAGATAAACAATCTCTGAAGTATATCAAGAAATATCTTCCAGTTTAAGATGATAGGAAAAACTCCATTTGCCACCCTTTTCTACCAAAGTCTCTTAAATAATAATAAAAAAAAAATTACAAAAAAAAAAAAAGATGATAAACAAGATAGTTTGAGTAGTGAGAAGATTAGAAATTTGAGACTCCCCAGGAAAAAGGAAAATAAATAGACTTTTTGTTTTGTTTTGTTTATTAAAAAAAATCAGAGTAGAATAAAGTATATCCAGAGAATAGGCGTAGTTTTGTACAAAGGAGCCAATGAGAAGCTTCAAATTCTGAGTCAACAAATTAGAAGACTACGTTACGTACAAAAATGGCATATTGGAATACAGGCCCATGAGAACAGGGGTTTCATTGATAATGTTTACTGCCCTAATCCCAGCACCTAGAATTGTGCCTGACACATAAATTGTTCAATATATAATACAGAATTTTACTGCTGGAAAGGTAAGGAGAATCACCTTAATTTTTATAGTTATTTTTCTTCTTAATGGCTAACCTAGATGCAGAGTTAGTTTAAACTCAGTTTTGTTGCACTCTCAGGCTCCGTTTTCCCCTCTGGGAATCTTCCCAAGGCATAAGACCAATGGTGTGCTAGAGCTGGGTGCTATGACTTTGCAAGAGCCGATTGTTAATTTTTTAGGAATTATTCAAGATAGTTGTCAAACATGTCCATCATTAAAAATTATATTGACTTACACTTAAATAAATTATATTAAAAGCAAAGAAAATATATATTCAAATTTTTATTACATTCTAATTATTTTACTGTGAACTTCCCTAGGTGATACAATTGGCGACATGTTCAGCTACCAACGAAAGGTTCATGATTCAAACTTACCCAGAGGTGACAGGGATCGAAAGAAAGTCCTGGTGATCTGCTTCCAAAAGGTCATAGCCACGTTCCCTATGGAGCACAGTTCTACTCCACAACACATGAAGTCACCTGAGTTGGAATTGACTCAATAGCAAATGGTTAGTTTGGTAATTTCTTTACTACTTTTTACTGTTGTTTACACTCTTGAGGTAATTTACATCTATTCTATCTGTAAGGTTGAAAAACAAAATAAAGTCATAGTACTGCACATTTCTTCACAATTCCACATTTAGTGACATGTCATTGATAGCTTGAATTTGGCCATGGTAAGAATATTTAAGCCATGGAATTCAACAACCACTACAAATCAGGCTGTGTGTATGTGTGTGTGTGTGTGTGTGTGTGTTTTAAACTGGACTGTTAAATATTTAGCAGCATATTATAACAATACACTTTTTTAAAAAGAGATTTGTTCTCATGCTTTGACCAGAGGATAAACACAACTGCTACTATAAATTTTTATTTTGAAAAAATATCATGACTACAGTAGAGAGAATAATAGAATAAATAAACCACGTACACTTAATCTCAAATTGCCAACTGTTAACTTTTTCTCACAGTTCCTTTACTTTGCTCTATTTTTACATGCATTTGTAAATGTGTGCATGCGTGCACACACAGACACACACACACACACTGAACCATTTGAAAATAAAATTTTGCAGTATCATGGCCATTCTCCTACATAATCACAAAACTCAAGAAATTCAGCCCATATGACACCCAAGAAATAAAACCTCCATACGATAAATTTACCTCGTACTTACTCTAGAGTTACATTGAACAGTAGGCCCAAAATGTCTGTTATAGCTCTGCCATAAATCCAATCATGGGTCACTTGTTGCAGCTAGTAATCACTTCTCTTTGGTATTCTTTAGCCTAGAATGGCACCCCTGTCTTTTTATATGTCTATATTTTGTCTTTCATCACATTGGTCTTTTTAAACAGCCCACTCTAGTTGTTAGGGGAAACCCTGGTGGCGTAGTGGTTAAGTGCTATGGCTGCTAACCAAAGGGTTGGCAGTTCAAATCTGCCAGGTGCTCCTTGGAAACTCTATGGGGCAGTTCTACTCTGTCCTGTAGGGTCGCTATGAATTGGAATCTATTCGAGGGCACTGGGTTACTCTAGTTGTTACATTGTATTTTCCATTATCTGAGCTTGTTTGTTTCCTCAAGATTGGACTCAACTGTATCATTTTAGTCAAGAACTACATGAATGACGTAGTCTATTTCACATTGCTTCACATCAGGAGGCACATCGAGTAAGTCTCACTTTATCGGTGATGGTAAGTTAGATCACTTGGTTAAGTACTACTGACAATATATTGTAGCTGCCCTCGGTCATCCTTCACAATACAGAAACATTAAATAACAGCTTAATTATGTTAAATTAAGAAATAGAGTTATTTTTTTATTTAAATTGATGATGGACACACTGAATTATTAAAATACAAGCTTTGTTCATGCTTCTAGAATAAGGGATCTTTTTCTACTATTCAATATACACATCATAACTTTATAAGTTAAAGTAGAATGAATGTGAATGTACAAATAAATGAACAAATATGAGAAAAGACAATTCACTTGGAGAATGGATAAATTACAACACACTCACACAATGGAATCTTACTCAGCAATATTAAAGGAACAGACTACTGATATACCAGCGGTGTGGCTCTATCTCAAAAACATATGCTAAATGAAAGAAACTGGTTACAAAAAGTAGCATACTATATGATTCTATCTACGTGTCACTCTGGAAAAGGTAAATTGCAGGAAGAGAAAAGAGATCGGTGGTTACCATGGGCTGAGGGGGAGGGAAAGACGGGTTGACTGTAACGAGGCAGCAAGAAAGGATTTTGAGCTGATGGAATTGTTTTGTATCTTGATTGTGATGGTGATTATATGACTCTAAGCCTTTGCCAAAATTAATAGGACTTCATGTTAAAAAAGTGTGATTTTACTCTATGTAAACTTAATAAGCACTAATAATAACAATAATAAAAGTCTTGAGAAACAATGCAAAAAAAAAATGAAAAGAGTGACACAAAGGAAGAACTTTAAGGTATAAGTGCAAATCAATTTATTTTATTCAGATGTTGTTGTTGTTAGGTTCCTCTGAGTTGGTTCCGGCTCATAGCAACCCTATGCACAACAGAACAAAACACTGCCCGGTCCTGCGCCATCCTTACAATCGTTGTTATGCTTGAGCTCATTGTTGCAGCCACTGTGTCAATCCACCTCGTTGAGGGTCTTCCTCTTTTCCGCTGACCCTGTACTCTACCAAGCATGATGTCCTTCTCCAGGGACTGATCCCTCCTGACAGCATGTCCGAAGTATGTAAGACGCAGTCTCGCCATCCTTGCTTCTAAGGAGCATTCTGGTTGTACTTCTACGACAGATTTGTTTGATCTTTTGGCAGTCCATGGTATATTCAATATTCTTTGCCAACACCACAATTCAAAGGCATCAATTCTTCTTCGGTCTTCCTTATTAATTGTCCAGCTTTCACATGCATATGATGCGATTGAAAATACCATGGCTTGGGTCAGGTGCACCTTAGTTTTCAAGGTGACATCTTTGCTCTTCAACACTTTGAAGAGGTCCTTTGGAACAGATTTACCCAATGCAATGCGTCGTTTGATTTCTTGACTGCTGCTTCCATGGCTGTTGATTGTGGATCCAAGTAAAATGAAATCCTTGACAACTTCTATCTTTTCTCCTTTTATCTTGATGTTGCTCATTGGTCCAGTTGGGAGGATTTTTGTTTTCTTTATGTTGAGGTGTAATCCATACTGAAGGCTGTGGCCTTTGATCTTCATTAGTAAGTGCTTCAAGTCCTCTTCACTTTCAGCAAGCAAGGTTGTGTCATCTGCATAATGCAGGTTGTTAATGAGTCTTCCTCCAATCCTGATGCCCCATTCTTCTTGATATAGTCCAGCTTCTCGTATTATTTGCTCAGCATGCAAATAGAATAGGTATGATGAAAGAATGCAATCCTGAAGCACACCTTTCCTGACTTTAAACCAATGAGTATCCCATTGTTCTGTCCGAACAACTGCCTCTTGACCTGTGTAAAGGCTTCTCATGAGCACAATTAAGTGTTCTGGAATTCCCATTCTTCACAGTGTTATCCATAGTTTGTTATGATCCACACAGTTGAATGCCTGTGCATAGTCAATAAAACACAGATAAACATCCTTCTGGTATTCTGTGCTTTCAGCCAGGATCCATCTGACATCAGCAATGATATCCCTGGTTCCACATCCTCTTGTGAAACTGGCCTGAATTTCTGGCAGTTCCCTGTCGATATACTGCTGCAGCCGTTTTTGAATGATCTTCAGCAAAATTTTGCTTGCGTGTGATATTAATGATATTGTCCTATAATTCCACATTCAGTTGGATCGCCTTTCTTGGGAATAGGCATAAATATGGATCTCTTCCAGTCAGTTGGCCAGGAAGCTGCCTTCCATATTTCTTGGCATAGACAAGTGAGCACCTCCAGCTCTGCATCTGTTTGTTGAAACATCTCAATTGATATTCCGTCAGTTCCTGGAGCCTTGTTTTCCGCCAATGCCTTCAGAGCTGCTTGGACTTCTTCCTTCAGTACCATTGGTTCCTGATCATATGCCACTTCTTGAAATGGTTGAATATCGACTAATTCTTTTTGGTATAATGACTCTGTGTATTCCTTCCATCTTCTTTTGATGCTTCCTGCATCATTTAATATTTTCCCCATAGAATCCTTCACTATTGCAACTCGAGGCCTGAATTTTTTCTTCAGTTCTTTCAGCTTGAGAAATGCCGAGCGTGTTCTTCCCCTTTGTTTTTCCATCTCCAGCTCTTTGCACATGTCATTACAATACTTTACTTTTTCCTCTTGAGCCGCCCTTTGAAATCTTCTGTTCAGTTCTTTTACTTCATCATTCTTTCCTTTTGCTTTAGCTGCTCGATGTTCTAGAGCAAGTTTCAGAGTTTCCTCTGACACCTATCTTGGTCTTTTCTTTCTTTCCTGTCTTTTCAGTGACCTCTTGCTTTCTTCATGGATGATGTCCTTGATGTCATTCCACAACTCGTCTGGTCTTCGGTCACTAAATGCGTCAAATCTATTCTTGAGATGGTCTCTAAATTCAGGTGGGATATACTCAAGGTCATATTTTGGCTCTCATGTACTTGCTCTGATTTTCTTCAGTTTCAGCTTGAACTTGCATATGAGTAATTGATGGTCTGTTCCACAGTCAGCCTCTGGCCTCGTTCTGACTGATGATATTGAGCTTTTTCATCGTCTCTTTCCACAGATGTAGTCAATTTGATTTTTGTGTGTTCCATCTGTTGAGGTCCACGTGTATAGTCACCGTTTATGTTGGTGAAAGAAGGTATTTTCAATGAAGAAGTCTTTGGTCTTGGAAAATTCTGTCATTCGGTCTACAACATTGTTTCTATCACCAAGTCCATATTTTCCAACTACCGATCTTTCTTCTTTGTTTATTCAGATAGCAACTAAAACATTATCTCTGCAAAAAAAAAAAAAAAAAAAACCTTCCTGAACATTCAATATATAGTATTTACCTGTCATTTTTTATCACAATACATTTTTTAAAATTCTCTGCTTTTCATTTATTTCAAATCTAATGTTTTCTAATTTATTTTAATATTATTATCTTTATTTTTTCCACCTTTTTAGACTGTAAGCCACACGAGGTAGGGTTCTCTTCTGATATCTTCACAACTGTAAACCCAGGATTTAGAATAACACCAGGCACAAAGGAGCACTCAATATATATTTGTTAAAATGAGTAAATAGGGGTAAATATATTAATACTTGGGCTGTAAGGCTGGCAATCCAAATTTTTTTTTATGAGATGAACATGCTATGTCATAAAAAAGATTGATCAAACTTAAAATAACAACTGAAAGCAGCCAAAAAGCAGTAGATATTCGATAAATGTCTATTTATTAATAATGTTTGTTAAGATGTAAAATGATAAGGGACAAAATTCACTAAATTTTATGTTCAGACAATAGGAAAAAAAGACAAAAATGTAAGAGGCAAAGAAGGTTTGAAATAAATATTCAAGGTCAGTAAAGAAAAATACTAATGGTTCAGTTTAACATTATCTAAAACAATGAAAGAAAGAAAAGGCTGTGATTCTTTGCATAATTTGGACAATAGCTTCATCATGTGGTTTGTACATACTCAGAAGTAAAGCAACTAGTCTTAGGATCGTCACCAAGAAACAACTGTGTAGATTCCAGACAATATATTTAGGGGGCCAATCAACTCCCTACATTAAAATGTCATAAGAAGGTAGTTGTATATACCTGATTTAGGCATATGAGTAAGTGGCAACGTAGGACCACTGAATTAGGAGTTACTCATTTATTTACTTAGTTGCAAATAATTCTGGAAGCTGTACTATATGAAGAAGACATAGTATCAGGATTGGAGGAAGACTCATTAGCAACCTGAGATATGCAGACGACACAACATTGCTAAAAATGAAGAGGACTTGAAGCACTTCCTGGTGAAAACCAAAGACTACAACCTTCAGTATGGATTACAAATCAACATAAAGAAAACAAAAATCCTTACAACTGGACCAAGAAGCAACATCATGATACGCAGAGAAAAGATTGGAGTTGTCAAGGGTTTCATTTTACTTGGATTCACAATCAATGCCCATGGAAGCAATAGTCAAGAAATGAAATCATGTATTACATTTGGCAAATCTACTGCAAAAGACCTCTTTAAAGTTTTGAAAAGCGAAGATGTTACCTTGAGGACTAAGGTGTGCCTGACCTAACCCATGATATTTTCAGTCGCCTCATATGCATGTGAAAGCTGGACAATGAATAAGGAAGATTGAAGAAGAATTGGGACATTTGACTCGCTATGTCAGCAAAGAATATTAAATATACCATAGACTGCCAGAAGAACAAATACATCTGTCTTTGAAGACGTACAACCAGAACGCTCCTTAGAAGCAAAGATGATGAGACCTTGTCTCACTTTGGACATGTTATCAGGAGGAACCAATCTGTGGAAAAGGACATCATGCTTGGTAAAGTAGAGGGTCAGCAAAAAAGAGGAAGACTCTCAATGAGTTGGATTGACACAGTGGCTGCCACAATGGGCTGAAACATAGCAAAAATTATGAGTAGGGCACAGGACCGGGCAGTGTGTTGTCTTGTTGTACATAGGGTTGCTATGAGTCTGAGTCAACTCAATAGCACCTAACAACAACAACAAATAAAAAAACACGAATAAGAAATGTTTGGTTTGAGTTTGATGTAAGTATGCAGTCTAAGCTCACTTGTTTGACAACATCTGGTGTTCTAAACAATGACTTTTTTTCCCCAATGATCTCAGCTCTATCAGTCTAATTGTGAATACATTGTAGGAAGGAGACTGATGTTGTTTTGACTCCTCTACTTATCAATGTCGCTGCAAAAACTGGTTATTAGATGCGAGACTTGATAGTTTATCATATGACAGTGCTGGTGAATAAGTTAGGATTGCAGTGATTTTGAAAGAATAGTGTTGCTACTGTACCATTCTCACTGTTCATATTTGCCAAAGATGTGGCTGGTAAGTTATGGGTTAGAGTAGGAGTTTATTAACATAATTATCATTTACCTGAATAGAAAATCTGTCTCATTTGGGGGAGTTTTATATCTTCTAAGATCTGAATGAGCCAAAGGCAATCAAGAACAAACTGTTTTGATATTAGAAAATGACCTGCTTTAAGCCAATCTTAAATAGCTATTCATTTCCTAATCCTTTTTTTTCTTTCATTTACTTAGAGACATTTATGGAATAGCTACTATGTACTTGGAGCCCTGATGGCAAAGTAAGCAAAGATGGTGCCCTGATGGTGAAGAGCTCAGCTGCTGATCAAAGGGTCAGCAGTTCGAACCCACGAGCCTCTCCTTGGAAACCCTATGAGGCAGTTCTACTATGTCCTATAGTGTCCGTATGAGTCAGAATCCACTCCAAGGCAACTGGTTTGGTTGGTTTTTGGTTATGATGTACTTGACCCTGTTCTACGTACTTGTTCCCTGTCTTGAGAAGTTTATCAGGAACTGGGTTCTTTGGAAACATGTGGACTATTATTTTCCTAGAAATCTACTCCTGTAACTTACTTATACCATAGATGCTGACATTTTTGACAGAGCTCTGAATATCCGTTCTTAAAAAGTAATAACTTTATAACAAGGGAAAATGACATAAAATGCTTTGTGAAATACCTGGAGATAAATATTGTTCTATGTAAAAAATAAAATAAGAGCTTAAGAGTAGGACAGAAAAGTTTCCTCCAAAGAAAGAGATGCTGAAAGATCAAGATGTTTCAAAGGAGAAATCTCACTAGGAAAGAGGTGGAAAATGTATGAATGATATCTGAATATATGTTAGCAGGGTTTTAGAGTAGAAATAAAGCAGAGTAGAATTGCCCCATATGGTTTCCAACAAGCAGCTGGTGGATTTGAACTGCTTACTTTTTGGTTAGCAGCTAAATGCTCAACCAGTGCACCACCATGGCCCTATATACATACATATATACATATACATATATATATACACACACACACATAGGGTCACTGCGAGTCAGAATTGACTCGACGGCACAGGGTTTGGTTTTTTGGTTTTATATATATATATATATATATATATATATATATATATATATATATAAAAACCAAACCAAACCCAGAGCCGTCGAGTCGACTCCGACTCATAGCAACCCTATAGGACACAGTAGAACTGCCCTGTAGAGTTTCCAAGGAGGGCCTGGCAGTTTTGAATTGCCGATCTTTTGGTTAGGAGCTGTAGCACTTAATCACTACGCCACCAGGGTTTCCATATGTATGTGTATACATGTATATGTATATTCGTTGTTGTAGTAAGGTGCCGTTGAGTTGGTTCTGACTCATAGCGACCCTATGTACAACACGACGAAACCCTGCCTGGTCCTGTGCCATTCTCATGATCATTGTAATGCTTGAGCCCGTTGTTGCAGTCACTGTGTCAATCCATCTTTTTGAGGGTCTTCCTCTTTTTCACCGACCCTCTGCTTTACCAAGCATGATGTCCTTCTCCGGGGACTGATCCCTCCTGATAACATGTCCAAAGTGCATGGGAGGAAGTTTCTCCCACCTCGCTTCTAAGGAACATTCTGGTCACACATCTTCCAAGACGTATTTGTTCATTCTTTTGGCAGTCCATGGTATATTCAATATTCTTTGTCAACACCATAATTCAAATGTGTTGATTCCTTACTTTTCCTTATTCATTGGCCAGTTTTACCACACATATGAGGCGATTGAAAACACCATGGCTCGGGTCAGGGGCATCTTAGCCCTTAAAGTAACATCTTTGCTTTTTAAAACTTTAAAGAGGTCTTTTGCAGCACATCTGCCCAATGCAATGCGCCTTTTGATTTCTTGACTGCTGCTGAGTGTTGATTGTGGATCCAAGTAAAATGGAATCCTTGACAACTTCAATCTTTTCTCCATTTGTCATGATGTCTCTATTGGTCCAGTTATGAGGACTTTTTTTTTTTTTTTACGTTGAGGTGTAATCCATACTGAAGGCTGTGGTCTTTGATCTTCATTAATAAGTGCTTCAAGTCCTCTTCACTTTCAGCAGGCAAGGTTGTGTCATCTGCATAACACAGGTTGTTAATGAGTCTTCCTCCAATCCTAATGCCCAGTTTTTCTTCATATAGTCAAGCTTCTCAGATTATTTGCTCAGCATACAGATTGAAAAGTATGGTGAGAGGATACAACCCTTACACACACCTTCCCTTACTTTAAACCAGGAAGTATCCCCTTGTTCTGTTCGAGCAACTGCCTCTTGTCTATGTACAGGTTCCTCATGAACACAATTTAGTGTCCTGGAATTCCCATTCTTCACAATGATATCCAAAATTTATTATGATCCACACAGTCAAATGCCTTTGTGTAGTCAGTAAAACACAGGTAGACATCTTTCTGGTATTCTCTGCTTTCATCCAAGATCGATCTAACATCATCGATGAAATCCTGAGTTCCATGTCCTCTTCTGAATCTAGCTTGAATTTCTCTGGTAGTTTTCTGCCAATGTACTGCTGCAACTGCTTTTCAATGATCTTTAGCAAAATTTTACTTGCCTATGTATTAATGATATTGTTTGATAATTTCTGCATTCAGATGGATCAATTTTCTTTGGAATAGGCATAAATATGGATCTCTTCCAGTAGGTTGACCAGGTAGCTGTCTTCCAAATTTCTTGGCATAGAGGAGTGACCACCTCCAGTTCTGCATCCATTTGTTGAAATATCTCAATTGGTATTCCTGGAGCCTTGTTTTTGCCAACGTCTTCAGAGCAGCTTGGACTTTTTCCTTCAGTACCATCAGTTCTTGATCATATGCTACCTCCTGAAATGATTGAACCTGACAAATTGTTTTTGCTACAGTGCCCCTGTGTATTCCTTCCACCTTCTTTTGATGTTTCCTGCATTTTTCAGTATTTTGCCCACAGAATCCTTCACTATTGCAAATCGAGGCTTGAATTTTCTTCAGTTGTTTTAGCTTGAGGAATGTCGATCGTGTTCTTCCCTTTTGGTTTTTTAGTTCCAGGTCTTTGCACATTTCATTATAATACTTTACTGTGTCTTCTCAAGCTGCCCTTTGAAATCTGTTCAGCTCTTTTACTACATCTCTTCTTCCATTTGCTTTAGCTACTTGACATTCAAGAGGAAGTTTCAGGGTGTCTTCTGACATCTGCTTTGGTCTTTGCTTTCTTTCCTCTCTTTTTAATGACCTCTTGCTTTCTTCATGTATGATGTCCTTGATGTCATTCCACAGCTTGTCTGGTCTTTGGTCATTAGTGTTCACTGAGTCAAATCTATTGTTGAGATGGTCTCTAAATTCAGGTGGAATATACTCAAGGTTGTACTTTGGCTCTCGTGGACTTGTTCTAATTTTTTTCCAGCTTCAACTTGAACTTGCATATGAGCAATTCGTGGTCTGTTCCAAAGTTGGCCCCTGGCCTTTTTCTGACTGATGATATTGAGCTTTTCTATAGCCTTTTTCCACAGATGTAGTTGATTTGATTCTTGTGTATTCCATCTGGTAAGGTCCAAGTGTATAGTCATTGTTTATATTGTTGAAAACCGTTATTGGCAATGAAGAAGCGGTTGGTCTTGCAAAATTCTATCATGTGATCTCTGACATCATTTCCACCACCAAGGCCATATTTTCCAGCTACCTATCTGTCTTTGTTTCCAACTTTCACATTCCAATCACTGGTAATTATCAGTGCATCCTGATTGCACGTTCAATCAATTTCAGACTGTACAAGTTGGTAAAAAGCTTCAATTTCTTCATCTTTGGCCTTAGTGATTGGGAGGCAAATTCGAGTAATATTCGTATTAACTAGTCTTCCTTGTAGGTTTTATGGATATTATCCTATCACTCACAGCATTCTACTTCAGGATAGATCTTGAAATGTTCTTTTTGACAAAGAATGCAACATCTTTCCTCTTCAATTTACCATTCTCATCATAGTAGACCATATGATTGTTCAATTCAAAATGGCCAATACCAGTCCTTTTCAGCTCACTAATGCCTAGACTATTGATGTTTATGCATTTCATTTTATTTTTGATGATTTCCAATTTTCCTAGATTCATGCTTCATGAGTTGGAATCTACTCAATGGCAACTTTTTTTAATGAACTATATATACATATAAATATATATATATTTAAAGAGATTGGTCCATGTCTTCATTTGTGTTGGAGTTTTAAAAAGTCAAGTTTAATAGAATCAAAACTGGGTGCGGCCAAGCATAGGGAGTTGTGTCTTTCGTGTCTTTTTTATTTTTTTTGGCATTATTCTAAATATTGAGTCCAAAGATTCAGTGATATTTCTGCAAAGGCAAGAAATCAACCAAGAAGCATGCCTCGAGTATGATTCTCTATATCTTATTATTTAAGAACAAAAGAGGAGCTTTTATTCTAGAACATGGACATGTCTCTTATAGCATTGAACATAAACTTGGAGTGAGAACTAGAAGAAAAAAATATTTTGAATCCATTAACAAGAAGCCTGATTAAAATTTTTAAAAAAGTATAAATAACCCCGCCCCCATAAAAAAACCCAGAAACTGGAATAATATTCTTTCCATCCACACAGTGAGGAAACCAAAACAATGGCTCATATTTTATAAGTTTTTTTTTTATTATTATTCTTTCAATTAAAGAATTAAAATAAAAATTACCTAAGGGACAAAAACAACAAACAAAAATAATACCTAAGAAAGAAAGACCTATGAATGGTTTTAATAAAATTTTAATTCTTGGAATTACACAGAAAAATTGGAAAACTTGGGGCTATTTGACAAGCAGCATATATACATTGTTATAACCATTATGCATAATAAGAGCTAAATTATCCCTGTCTCTGATGTCATTGATCTCATTTCATAATATTATCAGCTATTATGGAACAACAAGCATTTATACAATACTTACCATGTGCATGTTGTTTTTATGAACATAATGAAAATATTCAAATAGCAAAGCCATCTTGGCAATTAAAAAACCAAAACTGATTGCCCTCAAGTCAATTCCAACTCATAGTGACCCTATGGGACAGAGTAGAACTGCCCCATATGGTTCCCAAGGAGTAGATGAGAGATTCAAACTGCCAATTTTTTGGTTAGCAGCGAAGATCTTAACCACTGTGCCACCAGAGGCAATTAGGTGGTTAAATTTGTGTTTCTTAACTGAGCATTAAAATCTTTGGAGCATTAATGAATATACTGTGCCTCATACCCTCAGAGACAATTGATTAACAAGCACATGTTCAATTAAATGAAACAATTAAAAGGAATAATATCAAAATATAAGTCCAGCATATTTATATATAAGGGTATTTACATAAAAAATCTTCTGAAAACTCAGCGTTACCCTCAACTTTACATCCCATTTAACTTTTCCCTTTTCTTGACTTTTTCTTTAGTAAACTATGGCTTTATTCTCTATAAAACTAATAAAACATATGCATCAGCATATCCTACAACCAGCAGATTCCAGGAGTTAATTTATTGGCGTATTTCATGCAAAATTAATAAGAATAGATGAGAAGTAAGGGGCTGAGTGTATTAAATTTTCCTATCAGCCTACTACGTGATTTTTTCTAGGCCTAATCATATATCACTTGAACATACAGCAGGTCATAAGGGCATGTTTATAGTTATTAAATATTTATATTTAAAAAAGAGAATGTAAGTTCATAAGACTATCATTAGAAAATTTTAGATTTTGGAAGTTAAAAAAAAAAAAAGGGAAATTTTTAAAAAAGTAGTTTTTGTTTATGGTTTCATTCTCCCAGAAGATAAATTAGGTGTAGTGTGGACCTGTGAAAAGAACATTGGAACAGGAATCAGCAAGTCTATGTAGGAGCTCTAACCTCTTCTGTAAATTACTTCAAGGACTTCTCAAGGCACTTTGCTTCTCTAAGCTTCAGTTCTCTTATCTTTTATAAGAAAATGATTACATCTCCACTGAAAACCTTAACTGAATAACAAAGATGTGATAAGAATAGCAAAGACAATAATAGAAATGAAAACATTTTGTACATTAAGAAGTACGAGGGTATATTCAGAGTAAACCAAATGATAAAGCTAATTGCAAAATTTTGCAAAGACAGTGTAGGCTTACTAGGACAGGCTACAGTACTTGATAATGTCTACACAGAGGAGCTAGAAACAGAAGTCAGAAGTCAAAGTCAGAGCAGGCATAAAATAGGAGACATTATTTCCAAAGTGTGAGACAAAGCTGTTAGCAGAAAACTATTTATTGAGTCAAGAGGCAAGAAAAACAAGAAGCACAAGAAATCTATCACCTATGAAAATGAATGGTTCTGAGGGGAGGTAGTTGCCAATTGGAGGGCATGAAGGCATTTATGGTACTTATTTTATGACCCTGTACCTGGTGAGTTAAAGGTGTACTGCTTCTCTGGAGGAACCCTGGTGGTGCAGTGGTTAAATGTTTTTCTGCTAACCACAAGGTTGGCAGTTTGGATCTACCAGCAGCTCCTTGGAAATCCTATGGGGCAGCTCCACTCTGTCCTATAGGATCAGAATCAACTTAACAGCTACGGGTTTGGGGTTTGGTTTTTTACTTTTTTTGGACAATGTTTAAGAGAGAATACATCTATACAATATCTTTCATATTAACCCTAATCAAGTGGTATCATCTGTCCTCTACAGGATGAACGAGAGCTATTAAGGCCAAGAATTGAAGGGATATACCCACCTTTGTATATACAACTGATTTACAATAGTGTGACCTTTAGAACCTATGTTTTTTTTGTTTGTTTGTTTTCAATCTCTTTGAGAAGGCACGGCCATGCAGTTTGTTATCCATAGAGTTAAGAATAATCTATATCCCACAGTTGTTATTTTAAAGGTTATTTTTCAACATCGTCAGCAGATTCATTTATTCTTGTAGTATAATTGTTATAATTACGTGTACAATCAACAAAAAAAGTCACTCATTTTTTCACAATTTTATGCAATAAAAAAAAACAGGTTCATGGTGATGGATTTGAGGCATTAAAATTATTGATTTTTACTAGTCACGTGAAATAAAAATAAAATCAATGAACATTTAATAAATAAGAGAAATATACTCTACTAGGTAGTGAGAGCCATACAAAGAAGGCCAAGGCAACACTTCTTGCTCTCATACCAAAAGAAGATTTAAATACCAATTCAAGCCAGAAAAAAAAAAGTACAAGACTTCATGGTAAATTACTTCATAAGTAATACTGAAAAATTGTCTGAAGAAGATAAAAATTAAATTTAGTATACTTTTTTCCTATTTTTAAAGACTTTAAACCCTTGAAAACTAGTAAATTATATACGGAATCAGTGTGATTTCATAAGCTTTTCATGAAAATCTAGCTCTTAATATTCATACTACTTTGTAGAGTTAAGTTATTACTCCGTGTCATAGATTGAATTGTGTCCCCCCAAAATATCTGTCAGCTTGGCTAGGTCTTGATTCCCTTGTATGATTGTCTACCATTTTATCTTCTGATGTGATTTCCCTACATGTTGTAAATCCTATCACTATGATATAATAAGATAGATTAGCAGCAGTTGTATTGATGAGGTCTACAAGATTAGATATGTCTTAAGCCAATCTCTTTTGAGATATAAAAGAGAGAAGTGAGCTGAGAGACAGGGGGATCTCATACCACCAAGAAAGCAGTGCCAGGAGCAGAGTGTGTCCTTTGGACCTCAGCTTCCTGCTCTGAGAAGCTCCCAGACCAAGGGAAGACTGATGATGAGGGCCTTCCTCCAGAGTCAGCAGAGAGACAAAGCCTTCCTCTGGAGCCAGTGCCCTGAATTCGGACTTCTAGCCTACTGGACTGTGACAGAATAAACTTTTCTTTGTTAAAATGATCCAGTTGTGGTATTTCTGTTATAGCAGCCCAGATGACTAAGACACTCAGTTAACCATATTTTATTTTGTTAATGATCTTGTCTACTCCATCTAAACTGGAATATAATGTGCTTGTGTAAATAGGAAGAAAAAAATTATTTTGCACCATTTTGGCTGGCATTTTTAGTATTTTGCTTTAGTTCTGAAAAAAGAATCAAGGGAATTTGGGGACTAGGTTTATCCAGCTTGATTGCTGGTCAAATCTCACTGGCAGTTTTATAATAATAGGGCTTAGAATCCAGACATACTTTAAAATAGATTTAAAAAATAACTTGGCCATCAAATATAATATTTAGGCTATGGAATTTTAATCTTTTAATGACGTTGTTACTAGAGCATAGTAATGTCCTATCATCTCTTTCCTTCATAACTGAACAGAGTGAAGTAACTACGTATATAAACAAAGTCAAATTTTTCCTAAACTCTACAGGTATAAAAAATTATAACCAAAAAGTCAGAAAAGGGAAACACATACGTATTTTTTTAAAGCAGCTGCTGTTAACTGATTTTTCTTTTATCTCTACCTTTCTGTCCTCTGTTGCTGGGCTTGTGAAATAATAGGTGTTCTCATAGTTGTTTTTTTTTTTTTTTAATCAATTTAATATACCCAATAATATAAATTAATCATTTATTTTAGACATGTGCAGGACTTTCTACTATTTCTGCCATTAACTCAAGTTTTTTGTCTTTCTAATGTTATTTAAAATATTCTGCTTGAAATTTAATCCTTTATCTCATTAACCATCATTTATCTAATAAAAAATGGAAAGTTAGTTATTATCTTCAAAATAGTATCATGTATTTAGAGAACCTTAGTGAATTAACCATTCTATCTTTCTTCCCTCATTTGTATTAATAAAAGAACGTTAAAACTAACCCAAGCTAAAACATCATTTCCCTTTTCGCATAGATGCCTTTTTAATTTTATTTTTCTAAAATTACCATGCAGTAAAATGGACTTTTTTTGTCATAAAAATGTATGAATTTTAACTTTGTATGTGTTTATGTGACCACCACCACAATGATGGTACACAGCATTTCCATCAACTGAAAAAACTCCTTTTTGCTATCTCTTTGATTTGGCACCAAATCTGCCAAATGAAACTCTTCCTTATCCCTGATCTCTGGCAACCACTGATCTATTCCTCATCACTGTAATTTTGTCTTTTCAAGAATATCGTATGAAGGAAATAATACAATGTGTAGCCTCCTGAGTTTAGATTCTTTCAATCAGCATATGCCTTTGAGATTTATCTAAGTTTTTGTGGGCGCTAATTTTTTTTTTTTTTTTTTACTGAGTAGCATACTGGCTTATGGATCTACTAGTTTGTTTACCCATTCACTTCATGATGGATATTTGGGTTGTTCCCAAGTTTTGGTGATTATGAACAGAGTTTGCTAAAATCACACATGTGCGTTTTTTTGTGTGAACTCTGCCTTGATTACCATAGCTTTGTCTAGTCCGAAAATCAGATAGTCATATTTTTCTTCCCATCTTATTCTTCTTTTACATCGTTGTTTTTGTTATTGTATTTCCTGCATCTTTTTGAAGAAACTTTAGAGTCAGCTTTATAAATGCATTTTTCCAGTTTCTAATAAAATTTTTTCCCCATCTCCTAAATATCTAGGTTGTATTTTAGGTGAGTTGACTACAGAAACAAACTGCACCTAAAACACATCCACATAATTTCCTCAGGGAAAGAGGCAACTTGAATTCTTCCTAATGAGGTGGAAGTTCAGTCCTATTAATAAACCTAATAATTATATGTCAAAGTGATTTGTAAACACTGAACCTAGGTATTAGAATTTATCCCCTGAGGTATACTAAAGAGTAGCTTCCTGAAACATGAAAGAGTTTAAAAAAAAATTATGAAACACTTGTACATTAGAATAAAAAGCTCTGTTAATAACAGAGCAAAATGAACACTCTAAAAAATGTTTAAAAGTACTGAGTGTCCCTAGGGATCTTATGTGTATGGGAGGAGAAGAAGGAGTAAGGAAGGAGGGGCTTCCAGTAAGTTGGCTGAAGGAAAAGTACTAGCCACTGAATCTGCCAAATCCAACAGGCATCTGATGTCCAAGAACAACTTTGGGAACATTGTTCCCATTACTGCATTGGATCCCTTAAGTAACTTGCAAAGGGGAGATGATGTTTTTCTCTTCATCGCCCCCTGGAGACCTCTAAATAGAACAACAAGTACTCTCCTTGGGAAGAATATTAAAGGAAGAAAAAAATAAAGACAATGAAAAACATGGAAAGAAAAATAACCGAATTACTTTTCATTTCCTATGTCGTTTCACCTTCTAGTTGTCATTCCTGCTTCGTCCAGTGATGGTTTACTAAACAGATTAGCACATTTCCATCAAAAGTGTTTTAAAGAGATATGTAAATGATCCTCTATGTAGAACCAACCAATAGAGAAAAAAGTAAATTCCCAGGGTACTTTATGTTTTCAAATACAGTAAATTTCCTTTTATAGTCTGTCCTATCATCTCATATCCTCACACAAACTTCTGCGAAGGTCATTGTAGGCACAATTCTTTGATATATAATTTCATTTTCCATATCACTTTGAAGCACATAAGTTTGTTTTTCTAATTAGAGCCATTACACATATACGAAAAAACTTCAGATAACAGTAAAAAATCTCAATCCCTGTTTTTCTAATCCATTTCTCTTTAATTTTGCAGCAACTAGTTGGAAAGAAAGAACACATAGCCAGCTAGGTTACTCTGCTAGAAGTCTGAGTTTCTATCAGTGGTGTGATTTTTTTTTTTATGAAACACATAGCAAATATCAACATGACAAAACCTGAATTGTTACCTGGAGCCCTTCCACCAAAAGGATTTCTGCCTCCTTTTCCAGACTGATTCATCTCTAGTTCACAAACAATCTAGCACTGAAATATTTGAGGCAGCCACTCCTCTGAGGTCATGGGAAAGGCAAAGAATGAGAAGACAACATATAAAAGAAAATTGTGTCACCTTTTCAGCAAATAGAAAGTTCAGTCTCAATTTTGCTCTGAAGTATGAGGTATAGTCTCTGAAGAGACAGCCAGTTTAGTTTGTTAGAGTAGGATTTGTAACTGTGGAGGTGGAAAGTTTTTCCAGTCTGTGAGAGAGATTGTGAAACATTTTCTCTGTGAAGAAGCTGGAATAATACCAACCAGGAGCTATAAAATAAAGGGAGGAGGAGGAAGACTTAATTTGAGAAGTTTTATACTTTTTCATAAAAACGGCTCCATTATTCTTAATACAGATAAAGGTTGAGGCAAGTTTGTGATGCAGTAAATGAAAAGTTAACAGTTCATCACTTCGAGTGAATCCATATAGATTCCCTACGTTCGGTTCTCGTCCTGTTCTCCCTTGCCCTGCACTTCTTCATTTTGATTAGCTCGTTCCCTTAACTGGTGAAGCAAGCATTTGTCCTTCAAGTCCGATAAGTTCTAACTGTCATTAATCACAAGTTTCTTTGGTAAGTGTTTAAAAAGTCCAAACCAGGAAAGAAGAAGAGCAGTAGAAAGAAAATGCAGGGCACTTTCCAGTACAGAATCAGGACCAAGAAATAAGAGAGCTGTGTTTAACATTTCAGATGTTTGAAAGACCAGCAAGATCAAACTCTATCTCTCAGAATTTTATTTTCAAATATATTCATCAATTTAAAAAAGTCAACTTAAGTGCTACCCCCTTTTGTGGAGATTGCACACCATCTTTAAAAGACAATGAGGAATTAAACAAGACAATTTTTTTTTGAGACGAAATCAAGTATCGGAGAGTGCAGGAACTAAAACATTCCACAAATAAGCGTGTGATTTTTTGTGCATCTTCACACACAGATTATTACTTAGGGGTTGTAGTTCTATTAGCCCAAATCTAACACAAAGCCAAACCAAACATGTTGTTATGGAGTTGATTTCCACTCACTGCAACCCTATAGGACAGAATAGAACTGTCCATTGGGTTTCCAAGGAGCTGTTAGTGGATCTGAATTGCCGACGTTTTGGTTAGCAGCTGAAATTTAAGCGGGTTGTAAATTTGACTCTAAGGGAGGCACAAGATTTGAATGATGGACTATTAGGGTTAGGAGAATCTCTAATTGAGCCAGGACCTCTACTTCACATAAGAATTCCCTTGATGACAGTCAGGAAAAATATTTGAAGGGGGTTACATGCATTGGAGAAGTGCAATAGGTATTTAAATACGTATGTTTTAGTATTTTCTGTTAAGGCATATTTCTACCCTCTTATTAAGATAACCCGTGTAGGTTGCTTTTTCTTTTTCCATTTCATTTCAATCATCATATATTGAACTCTGTTACATGTCAGTTAATTACTAGGCTATGTTGATAAAAGAAGCATACAGTGGCTTCTAATGAATCGCCACTATTGAGATAAAGATGTGAAAAGAGAAGGGACATAGAGTGATATTTTATTGTTATATTCAAAATGTCATTGATGTGTTGTATACAGTACTGTGAAAAATAGATGAGTTATAGTTAGCCTAACAAGAGAAAAACGCTAGAAGAATAAACGGAGGAGGTGATGTGTGAGTTGAGTCTTAAAAAACAAAGTGTTGTTTAACAGGGGAGGAAAGAATGGTATAAATGTGTCTTTTTAAGGCAGAGGGAAGAGTTTGGGCAAAGTCATGTAATCATGACTTGGCATGATGTGTTCAGTGCTTTTTAAGTAGTTGTTATTGTTGAAGTGCCAAGTACATAGGAGGAGACTAAAACTAGAGAGGAAGGCGGGATAAGGCCATTCAGATCTTTATATACATACTAAAATTTTTAGATTTTTAGGTAAACAAGAGATTTTGAAGGATTTTAAGTAGATGAGTCACATGAGATCTATGATTTAGGTAAATTGATATGCTGATAAGAGTGGAGGATGGAATTCAGGAATTGGGAGACAAAATTAGGAAGCTATTTTCAATAGTCTGGGTCAAAGACGATGAGGGCCCAAATTGGCACAGCGGACCCAGGAATAAAAATAGTCACTAAAACCCATCTCCATCGAGTTGGTTCCAACTTATAGCAACCATATAGGACAGAGTAGAACTGCAGCCATAGGGTTTCCAAGGAGTGCCTGGTGGATTTAAACTACAGACCTTTTGGTTAGCAGCCAAACTCTTAACCACTATGCCACCAGGATTTCCATTTAAAATGGTCACTAAAACTTGCAGATTAAATGTAGGGGTAAGGCTACTGGGATTAAAAAACAAACATACAAAAATTTTTGCTAGATATCTGAATTGTTGGTGGAACAACAAGTTGCATGGAATTTAGGAGGAAAAATGATTTTGGAAAAAGTTGATGGGTTCCACTTTGGACATCATACATAGCTTTAAAGGATCCCTGAAAGATCAAAGTCCAGAAGTTAGTTGAATAAACATGTTTAATATTCTTATGACAGATTAGAGTTAAAATTTTGGATTTTGGAGTCATCAGACTACAAAAGTAGGAGTTAAAGTCACAAAAGTGGTAGAGACATTTTGAGGAGAAATTTAGTATAAGAAAAGTAATTCATTGAGGAGGAAACAGTGAGGTATACCAGCAGATGGAAGATAAGGCCAAGGTTATTTAGAAGAAAATTCCAGTTTGATAACAGAAATTAAGGAAACAGTTTTAAGCAAAGTTTAAGGAGTGATCTACAATGTGAAAAACAACAGAAGGAAAAATAAACATGAATTAAGATTGAAAAATATTTGTTACATTTAGCAGTTATAATAGTGTCTGGACTAATAATTTCAATGAAGGCAGAAGCCAGATTGCAGTGGCTTGAGGAGGGAATGGCATGAGGAATGGGGATCACAAGAGCAGACTATTTTCAAATACTTCGTAATAGAAGGAGGCATGATGTGATCAGTGATACAGAGGAAATGTAACCTATCTGTTAATACATCAGTTTTCTGCTAGCCAATATCCAGAGTTTCATAATTAGAGCTCCATTATGTGAAGCAAGAACTTTTCCATAAAATGAAACCCTTTTCCAGCATGAATAGGAAATAAAATGGTTTGTATAAGTCATTTTTTTATGAGTCATAATTACTGAAATATGAATTTTATCATACCCTTTGGTGAAAGTTGATGTTGATATTTCTGACAGAGGGATTGGAAAGGATTTTACAGGATTTTGACTTTGTGTTTCTAGCCACTTTGAAGTCACCTTTTTTTAAGTATCAGAATATGGGACCAAACACATCTATGTAGTATTTTTATTAAATGATATATCTAAAATCCAAGAAACATAGCTGGCTTTCTCAGACATTCCCTGATGTTTAACACAAAAGCAATGTGTTTGCTTTCTTACAAGTTTTTTGTTATTTTCACTTCAACAAGTATGTTCCTGGTAACTGCATTTGGTTCCTGAGTAACTGGTTTCCTTCTTATTCCTTCAGCCTTTTAAAAGATGAAAGTTACAGATCACCAAGTCAAAAATTTTTCAGATTATGTGCTTGATACCATATTAAACCCCTGAAAACTCATCACCCCTTTTTTCTTTTTTTTTTCTTGCAAAATTCTGTTCCTAAACCTCGCTCTACTCAATCGCTTCCCAAATCTTAGATTTAATAGTTCAGTCCTAACATTACTCAATTCTCTTTAGTAAGGGTATTCTGTTATTATTGTTACATAAGATTGCTCCTGTTTACTTAAACTTAGTTTTAAAAAAATGTTTGAAAAAGAGCTTAGTGAAATTTGCCAATCATTTCCTTTATGATTTATCGTCTTCCTCCTCCTCCTTCTTTTTTGGGGGGTCTGGTTGGAAAACAACAAAAAACCTTCCTCACCTCCTCTGGCTTAATGTTTACCCTTAAACAGCTTCTTTTTTTTTTTTTAAGTTTAGGGGGGAAGGAAATGACAAAAGAAAATGAAGGAATTTTTAGGGGTTGATGGAAATGTTCTATGTCTCTATTGTGGCGGTGTTTTTACGCATGTGTAAAACTCACCATCTATACCTTAGAAAACGATGAATTTTTGGGCATGTAGATTACACTTCAATAAACCTAAACTTACAAAAGTCATTCCTCAAAATTCAGATAATTAATCTGGATATTGAAAAAAGAACAAAAAACGTGCAAACTATTGAGACAGAAATTGTCTTACTAAATATTACAATAAATTTTAAAAAATGTAATAATTATGCCATAATGGACATGACCCATGAATAACCCATACTCTATTGCCATTGAGCCCATTTCCAACTCATAGCAATCCTATAGGACAGATTAAAAACCCATAGGCTTTTGAAAGCTGTAATCTTTATGAAGCAGACATCTTTCTCCCTTGGAGTGACTGGTGGTTTGGAACTGCTGACCTTTTAGTTAGCAGCCCAGTGCTTAACCACTGTGCCACCAGGGCTCCTTGATCCATGAATGGATAGGGAAAAAACAAAAACGTGGCTATATAGACATAGAAATAAAAATGTGTAAGAATTTAGTTTACAATTAAAATAAAAGCAAATATGCCCACATCAGTTTGCCTTTGTCAGAACCCCAGCTTTACGATTTACTTGTATAATTTAGGAAAAAAGATTCAAACTCTCTGCCCTTCAGTTGTCTCATCAGCTAAACAATAATAATTCTTCCCTTGTAGGGGTCATATGTTAGGGGTCATGTAAAGATTAAACAAGATAAAAAATAGAGAGTAGGAGTTCTTAACCTTTGATCCAGTTGCCTCCATGAGATTCATAGATAGATTTTAAGGGTCTGAAATTTGATGGCAAAATCACATCTTTAATCAAGATGTAACTGGAATCTACTATTCCACAACGTAGCTAGTAAATTACAGTAGTATTAACAGAATCTGTGGCATTGCCGCCATTAGAAATCACATTTCTCACACACATTAGAGTTATTGCAAGTATCTCAAAATCTTGTTCACATTCATTCCCAGCCAAAGCTCTGGTTGCAATGTTCTCTGTCTACAGTTGTTACTGATCGACAGAAGAAAGCGTTGAGTTACTTTTAGTGTTTGTCCAAGTTTTCAAAATTGAACAATTCAAATGAGAATTTTTAACTTTTGTGGTGTGTCCTTTTTTAATTACAGACATTCGTAAAATCACAACCACCACTTGGACCCTTACTGCCATGGATTTGTGATTCCTCCTCACTCCAGAACCTATAGATTTCTCTTCTTCATTTTGGCTGTGGTTAGTACTCATTTACTGTTGTTGTATTTTATGCAGCATTCACAAGTGTTTGTAGAAGGAGAGGCTGAGGTATCAACTATCTGTGATATAATAGTCAGGCCTAAAACCAAACCAAACCAAACCCATGGATTTTGAGTCTATTCCTACTTATAGTGACTGTATAGGACAGAGTAGAGCTGCTCCAGAGGGTTTCCAAAGCTGTAAAACTTTACAGAAACAGACTGTCACATCTTTCTTCAGCAGAGCGGCTGGTGGGTTGGCACCACTGACTTTTCGGTTAGCAGCCAAGTGATATACCACTGCTCCACCAGGGATCCTTTCCATCAGGTCCAAAAAAGCTCTTTTATAACATATGCAGATTCTTTATGGACTTCCAGGTTTTGTGGATTTTCATCCAGTTGGACATTTTTTAAACATACCGTATTGAGTTCCCTGTCTTCCAGTAGGTGTGTGTTTTTTTTAAATATGTTTGCCTTTCCATTGCCTTTCTCTGGTCATAATGTGCTAACTATAATGTGCTATTTATCCCTTTGTTCAGAAAAAGATAAATTCACAAGTGATATCAACTTGGAATTAAGGGATATTTTGTTATCTACAACTCTTTCTTCCAAGAAGCAACGTATTGCTTGCCTAGAAACTCTTAACGAATCTGTTTTTCTACATCACACATCTAGAATCTGAACATTCATGTGACTGGTAAATTTAATAGACAACCCACTCATGCCTACCAATAGCCCCTGACGTAGATGTTGACAAAGCAAGATTTCACCTCTCTGAGCTACCATGAATTGCATGCCTTGTAGAACAGGCTGTTATTGTGAGAATGTTCTAAGTCACCCCTAATGTCTGGATCATGAGAAGATATTTTTTCCTCATTCTTTTTAGCACTTTTTCCTGAAAAAAAAAAAAAAAAAACGCTTTCTCATTTCTGCTTTCTTCTGCTACGTTCATCCAAAAATTTCTGATCTGTGAATTACATCCTGAGAATATCGTAAATATGTAAATAGGTTTATAGACTATCTCAGCATTCTAGGTTGTCAGGAATAAAATACTCTTGACAGATTTAGCACCCTACACAGGCAAAAGCATCCTCTAGGACTAAAATAGGATTTTACCATATGGCACCCTGCTAGGTTGTGGTACACGTAAGGTCTTCCAAAGTACTTATTGTAATTCATATACAGTGAAAAGCTGACTAAAGTTTTATTCTCTTTTTAATGAGAGACCTACTCTGCTGTGTCTTTCTCCAGGTCTGAATCTCCCAACTTAGCATATAAACTTCTTAACAACTACTATCACATATCTTTTCTCAATTCCAAAAAGAAAAGAAAATAGGAGTCCTGAACCAATTAAGGGGACGTCATGAGTGGAACTGAAAGAAATATATAAGATGAATGGGGATGGCACCAGAATGTTAACAGCCACAAGAAGACAAAAGGCAAAGAGCAAAAAGTTCACTGAACAAATATTTTAATAATGCTTTATTTGAAATTCCATCAGTTACACATTATTACCTTTACCATGCTGCAGAAACTTGGGAGGAAGAATGTGAACGGTATTATTTATAATATAACAAACCTCAGCACCTCTAGGGCGTGTATCAGCCACTAAGCCTTTGGCCACGTATTGCCTAATTTTCTGAGTTTAAAATGTTGTTTTTCTTCAACAGCAGGAAACTCTGTGCAGAATCAAAATGATATTAGTATCATAAAGAGGGTTCCTGTCAGTTTAGTAAAAAAACCTCCTAATTGTACTAATATTTTGTATGTGCTAGGCACTATATTAGGTGATTTCCATGCTTTGACTCATTTCATCCTCAGAGGCAACATCTGAGGTAGGTGACATTAACACCTGTGGTTTATAGAAGAAAACAATTCAAATACACTGAGTTAATATAAGTTAACCAATATCACCCATGTAAGAAATGTGCTTCTGGAATTTAAATGCAGATGCCAGTCACTTAGTCATGTTGCTATACTGTCTCCTTAGTTTGTTGATGTGTGCCATCAAAGAGATTCCGACTCTTAACAACCCTATGGGAGAGTAGAACTGTTCAATAGGGCTCCTGAAAATATAATTTTTACAGAAGCAGATTGCCACGTGTTTCTCCCGCAGAGCAGCTTGTGTGTTCAAACCACCAACCTTTTTGGTTAGCAGCCAAGCTCTTAACTATTGTGCCACCGGCGACCAGGGTTCCTTCTTCCTCCTTAGTTTACCAGTATTTAATTTAATTTCAATCTTTTGTTAAAAAAAAAAAATGTTGCCTTGTTGCACTGAAACTGTCTTGAAAAGTAAAGCTGACTCTCTATTGTTGTTTGATGCTGTTAAATCAATTTTCAATTCCCAGTGACCCCATGTGACAGAGTAGTGCTGTCCCATAGGATTTTCCAAGCTGTAATTTTCATGGGAGCAGATCACCAGTTCTTTCTCTTACAGAGCAGTTGAGAGGGTTCGACAGCCAACCTTTCAGTTAGCAGCCAAGGGCTTAACTGTCACACCATTAGGGCTCCTTGGATCAATATTAAGCAGATGCATTTATATGTAACTGAAATAAGCTAATCTGAACAAGACTGGGCATTGTCTCATGGTGGGAAAAACCTCAATTTTGAGAGAGGAGATCAGAGTTTGAGAATTCTTCCTGTCACTAATTGACGCTGTGATCCTGGGTAGATTACTTAGCTTGTACCTCTAAGTGCAATACATATAACAATCTATAATTGTTTTGAGTACAACAAAGCTTTATCTTTATCCTAACCCAATCAATTTCCAGAACACTGTCTACTCAGGGTAGTTGTTTGCTACACGGATTGGCATGGGAAGCCGTACAAATATGTGTAATTGAAAGCTTGCTCGTGTCTGGTCTGTACTATGTAACAACACAACCTGACCCAGACCCTTTTATTATTTATGCTTGGCAGATCTAATAGCTTACTCCAATGAGAGGAGAGTGGAGATATATACAGGTAGATAATTCTTCCATTTTTCAAAAATTTGTATGACATCTTGAGACCTGATACAGGCCTATAAGTTTTCACTATAATTTATATTATATTTTTAAAGTCTTTAACACTGGGAAACTCAGGTAATTGCTTATAAAACTAGATAACATGATGTTCCTAATGGGAAACTTGTGTTCATATCAATTTGTAATCCTCTGAGGATCCCTGTCAGAGGTTTTCTGTGTCATTAGACTTTCATGGCCATTAAAAAAAAAAAAAAGTGAGTTAATGCCTTCACGGTTCTCTGCTGGCAAACAACATTTTTTTCATTGTTGCACTGTGTATGTGGGTGGGGTGGGGGATGGAACCACCAACAACTGAATCATAAGACTAATAACATCAAACCTCTATAACCACAGGAAAAAGTGTGAAAAATATACAGACCCTGAAATTTTGGCTTTGGATGTAATTTCATCTTTTTTTTTTTTTTTTTTTTTAAGCATGAGGAGCTGTTGGGTAAACTGGAGGCAAAAGGAAGACAAAAGGGGTCTGTCTTCAATTCACAGCAAATCCTAACAGCTCTCCCTTTTATTCACATTTTCAGAATCTGATCTCCTCTAACCTCTCCACCTTTAAGACCATGGTTGAATCTATCATTACCTCTCCCTTGGAACACTGAACCTAGCACAAAATCAGAGTGAACCTGCGAAAGTATAAATCAGACATTGTCACTCCCATCCCCCGAACTCTGCCGGAATCCCAAGACAATCAGAAGAAAAGCCAAAATCTTTTCAGTTTGTTGTAACAAGTCATTACTTCTCTGAATTTACTGCTTACTATTCTTCCCCTTATTCTCTGTTCTAGCCATATTGGCCTCTTGGTTGTTTCTCAAACATTCCAGCATGTTCTCAGCTTTGACCCTGTATCCTTGCTGGACTTTCTGCCAGGAACATTTTTCTCTCAGATACCTGCAATGGAACGCACATTTCCAATTAGAACATAGGCATCTCTCCTTCACTTGCTATGCCTTTCTAGTTTTATTTTTTAAGTTTTTTCCTACCATTGCATATATACCTACATTATCAAATAAAATTTAACCAGCTCAAGTTCATAGTATTAAAATTGGGGTAGATGAAATATATGTATATATATATATGTATATAGCCCCTGGATTGTACAAAGAGTTAAGCACTTGACTACTAGCCAAAAGGTAAGGAGTTCAAACCGACCCAGAGGCCCCTTGGAAGACAGGCCTAGCAATCTACTTTTGAAAGTAAAGCCCTGAAAAACCCTAAAGAGCAGTTCTACTCTGCACGCATGAGATCACCGTGAGTTGAACTCAACAGCAACTAGGAACTATATATACATATATTTGTTCTAAAGACTAATTATTGTGTTCTCTATCAGTAAATTAAAAACTCAAACTCATCAGTAAATTAAGGTGGGGATAATTAGTTTTATATGTATGTGTGTATACATATATTTCCATATTCAAAATTATATTAATTATGTTTAAACAGATTCAAAAATATTTACTTGGGCCTTAGAAATAGTAGCTATTATCTCAGAAGCAGAAGCTATTATCTCTAAGTTGGGATCTTAAGCGTGAATTTCACTTTCTTCTTTACGTTCTTCTGGATTTATATGTTCATGTTAGAGTATACATGGTTTTTTTTTTCTGTTAAATTAACAACTGACAAGTTTTTATTTTAATCAGTAAAACAGGAGGTAATTTTTTAAAAAGTCAAATTGTATTAAAGGTTTATATAAAAACAAATATCGGTACCCTTCCTTCTCTAGTCTGCCCTACCTGAAGGATGCTCCCCAGAAGTCATAACTTTATTTTTAAGCCTTGTCTTTGATTATTTATCTCCACGGTCATAGGTAAGGTGGATACAGTGATATGTCTTAATTTATCAATTTTAATCACAGTTTGATTAAAATTGAATTCATCTAATGGAAGATGAGAAATTAGCTTTCTTTTTATACTTCTCTCTAATATTCCCACCATTTTCCTTTAAAAAGGTCAATCGACATTTTTGTTTATATTGATTGTCAGTTTTTATATTATATGACTATGTAAATATTGCCCACTGATAAGCAATATCTTGTAAAATGCATAAGTACTATATGACCTGTATCGGTTATTTTTATTTTCCCTGAAATTGATATTTGCTTCATTTTTCATTTGTCTAGTTTTATATGTACCTATTTTCATGCATTATCAGTCTATCAACATTATTTTACAAACGCTCAATTTTACCAGAGATTCTACCATTTTCATTTTTTCCTGATGACTATCCTTGGACAATGAATAAGAAAGACTGAAAAATAATTGATGCCTTTGAATTATGGTGTTTTAGAAGAATATTGAATATACCGTGGACTGCCAGAAGACTGAAAAAAATCTGTCTTGAAAGAAGTACAACCAGAATGCTCATTAGAAGCAAGGGTGGTGAGACTTCGTCTCACATACTTTGGACATGTTATCAGGAGAGGCCAGTCTCTGGATAAGGACATCATGCTTGTAAAGTGTGGGTCATCAGAAAAGAGGAAGACCCTCAATGAGGTGGATTGAAACTTTGGCTGCAACAATAGGCTCAAGGATAACAGTGACTGTGAGGATGGCTCAGGACTGGGCAGTGTTTTGTTCTGTTGTACATAGAGTAGCTGTGAGTTGGAATGAACTCGACAGCACCTAACAACAATGATCCTCGTGAAGTCTTCCATCCTGATATCCAGCTTAGGCCACTTGCTTCTAGGCTGCTCTGTCCATAACTGCATGTTGGGGACTTCCTGTTCTTCAGAGATGTACTTTTTTTTCCTTCCTTCTGTTAAATCATGTTTCCTATTTCTTAGTTTATCCCTTTGTTTTTCTGAAGCACATTCATAAGCTCTGTAAAGAGGAAAACTGATCAATATTTAGTGATTGTTTGCATGTCTAGTTATGTATTTATTTTACCCTCAGGATTAATTCATAAGTGAACTGAATACAGAATTCTAAATTGTAAGTAAAGTCTCTTTAAAATTGTGAAGGTTACTTCTAGATTTTCAGGTTGTTGCTATTGAGAAGTTCTGTGATATTACGATTCCCTTTCTTGTGCATGGGACTTCTTCCACTCTGATGATTTTAGGAACTTTCCTTTATCCTTGACAGGGTGAAAATTCAAAATATCGTACTTCGATGTAGGACTTTATTTTATTGTTTGGAACCCTCTGCAAGCCCTTCAAATTTGATGACACACATCATCACATCTAGGAAATATTCTCATATTATTTATTTGATAATTTATTTCCATCTGTTTTCATTAGTCCTCAGTTTCTTTTAATTCCTATTAATGTTTTGTAAATCTGGAATAGCTTTTTACATTTTGTCAAAGACCTATTCCCTTTGATTTTTAGTATCCATCTTTTTATTCTAATTTCTCGGAATTTTCCTTGGCTTCATCCTCCATCACTTTTTTTTTTCCTTTAAATTTCTGTATTGTATTTTTAATTTCTGACCTGTATTTCTATATTCCCCAGCTCAGTGGTCGCTCTAGGCTCGCTGTAATTCCCACAGATGTTCTTGTTAGTGTAACCAGTTGCCATCAAGATGACTCAGACTCAAGGCATCACCACGTTCCATAATATTTTCAATGGCTGATTTTTCAGAACTAAATCACCAGGCCTTTCTTTCCAGGTTCCTCCGGGGCTTGAGCCTACAACTGTTTTGTTAGCACCCAGGGATCTTAACCATTTTTAACACCAAGGGGCTCCAGTATAAAGAAGCCACATTACTTCACCTTTTCTATTTGGCTCCATTTTTTTTCATGGAAGGAAACCCCTGGGCTGGAGGATGATTCATTTTTCTGATGGTTTTTGTGAAACACCTTGGGATAATAGCAATTGAAGCAGCTTGTTGTTTTCTTAGCTCCTTGATCTCACCATGGAGAGTCAACCCCAGGTACAGGGTTAAAACAGGTAGAAGAGTGAATCAACAGCATCTACCAAAAACACACATTGAATGAATTCAGAAGAGTATCACATTCTGCACTTGTCCTGTTCCATAACCTTGTGAAGGTCATTTCAGCTTCAAGTGCTCTAGCTCTATGAGAATTGTAATGTTTGCCATCTCATTTATAGGACTTTTGCAGAGAAATTGTCATGAGGGAGAATAAAGTAGAAAGAATCATTACCTAGAATATAGAAAGGGAGCCCTGGAGTTGAAATGAGTGGGTGGTAGAAGGAGGTGGTGGCATTATTATATTTTGGTTATGACCAGGACCTGAAAGGCAGTAAACAACTCAATAATCATTTTTGATGTAATAAAATTTCAATGATAAATCTGTCGGGACCTTGATGCCATTTTGACATGGGGACAGCCTAGGTTCAGGGACCTTCATTCTGGGAAATTTTATTACAAGGGGAGTATAGAGTGGTGTATAAGATTGAGAAATAGTATGAAGGAGAGAACGAACATTTCAAAGACAATCTCTGACAGGCATGAAAAGCTATAAGAAAGTTAGAAGTAGAAAACCAATCAAGGGATAGGTCTAAATCATTAATCAGAATTAAAGCAGCAAATAAATGAATACTTAGACCCTTTGAAAAAGAAGAATTATCACCACTAGGGACCTTTTGAGGTTAGAGTTGTTTTAAATGACACTATTTATTTAGGAAGTAATATAAGTACCATCTTTTTGGAGAACTACTGGCAAACACATCCGGTAAAAACATTTATTCTGACAGAGCACTACTTTATTCTGACTCATTCATTTTATTAATCATTTATCTCTTGGGGGAATTGTTTAAATATTTAATGTGTCTTCATATTTATTATGCAGCCAACCAAAGACTGCTAGATTTCTGAAGGAACCACAGTATTTCATCACTCTGGTGGTCGTATCCAAATGGATTTCTTCCTGCTCCCTTGCAAACCCATCCTTTTTTAAATTACTCTTCATGGAAATAAAGAAACAACTGTGCAGCATAACTCATGAATTCTTTCCTTTCTTCTTGACAAATGTTTTATCAACTCATTTTTGTAGAGAAATGGCTTAATAATCCCATTTCATCTAACTTCTCTTTAAGGTCCAGTTATATTCAAAAACTCTTAATGTCTGCCCTAGCTTTTTAAAAACTAATTTCAAATCGAGGGCCAATATCATACTAATACTCTTTAGAAAACCTGGCTATTATTTACTTTTGACAGGACGTTCTTCCCATTTCTAAGTAGTTGAGAATGTTCTGTTTTGTTTGTTTTGATATGAGCTCCTTATCTACCTGTCTTGGTTAGCTAATGCTGCTATAACACAAATACCACAAGCCTATGGCTTTAACAAAGAGAAATTTGTTCTCTCACAGTCTAGGAGGCTTGAAGTCTGAATTCAGGGTGCCAGCTCCAGGGGAAGGCCTTCTTTCTCTATGGCCTCTGGGTGAAGGTCCTTGTCATCAATCTTCCCTGGTTGAGGAGCTTCTCAGCACAGGGAACCCAGGCCCAAAGGATGCCCTATTCCCATAGCTTTTGTTTCTTGGTGGTATTAGGTCCCTCTGTCTCTCTGCTCATTTCTCTCTTTTATATCCTGCAAGATATTGGCTTAAAATACAATCCAATCTTGTAGATAGGGTCCTGCCTCATTAACATGACTACCGATAATTTCACCTCATTAACTTCATAGAGGTAGGATTTATAACACATAGGAAAATTACATCAGATGACAAAATGGTGGGCAATAACACAATACTGGGAATCATGGCCTAGCCAAGCTGACAGATATTTTTTGGGGGGACACAATTCAATCCATGACATTCCATCCATTGGCCCCCCAAAATTCATGTCCTTGCCACATGTAAAACACGTTCACTCCATCATATCATTGCAAAAGTATCAAATCAACTCCAAATCCAAAAATTCTTTCTCATCTGTGAAATGTAGAATACAAATTATGGGCTTTCAAAGCACAATGCTGAAACAGGCACAAGCTAGACATTTTCTTAACAAATGGAAGAAATTGGAGGGAAAGAAGGATAACAGGCACCAAGCAAGACAGCAAAATATATTACATTAGCCCTCAAGGTTTTGAAAATAATCCTCTGCTCTCTGAGACCATTTATACAATGGCCCTACCCTCTAGACTCTAGGTATTGACCATACTCTCCAGATTCTGAGTGGAGGCCCCTTGGTCCAGGGCTTCAGGTCTGCCCTCCAGGTCCACCAGAACAGCAACTCTGCTCCTTTAGCTTTAGGTGCACCATTCTCCTAGTCCATCTGAATGACAGCTCCACACTTTGAGATTAAGGCATATCTGCTTCCTGCTTTCTTTGTCTCTTCAGCTTCTGTTTCCCGGTTCCTTGGCCTCTTGGCTTCTTGGCCTTGCCTCCCCCATCTGCCCTGCTGGGGCAAGTGTTCCAAAGCCCTTTAGCTCCACCGATAATGCCTGGAGGCACCCGACTGCACCAGGAAGCCTCCTGTGCAAAGGCACTCAGCTCTTTCACTCTGTGGGTCAGCTCCAGCGCTGTCTCACACTGGTCTCCTGGTTGTGCTGTTGCAGGACCTTTTGCTGCTGCTTCTTGCCATCTGAACTGTCTCCAGTGTAACAGCCCTTCTTATTTCCTTCTGAGCCCTCGCCAGAATTCTCTCCAATGTCCATAAGTCCACCAACAACCTCTTCAAGGCAATCTAGGCTTTTACTATTGCTGTTGTTGTTGTTAGGTACTGTCCAGTTAGTTCCAGCTCATAGTGACCATATGTACAACAGAAGGAAACACAGCCCGGTCCTGTGCCATCCTCACAATTGGTGTTATGCTTGAGCCCTTTTTGCAGCCAGTGTGTCAATCCATCTCATTGAGGGTCTTCTTTTGTTGGCCCTTTACCAAGCATTATGTCCTTCTCCAGGGACTGCTCCTTCCTGATAACATATCCAAAGTATGTAAAATGTAGTCTCAACATCCTTGCTTCTAAGAAGTATTCTTGTTATACTTCTTCCAAGACAGATTTGTTTGTTCTTTTAGCAGTCCATGGTATAGTCAATATTCTTCACCAACACCAGCTTCTGGCACTATATCAGACAATGCTCTGCTGCTACTATTCATAGGGTTTTTGCTGACTAATTTTTTTCAGAAGTAGACTGTTGGGTCCTTCTTCCTAGTCTGTCTTAGTCTGGAAGCTCAACTGAAACCTGTCCACCATGGGTGACCCTGCTGGTATTTGAATACTGGTGACATAGCTTCCAGCATCGCAGTAACACACAAGCCCCCAGAGTACAACAAAGTGACCGACTCATGGTGAAGGCCTTTATTAGTAGGCACTTTGAAGCTTTTCCAGCTTCTACCCATTCTCAGTTTCAAAACCTTTTCCACATTTTAGGTATTCACTAGAGCAGCACCCCATTCCCAGTACCAAATTCTGTCTTGGTTATCTAGTGCTAATATAACACAAATACCACTATTGTATGGCTTTAACAAAGAGAAATTTATTCTCTTACAGTCTAGGACTAGAAGTCTGCATTCAGGGTGCCAGCTTCAGGGAAAGGGTTTCTCTGTGGGCTCTGGGGGAAGGTCCTTTTCATCAGTCTTTCCCAGTCAATGAGCTCCTCAGTACAGAGACCCTGGGTCCAAAGGATTCACTATTCGCCCGGCTCATTGTTTCTGGGTGTTGTGAGGTCCCCATTGTCTCTGCTTGCTTCTCTCTTTTATGTCTTAAAAGAGGTTGGCCTTAAAACACAATCCAATCTTGTAGATTGAGTCCTGCCTCATTAACATAACTATTGTTAATCTCATTTTATTAACAGCATAGAGATAGGATTTACAACACATAAGAAAATCACATCAGATGACAAAATGGTGGAAAATAACACAACCCTTGGAATCATGGCCTAGCCAAGTTGACAGATATTTTTGCGGGACACATTCAATCCATGATGCTACCCTTTCAATCCACCCTCCCCACCCCCCACACACAAACCATTGCCTTTGAGTTGATTTCAACTCATGGTGACACCACGTATTACACAGTAGAACAGAGCTCCATATGGTTTTCTTGGCTGTAATCTTTATGGAAGCAGATCACCAGGCGTTTCTTTGGTGGTACTGCTCAGTGGTTCTGACCTCTTGGTTAGCAGCTGAGAGCAAGCCATTAGGGGCACCCAGTGACCTCTCTAACTTTTACCCTTCTCCCAAAAAATATTTAAGAAAATAAGTTATTGCCTTGAAATTTAATTGATTTTGTAATACCTTTATTTATCTATTCCAAGTCTTATATATGAAACATTAAAACTTCAAAGAGTAATATACACTAAATTTCTTCTTTTCAAAACATACAGTATTCTGTTTTATGGACTCCATGTTTCCAATTTGAAATAAATTCTATTTTCTCCATTAAATTATAGTATAAAAAAATCAAGGGGTTCTCTCTTTAGTAAAAAAAAAAAAAAAAGCTAAATGTACAGATTTATAAAACGTTTGTAAAAAGGCAGGATAGGATTGTAATCTAATCTAGACATGCTCAGCATTTATCAATCAGCAGTCTGCAATCTGACCTTTCAGTTGTTGAGGATGGTGGATTGTTTCTTTGTTTGATTATTTATTTTTCCAAACTTTCACATTCAGCAAAAATTATTACACTTCCCCAATCCTAGAATCTTATCTTAGTCATTTGTTCTTCCACTGTTGTTGCTGTTGTTGGTATCCTGACTCATGGCAACCCCATATGACAGAATAAAACCGCCCCATAGGAGTTTTTTGGATGTAACCTTTAGTGGTTGTGTAATCTTTAAGGTAGTAGATCGCCAGGATTTTTTTCCCAGGAGTGGCTAGGTGGATTGGAACCTCCAACCTTTCAGTTAACAGCTGGGCTCCTAACCTCTGTGCCACTAGGAACCTTAGATATTTTTCACAATGGTTTTGAAACTTTGAACTCCATTCTTAAAATTTGTTCATTCTTTATTGTTTCAAGTTGGCTATTTATATTGTGCAATTGAAAAATCTCAGATTGTAATGACAAATCATATTTCAAATCCTGGATCTGAAACTTACCAGCTGCTTAGACTTGGGCAAGTTTGTTAACCCTGCGGAAGTTCAGTTTTTTCATCTATAAAATGGAAAAATCAATATCTATCTCATATTATTATTATGGGGGTCAAATGAAATCATGTACATAAAGGACTAAGGATAGTACTGGCAATGGGGAGGCTAAAAATGCTAGTCTCCTTCTCTCTCCACTTGCCTCAACTAGAACTGGGTTTCACTTTATCAGCTAAGTGTGTCAGTTCAGACCCATTTATGGCTCTTCGGGAGAAAAGACCTGCTAATCTGCTCCCTTAAAAGTCACAGCCTAGGAAACACTATGGGACGATTCTACTCTGTCCTATAGGGTCTCTGTGAGTCAGAATTGATTCATCGGCACACAACAATTACAACATAGGAGTCCTAGGTGGTACAATGGCTAACGTACTCAGCTGCTAACCAAAAGATTGGAAATTTAAATCCAGCCAGAGGCACCTTGGAAGAAAGACTTGCTGGTCTACTTCTAAAAAATCAGCCATTGAAACCCCTGTGGACCACAGTTCTACACTAACACATGTGGGGTTACTGTGAGTCAGAATTGACTCAACAGCCACTGTTTACACTACAACATAACATGCAATGGAATATGGCCAGTCCAGTCTGAATTTTTGTTTTTGTTGTTTTAAACAATCTGAAACAGTTTCTAATTCTGCAAAATGAGCTTACTTGTAAAGGATGACCCATCAATAAGTTTGTCTTTTCATTTTTGATAATCTTTTCTATAGTTCATTTAACAGTCTTGAATTAACATTATTACCCCGTAATAACATCAACAACATCAGCTAGTAAAAGAAAGCAGTTATTAGAAGAAAGAGTGCTCTGAGATTATTATTATGTAAGATATGAATAAAGAAAGGCATGTGTATATATGTACATACAGAAAAAAGAACAAAGCCCCAGTGAAAGGACACAGTGTTAAGTACTCAGCACTGGCATTTAATTAGAATACACTGTATTTATACCTCCTTACTTTGACAAAAATATTAAGTTCATTTCACACTGGGTTATCAAGAGGCTGTTAACATACAAGGCTGACTCTATGGGATGGGCACGTGTATATGGGCATAACAGATTGAAGGAAATAATGATGACAGAAACAGCTCTTGACTCCTATCTACTGCCTCAGAGACATCTTAATAGAGGTGAAAGAAATGCTTCTTTTTTTATATAAAGCCATTCTAGGAAATGGTTATGGACCTCCAGGGCAGAGCAGGGAGGCAGATCAGGAAAAATTTATGCAGAGAAGGGATGCCTATAAAAACTGTAGAACATTGATCACAAGGGATTGTAGAATTATCCTGACACCAGCTGAAATTGGAGTAGGACAATGACTGCCAAGGGTGTGTATTTTCAAGACAGCACAGGCCAGTGGTTATAGGCAACTGCTGGAAAATAAAACAAAGTCATTGCCTGAAAAAGGCTGTTATGTTATCATGCAAACTTTACTTTTAAATAATAATGAGAGTTGTATGGAGCCTTAAGACCCGTAACCAACGCTTGCGCTTGTCTGAGTTACTCTCTGCTAGTAAGTCTGGTACTCAGAGCAGCTCATTCACTCTTGGAGGAGATGAGGACACTGAAGCAGTAATGGACTAAATGTCCCCTCAGTGTGATGAAAACCTGAACGTGCTTCCCTGAGTGTAAAATGCCATCAGCAAAGACTTTAGCACTGGGAAGAAAACTAGCCCATTGAACACATGCGTTTGCTTCCTTTGATTCAGATCTACAGCAACAAGTGCAGCAGGCAAAATTGAGAAGTTTGACTTTGTACCATTCTCAGCTCGCTGCTGCTCTTAGATGCCACACCAACTCCTGATTTCCTGAGGCGAGTAGCTCCACATGCCTTCCTCCTTTGCTGCCCAAAGAAACTTACTTTGAGCTGGTTGTCACATATAACAGAAGGTTATTTAAGAAACCGATTTACATTAAGGATTTAACAGCACGACTGCTTAATTTTCCTTTTCTTTCCAGAAGGGGAAATTCCAGGCATCAAAGGAAATGTATTTTTTAAATCACTGCCCAATAATCCTCCTAGAACCTTGTCAATGGTTACAAACTTGAGTCACTTGTCACATCCCAGTTTAAAAAAAAATTGCAGTCGTGTTGATTCCAACTTTTGGTAACCCAGTGTGTGTAAGAGTAGAACTGTGTTCCACAGAATTTTCTATGGCTGATTTTTTGGTTGTAAACCCCCAGGCCTTTCTTCTGAAGCACCTCTGGGAGGACTAGAGCTGTCAACCTTTCAGTCAGCAGGTGAGCTAGTTAACCATTTTTACCCCCAAGGTCTCCCTTTGTCACAGCAACATCCTATTAAGGCTGGTACAAAAGGACTTCATCCAGAAGGCGAATTCAAAGGTATATTTGACTACTTATCCTTAAAAAAAACAAAAACCAAACCCATCGCCTTTGAGTCAGTTCCTACTCACAGTGACCCTATAGGACAGAGTAGAAGAGCCCCATAAGGTTTCCAAAGAGGGCGTGGTAGATTTGAACTGCTGACCTTTCGCTTAGCATCTGAGCTCTTAATCACTGACCACTAGGGCTTTACCTGGGAAAGAAAATTCAACACAGCATAGAAAAATACCATGAGAAAGCCCCTCCTCCAAAGCTTGCCAGTAATAGCTTTATGAAATCTATATACTCAAGCAGAAATTGGTTAAATACTGTGATCACTGCCAGTTTCTCATTTAATTGGGAAGGAGGAAAACAAGCACAACTCTTGATAAAGTTAATGTGATTTGATTAAGCACGAGAGATGCCTTCCACACAGGTAAATATTACAACTTTAGAGCACAGGTTCTTGAATACATTTTATTTCTTCCTCTGTCCTTGTGTCTTCTGTACCAGATCCTGCCTTCATTGCTTTCTTATAGTTCAGAACCAATACTAGACCATCACTATGATGGGGCTCAGGTTTATCAAGTATGAACCAACTCTTTGGAGGCATATGTAATTTCCAGAAAAGCTCAATGTGAGCAAACATTGTTGTTTATGTTCAGTGCTGACAAGTTGATTCTGATTCATAGCAACCCTATGTAACAGAATAGAACTGCCCCATTGGGTTTTCTTGGCTCTAATCGACTCGATGGCACTAGTTTTTTGTTAATCTTTATGGAAGCAGATTTTCAGGTCTTTCTTTCATGAAATATACTGGGTGGGTTTGAGCTGCTAACATTTCTGTTAGCAGCTGAGCGCTTAATCATCTGAGCCACCAAGGCTCGCTCAAACACACTGGGAAGGTTACTACATGAAAATACAATGTTCTGGTTAGCTATTGCCACATAACGAAGAACCTCAAAACAATCATTTGGTTAGCTCATGAGTCTGTAATCTGAGCAGGGCTTGGTGGGCAACACTCTCTCTGCTCCATGTGGCTGGACAATCCACTTCCAAGACAGCTCACACACTTCAATGGCAAACTGGTTTTGTCTTTTGGTTGAGGAATCAAGCAAGTCTAAAAACCAAGAACTTCAGTTTTTTTTTTTTTTTTCCACTTGGGCCTCTTTCTGGACTGCTTGACTTACTCTTGTCTTGGTAACTGGTTTCCAAAAGTGAGCATCTCAAGAGACAGAAGGAACGGATGCTGCCAGTTTAATGAGGCCTGAGTCCAGAACTTAGTACAGTGATGCTTCTTCTGTATTTTATTGGTCAAGCCATCACAGAGCCTAGATTTAAAGAGATGAAACGTAGATTTTATCTTTCAAGGAGAAGAATGTCAAAGAATTTGGGGGCTATATTTTAAACTTGTACTTATCTCTTTAAATTTTCCTGGTAAAATTTACTACTTGATTTAAAAGAGGATTCAACATACAGTGATTTGAGTTTCACACAACTTTTCAGGAACTGTCTATTACAGAAAACCTAGTATGACTCTGTTAGAAAATATATTTGTTTCTTTTTCATTCCAACGCTATTTTGCTAACACCAGCCAAGGCACCGTTGTGATTACTATCTGATTTACCAAATCTGAGGCTAATTCATTACACTGTGAAAATGATTTCACTCTGGTAAACCACCTTAACAATACTTCATATTTTCTAACAATAACCCGAAAGAGTTAATGCACCTCCTGAAAGGCAAACAACCTATAAGTACCATTAGAAAGGGACTTAGCTGCCGAAAGAGTTGGATTCATTATGTAAAATGGTACGTTAACTGTCTTTCCCCAACTCCAGGAGGACCTCATGAAGCAAATGGAAATTTTGTGCTTGCATTAAGTCTCCCATACAGATTACTGCAGATGAATTTAAAATCTTGGCCAAAAGACTTTAAAAAGAAAGAAAGGAAGGAATAAAAACACCACACAAAAAAAAATAGCTCAGATGCCTGAAATTTGAAAATACACCATAAGTATATCTATTTCTTTAGTCCCATTTATAGGTTTTCCAATAATTTCAAAATAAACAAAACCTTCTGGCTTTGCATGTCTATGGGGAGTTTAGGACTTTAGGTACACATATTTGAGAATCTTTTGCATAAATCTGCATATGTTTACGTGCAATGACAGACATACTGCCGCTTCCCAAATGTGGCTAGGGTAATTTAATCTTCTGCAACATTTTGCATAGCATATGTAGGTGTAATATGCTCAGAAACATTACCTGAATATATGCAAAGTACACTTAGCTCATGCTTACATAGTTCTTATATCAAAAAATGTAGTTAGAGCTGAGATAACATTCTGCTACTTCTCTACATTTAAAGAATTCAAATTAAACCAAATTATCCATAGCAAGATATGAGGTTTTTGTTTTTGTTTTTTTTAATTTAAATTAAAAATACTTCTAGATTTGCTTATGGTACATTCTTTGAGCTAATTTGTATTTCTTTAGCTATCTTCTTGGTTTTACTTTGCAGTTATTACATTTGCTTTTCTAAGTTATTCAGTAATTGTGAGCTAGGGATCATTACAACTTGCTATAACAGGAATTATAAGAGCATTTTCTCCTAGGCAGTAAAAACAATCCTGGTCTCAGCATTAACTGTCTGTGAACATAAGGTGCATATGCCTTTTTTAAAAAAAGATGAATATTTTAAATATTCAACATTGATTGAATCATATGGCCCACCAAGCTTTGTCTTTTGTGTTGTTCAAAACACATTCCCTCTGTTTAATTCTTTGGTTTCATAAACTGGCTCTTTGTCATAAATTATATAATTTGAATAAATATTTAATGCTTTATGAGTCATAATTGATTCAATTGGCAATAGGTTTGGTTATTTTATTTTTTTGGTTTTATTTACCCTGGAAATATGTATTTTTTAGAATATTATAAAGACACAAGTAAGTAAAAAGAATGAAGAGGCACTTATAACCCTAGCCTCTAAAGATAAACACCATTAATACAGTTCTCCCAGAGTTATTTCTTTCATTACCATACTGTATTTCTACAAAGTTGTTATCATATTTTTTTTTTTTTTTTACTAAATAATATATATTTAAACCTAATTCTGTGTCATCTAGGTATCTTCTGTAATATGACGTTTACTGGCTGCATACTTTTCTAATTACTGCACTTTTTAAAGCAGCTTTCCTGGATCCTCCCTTTTGTGTATTACCTTTCGTTGGAGATGATCGCCTAATAAACTTTAAAAAAAACCAATATATTTTCAAAAGCAGAGTTGAAGATTGCTCCTTATCTGTTATTGGTTGCTCTCTTCCAGTCATCCACTCCCCTTGAATGATTGGAACCTTCTAATCAATTTGGAAGGAGCCCTGGTAGAGTAATGGTTAAGCACTTAGTTGCTAACCAAAAGGCCAGAGGTTTGAACCCACCAGCAGCACTGCAGGGAAAAGTCACGATGATCTGCTCCCGTAAAGACAACAGCTTAGGAAACACTTTGGAGCAGTTCTGTTCTATAGGGCCACTATGAGTCAGAATCCACTTGACAGCTGTCCTGGATAGATTCTCCAGAGAAGCAAAACCAGTGAAGCATATATATATATATAACCCCACATGTCTGTCAGTTTGTCATACTGTGAGGGCTTGTGTGTTGCTATGATGCTGGAAACTATGCCACCAGTATTCAAATACGAGCAGGGTCGCCTGTGGCAGACAGCTTTCAGTTGAGCTTCCAGACTAAAACAGACTAAGAAGAAGGACCCAGAGGAGATCCAATGATAGAATTTTGCAAGTCCAATAATTTCTTCATTGCAAATACCTTTTTCATCAATATAAATGGTGACAATATACACGGACCTCACCAGATGGAATACACAGGAATCAAATCAACTACATCTGTGGAAACAGACTATGGAAAAGCTCAATATTATCAGTCAGAACAAGGCCAGGGGCTGACTGTGGAACAGACCATCAATTACTCATATGCAAGTTCAAGTTGAAGCTGAAGAAAATTAGAACAAGTCCATGAGAGCCAAAGTACAACCTTGAGATCCCACCTGAATTTAAAAACCATCTCAACAATAGATTTGATGTGTTGAACACTAATGACTGAAGACCAGATGAGTTGTGGAATGACATCAAGGACACAATACATGAAGAAAGCAAGAGGTCATTGAAAAGACAGGAAAGAAAGAAAAGACCCAAATGGATGTCCAAAGAAACTCTGAAACTTGCTCTTGAAAGTTGAGTAGCTAAAATGAAACGAAGAAACGATGAAGTAAAAATTGAACAGAAGATTTCAAAGGGTGGCTTGAAAGGACAAAGTAAAGTATTATAATGACGTGTGCAAAGACCTGGAGAAGGAAAACTGAAAGGGAAGAACACTCTTTGCATTTCTCAAGCTGAAAGAACTAAAGAAAAAAATCAAGACTTGAGTTGCAATATTGAAAGACTCTAAGGTGAAAATATTGAATGACTCACAAAGCATCAAAAGAAGATCTAAGGAATACACAGAGCCGCTATACCAAAAAGAACTGGTCAATGTTCAATCATTTCAGGATATACCATATGAGCAGGAACCAACGGTACTGAAGGAAGAAGTACAAGCTGCACTGAAGGCATTGGTGAAAAACGAGGCTCCAAGAACTGACAGAATATCAACTGAGATATTTCAACAAACAGATGCAGCACAGGAAGTGCTCACTCACCTATGCCAAGAAATTTGGAAGACAGCTATTTAGCCCACTGACTGGAAGAAATCCTCATTTATGGCTGTTCCCAAGAATGATAATTCCAGCGAATGTGGAAATTATTGAACAATATCATTAATACCACATGCAAGTAAAATTTTGCTGAAGATCATTCAAAAGTAGCTGCAGGAGTATATTGACAGGAAACTGCCAGAAATTCAAGCTGGATTCAGAAGACGATGTGGAACCAGGGATATCATTGCTGATGTCAGATGGATCTGGCTGAAAGCAGAGAATACCAGAAAGATGTTTACCTGTGTTTTATTGGCTATGCAAAGGCATTCAACTGTGTGGATCTTAACAAATTATGGATAACACGGTGAAGAATGAGAATTTCAGAACGTTTAATTGTGCTAGTGAGGAGCCTGTACATAGATCAGGAGGCAGTCTTTTGGGTAGAATAAGGGAATGCTGCATGGTTTAACCTCAGAAAAGGTATGTGTCAGAGTTGTATCCTTTCACAACACCTATTCAGTCTGTATGCTGAGCAAATAATCTGAGAAGCTGGACATATGAAGAAGAACTCAGCATCAGGATTGGAGGAAGAATCATTAAAACCTTTATTATGCAGATGACACAATCTTGCTTGCTGAAATTGAAGAAGACTTGAAGCACTTACTGATGAAGATCAAAGACCACAACCTTCAGTGTGGATTGCTCCTCAACATAAAAAAAACAAAAATCCTCGCAACTGGGCCAATAAGTGACGTCATGATATACAGAGAAAAGGTTGCAGTTGTCAAGGTTTTCATTTTACTTGGATCCACAATAAACACCCATGAAAGCAACAGTCAAGAAATCAAAAGATGCATTGCATTGGACAAACCTGCTGCAAAAGACCTCTTTAAAGTGTTGAAAAGCAAAGATGTCACCTTGAAGCTACGGTGGGCCTGACCCTAGCCATGGTGTTTTCAATCGCCTCCTATGCATGTGAAAGCTGGATGATGAATAAGGAAGAGCAAGGAAGAACTGATGCCTTTGAATCATGGTGTTGGAGAAGAATATTGAATATGCCATGGACTGCCAGAAGAACCAACAAATCTGTCTTGGAAGAAGTACAGCCAGAGTGCTCCTTAGAAGTGAGGATGGCGAAACTATGGCTCACATTCTTTGAACAAGTCATTAGGAGGAATCAGTCCCTGGAGAAGGACATAATGCTCGGTAAAGTAGAGGGTGAGTGAAAAAGAGGAAGACCCTCGATGAGATGGACTGACACAGTGGCTGTAACAATGGGCTTAAGTATAACAAAGATTACAAGGATGGCGCAGGATCAGGCAGTGCTTTGTTCTGTTGTACACAGGGTTGCTATTCATCAGAACTGCCTCGATGGTACCTAACAACAACAACAGATATATATGTGTGTATATATATAAACATATATATATATATATATATACACACATATATGTATATATATAGAGAGAGATTTATCTCAAAGAGACAGCTCATGTGGTTGTAGACTCTGGCAAGTCCCAAGTCCGTGGGTTAGGCATCAGGCTGGAGGTTTCTCCTGCTCATACAGCTGCAGGGGCTGATGAACCCAAGCTCAACAGGTCAAAGAGCAGGCTGTATGCTCACATGCTGAGGAGGTTGATGAATCCCAAGATTGGCAGGCAATGCAGCAGACCTCTGGCTGATGTCCCAAGAACTGGAGATCAGATGATGACAAGCTGGATGCAGGATCCAGAGTGAGCAAAAGCCAGCAAGCCTCACCATAATGTCCATATATATATTGGATGGAGGTCACACCCTCTAGGAAACTCCTCTTACAACTGATTGTTTAATCACGTTGGATCACATCATAGAGGATGATTATATCATCACGTAACTGCCAAGCTACATGATTACATAACTGCCAAACTATATTATTACATAACTACAAAACCTCTGAAAATCATGGCCAAGCCAAGTTGACACACAACCTCAACTATCACAATTACTCACAACAACAATAACAATCAATTTGGAACAGCACTACGTTGAGAATGAAGCGGCCGTGGCTGAAGCATTTAAAGGCAGATATAGAAGTAAACAGAATTTCTCCATATTCACAAATATACAAAATTGCATTTTTAGTTACGTTATTTAAAAATCAAGATTCTTATATTATGCATGGTTAAGATAAAATTTTAATGCTTGTGTTATTTTATATACATATTTTGCCTTAAAGTCTCAAATAGTTAAGACAGTTTATTTTATTTTAATACCTAGACAACCTGATCATGGCTCTGCTTAAAAGACCTCAACCAGCTCTGTTACTTCTAGAACAAAAGCTAAAGTCCTAAGTGTGACACAAAAGCTTTGTCTTGGCTTTCCGGCATCACGTTTTGGCATTCCTTAACTCACTACTTCTCCAGGCACATTGAAACAGTTGAAATAGACATGCTGCACCGTCTCTTTGAAATCTCTCTCCTTCTGTTTTTTCTTGGCTGAACTGTATTCTTTTGTTTCACAGTTTAGCTCAGGTTTGTTTTCCGCATTCTTGGCCTCTGTATTCCATGACTTCAAACAGGTTCTTCCCTGTTCAGTCATGGCCGACAGATTGAAACTGGAAAAGGCCTTAAGTTTTAACATTGGGACAGTTTGGAATGATAACTGGAAAGGGAAAATTGCAGATCAAAACCCTGGAATGGGAGAAATTATGGGTCAAAGCCCCAGAATGGGAGACTCAGGAGAGGTGTAGCAAGCCCTCTCAGGAGCCTGATGTGTAAGACTGGATTAATGGCAGGCCTTTGGAGAACAACACACGTTCAAAACAGAAACGGTTGGCCGCCATCTTTGAGCGGGTCACCACTGTTTCTGACTCTGCTCAAAATCTGCTGGGCAAGACAATTGATTGCTATGCAACACTCATGCTCCCCTAGTTTTCTAAGAGGAAGATTAAGTTTTCAGCAGGTCTTTGACCCATCATTTTTCCATTCTAATTATCATTCCAGTTCACTCAAATTTTGAAACTTCGGGTCTGTTCCCGTTTCACTTCCTCGGCCATGACTGAACCAGGAAGAACTGGTTCTAAGTCCTACTATATTTCCAGTGAAGTTCCTTTTTTGTGTGCCCATAAAGCGCACTCGCACTGGGCAGTAATGCCATACCTTAGTGTTCTCTTTGTTTCATCAGCCTGAGATGTCCTTGAGGACAGGGATGAAGGAAGGAAATTAGTTCGATTGTGTCTTTGAAAATTATATCTTCTGATGTGTGGTTATGTCAGCAACTCAAATCCTAGAATTACAAAATTACTTTTCATGAAAATATTTTCGGAGTCTTACAAGGCATTGGACAAGATCCCTAGCTAGGGCATGAAGGATCTTTGTATGAATTATTAGGTGCACTCCTAGAGTACACCAATGGCAAAAAGTTCCCTTCTGTGGGTGGTGAATCTTTAAAAAATGGTATGCTACTTCTGGCAGGCAAGGATCATCCCCCTACTTCCTTAGTGGTAGTCTTGCATGTGGACCTTTGGATACTTTCTTTTATCTCTTCCAAGAATAAACTGTGTATATGAAAATCTGTTTTCTCTCTGCATGTTGGACAATATATAAATACCAGAACCAATGACACTGCTGATGTTGGCCATAATCTAGCAACGAGTGTAAGTTTGCTCTGTGCTCTATAGGGGCGCCTCCATTTTTTGTCTCTGCCTCAAGTTTGTGGCTCAAAAAATCCATATGTGACACTTGGTCACATCCAGTTTTTAGTTTCCTCATTCATTCATGTAAATAGTCCTCATCATAACTAGCAGGTCCCAGGCACAATGATAAACATAAGGACGTAACCCAAATGCTAATAAACTGTCACTGCCATTACAGAGCTAACAATTCACACATAGTTTGTCTGTAGATCTCTGAGATACATCTTTGACCTGCCATGTTCCTTCCTCTGTTGGCTGTTTTCTCTGCCATATGATTAAATAATGAGATCCTGGGAGTTATGGAATATAATGGAAAACATGATTCCTGCCTTTGAGGTGCTTTCAAAATAAATGGTCGTGGGAGTACAAAAAGATAATGTGTATATGAAACCTAAGGGACATGTAAACATTTTAGAGATTCTAGTAGTACAAACAATAATATCAACTAATATTTAATACTTACCTCATAGAATTTTCAAGAGTAAATAAGCTAATGTATGTAGCCCATTATGTATGTAGCTGTTATGTATGTATATTACGTATGTAGCTGTTACCAGGAGGGATCAGTCCCTGGAGAAGGACAGCATGCTGGGTGAACTACAGGGTCAGCAGAAAAGAGGAAAACCCTCAAAGAGATGGATTGACACAGTGGTTGCAACAATGGGCTCAAGCATAACAACGATTGTGAGAATGGTGCTGGACCAGGCAGTGTTTCAGTCTGTTGTGCATAGGTAGGATCACTGTGAGTTGGAGCCAACTCTACAGCACCTAAACACAACAACAACAATGTATGTAGAACACTTGGACACTGCCTGGCTGTGTGAAGTGTTTTGTTTTGCTATTATTTTTATTTACTTATCTAGTGTTTACTATGTGCTAGATACTGTTGTAAGCATTTTACATATATAAACCTTACATAATTCTCACCACAACCTCATTTAAATCCTTACAGTAACCCTATGAAGTTGCTTGTATTATAATTCCCATTTTACAAAAGAAGAAATTGAGACTTATAGACATTGGGTAACTTGGCATAGGTCATGTAGAATTCAGCTTCCCTCTCTAAATTTACTGTCATGCTCACTACAAAGCACTGTCTAAAATTTATCTAGCAGTTAGAATCCCTTTGATTGTGCTACTATGAAGTTAGTCCTAAAATGATTTTAATTCATATTTATTGGAAGTACTAAGTGCCTTTGGTTGCGGATAAATAGAGGGCAATGGTTCAGTGAGTCTGAAGAAAAATTATAGAATATTTTCCTTTTAATTTTCTATTCATTTATTTTTTTTTAAACATCATATGGCTCTAGTAAAGGTCATAGAGAGTTCACTGTACATGGGAATGATTATTTTAAAATGCTTTACTCAAGTCTCCTCTAACTCAACATACAATTATTTTTAGATTTCGTATTGATAATTTTTCTTGGCAAGATAAATTAACTCTTTAAATCAAAGCTGGAGGATTTGAGTATCGACTGTAGTGAGTAATAAGTTCTCTTTAGTTCCTTCCAGCATCATCTAAAGAGTTGTAAGTTCTCAAACCTCTGCTTCTGTTTAGTTATTTTTAAAGATAACTTACAAATCTATGTAACTAGATACTGAAAACAAATTTTAAAATAACTTTATTATTAACAGTGATTTTCTAGTTACATTTTTCTACTAGAAAGACTCCCTTACAGGTTTAAGTATAGTTTTAAATTTCAGTCTTTATATTACTTTGGAGGTCTCTGAGGGACTAATTACTCATCTTCCTGTTCCCTCCAAATTCAAAATTAATTGAGAAATGGACATATGAGTCAACTAGGGAGCAAAATATTATCATTACCACTGAGGTTTAACTAAACAAGCTTTAACTCTGAATTGACTTTACTCATCCAGCCACTACAGGGCAACCCAACAGCTCAAGCCCTCCCTCCAAGGGCTAGGATCTGTCCCAGTGAGTATAAACTAGGAAAAGAAGAGAAGACACATTACTTCGGTAGGCAGGTTCCAAGAGAGGATAAACTGTATAAATTAACAGACATTTTTCCTAACTTCTCATATCAGATTATACCATTGTGCCCTAATTGGACTGGTGGGAGAGGGCTGAGTAAGTGATGGAGTTGGGGTATTGGACAGTAGAAGAGAAGAGCAGAAGCTGTCTCTCAATATTTCTTAGAAAATCACGTTACAGTCCTATGTAATGATGAGGGTGAAGAATCAGGCAGTCCCTCCTACGTATTTATATATTCATAAATTCTGAAAGGAAACCCTGGTGGAGTAGTGGTTAAGTGCTACAGCTGCTAAGCAAAAGGTCAGCAGTTCGAATTTGCCATGCACTCCTTAGAAACTCTACGGGGCAGTTCTACTCTGTCCTATACGGCCACTATGAGTCGGAATCAACTTGACAGCAGTGGGGTTTTGGGTTTAAATTCTGAAAAAGCTCTAGAAAATAATAAAGCAAAGCATCATGTCTTAGATAATAACGGAAAAAACAAGAAAAAAACGGAAAAAACAATTATACTCCCTTTGACAATGGAGTATACTAAATACAATGAAACAAAGGAACAGAGGATACTATGACAAACAGTGAAGGGCATCTCAGTCAACTGGGGGGATAGAAGGTTTGGAAAAGGGTGCCAGAAGAGGCACCATGATACCCAAATTGTCATGGTCAAAGTAGAAGCTCACCAGGTAATGAAGAGCTTTGGTTATAGTCTATGTGGCAGGGTGTTAATAGTATTTTAGGCATAGGGAAGGATTCATATGCAAAGGCATCTAATAATACAGACTGCTCAGAGAAAAGCATATAGTTCAGCACAGCATTGAAGCATGATGAGGATGAAGCTGGAGAGACAGGTAGGAGCCAGCACGTGAAGGGACTATATGTTAAGCTTACAAGTTCATGTTTTATTGATAAGATAGTGAGGAGTCATTGTTAGGCTTAAAGAGGTGAGTGGCATGGTCAGACTTGAGCTCTAATTGACCTTGTTACCTCTGTGGAGGACTGATTGCAAGACCATGAGTCAGGAATCAGGAGAACAGTTAAAAGTTTATCAAAACCTAGATGAGAAATAATGAAGGTGGCAAAAAGGGCATGTCATGGATTAAATTGTTTCCCCCCAAAATATCTGTCAAGTTGGCCAGGTGATGATTCCCAGTATTGTATGATTGTCTCCCATTTTGTTATCTGATGTGATTTTCCTGTGTGGTGAATCCTATCACTATGATGTAATGAGATGGATTAGTGGCAGTTATATTGATGAGATCTACAAGATTAGGCAGTGTCTTAAGCCAATCTCTTTTGAGATAGAAAAGAGAGAAGCGAGAAAAGAGACATGGGAACCTCATACCACCAAGAAAGCAGCACAGGGAACAGAGGGTATCCTTTGGACCCAGGGTTCCTGCACAGAGAATCTCCTAGACCATGGGAAGATTGATGAAAAGGACTTTCCTCTAGAGTTGACAGACAGTAGAAAGCTCGTGCCCTGAATTTGGACTTCTAGTCCACTAGGCTGTGAGAGAATAAACTTCTGTTTATTGAAGCCATCCACTTGTGGTATTTCTGTTATAGCAGCACTAGATGACTAAGACAGGGCATTTTTTGAGAAAACTGAGAAGGTACAACCCATGGGGTAACTAGAAAGGCATTTAGATAGATAAGGTAAATTATTGAGTGTAGGGGTAAAGGAGTGAAAGAAAAGGGTTAAGAGGATAGTCACATACATTACTCAACCAGACATGTGCTATTTTGTACTTAGCTCTAATATAGCACTCAACATACTGGCTTGTAATTATTTGTTTATTGTATGTTTACTCTCTGTACTTTTATAGGTAAAACACCAGCACCATATTTTCTAGGGTACAAAGAAATAAGATTTAACGATAAAACATAGTAAAATTTGCTAATTGAACACTTTCTCTGGATTTGTTTTCTTGAATGTAAATGAGATTGAGCAGGACAGGAGAATATAAAATAATCTTTATGTTTTATTTCAGTCTCAAAATCCTAAAACTCTATTGTCACAGACAAGAACCATTCAGCAGCTGGTAAAGAGTCTAACCGCTGAAGCAGGTATTGTTTTTTTCAGCAGCAGCCTTTACATTTACAGCGTTTACTTTTATATATAACCCAACAATATCCCTGTTTTCTCTATGATCACATTGTCAAGTTAACCTCTAAATGTATACTTTTGGAATATGTGTGTTTATTTAACTCTAATACATGGTTTATGTTATTATTTTTTTTTTCAGGTATTAACGATGGGAGCGTTTTGAGTCATTCATATTCTTGGGTCCCATCCCCTTTGAAGAGATAAAAACAAAACAAAATGAAACATACAAACATTGTCCAAATGCCTTCTTGAGCACTACAGTACTCACCAGGCTCGTTTGCCTGTGTGGTCACTGCTTTGTCAACTGTCTCACTTCTCTGCTCTGGGAACTTCTGCTGACCCTTTTCATCTATGTGATACAATAGGGCAAAAATAAATAGGATACTATAGGACAGAGATTATGGTTTGATATCTCTATAGCCCTAGAAACTAGTTTAATACATGGCTCAAGGTAGGGATTCAGCACATGTTTGGTTAATGAATGACTGGTCACCTCTCCCTCCTGTGTAGAGAGTGTAGTGTTGGTCAACTGCTTATTGCAAAAAAAAAAAAAAGAAGAAGAAGAAGAAATTAAGTTCTACTTTATCTATAAGAAAAGAATAAATAAATATATTCTCCTTTGGTTATTCAAAGAGTTGTCTGTAAGGCTGGAAAACCAGTTCTAAGATAACAAGTTTAGGGACAAAGTCAAAAATAACAAAGCAGAATTGTACCTACAAGAACACCTATGCCACCACTGTGGAACATTATTCATTGCAGTGTGCACCTCAACATATCTGACAAAAGAGACTGGATGCCACTTTCACCGTTCTTTGCACCTGTGACCCAAAGATCATGCATAAACACCATGGGCTAGAGCACATTCCTTAGCTCCCAGCCTGGAGCAGATTCATCCGATTGGAGGAGCCAAAGACACCCTCCTTAGGCATAAGGAAGGCTGTGAAAGTAAACATCTGCCACTTTCAGATTTTTGGGTGAGAGGTGGGCTATGCCTCCCACTAGGACTCCTAAAATGGAAGGTTTCCCAAATATAAAAAGGAGATTTAGAATCTGAGCAGACAAGAAAAAAAAAAAAAAAAGGTCTACATCAAGTGTCCCCTGGAGATAAATTCAGGTTTACGTATACAAGATGTGGTCATGCATGAGCCCTAGTTCCTGTTTCTGTACTGACACCGAATAAATTGAGTCTTTCTTTACCACCTCATTTGCACAGTGATTATCCAGCTAACCATCAGTCCTTACGTCCCTCTTCTGGCCCCCTATACTACTTCTATCAACATAACTCAATGTTATTCAGATTACAAAGACTTGACAGAACATATATGGTACTTGTGTTCCTTTGAAGAGTTAAATCAATGTTCAGGAACAAGAGGTTATTGAGTAGAATTTTAGTTCAAAAGAGAATTATACCATTTTAAGTACATGATTTAAATGTGAGAACAATTCCACAAGGAAATAGAGAAGAAACAATAATTGTTGGTAACATTTAAGATGATCAATGATCAAAATTATCAAACTGTCTGGTTTCAAATCCTAGGTTCACCACTTAAAATTTCTTGATCTTTGTTCATCCCTTACCCTCTTCATGCCCCAGCTCTTCATTATTACCTAACTCAGAGGGTTGTTACGAGAATGAAGTAAGTTAATGAAAAGTTATTGCTCAGAGAGTGCTTGCACATAGAATCTATCAGTGTTTGCTGTTATAGTTATGCTATTAATATTATCACTATTATTTGAAAATATACCTGCTTTAATATGCTCATCCATAAAAGAACTCTGCTTGATGCCTTCTCAGCCTCTCCCTCTGGGTTTTCTTCTTCACTGCTCACCTTGCATTTGGAGAGGAATGGCAAGATCTTTGACACTAACACTGGGAAGAATCCAGGGAGCTAAAGAAGAGCTCTGGATCAGAGTGGCCCTCAGTAAAATGGTGACATTTGTTTTCGGGCATTACACTTTTCCTGCTTGGTGGCTGTACTACCTTTTTCTTCAAAAGCCAGTGACACTCATGCCTTTTCCACCTTGACTTCTATCAAAACTGCTTTTAATAATTATTCCCTACATCTGTATGATACTTTCCAATTTCCAAAGTACTTTCACAAAAATTAAGCGTTAAGCTGCTAACCAAAATGTTGGCAGTTTGAATCCACCAGCCGCTCCTGGAAACCCTATGGTGGCAGTTCTGCTCTGTCCTATAGGGTCTCTGTGAGTCAAAATCGACTCCTTGGCAATGGGTCATTTTTTTTGGTTTCACAAAAATGGCTATAGTTTATTCTATTAAAAACTCTATGGTATGTGCCACAATTTGCATTTAAAGAGACTGAAGATTTTAAGCGACTTGATCAGGATCACACCACCAATAAGTGGTATCCTTGGAACCAAAGCCCAGGCTCCCAGATGCTTAGTCCACTGTATTATCCATTATTCCAAAGTAGTCATTTCCTCATTAAATGAAACATTTTCCAATCTCAGACATATTTATGTTTGAACATTTGATAGTAGGCCCCACCCCAAAATCGTGAATCTTGAAACAGGAAATGACAAGTAGTTTCAATTAGTCAAGGGAAAAGCAGAGAAAAGGCTTTCTAAATGACTTGAAATCACACTAGGTCTTGCTGTCTGTTGTTTGAATTTTCCGAATAGTTGTAAATGTGAGTCCTTATCTGATGGTATCTAATGGCTGTGGAGAAATCTTTATATCTCATGCCATAGACAGTGCTAATCTCATTAATATAGGAAGAGATTCTGGAACTGAATAAAAGACCAACTATGTAATAGAAGAAAAAAAGCAGGTGATATGTAAAGAGAGTTCACTGAAGAGGAAAAAAATGGCTCATAAGAAGGTGCTCAATCTCATTTACAACAAGAGAAAAGTAAATTCAAATTATTAATTGGAAAATTTCTTTTTAAATTTTGATAATACTCTGATGGCGGAGCTGTTGGAATATAAACAACAACAACAAAAAAAAAACCCAAAAAACAAAACTTTTGCCTTTGAGTTGACTCTGACACATAGTTACCTTATAGGACAGAGTAGAACTGCCCCTTAGGATTTCCCAGGAGTGGCTGATTGGAAAATAGGCACTGCTACATATAGCTGTTGAGAGTATAAATTTGTATAATCCTCATAGTTGTTAAAATGTCAATATATATTAAAATTATAGCTGCATATACCCTTTGACCTAATACTTTCACTTCTGGGCATTTATACCTCTGTACAAAATTGTAAATGTACAAGGACGATTTTCCAGCATTTTTTTATATTAGTTTGAACTATATGAAATTGACATTTTATGTGGATCAAAATTGGTTGAATGTTGGCAGTTTCATATGGTTCAAGCTTGTAATAACAAGAGATTGAAAAAATATTCAGTAATAAGGGTCTGGTTAAATAAATTATGGTGCCTCAGGCAAAGTATAAAAAAAAAAAGAAAATGGCCTATACCTACTCCTGTGGAAATACTGCAAATACATGTTGCTATGTCGCCAAAAAAAAAAAAGGATTTTTAACAAGGCGCATCATTTATTACATTTTGTGTAAAAAACAGTCAGAATTAAAATATATGTTGTATTTAATTGCATAAGCATAAAGGGATCCTGAAGCTTAATTATAAGCCAAACTTGGGGGAAGAGCTGATCAGGACTTCTGCTCTTGAATGTGAGTCACATGAAATTGGGAAACATATGGTCCTTGTAAAAGAGAACAACTGCGTGGATAGGGCCCAGGGTGGGGTGTGGGAGGGATTTTATTCACTGCATACATTTTAATGCTTTGATATTTGAACTACAAGAATGTTTCATTTATTCACGAATTAACTGTAACTAATATTTCTTTTAATATTTCCAATATAAAAGAGAAGAGTTTCTTCATGGTCTCTGGGGACCAGGTGCTTTTTCCTTATTTATGTAAAGCTGTAATCTTATAGCATGATGAATCAAATTTTCTGATGCACAGAGTCATGCTATCGCCATTACCAACGTGTTAAAATAAGATAAAAATAAGTGTAATAAGTTTTCCTTTAACTTTTCAGAAAATGCACCAAGCAACCTGCCTTGGTATAGTGGTAGCAATAAGGATTTGGATTCACAGCTCTATCACATATGTACCTTCCATGTGGTAACACCATTAAACCTCCATTCTCCTCACCTATGAAACTGGTGTAATAGTTAAAATGGCTTTTCGTAAATCAAAATGTTTTTAAAGTTTGTTTTGAAAACTAAATAACCATACTAATGGAAGTTACTGGGTTTTGCTCCTTGGGTTATTGTTGTTGTTGTTAGGTACTGTCGAGTCAGTTTCGACTCATAGAGGCCCTACGCACTACAGAACGAAACTGCCCAGCTCTGTGCCATCCTCACAATCGTTGCTATGCTTGAGCCCATTGTTGCAGCCACTGTGTCAATCCATCTCATTGAGGGTCTTCCTCTTTTTCTCTGACCCTTTGCTTTACCAGGCATAATGTCCTTCTCCAGAGACTGATCCCTCCTGACAACATGTCCAAAGTATGTGAGATGCAGTTGCGTCATCCTTGCTTCCAAGCGGGAAGGTGGTGGTACTTCTTCCAAGACAGATTTATTCCTTCTTTTAGCAGTCCATGGTATAGTCAATATTCTTCACCAACGCCACAATTCAAAGGCATCAATTCTTCTTTGGTCTTCCTTATTCATCATCCAACTTTCACATGCATATGAAGAGATTGAAAATATCATGGCTTGAGTCAGGCTCATCTTAGTTTTCAAGGTGACATTTTTGCTTTTGAACACTTTAAAGAGATCTCTTGCAGCTGATTTGCCCAATGCAATGCGTCTTTTGATTTCTTGATTGATGCTTCCATGGATGTTGATTTTGGATCCAAGTAGAATGAAATCCTTGACAACCTCAATCTTTTCTCGGTTTATGGTGACCTTGCTTATTGGTCCAGTTGTGAGGATTTCTCTGTTCTTTATGTTGGTTGAGGTGTAAGCCATACTGAGGGCTGTGGTCTTTGAGCTTCATCAATAAGCGCTTCAAGCCCTCTTCACTTTCAGCAAGCCAGTTTGTGTCATCTGCATATCACAGGTTGTTAATGAGTCTACCTCCAATCCTAATGCCCCATTCTTCTTTATACGGTCCAGCTTCTTGGGTTATTTCCTCAGCATACAGATTGAATAGGTATGCTGAAAGGACACAACCCTGACTGACACCTTTCCTGACTTTAAACCATGCAGTAGCCCCTTGTTCTGTTCAAACAACTGCCTCTTGGTCCATGTACAGATTCCTCATGAGCGCAATTGTTTCCAAATTCCCATTCTCTGTAATGCTATCCATAATTTGTTATGATCCACCCAGTTGAATGCCTTAGCATAGTCAATAAAACACAGGTGAATATCTTTCTGGTATTCTCTGCTTTCAGCAAGGATCCATCTGACATCAATAATGATATCCCTGGTTCCACATCCTCTTCTAAATCGTGCTTGAATTTCTGGCAGTTCCCTGTCAATATACTGCTGCAGCCACTTTTGAATGATCTTCAGCAAAATTTTGCTTGCCTGTGGGTAGGAGTTCAAAAATGAATGCTATATGAACTTCTATATGCATACAAAGTAGAACCTTAGATACCCACAGGGAATGGGCCAATGAGTAAAGAGTAGGGTAAATATGAGGGTCACAAATCACATAATGGGCTGCAGTATACTCTGGGCTGGGTCAAATGTTCTGCTTGTGTAACTACTACTATCACCACAATAGTAACTGTTATTTATTGAGTCCTCTTTGTTATATTCCAGCTGGCACATATGACATATACTATCCCATTTAATTGTTACAAAAGCCCTGTGAGGTAGGTATCACTACTCTTATTTAACAGATAGATGAGATTCATCAAATTGCCAAGCATTGGGTGTACAGTTAAAGGGCAGATTTGGGATTTGAAAACAGGCCTTTTTTTTTTTTTTTATTGCAAAGCTCATGTCCTTGCCAATATTCCAGTTAGTTTCAGACTTCAGTGCTCATGAAAATATGTTAGAACTGCAGATTCCTGGACCTTGCCCCAAGGATTCTGATTTTCTGGACCTGAGTTAATGCATTGTACCATCTTTTCCAGTGACTCTGATGCTGGTGGTCAGTGGTTATTGTAAGTGATACTATAGTATTTCCAATTGCCTCTTTATCCTCTTCTCTGGCAGTGACCTGCAAATAGGCCTTGTTGACAAGCCCTTGTGCTCACAGAAAAGATAAGATAGCAACCAAAGGGTTCATTGCTTCTTTATGCTCTGCTGTGAGGCTTTGGTTCTCCAGGATCAGACTCTCAGATGATGATGTGGTGGAAGAGAAAGGGTTGTGTAATATGGTGTCTCTGGAGGAATGGAGGCAGAAAGTTTAGAAGTGATGAGGACAAAACTAGGTCCCAAGCCTGTCTTGGAGATTAGAATGCAGGTCCACAATAGAGATTAGATGTTGCAATTTCGAAAGGCCTTAGAGTGATTCTGATAATTAGCTAGGTTTGATAACATTCGGGCTAAATGCTTTTAAACTTTCTTCTCTCTCTACTGTGTTCCATGATTAAATCATTTTGGAAGTCCTGCTCAAAAACCAAATGGTAAATGTTATGTAATTGAATGCTATCTTTTTAGAACAATCTTTTGTTCATATTCTCAGCAAGTATTTTTTGAATACTTGTTTGTACAAGGAACACAGCAAAGCACATGGATCCAAGTATGGAGCAGCATATGGAGGCTGAGTCACACTCACAAATAAGATGTATTGCAGAGTAAACAGTCAGCTGAGAACTAAGATGCATGAAGAGTGTTGTCAGAAATTAGAAGGAAGGGTAGTGGAAAACTTTCAGTGAGGGGCTCAGGGGAAACTTCACAGGGGAAATTATATTTGACCTAGGACCTGAAAGATGGATATGATTCCAACAAGTCAGTATAGCATGGAAAGTTACATCAGACATAAAGAGCCACATGAGTTCATACAGGGAATTAGTCAAAGCATATTTTTAAAAGAAGCAATTTAACTAACGCATTTCTACATATAACTTTCATATATGTAAATACAATTAAATGAGATAGTTCTTACCATATTAAATTTAACAATAAATTAGTGAAGACTTACTATAGATCAGACACTATTAAAGAATCTAGACATGCAAGAATGATATAAGATGCTACTCATAAATTGGTCATTGTCTAGTAATTAAATTCAATGTAGGAAGTGCTATTACAAAAAAAAAAAAAAAAAAACCAGTTGCCGTCAAGTCAATTCCAACTCATAGCTACCCTATAGGATGGAGTAGAATTGCCCCACAGAGTTTCCAAGGAGTGCCTGATGGAATCGAACTGCTGACCTTTTGGTTAGGAGCCATAGCACTTAACCATTATGCCGCGAAGGTTTCCAGGAAGTCCTCTATAGTAGAGATATTTGTCAACTCCTATGGAAATGTTTTCAAAACCTTATTCTATACAACATGAGGGTTCTGGGAATTGTTCATAACTGCAAAGGGAAAAATGTTTCTCTGGTCAATGTGTATGGAAATTGCTGGTTGAAACAAATTATTTTTTCTGAGGAACTTTTCAGAGCCATTAATATTCTAAATATATCACGCAATATTTTTTCCACTTCTTTGAACATGACTCCTTATCTATTTATTTACGTATTTGTAGAACATGTATTATCATCTTCTTGAGCACTAATATGCCAAACACCGTTTAGGACACTATGTGTTGGAGAGCACAGTTAAGAAGTCAATCAGTTTTTTCCTAGACGGGGGAGAGAGTTATTTCATGGAAAGCTAAAGAAGGAGAGTTAAAGATAAATAGGCCACCCTGGATGGCACAAATCGTTAATGCACTTGGTTGCTAATGACAATTTGACCATTTTAGCTCACCCAGAAGTGCCTTAGAAGAAAAGCCTGGTGATCTACTTATGAGAAATCAGCCATCGCAAATGCTATGGATCGCAGCTCTACTCTGACACACACGGGCTTGTCTCAACAGAACCTGGTTTCAAGCTAAGTTATAAATATCCATTTTTATGATAGTACCTGTTGCTGTCGAGTCAATTCAAACTCATAGCAACTCTATAGGACAGAGCAGAACTGCCCCATAGAGTTTCCAAGGACTGCCTGGTGGATTTGAACTGCCAACCTTTTGGTTAGCAGCCATAGCTCTTAACTGCTACACCACCAGGGTTTCTTTTTTATGGTGTATTATTTAACAAATGCTATAAACCTGTTATCACTGAGTAGATACCAACTCATAGTGACCCCATACGACAGACTAGAACTGCCCATAGGCTTTCCAAGTAGCAACTGGTGGATTAGAACTGCTGACCTTTTCATTAGCAGTCAAGCTCTTAACCACAGTGCCACCAGGGCTTCAATAATCTATATGAAGATTTGGACTTTAGGCATGTTTATTTTGAGATACGTATTAAGTATATGGATCCCTGGTGGCACCGTGGTTAAGAGCTCAGCTGCTAACCAAAAAGTTGGCAGTTCAAATCCTCCAGCCACTCTTTGGAAACCCTATGGAACAGTTCTACTCTGTCATACATGGTCGCTAAGAGTTGAAATGGACTTGATGGCAAGGCAAAGAGTTTTTTTTTTTTTTTTTGGGTTATATCTATTAAATAGAAATTAGACTAGCCCCTGTAGAATATCCTTTCTTTATAATAGAGCTGCATCTCAGAAGGAGAAATAACATCTCTTGAGTGTGCTAGTGCATCTCGTTCTTACTGTCAAAATGTGAGCTTTCATTTCAATCAGTATGTCATGAAGTCCTGTAGTCCTCGAATTTATTTTCAGCATTTTCTATTTGGATGAGTGTCCTCTAATATTTCTAGATTACCAAGTCAAAGGAAGACTATCTGAGGTGCATTTTTTAGAAATTTAATTAGATCTCTTGTTTATTTTTAATTAAATGGCAATGTCCATACTGTATTTTCAAAGATTTTTCTTTTAATTTTTAAGCCTATGTGGAAATGGAGAAAGTAATCTTGAAACTGTTATTTATACATTATCGGCAACTCCCCCCCCATACCTCCTGGAATTGTCACTTATTTACATAGCATCCTGGATGGTTGGAGTTATTTTTTGTACCCATAAAATGTCTAATCAAGGTGTCAAAACTTGTGTAAGAGGACAGTTGTCTATTAACTACGAAGTTGAGGAGGTTGATACGTTAACTTTGGTTGGTGGGAGAACAATATTGCAGTAATGGCTCAGATACAGGAGTTTCTGAATTGGGTTTTGATAGCACAGTCCAAAATAAAAGTAAACCTAAAAACAAAAAAATAAGCCACTTTGAAAGATAATTGACCAAGTAAATGAGGCTCATTTTTTCTTTGGAATTCAGAAGAATAATAAGATTGGGTAGTTTTTTTGAGAAGACTTAATTGAAAGCCAGAGAAATGAGGGTATTGGCACAAGGTTACCCAATGTGTTTTTGAAAGGGCCAGAATTCAAAATCTAATTCCCTCTCTAGTGCTCTTTCTTGTACATGTATACTGTCGTATTTCCTAATGTTTGGTTTAAGACAGAGTTTATCAAAGTGTGATCTGTATAATCTCTTCAGGGCTACATAACGCCCAAAGCAGAGATGAGGTCATTTTCTTTCTCTACTCATCTTAGTTACCAAAAGAAAATAAAAACAGTTTAGTTTTTATTTAGTACCTACTTTGTTTTTTTTTTTTTTTTGTTCCATCAATATTTGAGGTTAGAACAGGTATGCGTTAAGGATTGAACTGCATCCCCTGAAAGAAGTCTGAGCCCCTGTACCTGTGAATGTGACCCTTTTTGGAAATAGGGTCTTTGAAGATGTTATCAGTATGGTTAACATGAGCTCATACTGGAGTAGCGTGGATTCTAATCCTATATGACTTGTGTCCTTATAAAAGAAGAAAAGATTCACAGAGTCCTGGAGGCAGTGGAAGGGCATCCTGTGACCCTGCAGCTGCAAGGCAAGGAGGGCCTGGAGCTACCAGAAGCTGGGAGAGAAGAATAGAACAGATTCTCCCTCAGAGTCTCAAGAAGAATCAACATGACCAGCACCCTCATCTCAGACTCTCAGCTTCCAAAACTGTGAGACAATAAATCTCTGTTCTTATAAGCCACTCAATTTGTGGTATTTTGTTATGGCAGCCCTAGGAAACTAATACAATATGTAAAGCATATTCATACCCACATATTTCTCCAATGGTGGAACATATATGAGTACATTGGCCCCACCTTAAATGTCATAAAGCAATTGATTTTTTAAAAAAATACATGAAAAATTTGCAGTATTACTTTTATTTCTGTTAATTTTGAAGATTTTTGGATTACCAGCACAAATAATGTCCTAAAACCTGAACTTTGGTTTACTTACTTACATATCCAACTGCAAACATATTTCACAACTTCAATTATATAATTAATAAATAACAACAACAAACTCCATTGCCATCGAGTCAATTCGGACTCATAGTGACCCTATAGGACAGAATAGAACCGTTCCATAGGGTTTCCAAGGAGCGGCTGGAGGATTTGAACTGCCAACCTTTTGGTTAGCAGCTGAGCTCTTAACCACTGTACCACCAGGGCTCCATATACTTAATAGTCTTCTCAAAATAACCATGCCCAAAGTCTAAATCTTAATTGTCAAGTTGTCAATCTATACTTCCAGTGTCCCTTCCTGGTGAATAATATTAGTAAACATTACCACCATTCACCCAACTGCTTTGGCCAAAAACTTTGGAGTCATCCTCTACTCCTCTCTTTGTCTTGTATCCTACATCCAAATCATCAGTAAGTTCTGTTGACTCTATCATAAAAATTTATTCAGACACAGACATCTTCTCATCATCTTTATCATTACCCTCCTTGTCTAAGCAAGGAACACATTTTGTCTATACCATTGCAATAGAATCCTAACCAATGTCTCTGTTTCTACTCTTTCAACACCATATCCTATTCCTCTCATGCCAGCCAAACTGAGTATTTTAAAAGATAAATTGAACTATGGCACTCTCCTTCTCAAACCTTCCCAGCACACTCAAAACAAAATCCAAAATTCAAACTCTTTTCCTTGGCTTATAATATCCTATATGATCTCATTTCCCTTGTGTCTCTTTCTTACTTCATTCAGTTCTTTTCTCAAATATCCCTTCCTCAGAAAAAATTTCCCTGACCCCATTCACTCCCTAACCGCTTAGCCTACTTTGTTTTTCTTTCTATCTCTTATTACTGGCTGGCATTATAGTATATATTAATTTGATTAATACATGGCTACCCATCTTGAGTGAAAGCTCCATGACTACAATGGTTTACTGCTGTATTTCAAGTGCCTACAATAGTGCATGATTAAGTGGCTGCTGATAAGTATTTGTTAACTACCTGTTTGAAAAGGTAAACAAAAACTTCACACACAAATGTAAAATCATAGCTCTAAGTCTTACAAGAAAACTTGACCAAGTCAAGATCAGGAAAGGCTTCCCTGAGGAACAGTGTCTCTGAGCCTGGATCCTCAGGGCACAAGTAACTAGGTGAAGAGAGAAGGGAGGGGTCTTTCAAGAAGTGCAGGAACATGCCAAGAATGAGAGTGTGAAGCAAGAAGGCCGGTGTGACTGGAGCAGAGAGAGTAGGAGTGGGCATTGGCTAGAGGTTGTTACTCGAGGATAGATGGACTGAATCGTGCAGAGACTTGGTGATTATGTTAACCATCTTATCTTAATAACAAGGGAATGCATTTCAGGCATTTTAATCAGGGTGGTATCATGATTAGATTTAGATTTTTAAAAGGTGTATATGACAACAGTGTGGTGATTGACATCATTAAGGAGAGACATTATCAATAACTTATCCAGAAAGAGGTTGTGGAAGCTGCTCTCTCTAGGTCCAGGTAATAAAGGGGTGCATTGTCTGTAGAGAAATTAAAAAGAATAATGCAACTAATTAAGAGCTAGTTCTTTTTTTGTTGTTGTTATCACCATACACCAGCAATTCTAAACAGTGATTCAAATAGTCCATGCCCTTGGTATGCCACTAGAGATGATAATATCAGATTCAGTTATGTGTTCATTCAGTAAATATTGTTGCGTACTTTCTATGTGTCTGGCACTGTTGTAGACATGGGAATGCATCATTGAACAAAGAGATAAAAAATTTCTGCCTATGCGGAGCCTTCATTTTTGCAGGGGAAGATTGAAAATAATAAATACATATTTAGCATATCAGGTACTAGTAAGTTTCCTTGAATATCCAAGGGGAAATGTTATGTATAAAGTTGGTTATAAGGGCTGAGAGCTCAGAGGAAATAACTGGGCTGTAGATATAATTTTGCTGATCATCTGTCAATAGGTAGCTATGTCAATCATTGGTGTAAAAAGAGTTTAGGAAGAGAGATTGGAGTGAGAACCAGTCTAAATCCTAGCACTGGGATGTCCCGACATTTAACATCTGGGAAGAAAAAGATGTGCCTGCAAATGGGACAGAAAAAACCAGTTAATTGGACATAAATGCATACCAGGAACTGATGTAGACATTATAAGCTGATTAAAAGACTTATAGCTTAAAAGAAAGGTGGCCATAACACCAGTGCTTTGAGAGTGTGTTGCTTCTTACTTAGAATGGCTTCGAATTTCTTGGATTGAGTATTTATATTTTCTCATTAGAAAGACGGACAGGACTCTGAGATAGCTAGATTAAGCTACCCGCTGTGCTAGTTTTCATGTCACTCTTTTGTTAAAACATCTTTCAAAGACTTCCTTCCCATGGAGTGCAGTGGGAGGTTCAAAGACCTGACCTTCGGGGGTTTCATGATTTACTCTTCACTCTCTTTCCAACTGTCACCTCTTCTACTCCTTTATATGAAACACATGCTCCAGGCCAACTAATCTTTCAAGTATCTGTCAACAGTCTGGAATATCCGTATTTGTCTTATTTATGGCATTTTATTTTTCTGGAATGCCTTCTTCATTCTACCCAATATCTAAATTTTGTCATCCTTCTTCTGTAGTGTCTTCCCATGTTTACTCTGGGAATCATGAGAATATTTTGTCAATACTCTAATAAGATCACGGGTAAAGACCATTTATTATGCGTTCACGTCTCTCCAACATCTAGCTCACGGTCGTAGTTGCTCAATATTAAGTAGATATGTATCGAGTGGCTATTATGTGCCAGATGCTGTAAAGAGCCCAACAAATACTTGTTGATTGAACAACTGTAGTTGTTTCCCTTTTGAATGCTGGAATGAGTCTACTTGACAGAGCGCAGAGCTCTGGTATTCACGGAGATACACAATGGCAGAGATGATAACTAAGTTCATGTGGCTTTTTTAATGCTTTTGTTGTCTCTTCAGTGTCTCAGGTTAGTCTCTACCGTATCACTGTTTGAAAGAAAAGAACAATTCTTGCTTTCTTTTGAAAATGATAAAATCTTAATATTTAAAAGCCTCTCTGTGCAAGCTATTGGTATGAAATATCACAACATCACATCTGATAAAAAAAAACAATTTAAATATTAATGAAAACCTTAAGTTTTATCTGGAATAGTTAATTTGGAATTTCAATTCATATTCACATCGTCCTACAAAAAGAGGAGGGGTGGAAAAGGGAGAGCCCATGTGTTTTAAACGTTTGCGCATAACATTCCCCAACAGACACACTGTTTGCAGACAAAGCAGCACAGATGTTGCTTGTCTGTCACAAGAAATGCCAGCCTGTAATGAGGCTCACTTGACTTGGTGCGTGCGCACGTGTGTGTGTGCACGAACATGTGTACGACAAAGCTACAGTGCTACAAAACCAAATTGCAAACATTAGCCAACCTGCCATATATATACAGTGTTCTGCAGGAGAACACGGGGAACACAGACAGAAAGAACAAGAGGCTCAAGACTGTGAAACCCAGTTTAAAATGGGGGCAAAAGAATTGTAAATTCAAGATTTAAGATTACCTGCAATCTGTGACTGTTGCTCTGATTGACAAAAGACGTTGCGGTCTAATTATCTGCCATTAAAATAGTAAACATGCACAAACTATGATTTTATAGGACACACAAGAAAATTCCCATTTGGCAAATGTGTTTCTCTGCTTCTGTTGAACAGCATTCTCCTATGGATACCGGCACGGGAACAGTCTGCTGCTTTTCAATCTATTTACGAACGCCCCCAAGAAAATTTTCTTGAATTTGGCTCATTGTGTTGCATGAACGGTGATTGATCTTGTCAACCACACTTAGCCCTTGCGAAGAAAACAGCACGGCCAATATCTTAGTCAAGTTCTCTTTGCTGCTGCTTCAGCTGTCAAAGTCACTGGTGCAATGCACCCTTCAAGGTAATTTCCATTTAGTGGTGAAAGCTGTTTTCTTCAAGTTCTTGGCTTCTTTGTCTTTTCACTTGCCCCCTATCCATCTGATACCATTCCCATGTCATTGGCACACTTACATTTACCTCACCTGGCTGATTTTTCCCCACCTGCGTGACATGCCTAGAGCACCACGCTGATGATGCATTACCCGTTCAGGGCTCTGTTGCGTGGTGACATTCCAAAGCGGAGTTCAGCCCACGGGCATCTGCCGATGTGTAGGCACTCTCCTTGCTGGCAATTATTCAGTTTGATTACACACAATGATAAGCTATTAAGAGGCACTCATGCACAGCTCTTTATTTACCAACAGTTGAAATCTCCCTGTTTGCTTCCACTGTGTAAGAAATTAATTGTAGGGAAGTAAACAAAAGGGAAGGGCAGTCACCTGTGGTGGGAGCAGCACTACCGGGTAGTGACTTTAAGGCTCCCAAGGAAAAATGGTGTCCACAGACTCATCAAATACATGTCCCAAACTAATGTGTAGGAGGAAGAGCTAGAAAAGAAGCATCTCTAGCAGGTATGCCCACATAATCTAGTTTTTTAGAAAACCTATAATTGTTTTTAATCCTTCAGATGAACTTTCTCCGAAACCAGAAGGAGGCGATTTTATGCACGCTCATACCCTATGAACAGAGAATGCAGATTGGAATTGAGAATACCTGTACCCAGAAACTTCTCTTAGCACACACTGTAACAAGAGCCGTCCAAAATTCTACATTTACCACTTATAACACCTAGACTGTTGCTTTATGGATTTGTCTATGCAGGTATCGTGTGTATGTTTACAGCAAATAATAGGAACTTGCATAGAAGTTCCTGTTATTGTCTGTAAAAAAGGAAAATAATGTCCAATAGCAAACTTAGGTGTTGAGTGCATAATAAGTACCAGTTGCTTGAGGAGCCCTTTTGACTGTTAAATTTAAACAAGTAAAATTTTAAGACAAAGTAAAATCTTTTATTCTGATGAGAAAGCTATTTGTAACCAGAGACTTTTAATTCCCTTGCACACAGTCACCTTAAATAATCACAAACACCTCATTCAAGGGAACTCTACCTCATTCCCAATACCCCTTCCTCTCCCTTCCACAATCCCATCACCCCTGGCCCCAGCGCAGGCATTTCAGAGCCTGGAAAACAAAGAGGAAATTAACCTGCTGGAAAGTAAACTGCTCTCCTTCGAGAATTTCTTTCCTCTCCTTCACTGCATAGAATTTAAAGCTCTTCTTCCCCTTCTTTTTCTCCCCACTTGTTAATGCACTGCATCCTCTCAGGACAGCACCAGTAAAGAGACCTAGGGATCCTGTTTTGAGTTCATTTACTCTCAGGCACAACTGGGAATATGATTTCTAGCCATATACAATGAAATCTCGCAATAGCAGGGGGAAGAAAAGGAGATGAAAACTAATGCTCTGTGGAGTTCATTGCAACAAGATTGGATTGTGCCCATGTAAATACTACACCTGTTTATATATTTATAAATGATTCTCTGTATGTCCATATGGGAAGCCCGTTCAATAGCGTGTACTATCCCTGAACTGTATACACTGATAACTGTAGGGATAACAATGTTAGTACATTGTTGTACACCCTTACAAGTGCACATAATAAGTATTAAGTTGGCATGTCTATTTTCTTTTATGCCTATATTTTCCAGTGATTCATCTCAGAAAGTCAGCAAGTGAGATAAATGTGTTAGATATAAATACAACTAACTCCTAGAAACACAGTTAACTTCCTGGCAAAAAGATCTCTAAAAACACTGTGTATCTTCTCTGAGTAACGCGATCAAATCACAACTATTATTGGGTGGGTAGAAAAAAATAAGGAATTTAATTAGGATGTTAGGAGTGCCTATGAGAAGCTGTTATTCCGAACTGTCCAACTCTAAAAAACGAATATACTATCTTAAATATTTCTCAGAGGACTATAGTTAAATTGCTATTATTTTGGAAATGCAAACGTTATGAAATAGCAAATCATCTCTGAAAACCTGAGAGACATTCAAATATGAGTATTGCAAAATATTATACTTGGAAATCTTCTTGGAAACTTGAGGAAAACTCAAAATTACTCTTATTTTTCCAATTTCTGTGATGATACAACAATATTACCATTTGTTTTTTGTTCCTTCTAAACCAAGATCAAGAAGATATACCATGGTCCAAATTTCCCCCTTTGTCTTATTGTATGGTTATTATTCTGAGTCTAGAACATTACTCAGAGTCTAGAGTTTCTGATCTTTGATAGTTTTATTTCTTTTTATTAGAAATGACCCCAACTTCATTTTAAAATGCTTTTAAAAAGCACTCAAATAAAAGAGTTTTAAAACGAAGTTAACAGCTTCATTTCAATATTATAAGAAAAACTCTATAATATAAAACCAAACCAAAGCAGTTGTCATCAAGTCAATTCCAACTCATAGTGACCCTATGGGATGGAGTAGAACTGCCCCATAGGACTTCTAAGGAGTGGCTGGTGGATTTGAACAGCCCATCTTTTAGTTAGCGCTCTTACCACTGTGCAACCAGAGCGCTCTCTCTCTATTCCTCTGAATATTGGCATCTTTCTTAGAATACCTGGAGAGTGTGAGAGCTGTTTCGTTTTTGTGAATTTTACTTTAATACAGAGTTTGTAGACCTAAAAACATTTTTTTCAGCCCTGGTGGTACAGTGGTTAAGAGCTCGGCTGCTAACCAAAAGGTCAATACATGTCAGACACTCTTCAGGTATTCTAAGAATGATGCCAATATTCAGAGACACAAACATATATATATATAAATATATGCAAACAGTTTTTTTGTGTTGAGTTAATGAGAACTCCAATTTCTTCAATCTCTGACAAAGGAAATGTTTTACTAAATTTCATGCCAAACAGAAATTTTCCTTGTTGGTGTCATTTAATAAGGACTAACTGCCATCCCTCAATCTAAGAGGATATTAAATCAGACTTTCTGAGCCCTAAAATATAGATAACTTTTCTATATTCCAAAAGACTCAGTACTATACTGGAAATTTTAAGCTGTTTGGCTTTCTATGTTATTGCATTGTTTTAGAGCCATGTGATGAGAGGGACTATTCTCTTACGGTTTTATGCGTAGACAATTCTAGCAGCGCAGCTCAAAAGCAACTATAAAAAAAAAAAAAAAAATATTCTAGCAGTGCAGCTCAAAAGCAACCATAACCAGGGAAAAATAGTAAATTCATCAATGTCAAATAGTTGTTACTGGCATTGGTATCAACCTGATTATTACAATTACCACTCTATTAACACTCTTCCATGGTAAAAAAAAAAGCATTGTGAGAAATATAATTATTCCTACTTATACAAAACGTAGGATAATATTCTGAAATAATTTTTCCTTTGGTATTTTCTGATATGACAATTTTTTTCATTAATATAAGATTCAATTATGACTGCCACAGTTGTTTTAATGCTGTGAAGAGTTTCTGCCTTTTACTATAGTTTTTTTTCCTAATAATGTTCTTTCCCTGTTGATGCACTTGACAAAACCTACCCATCCTTCAAGAAAATCTAGTTCTCTTTGACCTATTGGGTACAGCCATTGCCTTCCAATGCTCATCAATGCTTCTGAAGCCCTTTGGCCCCCATTGTGGTAGAGCCCTGACTATGCTGTGGAGATACTGTCTTTCTTGCAGTCTGTGTTCCCGCCCGAAATATGAGCTTCATGACGGCAAGGGTTGACTCAAATAATATCTAGCATATAGAGATATTCAATACATGTGTGTTGACAAAAGGAGATGAATATCTATTTTTATATTTAATTTTTCTTTTTAGCATTTCCATAATGTTATCAATGTTTATTGTGTAAGAGAATTTGCTACCAACTGAGAGACATATTAAGATCCATCCGATATGGATCCGGACCAGAAGGAAATTGCCATTTACAAGGTCAACTAAGTCAAGGATATAACTGACTGTCAAATAATGTGATAAAGTGCTCCAAGGAGAGACAGGTAAAGTGCCATGGTGGAGTCCATTTAAATGTGCACAACACAAAGAATTCATGTTTCCTTCTCATTGTTTTTAAGCTCTTTTTCTTTTTTGGTGGGGGAAGGGGGGCGGAGTGCTGTTTCCCAGGGGATTTGCAACAAATTGCAAGCTTCTGCGGGGCACGGGACTCGCCTCATTTTTGCATTCTCAGAGCCCTAAATGTAAGTGCTTCCTGCAGTGAACAGTCAGGGAGTGTTCAATGAGTCACCCACCTTTAAAGCAGGTCATGGTCTCAACTGAGAAGAATTTAGGATTGTCAACTAGGACTTTTCAAAATATAAATATGTGTTATAATGCATAAGTATACTCTTTAGAAGTAAATTGACTCTTTGATATTAAAAAAATAATTGAAGCTTACTGGGAACGTTTTTTCTGCAGCTAAACCACAATTAGAGCAGAACATATAGATATGCTAACAAAAGCAAAGCTAAAGCCTTGTCTCTTTATTATCTTCAAAGCATTCAGTTACGTATTCATTTGTTCTTTCATTTATTTCCTCATTCATTCAGTGGTCATTTATTAATTGTGGGGTGACTATTGTGTACACACAGTGCTAGTTTTTACATCGTTTACAGTGTAGTGATGGATACGGACATTAAAGAAATCATTACACAAACGATAAAAATGCAACTGTAAAAAGTAGCTGTTTGCTATTGGAGGAAGTGTAAGGGAATCCCAACCTTGTTATTTTTGGTGAGTCCAGAGCCAGAAGAAGAGGATGCTAGTTAGAGAGCTAAAGGGAGGGAAGAGAGGAAAGGTGAGTATTTGAGGCAGAGAGAATTTTTAATGCATGAAAGCCCATTTTACATGGTGCAAAACAAGGTGGGTGGGGTGTAATGAGGGAGTAACCCGTTAACCCGCTGCCATTGAGTCGATTCTGACTCATAGCAACGCTATAGGACACAGTAGAACTGCCCCATTGAGTTTCCAAGGAGCCCCTGGTGGATTTGAACTGCTGACCTTTTGGTTAGGAGCCCGTAGCTCTTAACCACTATGCCACCAGGGAGGAGATGGTAGATACAATTTGAAAATTAGGTAGGAGCCATAGTAAAATAAAGGCCATTCATAAAGTTTTTAAGATTTTTTGAAATCAACATTTTACATTTTTAGTATTCTGAAAACATTTTAGACAAGTGTAGAGAAATTCCTAATTTTCTGTCTTGAAAAACTTAATATTTATCGTAATTATTAAATTTTACATTTACATAGATAGCCAATAAGTTTTTTTAAGAGATTTGAGATTGGAAAGGCCAGAAATGTGTTATAAAGTTTTGTGATTGAGTAGAGCCTGGCTTTCAGGAATGGGAAGAGGAGAATGAGTGTAATAAAAGCTTGAGGAGGTGGCGGTTGTTGCTAGTTGCTGTCGAGTCTGTTCTAACTCCTGATGACCCCAGTGTGCAGAGTAGAAATTCTCCATAGGGTTTTCAAAGCTGTGACTTTTCAGAAGCAGATTGCCAGGTCTGTCTTCCAAGGCACTACTGGGTGGGTTTGAACTGCTAATCTTTTGATGAGTAGTGGAACATTTCACTGTTTCTAAGGAGGTACAGCTGGGTGTAAATAGTGGCTAGCCCCAGTATACTCAATTTTTCAGATAGAAACCATGCCTTAGATTTGCTGTTACAAAAAAAAGAAAGACAGCTGAACAAGTCCTGGGCGTGTGGTAGTGAGGAACTGGCCCTACTCAAGGATTGTACAGTAGATCTCATGCAATAAGAGCTCTCTCTGTAAACCCCTGACCCTAGCTTCTCGGTGTAAATCATGTTGGTGACATGCTGCTCTATGTTGCTATAAAGAAAATGCACAGTCTTTTTGTATGAACAGAGTCTGAAGCAAGCTATATAACCATGGCAACCACACTCCAATCTCAAGCCAGAAAATGGACATTCTATGATGTGCAGAATTTTGGGGTGATGGTCTCCCACAGTTCCCAGGGTTTCGACAACTGAGCAGAGGTAGGAATAAGTGAGAAGTCATTATATATTGGTTATCATTTCGAAATAAATGGACATAGGTTGGTAGGCAGCATCTCTATACAGCTCATTTCTTCTACTTTTGCCCTCCGTTATTCAGAGATGATTAGCTATCTGAGAAACACGGCTTTGGCACTGTGGGGAAGAGTTGGCTACTCACCAATATTTCCTTGTGGCTTTGAATTTCTATGTTATCCTGAGTTGATTCTAGATGCTTCAGTACAGATTCATCATGTATTGTCTTTTCAGTCTTTTTCTTGGAACACTTAAAGTGAGAAAAAATATGCAACTACTATCTGTTCATGCCTAATAATTATAAAAGTAAATAATTATTATAAAGAACAAACTTTATATGCCTCAAAGTTAGTTATGTCATACTCCTATGCCATACAAATGCATTAGGGTCTGTTTCACGGATTAATACAGAGAGGGTCAGCTTTGATATTTGTGTTAAATTACTGGGAATTTTATGGGAAGTGGATTAAAGAATTAGACAGCTGTGCTACTAGTTATATAATCTTCTGAAGAAGCTTATTTTTTTTCCACATATTTGTCAAAGGAAATAAACAAAAAATTTGGGAAGGAATTCCTCATTTTGAATTAGTAATATGCAATGTGCAGGCATTAAGAGACTTACAATTAAAAAAAAAACAATGTTATACTAAAGCTTTCATACATTAACAGCAAATGTCAAATCTTTTTATCGGAGAGTTTCTATCTAAAAAAAATGACTTTTTCAGGTATTCATAAAAATCAGTCTTCTATTATTTAAAATCTGGAAATGCTGGTCAAGCATATGAAACAGTGGGTTAGGATATTAACAACTTGTATGTTCACAACAATTTAAGCATAGACATTAAGCATAGACAGTTTTATCTCTCTTTTTCCCCTTACACATAAAATATTTTTCATGTCAATGATTCATTCTCTGAACAATTTTGTTGAGGGGAAAAAGGAAGGGTAATATGAGTGAGTAAAATCTGAGAGAACAAGAGAGGAAGAGAAATCACTTTCAAATATTTTTCATGATTAGGAAACCTCCCTGTTATTTACATTCAGCTTGCACTTGATTCTTCATTAACATGTGCCCTTATTCATCTTTTCATTAGAAGGGATTCATAGCAACCTAGAAAGAAACAGACCAACATTGTAAGCTTTTTTGTACAATAGGTTGGAGGACAAAGTTGTCTTGTTTGTATAACTTTAGCCTTGTTGATATCACTGAGGAGCAATAGAGCACCCACACAGAGAGCAACCCTGAATTAATGATGTTGGAATGATGAATGAGCAATTCATCCAAAGCTTCCTTTGGCTAGGCAAACAATCTTAGACCTATGTGTGAACTACGCTCCAGGCAGCTGGGGAATAGGTCAAGTCAATGTCATTCTTTCCCTGAAAGTACTTTCTGTTCTAGGCATGGGGTCCTTTCAAGGCAGCCAGAAGTATCATACAGATGACTCAGCGTCATGCCCAGGTGCTGGCTGTATTCAGTCCTTGGACCTGGGATTATAGTCTATTCAGATCATCAGTGAGATGTTAAAGAATTCCAGTCCAGAATCAAAAACAAAGCAAGCATTCTTCTTTTTTTTTTTCCAGTTGGTTTTCCATGATGCTTTTAAAGCCGAAGTTCCCTATTTCTTTCCCTAAAATTCATAGTCAAATCACTGCCTTAGATCCTGACTTATTAACTGTTTCATTTCTCTTTGTGACATTACTAAAGTAGCTTTTCTAAGTTTTACTGTCTTCATCTATAAAAAATGGAAATTACATAACCTAACTCACAATGGTATTTCCACAGTTAAAGAGATAACACATGGAAAATTATTTCAAAATCTTTGAGACAGGCAAAATTAGTCCCCTTCCAAACACATAAATCATGAAGTTTGACTCTCCTGAGTATTTTACTCTCATTCTTCAACTATTTCTGGTAGATAAAGTATTGAAGATAAAAATCTTAACTAAAACGTCTATATGAAAAAGCAGAGCTCCATTAAGGAGTTTTCAACCAAGAATTTTACGGTCTGCTCCAACAATTTCTTAATTCTATTTTATGGCTCTGACTTAGATCCATGAGGGGTGTACATATTCATGAGAGCACAAGAAAAATTGGAGAAGTCAGAGGCAAAGTAAGATCTCTGACTCTTTAATATCCAGAGATGCCCTTCCTTTGTGCCTGTGGGATTGAATCACGTTGTCCGGAGTTGCTTCCGGTCATCAAGGAGAAACAAAGATTGGAAGTTGAAGCAATACTTCCAGGCTCTTTTATGGTGATAGGTAGTCATTGAGAGCATGGAACCAATTTTGATGTGTAAACTCATAGTCTGTCTTAGAATTCAGCAGGAAAAAAAAATGCTCTGATGAGGTAAAAGTTGAAATGTATTCAATATCTTAAAGGATTAGTTTTCATTATTCTTTTTGCATAAGTAGATAAGCGTTTGCAAATATGTATATATTTTTTTGTATTTTAAGACAAACTTTTTGTAGCATGGGCAGAATGTGGTCTGAAGTATCTATGTCAAAAATCATCTTAAAAAGAGTATAATACCTAGATATGTCATTTAAAGGTGGGAGTAATTCTTTATTAATATGACATATGCTTAATATTTTCTAAAACATTACTATACTGAAAAAAATCTAAAACAACTTTGAATTTGCTCTTCATGGCTGCTGGAGTTCTTATACAACCCAATGAAATTCAATATCATTTATAGATAACTTCTTTAAATAAAAAAGATTAAGAGCATAATTTCAGTCAGCAGCATTCCACTATATGGCTTTACATTATTCGAATTGAAGGATCCAATAAAATGTGATATAATCAAAGCACCACAAACTTTCCCTGATATTGAAGGACCCAGTAATTTGTGATATAATCAAAGTACCACAAAAGTCCCCTGATATATAGAAAGGAACAGTATAAGCAAACTTTATCCATATCCTAATGACTATAAACCTGAATCTACTCATAAATCAAATTATATTATTTTTCTAATTTTGTAGTAAGTCCCAAACCTATTGTTACAATTAGTTGTTAAATTACTGCTAAGACTGACCGCAGTCATAAAACTATAAATAATGGTGGAAATATTCTAATTCGTTACCAAGCATTGCAATGAAATAAATCCTCTTAATAATTTCCAAGAACGCATAGTAATTTTTTTTTTCTTCTCAAAATATTCTCAGTTCCTGAGCATAATGTATTTCTGGGGGGATAACTGTGTTCACTCTAAGACTTATAGTTGGTTTAGGGTGGAATATGATTATAATTTAACTGCTTGTGATGGTTAATGTTATCTGTTGACTTGGCTAGGCCGTGATTCCTAGCATTGTTAGTTGTCCTCCATTTCGTGATCTGATGCAATTGTACTCCATTTTGTGGTATTGTGTAATTATCTTCCATTGCATGGGTGGTAAATCCTAAACTTCTATATGTTAATGAAGCAGAATTAGTTTGGGGTGTATCTTGAGTCAACTCTTACAAGGGGGCATGACTCAAGTCACACCCTTACTTAAGTCAACACCTTACTCAAGTCATGCCTTTATTCAAGTTGCTGCTTTACTCAAATATCTGATGTAAGGGTAGTTTCTTTAAGGATGTGGCCTGTAGCCAATACATATGAACTCTCTGGGCAGTCTATCTCTTACTCATTGTCATCTGATCTCCCCAGTTTGTGAGACTTAAGCCAGCAGCCTGTCATCTGACCAGCTGATTCTAGGATTTACCAGCTTCTGCAGCCCTGAGAGCCAGTAGCCTGTAGTTTGACCTAATTTGCCAAGTTCCACACCCTGTGACCCAGCAGCCTGATGTTCGATCAGCTGATTCTGGGGTTTGCCAGCTTCTACAGCCCTGTGGGCCAGCAGCCTAACATCTGACCTGCTGATTAGGGATTCATCAGGTCCTGCAACCACGTGAGTCAGGAGAAGCCTCCAGACTGATGCCTGACCCACAGATTTGGAATTTACCAGCCTCCCCAACCTTGAGAGCCACTTCCTAGAGATAAAGCTTTATATAAATTTTATTTCTCTGGAAATATAAATAAACATAAGTTTTATAAATATAAATAAATAATTTTGTTTTTCTAGAACCGCTCTTGGTACTAAATGTCTTAGGCTGGGTTCTCTAGAAAAGCAAAACTAATCAAGCATGTAGTAGACTGTGCCTCCAGTAGTAAAGAGGGCACTGCTAATCCATGGTGTGAGATGGCAATAGAAATAAGCAAGATATCACCACCAATAGATTAAATATTTGTGAGAAACAAGGCTCCAAGAGATTGCATATTGGAGAACTTTCTAAGATTCTTACAGAAAGAGAGCTATAAGGAAATTGGCTGGTTGGACCTACTTTTACTAGACAAAGAAATGAGCTCAGAGCTTCAGGGTCAGAGCTCAAGTGCCACATGAAAGATCTGAAGTGGCCAATTGTGCCCTGAAAGAAAGCCTTATTTCTTGTAGTAATGGAGCTGATATTGCCAAAAACCAAACACAGATTCTTATCATAAAACAAACCCACTGCCCTAGAGTCGATTCCGGCAAATAGCAACCCTATAGGACAGAGCAGAACTCCCCCATAGAGTTTCCAGGGAGCACCTGGTGGATTCAAACTGGTGACCTTTTGGTTAGCAGCCATAGCTCTTAACCACTACGCTACCAGGGTCATAAGTGTGGCTAAATTGCAACAGCAATTGAATTCCCAACTTTGAATGGTGTCTGAAGTTAAAGTGAGGGCATTGATTGGAAAGAAATGGGATCCTGAAACTTGGAATGAGGACTGTCATGGATTGAATTATGTCCCCCCAAAAATGTGTTTTTCAATTTGTCTGGGCCGTGATTTCCAGTATTGTGTGGTTGTCCTCCATTTTGTGATTGTAATTTTATATTAAAGAGGATTAGGGTGGGATTATAACACCCTTACCCAGGCCACATTCCTGATCCAATGAAAAGGGAGTTTCCCTGGGTGTGGCCTACACCACCTTTTATCTCTCAAGAGATGGAAGGAAAGGGAAGCAAGCAGAGAGTGGGGGACCGCACCAAGAAAGCGGTGCTGGGAGCAAAGCGCATCCTTTGGACCTGAGGCCCCTGTGCAGAGAAGCACCTAATCCAGGGAAATATTGATGAGAAGGCCGACAGAAAAAGAAAGCCTTCCCCTGGAGCTGACACCCTGAATTTGGACTTTTAGCCTACTTTACTGTGAAGAAATAAATTTCTTTTTGTTAAAGCCATCCACTTGTGGTATTTTTGTTATGGCAGCACTAGATAACTAAGACAGGGACATATGGGCAGGTAAGCAGGAAACTGTGGACCCCAGACCCCTAAATTCTACTGAATCACTCCTGCCAACAGCACCACCACTCCCATCTGATGAGATTACTCCATCGCTGTCTACCAAGCAATCCTCCCCAGGAAAACCACTATCCCTTCTACACCCATTTGACAAGATTGACCTAGCTGTGCCTGAAACTGAGCAATAGCCTGGGGTAGAGTCTGGGGTGTTGCCAGAGGCATCATATGAAGCAAATCCTTACAAGATGCAGCTGAATGTTCCTGGGACCCACCCCCCATCACCCATTTTTACCTCTAGACATAAACTGGATTTAAGTCCCAGCGAATCCCAAAGGTGAAGTACAAAGTGTGACCCAGGAGGATGTAAGCTACACTTCAAAAGAACTGCTTGATATTTCTAATATATACAAATACAGAAACATCAGAAATGTGTGTGGGAATGGCTATTAAGGATACGGAATAATACTGCAAGGAACATAAAGTTAGATCCATCTGAGTTTATTGATATAGCCCCATTAAGCACAGATCCTTCACTCAATGTTTCAGCTCGAGAGATTAGAAAAAGTTCTAGTAGTTTATTTGATTGGTTAACGAAGCATTGGTTATGCGGTGGTCTACCCTAAATCAAGTTGAAATGACAGACCTACGTGGTATATTCTAGAAGCAACTACCCAAAGTCTCAGGGAATATGGCATTTTAGAATGAATTTATCAGGTTAGACCCACAGACCCACCTGTGGAGTCCCCAGAGGTCACACCTTTTACTACAATGGTAGGAAAGGCTCAGCATTCTTGTGATTGCTATTTTGTGTAAGTCTGATTTGACAGAGGGAACTGGTCTAACTGAATTAAGGCATTTAATTACCATGGGGCTGATTGGACCCCATGGTGGCAGGGGCCAAGTGGTGTCACTTAATAGACAAAGACTAGGTGAACATGGTTACCACAACAGACAGCAGAGTCAAAGCAGTAATCAGAGCAGTCAGGCCCTTATGGACTTATGCATTGGTTACTTAGTCATGGTGTCCCTAGGAGTAAAATAGTTGCTAAATCCACTAAATATTTACTTGATCTGTATAAGGAGAAGAATTCTAGGTCTAGTGAATGAGTTTAACTTGAATCACCAGAATAGAGTCATGGCCCTGCAATTAACTCCCACATGAGCCATTTTACAGACCCACAACCCTTTGAATAAAGGGCAGGGTGGGTTCCCTTGACAATGGACATCACTTTTGCTGTTGTTGTTAGGTGCTGTCACATCCATTCCAACCCATAGCAACCCTATATGCAACAGAATGAAACACTGCCTGGTCCTGCGTCATCCTCAAAATCTTTGTTTATGTTTGAGCCCATTGCTGCAGGCCTTGTGTCAATCCTCAATCCTTCTCAATGAGGGTCTTCCTCTTTTTCACTGACCCTCTACTTTACTAGCACTATGTGCTTCTCCAGGAACTGGTCCCTCCTGATAACCTGTCCAAAGTATGTGAAATGAACTCTCACCATCCTCACTTCCAAGGAACACCCTGGGTGTTTTTCTTCTAACACAGACTTGTTAGTTCTCCTGGGAGTCTGTGGTATATTCAACATTCTTTGCCAACACCACAATTCAAAGGCATCAATTCTTTGGTCTTCATTATTTATTGTTCAGCTTTCTCATGGCTATGAGGAGATTGAAAATATCATGGCTTGGCTCAGGCACACCTTAGTCCTCAAAGCGATGTCTTTGCTTTTTAACACTTCAAAGAAGTCTTTTGCAGCAAGTTTGCCCAGTGGAATACATTGTTTGATTTCCTGACAGCTGCTTCTGTGGGTGTGGACTGAGGATTCAAGTAAAATGGAAATCCTTAACAATGTCAATCCTTTCTCCATTTGTCATGATGTTGGTTATTAGTCCAGTTGTGATGATTTTTGTTTTAGGTTGAGAGGTAGTCCATACTCAAGGCTGTAGTCTCTGATCTTCATCAGTAGGTGATTCAAGCCTCTTTGCTTTCAGCAGGTAATGTTGTGTCATCACATATTGCACGTTGTTAATGAGTCTTCCACCAATCCTGATGTCCCATTCTTCATCATATAGTACAGCTTCTTGGATTATTTGCTCAGTTTACAGACCTAATACATATGGTGAAAGGATGCATCCCTTATGCACACTTTCCTTGATTTTAAACCATGAAGTATCCCCTTGACCTGTTCAAATGACTGCCTCTTGGTCTGTGTACAAGTTTCACATGAGCACAATTAAGTGTTCTGGAATTCCCATCTTTGCAATGTTATTCATAAGTTGTTATAAGCCGCCTGGTCAAATGCCTTTGCATAGTCAATAAAACACGGGTAAACATCTTTCTGGTATTCTCGGCTTTCAGCCAAGCTCCTTCTGACATCAGCTATGATATCCCTCATTCCATGTCCTCTTCTGAATGCAGCTTGAATTTCTGGCAGTTTCCTGTCAATGTACTGCTGCAGCTGTTTTTGAATGATCTTCAGCAACATTTTACTTGCATGTGATATTAATGATATTGTTCAATATTTTTTCGATAATTTCCTCATCCTGTTGGATCACCTTTCTTTGGCATGGGCAAAACCAGTCGGTTGGCCAGGTAGCTGGCTTTCAAATTTCATGGCACAGACAAGTGAGCACCTCCAATGCTGCATCCGTTTGTTGAAACATCTCAATTGGTCTTCAGTCAATTCCTGGATCCTTGTTTTTTACCAATGCCTTCAGTGTAGCTTAGACTTCTTCAGTACCGTCAGCTTGATCTTATGCTACCTCCTGTAATGGTTGACCATCAGCCAATTCTTTTCAGTACAATGACTCTGCATATTCCTTCCACTCCTTTTTATACTTCATGCGTCATTCAACATTTTGCCCATACCAAAAAAAAAAAAAAAAACCCAAACCCGTTGCCATCGAGTCGATTCCAAACCATAATGACTAGAATCCTTCAAAATTGCAACTCAAGTATTGAAGTTTTTCTCAGCACTTTCAGCTTTTGAGAAATGCCAAGCATGTTCTTCCTTTTTGGTTTTTTAACTCCAGGTCTTTCCACATTTCATTATTATATTTTACTTTGTCTTCTCAAGCTGCCATTTAAATTTTTTGTTTGGCTTTTTTCCTTTATCATTTCTTACATTCCCTTTAGCTACTCTACGTTCAAGAGCAAGTTTCAGAGTCTTTCTCTGACATCTATTTTGGACTTTTCTTTCTTTCCTGTCTTTTTAATGAATTTTTACTTTATGTATGATATCTTGATGTCTTCCCACGACTTACCTGGTTTTGAATAATTAGTGTTCAATGTGTCGAAGCTACTCTTGAGATAATCTACAAATTCAGGTAGGATACACTCAAAGTCATATTTTAGCTCTTGTGGACTTGTTTTAATTCTTTTCAGCTTCTACTGGAACTTGCATAAAAGCAATTGATCTGTTCTGCAGTCGGCCCCGGCCTTGTTCTGGCTGATAATATTGAGCTTTTCCATTGTCTCTTTCCACAGATTTATTCAATTTGATTCCTGTGTTTTCCTTCCGGCAAAGTCCACATGCACTTGGATTGCATATTTGATCAATTTCAGACTGCAGAAGTTGGTAAAAGCCTTCAATTTCCTCATCTTTGGCATTAGCGGTTGGTGTGCAAATTCAAGTAATAGCCGTATTAACTGGTCTTGCTTGTAGGCTAGAGATATAGTCCTATCACTGACACCATTGTACTTCAGGATAGATCTTGAAATGTTCTTTTTGGAGGTGAATGTGACGTCATTCCTCTTCAATTTGTCATTCTTGGCATAGTGTACCATATGATTGTCCAATTTAAAACGGCCAATACCAGTAGTCCATTTCAGCTCACTAATGCCTAGGATATCTAACTTTATGTTCCTTTTCATTTTTCATGATTTAAAATTTTCTTATATTCATACATGGTACATTCCACATTCTGATTACTAATGGATATTTGCAGCTGTTTATTCTACACTGCCCCACTACACTGCCAAAAATTTATAGTGTTAATCTTGCTCCCAGGCTTTTCCTCAATGAATGTGACTATTCACTGGGGAAAAGGAAATAATCTGACTTTTCAGGGATTACTAGATACTGACTCTGAACTACACTGATTCCATGGGACCCAAACATCACTGTGGTCCACTAGTCAGTGTAAGGGCATATGGAGGTAGGTTATTAATGGAGTCGTAGCCCAGCTCTATCTCACAGTGAGTCCACCAGATCCCCCAACCCATCATATAGTGATTTTCTCAGTTCCAGAATGCATAATTGGAATAGACATACTCAGTAACTGGCAGAACTCCCACACTGGATCCCATACATGTGGAGTAAGGGCAATTATGAGAGGAAAATCCAAGTGGAAGCCATTAGAACTGCCTCTTCCTAGGAAGATAGTAATCCAAAAGCAGCACGGTATTCCTGGAGGGATTGCAGAGATTATTCTTACCATCACATCCTCATTCAACTCACCTACTTGGTTTGGGCAAAAAACAGATGGATCTTGGAGAATGATGGTGGATTATCAAAAACTCAGCTAGGTGGTGATGCCAATTGCAGCTGCTGTTCCAGATGTGATTCCATTGCTTGAAAAAAGTAGTACATCTCCTGGTACCTGGTATGCAGTTACTGATTTAGCAAATGCCTTTTTCTCCATGCCTGTTTTGAAGGAACACCAGAATCAGTTTGCCTTCTGCTGGCAAGGCCAGCAATATACCTTCACTGCCCTACCTCAGCAATATATCAACTCTCCAACCCTATGTCATAATTTAGTCCACAGGGAACCTGATCGCCTTTCCCTTCCACAAGATGTCACGCTGGTCCATTATATTGATGACATTATGCTGATTGGACCTGGTAAAGAAGAAGCGTCAATGACTCTGAACTTATTGGTAAAACATTTGCATGCTAGAGTGTGGGAAATTAATCCAACAAAAAATTCAGGCACCTTCCATCTCAGTGAAATTTCTAGGAATCCAGTGGTGTGGGGCATGTCAAGATATTCCTTCTAAAGTAAAGCTTGAGTTGTTACATCTGAGCCCTCTCACAACTATAAAGGAGGTACAATGCCTGGTGGGCCTCTTTGAATTTTGGAGGCAACACATCCTTCATTTGGGAGTTTATCCATGGGCTCAGCAAAATGGACTTCCACTCACCAAGGCCGACTTGGCTTCAGCTACTGCTGAGTGCCCAATCTTTTAGCAGCAGAGACCAACATTGAGCCCCCAATATGGAGATTTTCCTTGAGGCAAGTCAGCAAGCTGGTGGCAAGTTGAGTATATTAGACTGCTTCCATCATTCGAAGTGTGGCATTTTTTTCTTACTGGAATGGACACTTACTCCAGATATAGATTTTCATTCCCTGCATGCCATGCTTTTGCCAAAATACCATCCACGGACTCACAGAATGCCTCAATCAGTGTCATGGTATCACACACAACATTGTCTTGGATTGAGAGACTCAGTTCACAGCAAATGAAGTGCAGCAATGGGACCCATGCTGAAGGAATTCACTGATCTTACCATGTTCCCCAGAATCCTGAAGCAGCTGGTTTGATAGAATGATGGAATAGCCTCCTAAAGACATAATTGTGGTGCCAGCTAGGTTTCAATACTTTGTAGGGTTGGTGTAATGTTCTCCAGGAGGATGATGTGTTCTAAACCAGTATCCAATATATGGTGCTGTTTTTTCCATAGTAGGATTCATGGGTCCAGTAAACAAGTGGTGGAGGTAGAAGTGGCACCACTCACTATTCTCCCTAGTGACCCACTTGTGGACTTTTTGCTTCCTGCCTCCATTATTCTATGGTCTGCAGGTCTAGATGTCTTAGTTCCAAAGGGAGGAATGCTCTCATTTGGAGAGACAACACTGATTCCATTGAACTGAAAGTTAAGAATGCCACTCAGCTGCTTTGGTCTCCTCATGCCTCTGGATCAATGAGCAAAACAGGGATTAACATATGGGCTGGTGTGATTGATCCTGATTACAAGAGGAAATTGGGCTGATATTACATAATGGAGGTAAAGAAGTGTGTATGTGGAATACAGGGGATCCCTTAGGGCATCTCTTAGTACTACCATGCCTTATGATTAAAGTCAATGAAAAACTACAGCAACCCAATTTTGACTATTAATGACTCAGACCCTTCAGGAATGAAGGTTTGGGTCACCCCACCAGGCAAAGGACAATAACCAGCTGATGTGCTTACTGAGGGTAAAGAGTATACAGAATGGGTGGTGGAAGAAAGTAGTTCCAAATACCAGTTAAGATCATATAACCGGTTCAGAAACGAGGACTGTAATTGTTATGAGTGTTTCTTCCTTTTTTATATTATACATGCTTGTGTATATGTGTGTATAGCAAATATTTTTTGTTTTCTTTATCACTTGTAAAATAGAAAATATAAAGAGGCTACTGGATTTTCAGTTGCACACATGCTCATGTTATGCACACATGTATCATGTTATGTGCAAGAATGACCTCATTATTGTCTTTATTTACGGATTATGTATGGTTTGAGGAGATGTGTATAGGTGCCAAGCTGACAAAAGGTGAACTGTGATGGTTAAGGTACTGTGTGTCTACTTAGTAAGTCATGATTCCTATTAGTCAGAGTCGACTCCACTGCAACAGGAAGTTTTTGGTTTTGGTAGTACTATTAATGATATTGAAAAACAACAAATTGCCTAAATGTCCAATAGGTAGGCATGCAGTCAAATAAATATGGATATCTCTTGAAACATGAAATGGTCATGAAACACCATATTTCAGAAGACTATTTATGACATTAAAATTTAAAGTTATTTTTAGTTGCCATCAAATGTACCACCGAGTAGGTTTGAACTGCCAACCTTTAGGCTAGCAGTTGAGTGTAAATCATTTACTCCACCCACTAATTGGTAAATTAAACAAGATAAAAGCATATTGCTAGTATTGAAAAATACACAAAAATATTAACTCTGGTTATAAATGGATGCAAGGGATTATGGATGATTTTTTCTTGATTTAAAAACTTTGTACATTGAGTATATATTATTTTGGAGCCCTCTTTGTGCCGTGGTTAAGAACTTGGCTGCTAACCAAAAGATTGGCAGTTGGAATCCACTACCCACTCCTTACAAACACTGAAGCAGTTCTACTCTGTCTTATAGGGTTGCTGAGTTGGAATCTACTTGACAGCAACGTGTTTTTGGTTTTACTTTGTAGGACTTTTTTTTTTTTTTTTTTTTAAAGAATAAACAACCATAAAATAATTGGTGACAAGATATTGGCTTAAAGAATCCTGTACTTTAGGAAGATCAATGTGTAAGAGAGTAGAGGTGAGATGTAGGAATTCAGGATCCATATCTAATTGCATAAACTTGAGAGGATGATTGGAATGGAAAGAAAAAATGTGAGAAAAGAAAATGATCAGGGTTTTATATTGGATTGGATATAAGTTGTGAAGTAGAAATATTGTCAAAATTTCAAGCCCAGAAATTGATTGAAAAAACACTACTAGTTTAAGTGATAAAATCAATGATGATTTTAGTGTTGAATTATTAAATTTTAGGGTGGTGACAAGTGCCCAGGCAGAAATAGTTTGGAGACAGATGTACTACATTTTTGCCCAAATAATGGGTGCCTTTCTGTGTTTGTTTGCCAATTGCACCCTTCAGTGAGTATTTTCATAAGCACCACTATGCCAATTTTTTTTACATGTTGCTGTAAAAAAAAAACAACATAGCACACTTAAGAAAATACTTTGGGGGAGGGACTCAGCTGGCAAACAAATGTAGAAGGTGCACATTATTTGTGTAAAACTACAGTAATATGGGAAGAGGGCTTACATAAGAAAGAGGGCACTAAATATATGCATTTAAGGACCATCAAGTACCATTTTAAGCTGTTAGAGATGATAGATTAGATAATGACTAGAATGGAGAGGAGAAAGAACAGAAGTCCAAACCTGAGCCTCCGGGAATAATCAAAATCTAGAAATGGAGGATAATAAAACAGCAAATATCTCAGAGGAAAATGGTTAATCAGCCTGGAGTTGGGGAGGAAAAATCTACAATGTCTTTGGAAAGCAAAAAAAGGAAGGGAATGTTTTAAGGTGACAGCTGTTAGTGTTTCCAAATGCTGCAGTGTTCTGAAAAATATTTTGGAAAAAAATTGTTGAAATAGAGTATCAACATAGGGGATGTCTTAGTCATCTAGTGCTGCCATAACAGAAATACCACAAGTGGATGGCTTTAACAAAGAGAAATTTATTTTCTCACAGTCTAGTAGATTACGAGTCCAAATTCAGAGCATCACCTCCAGAGAGAGGCTTTCTTTCTCTATTGGCCTTCTCATCAAAGTTCCCCCTAACGAGGAGCTTCTTTATGCAGAGACCCTGGGCCTAAAGGATGTGCTCTGCTCCTGGTGCTTCTTTCTTGGTGGTATGAGGTCCGCAGCTCTGTGCTTGCTTCCCTTTCCTTTTCATCTCTTAAGAGATAAAAGGTGGTACAGGCCACACCCCAGGGAAACTCCCTTTACATTGGATCTTGGATCTGACCTGGGTAAGGGTGGTGTTACAATCCCATCCTAATCCTTTTAACATAAAATTACAATCATGAAATGGAGGACAAACACACGATACTGGGTAGCATGGCCTAACCAAGTTGACACATATTTTGGGCGGGTCACAATTCAATCCATGACAGGGGATAACATAGAAGAGATTCATATACTTCCCAGGTTACCGTAGACTTCAAGTTGGATTAAAAATTTGGTATGAGGTGGAGCCAAGATGGCGGAATAGACAGACGCTTCCGATGAGCACTGTTTACAACAAAGACCCCCCCCCCAAAAAAAGTGAAACGAGTATATTTGTGACAAGCTGGGAGCCCTGAGCATCAAAGGCAAGCTTAGACAAGGAACTGAGGGCTAGGGGGAGGAAGAGACCATTCAGAAGTAGAGAGGAGTTACCGGACCTGAATTGCAGGGAACTCTCAGGCACCATTACTGGAACGGCAGCAGGCAGGTATTAGCGTTTGGCTGCAGTTTCCTCAGGGAGAAGCAGCCAGTCACACAGCCTACTCACACCTCTGGAACCTGAGGAGAACGGCAGTCTCGGCAAAAGCTAAGTACTTGCGTATATTTTACCGCGCCCCCCCGCAACCCCAAGCCGGCTTCAGATGCTGAATCCCTGGGCCTGAGATAGACCCTGGTGAGCACCTAGGGCCATCCTCCGACCTTGGGGAAGGAAAAAATTTGCAGTTGGGGGGAAAGATAATTTGGTAGCTCCATTAACTAGGGGAGCTTAGGACAGAAGTGTCTCCTTTCCGGGCATAAACCACCCATGGGCCTTGAGCACCTTTCCCTTCTGCATGGACCTGTGTCTATTCTCCCAAAATAGGCCCTTTGTGGCAAACTCCAACCATTTCAGCTGTGCGGTGGAGAGGTGGGGGGTTGATGTTTGACATTGCTTTGCCTATTAAACAAGATCCTTACCTGCCCACATCAGGGACCTAAGGACTGGTAGCTTCACTGAGGTCACCCAGCCACCTGCGACAGGGGTCCAGAGATAACTGATACCTCCCAGTCCTTACAACCAAAAACTTTGGGTGCCCATGGTCCCTCTGCAGAATCCACCTGCCAGCACGCTGTAGGGAACAGAGACGTGTTTTCCTCAGAGATACTTGGGGGTCAGTTCACAGCCCCCTGCCTTGTTCAGAGCATGACCCCCTGCTGCAATCAGATACCGGTATATATGCAAATCACCCCCTGCCCCTCTAAGACTGTAGGACAGAGCCTGTACCACACACTAGATGATCAGCTACCTGGAAACCTGAGCTGAATTCATACAAGAAAACTGAGTGGACTCCTATACTGATATACCTGTTAACAGCTCTAGCCAGCTGGGAACAGAACTACCAGAGCTCCAAAGGCAAAAATAATCAAGCTAGCTCACTCAAGCAACCCATAGGGGTATACCAAAACAAAACAAAGCAAGCAGCTAAGACACAGTAAGCAAGCAGAAACTAATACAATAACTTAGAGATGGCTCAAAGACAACAGTCAATATCAAGTCACATAAAGAAACAGACCATGATCACCTCAACAGTCTCTCAAAACAAAGAATCCAGGGATCTTCTAAATGAAAGTGCATTCCTGGAATTGCCAGATGCAGAATATGAAAGTTTAATATACAGAACCATTCAAGACATCAGGACAGAAATGAGGCGATATGCAGAACAAGCCAAGGAACACACAGAAAAAGCAACTGAAGAAATTAGAAAGATTGTTCAGGAACATAATGAAAAGTTTAATAAGCTGGAAAAATTCATAGACAGACAGCAATCAGAAATTCAGAAGATTAACAATAACATTACAGAATTAGGCAACTCAATAGAAAGTCAGAGGAGCAGAATTGAGCAAGTAGAAGCTAGAATTTCTGGACTTGAAGATAAATCATTTGGCACTAATATATTTGAAGAAAAATCAGATAAAAGGAATAAAAAAATGAAGAAAACTTAAGAATCATGTGGGATTCTATCAAGAGAAATAACCTATGAGTGATTGGAGTACCAGAACAGGGAGGGATAAGAGAAAATACAGAGAAAATTGTTGAAGATTTGTTGGTAGAAAACTTCCCTGATATCATGAAAGATGAGAAGATATCTATCCAAGATGCTCATCGAACTCCACATAAGGTTGATCTTAAAAGAAAGTCACCAAGACATATTATAATCAAACTTGCCAAAACCAAAGATAAAGAGAGAATTATGAGAGCAGCAAGGGATAAACAAAAAGTCACCTACAAAGGAGAGCCAATAAGAATAAGCTCGGGCTACTTGGCAGAAACCATGCAGGCAAGAAGGCAATGGGATGACATATTTAAAAAATTGAAGGAAAAAAATTGCCTGCCAAGAGTCATATATCCAGCAAAACTCTCTCTTAAATATGAAGGTGAAATTAAGACATTTCCAGATAAACACAAGTTTAGGGAATTTATAAAAACCAAACCAAAACTACAGGAAATACTAAAGGGAGTTCTTTGGTTAGGAAACCAATAACATCAGGTATCAAGCCAAGACTAGAACGCTGGGCAGAGCAACCAGAATTCAACCCAGATGGGAAAATCAAAAAAAAAAAAAAAGGAAGATTGTAAAAAACAAAACAAAGCCCAAAACAGGGTAACAGCAATGTTATTATATAAGACAACATTAAAATAATAAAGAAGGACTAAAAATGCAATCATACACCTTCCATATGGAGAGGAAGATATGGCGATACAAAGAAATAAAACTTAGTTTTAAATTTAGAAAAATAGGGGTAAATAAGAAGGTAACCACAAAGGAGACAAACTATCCTACTCATCAAAATAAAATACGAGGGAAAAATACAGACTCGGCAGAAACAAAATCAACAGCAACAAATATAAGGAAAGGACAATATATAAGGAAAATCTACTCAGCACATAATCAAGTGGGAAAAAGAAACTGTCAACACACAAAAAGACATCAAAATCATGGCACTAAATTCATACCTATTCATAATTACCCTGAATGTAAATGGACTAAATGCATCAAAAAAGAGACAGAGAGTGGCAGAATGGTTTAAAAAACAAGATCCGTCTATGCTGCCTACAAGAGACACACCTTAGACTTAGAGACACAAACAAACTAAAACTCAAAGGATGGAAAAAAAAGTATCAAGCAAACAACAATCAAAAAAAGCAGGAGTGGCAACATTAATTTCTGACAAAATAGACTTTAAAGTTAAATCCATCAGAAAGGATAAGGAAGGACACTATATAATGATTAAAGGGACAATACACCAAGAAGATATAACCATATTAAATATTTATGCACCCAATGACAGGGCTGCAAGATACATAAAACAAATTCTATCACCATTGAAAAGTGAAATAGACACCTCCACAATAATAGTAGGAAACTTCAACACACCACTTTCGGTGAAGGACAGGACATCCAGAAAGAAGCTCAATAAAGACACGGAAGATCTAAATGCCACAATCAAACAACTTGGACTTGTAGACATATACAGAACACTCCACCCAACAGCAACCAAGTGTACTTTCTTTTCTAGTGCACATGGAACATTCTTTAGAATAGACCACATATTAGGTCATAAAGCAAGCCTTAGCACGATCCAAAACATTGAAATATTACAAAGCATCTTCTCTGACCATAAGGCTATAAAAGTGGAAATCAATAATAGAAAAAGCAGGGAAAAGAAATCAAACACTTGGAAACTGAACAATACCCTGCTCAAAAAAGACTGGATTATAGAAGACATTAAGGATGGAATAAAGAAATTCACAGAATCCAGTGAGAATGAAAACACTTCCTATCAGAACCTTTGGGACACAGCTAAAACGGTGCTGAGGCCAATTTATATCAATAAATGCACACATCCAAAAAGAAGAAAGGGCCAAAATTAAAGAATTATCCCTATACCTTGAACAAATAGAAAGAGAGCAACAAAAGAAACCCACAAGCACCAGAAGAAAACAAATAATAAAAATTAGAGCTGAACTAAATGAAATAGAAAACAGGAAAACAATTGAAAGTATTAACAAGACCAAAAGCTGTTTTTTTTAAAAACTCAACAAAATTAATAAACCATTGGCCAAACTGACAAAAGAAAAACAGGAGAGGAAGCAAATAACCCGAATAAGAAATGAGATGGGCAGTATTACAACAGACCCAACTGAAATTAAAAGAATCATATCAGATTACTATGAAAAAAATATACTCAAATTTGAAAACTTAGAAGAAATGGATGAATTCCTAGAAACACACTACCTACATAAACTAACAAAAACAGAGGTAGAACAACTAAATAGACCCATAACAAGAGATTGAAAAGGTGATCAAAAAACTCCCAGCAACAACAACAAAAAAGCCCTGGTCCAGATGGCTTCACTGCAGAGTTCTACCAAACTTTCAGAGAAGAGTTAACACCACTACTACTAAAGGTATTTCTGAGCATAGAAAAGGATGGAATACTACCAAACTCATTCTATGAAGCTACCATATACCTGATACCAAAACCAGGTAAAGACACCACAAGAAAATTATAGACCTATATCCCTCATGAATGTAGATGTAAAAATCCTCAACAAAATTCTTTCCAATAGAATTCAACAACATATCAAAAAAATAATTCACCATGACCAAGTGGAATTCACACCAGGTATGCAGGGATGGTTCAACATTAGAAAAACAATTAATGTAATCCACCACATAAATAAAAACAAGAATCACATGATTTTATCAATTGATGCAGAAAAGGCATTTGACCAAGTTCAACACTCATTCATGATAAAAACTCTCAGCAAAATCAGAATAGAAGGAAAATTGCTCAACATAATAAAGGGCATTTATACAAAGCCAACAGCCAACATCACCCTAAATGGAGAGAGCCTGAAAACATTCGCACTGAGATCAGGAACCAGACAAGGATGCCCTTTATCACCACTCTTATTCAACATTGTGCTGGAAGTCCTAGCCAGAGCAATTTGGCTAGATAAAGAAATAAAGGGCACCCAGACTGGCAAGAAAGAAGTAACAGTATCCCCATTTGCAGATGACATGACATGACATGACATGATCTTATACACAAAAAACCCTAAAGAATCCTCAAGAAAACTACTGAAACTAATAGAAGAGTTCAGCAGAGTATCGGGATACAGATAAACACGCAAAAATCAGTTGGATTCCTCTACACCAGCAAAAAGAACATCGAAGAGGAAATCACCAAATCAATGCCATTTACAGTAGCCCTCAAGAAGATAAAATACTTAGGAATAAATCTTACCAGAGATGTAAAAGACTTATACAAAGAAAACTACAGTACACTTCTGCAAGAAACCAAAAGAGACTTACAAAAGTGGAAGAACATACCTTGCTCACGGATAGGAAGACTTAACATTATATTCTACCAAAAGCGATTGATATATTTAATGCAATTCCAATCCAAATCCCAATGACATTCTTTAATGAGATGGAGAAACAAATCACCAACTTCATATGGAAGGGAAGGAGGCCCTGGATAAATAAGGCATTACAGAAAAAGAAGAACAAAGTGGGAGGCCTTACTTTACCTAATTTTAGAACCTATTATACAGCCACAGTAGTCAAAACAGCCTGGTACTGGTACAACAACAGATACATGGACCGATGGAACAGAATTGAGAATCCAGACATAAATCCATCCACATATGAGCAGCTGATATTTGACAAAGGCCCCAAAACAGTTAAATGCGGAAAAGACAGTCTTTTTAACAAGTGGTGCTGACATAACTGGATATCCATCTGCAAAAAAATGAAACAAGACCCATACCTCACCCCATGCACAAAAACTAACTCAAAATGGATCAAAGACCTAAATATAAAATCTAAAATGATAAAGATCACGGGAGAAAAATAGGGACAACGTTAGGAGCCCTAATACATGGCATAAACAGTACACAAAACATTATAAAGAGTGTAGAAGAAAAACTAGATCACTGGGAGCTCCTAAAAATCAAACACCTATGCTCATCCAAAGACTTCACCAAAAGAATAAAAAGACTACCTACAGGCTGAGAAAAAGTTTTTAGCTACGACATTTCTGATCAGCGCCTGATCTCTAAAATCTACATGATACTGCAAAAACTCAACTGCAAAAAGACAAATAACCCAATTAAAAAATGGGCAAAAGATATGAATAGACACTTCACTAAAGAAGACATTCAAGTAGCTAACAGATATATGAGGAAATGTTCACGATCATTAGCCATTAGAGAAATGCAGATCAAAACTACAGTGAGATTTCATCTCCAACAAGGCTGGCATTAACTCAAAAAACAGAAAATAATAAATGTTGGAGAGGCTGTGGAGAGACTGGAACACTTATACACTGCTGGTGGGAATGTCAAATGGTACAACCACTTTGGAAATCGATTTGGCACTTCCTTAAAAAGCTAGAAATAGAACTACCATACGATCCAGCAATCCCACTCCTTGGAATATATCCTAGAGAAATAAGAGCCTCTACATGAACAGATATGTGCACGCCCATGTTCACTGCAGCACTGTTGACAATAGCAAAAAGATGGAAGCAACCAAGGTGTCCATCAATGGATGAATGGTTAAATAAATTACAGTAGATTCGCACAATGGAATACTATACATCAATAAAGAACAGTGAGGAATCTGTGAAACATTTCATAACCTGGAGGAACCTGGAAGGCATTATGCTGAGTGAAATTAGTCAGTTGCAAAAGGACAAATATTGTACAAGACCACTATTATAAGAACTTGACAAATCGTTTACACTGAGAAGAAAACATTCTTTTGTGGTTATGAGAGGGGGAAGGGAGGGAGGGTGGAAGAGGGGCATTCACTTATTAGATAGTAGATAAGAACTACTTCAGGTGAAGGGAAAGACAGCACACAATACAGGGGAGGTCAGCACAATTGGACTAAACCAAAATCAAAGAAGTTTCCTGAATAATCTGAATGCTTCTAAGGCCAGCATAGCAGGGGCAGGGGTTGGGGACCATGGTTTCAGGGGACCTGTAATCAATTGGCATAATAAAATCTATTAAGAAATCACTCTGTATCCAACTTTGAAGAGTGGCGTCTGGGGTCTTAAATGCTAGCAAGCAGCCATCTAAGATGCATCAGTTGGTCTCAGTTCGCCTGGATCAAAGGAGAATGAAGAACACCAAGGACACAAGGCGATTATGAGCCCAAGAGACAGAAAGGGCCAAGTGAACCAGCGACTACATCATCCTGAGACCAGAAGAACTAGATGGCACCTGGCTACAACGGATGACTGCCCTGACAGGGAACACAACAGACAATCCCTGAGGGAGCAGGAGAGCAGTGGGATGCAGACCCCAAATTCTCATAAAAAGACCAGACTTAATGGTCTGACTGAGACTAGAAGGACCCCGGTGGTCATCACCCCCAGACCTTCTGTTGCCCCAGGACAGGAACCATTCCCGAAGCCAACTCTTCAGACATGGATTGAACTGGACAATGGGTTGGAGAGGGATGCTGGTGAGGAGTGAGCTTCTTGGATCAGGTGGACACTTGAGACTATGTTGGCATCTCCAGCCTGGAGGGGAAATGAGAGGGTGGAGGGGGTTAGAAGCTGGCGAAAAGGACACGAAAAGAGAGAGTGGAGGGAGAGAGCAGGCTGTCTGATTAGGGGGAGAGTAATTGGGAGTGGGTAGCAAGGTATATACGGGTTTTTGTGTAAGAGACTGACTTGATTTGTAAACTTTCACTTAAAGCACAGTTGAAATTATTAAAAAAAAAAAAAAATTTGGTACTGCCCTGGCATGAAAAAGTTGCAACTGCTAGGAAATTTTCTTTTACTACGTACTTATGGTGCATGTGTTATATGTAGTCAATAGGTGAACAACATAGTGTTTTCCCTATTGCTTTTCTTTGAGGCAAATAACTAAGATATAAGCATGAATTTTACAAAGTGTTTTCCAAAAAAATCTCCAGTTCCATTGGACATTACTAGTGTGAGAGTTACAGAAACAAAGGAGATCTGGAGTAAAATGAGTTTGTAAAAAGCTGAGTTGTCCAAAGGTAGCAAGATGTCTTTAAATAAAGACTGCCTGTAATTTTATCACTTTTATATGCACTGTACATTCCAAAAAGGAACTTCAGAATAAAACAATTCCCAAAATTAATTGAGCATAGAACTCATTTTTCATGAGCACCTCCCAGACTAGTCTTTCGTGGAGTAGACTTGGGAAATGATAGATGACTAATTAGAAAAGTCTGACTTCCCCCTCCCCCACAAAATCCCCAATTCTACAACTTCAATTTTGATTCCTTTGAAGTCAGACATAATTTAAAATGCATTTCTGAGATGCCCCCCTTCTCTCTCTTCACAGATTTTTATTTTGAATTACTTAGTAAATATTCTTCAGAAGTTACCTGCAAATGACATACCACCAAAGAGATGTTACCTTTTGCCTTAAAAATAAAATGTGACCTTTTGTCTTTGGTTATATTTCACATTTTAACTGTTCCTTTTCAGAATATCTATTTTCTACAATAATACGTATTTTTAGCAATAATTTGAGAAGCATTAAATCAAGACTAAAACATTAGCCTCATTGTCAACACTTCCTTTCCCCTTATTCCAAAAAATAGAGGCTGTTTTCCAGTTCTCTGGACACCTCATCATCTTTACTCTCCTCTTCTCTTTGGTGCCTTAGCACCTGTATTGGATTACCCTTCTCCTATTTCTCCCCTTACTGATTTTTGTACCCTAAGCATCTTTTCATCAAAAGGACCTCTACAACTTCTGGACTGGAAGCTCCCGTAGTACTATGCGCCATAGCATGGCTATTAAATAATTTATTACTCTGCATTGTACTTATCTGCTCTCTGATTTTTCTTTGCACTACAAAGTTCAAAATGTTTTGAATCATTAAACGCATAGTATCTAGCATTTAGTTATTTCTTAATAATTATTGAGTAGGTGACTGAATAAATGAATAGGTCTTTTATACATTTATGAATTCTACAACCTCCATATAAAGTATTTGAGTATAAGAGCTTGTATAAAACTGAAATGAACCAGAAGTACGATATGTATTTTTTTTTTTTGCGCCTCTAAATCCATTTCTCTAGAATTTTCTCTATACTTAGACTGGTTCCAGAGTTCAAAGATTTTTATTTAAAGTGAAAATTTATATGCATGAAACAAGAACTTTCCCCTAATATCGGATTTCCCTTCTTCCTTCTTTTTTTCCGTAATTATGTTCCTTTTCTTCATCTTTTAAAATGAACAGATGGACCGCTCCAAAGTTTTTGCAAATCTACTTGCTGAACATTCTTACAGACTAAGCAACAATTGAAAATGAAACCCAACAGTTGTTTTACTGCTCTTTCAACAACTGCAGCAATAAAACGATTCCACGGGACCACTGGTGCCGCTAGAAAATGTAACAGTGCAGTTTTCCATTTCCCTTTACTTCCATAAGTGATAATAGATGATTTCTTTTTGCTTTTCCTTCTTTTTCTTGTGTTCTGCATACAACAGTGCTTTCAAATAATTTTGGCAGCAGACGCTGTCTTCAGAAAACACCTTATGGATGTTTCTAGTTACAGAAAAACGGAACTCTTCTGAGTGGCAATTGGGGCAACGTAGTGGGAATGGGGAAGAATACCCACCTTCTTCTGTTAACCCTCCACACTGAACCCTGAGATGTATCCATGAACGCTGTTGCCAAGCCAGCGGGCTGAAAGTTTGGCTTTTCCCTCAGAAATGCGTGACTCTATAATTGACATTTTAATCCAAGTTCTGACCTTCTATAGCAGAACCTTACTGGGCCTCACAGTTATGGTCAATTCCTCAGTACTGATAGACAACTGATTAAGTTTTTAAAGTCACTTGATAAACTGAAAACATAGTATTGTACTTTGGCTCCTTTGCTTGTTTTATGAAGGAGCTCTAAGCCGTAGCTTTGTCTGAAAATAAAAACACAGATTTAGAAAAGGAAATAATAGGGGTCTGGATAATTGAGAGGATTATACAAATGAGACATAAAGAAATACACCTCTAGGCTAGTAATTTGAATTCTTCCCAGAACAATAACAACCAAAAATTGTCAGCCTCTGACAGCTGTTTGAGGGTTTATAGAAAATGTAGTAGGGATCTCCATCTAATTCACATTATGCACGTGTCCACATTAAAAGAAAAAAATCATAATTGGCACTAATTAAGACTATTGTTGGCAGCTTCAGCAAAAAGGCCAGACACAGAGTGGGCAGGAAGATCCGACTGCCCTCTCAGCCCCAGAATTCCTGGCAGCTCACTGCTAAATTGCTTTAACAAAGCTATGTTATTCTTGTTCTTCTAATTCTGCAGAAAGAGAAATTCAATTTCCCAGTGCTAGCAAAATAAATAATTCCAGTGTATTTCTTACTACGCATTTATTGCACATATGGGAAGATCCAGGCTCAGGATCATGGCTGATAATAAGAATAGGTGCAAATATTATGCTTCTTGTTTGTCCCCTATGAGAAAGCAACATAGCAGTTTTGACGGAAACTCTGCACAGTGAACATCCCCCCAATTGACAGGAGAGGCAATGATTATTAAATGTGTGACTGACTGGCATCAACTGATAACCATGAATTTTGCATTTAGGATTTACTGCAAATGCCTTTGTCATTGGCCTCTGTGTTTAAATGTAATGTGTGAACAATATCGTCACCAGACCCATTTATGACTTTAATTCTTATTCGCACCTGAAGATAAAGTTGGCAATTAAACTTACCGTCTTGGGATTCCCACCCTGCAGAGCATTTTCAAAATTTTCAGTGATGACAAGACTGCACGCATAGAAGACGGTCCTTGGCTGGAGAGAGTAAGAGTCTGTCTATCTGAGCCAATCACTGTGAAAAGAATGCTTGAAGTTGTTTTTCAATATGAATATTTAGGAATTATTCAGTCTGACAGGTCCACACTCAGTTTTACATTTACATGCAAGCCTTGGTTGCGGGGAGAATAAAGCTCTGAAGTGGGGTACCTAATCATGTGAAGGTTTGAGATTTCGTGAGGAATAATAGAGAAGCAATATTGAGCGAGCTGTGAGGTTAATGAACATGGATGTGGCTTTCATGTGCAAATTTCTTTTGATTAGATGGAACAACAATCCCCCGAGTTGGGACTGGTGTCCACACACCCAGGCCCGAATCTGCAAGTAAATGGCTTCATTAGAAACCAGATATGTGTGCACTGATGAACTGTACCAGGCACTCACAGAGACTCCTCCTTCATGGGTCACTTTCTGGCTGTGCCTGTTTCCTGTTCAGAAAATAAGAGGTGCATTTCTCCTTGGGCTGTTGAAAAAAGGATAGTTGGAAAACATGAAGGAGTGAGGTAGTGGACTGCTAACGTATTTGTCCTCTTTTTTTCTTATTCTTACAGCCTACAGCTTGGAAACATAACCTTTTCTATTTCCAAGTAAAATTAAACTTCCTCAACTTTACCCTGCAATTATCAAGGTTAGTGTTTTTGTGGTTTGCCATTTATTAAATGCTGACAGGAGAATGGCTTTGTGTTGAACAAGGGCACCACTAAGTATACAAAGAACTTGGCTATCTGTTCGTTCTACCTAGGCTGAACCAGACCTCTAATACTTTCTGGGCTTTTACTTTATGGTTGAGGAGGTACTACTAAAGAGAACAGTCTCTTTTGTGACAGAAAAGGAAGCAAGCCACTCTTAATATTTGCTTAAGAAATCCTGAAGTATCACTAGTTTGGAATATTTGTAAAGAATTTCCATCCATAGTCAGTTAATTTATTAATTGAACTGGTTCTTTATTAGCTGTAGCCCATTTATTTTAGTTGAAAGTCATATGTACTTAGTTTTTGGGAAGTGCTAACTTTGTGGGCTCCGAAGTAATAGAACCGATACTGCATAATTGAAATAGCAGCCACGCTATTTCTGCTCTAACTTTTTTTATGGGGCAGTTTTAATAAACTTTACTGAGGTTTAATTTAAAAAAAAAAAAAAAAAAACTGTGCAATGTATGTGGAATCCTCGTCGTTCAGTGGGTAAGAGCTCAGGCTGCTAACCAAAAGGTCAGCAGTTCAAATCCACCAGCTGCTCCTTGGAAACCCTATGGGGGCATATCTACTCTGTTCTATAAGGTCACTATGGGTCAGAATAGATTGGATGTCAACGTTATATTTAAAAAAAAATTTTTTTAATAATGCGTACATTTTCAATGTGAAGTGTTTTGCCAAATCTAAACACACCAATGAAGGTACAGAACGTTTCTATCACCCCTAAATGATTTTCTTTCACTGTTTCCCACCTTTCACCCCCAGCCTTTGAAAACAATTGATCTCCTTTGGATCAATAGATTAGATTTGTCTTTCTTGGAGTTTTACATAAATAGAACCACACGTATTCTTCTGTGGCTGGCATTTTTGCTTAGCATAATGGTTTGGAATTAACCTATATTACTGTGTGTATCAGTAGCTTGTTCCTTTTTATTGCGGAGTAGTAATATTCCTATTGATATACTACAATTTGTTTATCCATTCATGTTAATGGTTGTTACTAGTTACTTGCTGTTATGAAAAAACCTGCTATGAATATCTCCATACAAATATTTTTTGGAGGACTGTTCTCATTTATTTTGAGAGAATACATAAAGGTGTATTTGCTGGTTCATATGGTAAGGTTATCCTGACTTTATTCGAAACTTCCCAACTGTTATCTAATGTGACTAAACCATTTTACATTTCCACTAACAATGTATCAGAGTTCCAGTTTTTCCATCCTAGCCAACTCTTGATATTGATTAAAAAACAAAAACAAAAACCCATTGCACTCGAGTCAATTCTGACTCATAGTGACCCTATAGGACAGAGTAGAACTGCCCCATAGAGTTTCCAAGGAGTGCCTGGTGGATTCGAACTCCAACCTTTTGGTTAGGAGCCGTAGCTCTTGACCACTATGCCACCACCAGGGATTCCTGGTATTTGTATTGATAGTATATTTAATTTTAGCTTTTCTTGTTGTCATTAGTTGCCATGGAGTCCATTCTAACTCAAGACCACCCCATTTGTGCAGGGTAGAATTGTTGCATAGGGTTTTCAAAGCTGTGACCTTTCAGAAGCAGATTGCCAGGCCTGTCTTCCAAGGCAGCTCTGGCTGGGTTTGAACCACCAATTTTTAGTTTAATAGTTAGTCCAGAGCTTAATGGTTTGTGCCACCCAGAAACCCGCTAGCTTTTCTAAAGGTTATATCGTGGTATTTTATTGTCGTTTAAATTTGCTTTTCCCCTGGGATTAATCATGCTGATCAGTTTTTCCTGTGCACAGTGATCCTTTGTATATCTTTGTTGGAATCTTGTTCAAAATTCTGCCCATTTTTAATATATTTTTTTAATGTGTTTGATTTTTGGTGTCAAGGTAATGTTTTCTTCTAAAATTCACTGGAAAGTTTTTCACTCTCTTTAATTTTCTGGCAGAGTTTGCAGAAGATTGGTATTAATTGTTCCTTAAATATTTGATGAAGTTCATGAGTTAAGGCATCTGGATCTTGGGTTTTCTTTGTGGGAAATTTTTTAACTAAAACTTCAATTTCTTTAATAGATATAAGAATAGTCAAATTTTTTTAATGTCTTTCTGAATCAGTTTTGGTTATATATATTAAAGAATTAGCCCCTCTCATGAAGGTTTTTAAATATATTGAAATATAGTTTTTTTTAGATCATTCTTTTATTATCCTTTTAACACCTGTAATATCCTATTTTTTATTCCAAATGTTGATAATGTTGTCTTCTTCCTCTCTCTGTCTCTCTCTCTCCCTCTTTCTCTTTCTTCCTTCTTTCTCTGAATCAATCTAGCAAGACGTTTGGCAATTTTATGGATCGTTGCCAAAATCAGTCTTTAGTTTCATTAATTTTGTTTATTTTATATAATATTAATTTACTCTCATATCATTAATATTTTCTACCTTTTTTTTTTTCACTGCAGTTTCAACTTGCTCTTCCTTTTTAATTCAATAATGTGGAAACTTAGATCATTGATCTTAGACATTTCTTTTCCAATCCAAGCATTTAAAATAGAAATGAAAAGTTTTCCTCTAATCACCCCCACATAGTTTGGTATACTGTGTTTTCCTTTTCAGTCATTACAAAATATTTTCTAATTTCTTTTGTGATTTTTTTCTTTGGTCCATGAGTTATTATTTGTATTTTTAAATTTCCAAATATTTAGGAATTTTCTAACCTTTTTTTCCTGCTATTGACTTCTAGTTTAATTTAAATAAGGTCAGAAAGTATACTTTTATAATTTCAATATTTTAAATTTTTTTGAGACTTGCTTTATGGTGCAGCATATAGTTTATCCCTATGAATGTTCTATATGTTCTTGAGACAAATATGCATTCTGATGTTGTAAAACAGGATATTCTGTAATTTCAATTAGATTAAGCTGATTGGTAGTGTCATCCAGGTCTTCTATATCATCAGTTATTTTCTGTCAAGAGTGTTATACTCCGTAAATTTTTATATCTGCTTTCAATTCTGTCATACATTCCTTCAAATATTTTAAAGATTTGTGGCGGGGTGCATACACATTTAGAACTGTATGTTCTCTTGATAATTTAACCCTGTAATTATTATGAGTTATCTATCTTTATCCCTTACAGCATTCCTTGTTTTGAAGTCTATTTTCCAACTTTCATATGATTAATGTTTGCACGGTCTATATTTTTTCAGTCCTTAATTTTAGCTTATTTCTTTTTATTAAAAATTAGTTTTTCATAGGCAGCACATAGTTAGGTCTTGGTTTGTTACCTAGTCTGCCAATCTCTTCCCATTAATTGAAGTGCTTACATCCTCTACATTTTATATAATTGTCAAATTTGTTGGATTCATATCAACCATCTTGCTATTTACATTTTCATTTTTATCATCTTTTTTCTTTACATTAATTGAGGAAATTTTGATTATTTCATTTTAATGTAATGATCTGCTTTTTTAACCATTCACCTTTATTTTAACTTTTGGGGTTGCTCTGTATTTTATAGTATATATCTTTAACTTATGATAGTTTACTTTCAAATGATATTTTACCACTCCACATAAAAGAACAGTTTTCAGTTCTAATTTAAGCAGATGTTTGCCTTTGCATAAGAATAGTTTAGTGTAAAGTGACATTCAAGTCCTGTCGGACAGGTCCTGAGGATACCTGACTCGAAATTTACATTTTAGCCAAATGATTTTTCATAGGAAATACATTATTTCTATCCTGCAGTTATATCCTTTGATTTCACAAGGGTACTGGGGTACGAGAGCAAAGAAGTAACGACATAGGTTTTTCAAGGATCATAAGGCAAATAGAGAGTAAGGATGGGAACACAGGGCTGTGTCTTATATATCCATGTATCCACAGAGCCCAGCACAGTGTCAGGCCAGGTACATTTGGAGTTCTAAAAATGTATTTTATCATAAGATAAGAAATGAACTAAAGAATAATTAACACAACTTGAGAAACAGCCCAGGGCTTTAGTATGTCATTAATTTTCCCAGAATGCCTCTGCTCCATCTCTTTGGGGAGAGACATTCAGCTTATCTTAATTTCATTTAAATAATTTCATACATCTAAAAAGATTTTTATGAGAAAGGGAGTTGTCATAGTTTGAATTGTGTCCCCCCCAAATATGTGTCAACTTGGCTAGGCCATGATTCCCAGTATTGTGTGGTTACCTTCCATTTTGTGACCTGATGTAATTGTCCTATGTGATATAAACCCTAATCTCTGCCTGTGGTTGACCAGGCAAGATTACATTATGTTAAAGAGCACTAGGGTGTGATGCAACACCCTTACTCAGGTCACAGCCCTAATCCAATCAATATAAGGGGAGTTTTCCTGGGGTGTGGCCTGCATCACCTTTTATCTTACAAGACATAAAGAGATAAAAAGAGAGAGAAGTGAACAGAGGTAGGGATTTACTGTCACCAAGAAAGAAGAGCTGGGAATGGAGCACATCCTTGGACCTGGGGTCCCTGTGCTGCCAACCTCCTAGATCCAGGGGAAGGCTGATGCCAAGACACAAAGAGATTTCCAGGGAAAGCTAGATCCACAGATGCTGAAAGGAGACAAGGACACTCCCTCACAGCTGACAGAGTGAGAAAGCCTTCCCCTAGAGCTGGTGCCCTGAATTTGGGCCACAAGAGAATAAACTTCTGTTTGTTAATGCCATCTACTTATGGTATTTCTGTTATAGCAATACTATATAGCTAAGACAGGAGCATAAACTTGTTGAGAAAAGGGCTTTAAAATCATTTCATACTAAACTGTCAAAATGTACTCTTTTGAGCTGAGATTATTTATTCTGCTCCAAAGGGCTCACGAGTCTGAGACATTTTCTGAAGACTTTTCAAGTAGGAGTGGTCTCTATCCTTCTTCTACATTGTTCCTGAGGCCCCAAGAAAGATATGGCTAATGAGGAGAGAGGGAGGGTTAGTATAGGGTTTTGGAGTGGAATAAATCCTAGAGGCAAAAAGATAAATTAGATATATTCTAATGAAAATCATCTTGTATGTCTATTTTTTTACTCCAAAAAGTTAATTATTTTCCAAAATTAGATTTTATTTGCTATTCTTAATATAGTTATGGGAAACCTATATTCTTCTGTTTGTAGGGAAACTCGGATTCCCTTTGTGTGATTCTTTTATTGTTAATGTTAAAGTTTTTACCTTTTAAAACAAAGTCAAGGGTGAACTAAAAGATTTTCAAGGCTTTTTTTTATTGTTTTTGATGAACTTCTAAATTCTGAATTAAGATAATCTTTCCAAGATCTATAATCATCCGTTATGTCTACCTCTCAGAGAAGAAAGGTGGCATACATTTATTGCAAGACATATCTAAGTAACTTATTTTGCATTTGGGTTTTCTCCATTACAGAAGGAAAAATGTCTGGTCCCCAAAATTCTTTAAAGTTGTTATTTGTCTATCAATTTCTTATTTTTAATTAAATAAATGCAATCAATTTTTTCATTTTTATAACTGAATTAAAATAGAATTATTTTATAAAATTCGAGAATATATTTTTCCCCAATAAATTTAAATCTTAGAAGCACCTCCATTTCAAGGTCTCACTGATGGCTGTGATCGATAACTTTTCTTTTGAGTTTTTATTTACTCCAAAGGAGTTCTATTGATGTCATTGATTAAGTCTCATAGAAATTATCTTTCCTTTTTATGGTTATAAGCTGTCAGTGTCTTTTCAGAAGCCTGGGTGTCAGGGAATCATCCCATTGGAGGTAGATGAGACTTCTTCCAGGAGTTCATGAAGGCATGTTAATTTAAATAAAATAATAAGTCTCATAATAGTAAACAAAAATAAGTATATTCTTATAATAAATGAGACATTTAAGTTTTTATTATTATTTGGTTCTCATACCCTATTACTCAGCAAACCATTTTATTTATTGAAAACCTAAATCATATCTTATAACTCAGTAAATCATTTTACTTATTGAAAACTTATAATGAACAAGATCCTAAGGAGATAAAAACGATGAAAGAAATCTGGTTGGTACTCATTGTGCTTAATTTGAATAGGGGAGCTAAGATATAAACATGGAAAATGCAACAATTTAAAGAAGAATTTTGGATGCAAGAGAGAGAGCAAACCTAATGATGGGCAGAGTTTTGATTCACGCTTCGCAAGTAGGGCAGTTGAGATAGAAAAGACATCACGAATATAAGCATGCTGTTAGAAATATAGCCCATATTCTAGGAATGGCAAGTACTTTTACTCCATAATTGGGGTACTCAGTGCATGAAAGAGAAAAGTAGGGGTTAAGGTTGAAAAAGTGTGTTCACAAAATATTCGCTTCTGAAGGTGACCTTGAGATTACCTGCCCTAACCTTCTCATTTAATAAATGAAGAAAATGGAGCACACAATTGTTCTGCGTCCAGTCCAAGCTAAGACTTTCTTGAATTCCATCTTGCCTCTTCAAAGTGTGCTGTCTCTGTGTCATACTCCAGAGAGCCTTAATCACATTGTCATGTGTTCACATTTGATTTGGTAAAAAATGGTCATCACTGAAGGTTTTTGAGAGGGGAAGTAACATGATCAGAGTCACGCTTAAGAAGATTGCTCTGACAGCTCTCTGGAAGATGGATTAGAGTGGGGAGAGCCTGAAGGATAGGAAAGAAGTTATGAGTTGATTTAACAGCCCAGAAGAGTAATAAGAGTCTACACTATAATGATAAGAAAGGTAATAAGAAAGAGAGGTGAGGTAAAATATCTATATATACATGATTCTATATATCCACATATATATGTATATCTATCAATCATCTATCTATCTATCTATCTATCTATCTATCTATCTATCTATCTATCTATCTATCTATCTATCTATCTATCTATCATCTATCTATCTATCTATCTATCTATCTATCTATCTATCTATCTATCTATCTATCTATCTATCTATCTATCTATCTTCTATCTAATCTATCTTAGGGTAGAAGTGGCTGGACATAGTATCTGAGTGTGGGGTGCCAGAATGAAGGACAAGTGGATAATGACTTGGGGGTTTGGAGTCATGGTGATTTGGAGTAAGGTGGCATTATTAACAGAAATAGGCTATTCCACAGATCTAATAAAAATCATGCATGTACTTGCATACACTTGTACACACACACAATCACTCTGAGAAGCTTTATTTCTACAATGAGGAAAGCATCTCTCAAAGAGCTGGATCTCCTAGAGAGGCTATATTGGGGTATGGAGATTTTCCTAGGGCAATCACCCTGGAAGGCAGGCTGTGTGGTAAAGACATATTAGGGTGACAGGCCAGGCATTCAGACAGAGGATGAAACCCTATCTCTCTCTCCTAGAGAATAGTATATGAAAAAAGAAAGAGTGAGAAATAACTAGGATATATTCAAATATATTGGATTGTAACTATTCATATATATATATGTATACTGTTATTTTTGTTAGGTGCTGTCAAATTGGTTCTGACTCATAGAAACCCTGCACAGAATTGAATGAAACACTGCCTGATTCTGAGCCATCCTCACAATCGCTGTTATGCTTGAGCTCATCATTGCTGCCATCATGTCAATCATCTTGTTGAGGGTCTTTCTCTTCTTTGTTGACTCTCCACTTTACCAAGCATGATGTCTTTCTCCGGGGACTGGCCCCTCCTCAGAACATGTCCAAACTATGTGAAACAAAGTCTCACCATCCTCCCTTCTAAGGAGTGTTCTAGCTGTATTTCGTCCAAGACATATTTGTTCCTTCTTCTGGCATTCCATGTCATATTCAATATTGTTTGCCAACATCATAATTCAAAGGCCTCAGTTCTTCAGTCTTCCTTATACATTGTCCAGTTTTTGCATGCATATGAGGCAATTGAAAATACCTTGGCTTGGGCCAAGCACACCTTAATCCTCAAGGTAGCATCTTTGCTTTTTAACAATTTGAAGAGATGTTTTGCAGCAGATTTGCCCAATGCAATATGTCATTTGTGTTCTTTTTTGACTGCCACTTCCCTCAATGTTAATGGTGGGTCCAAGTAACATGAAATACTTGACAACTTCAATATTTTCTCCTTTTATCATGATGTTGTTTATTGGTCCAGTTGTGAGGATTTTTGTTTTCTTTATGTTGAGGTGTAATCCATATTGAAGACTGTAGTCTTTGATCTTCATCAGTAAGTGTTTCAAGTCCTCTTCACAAGCAAGGTCGTGTCTTCTGCATATTGAAGGTTGTTAAAGAATCTTCCTCAAATTCTGATGCTGCATTCTTCTTCATACAGTCCAGCTTCTCAGATTATTTGCTTAGCATACAGATTGAGTAAGTATGGTGAAAGGATACAACTTTGATGCAACCCCATATTTTATATAATGAGAGGCAATACAAAGATACATTAGATTACACCTAAAATGAATGGTTTTGAATATTGGCCTATAGAATGAAAAACCTTGTTCTAGAACCCACGTATCCTGACTTTCAATTCAATTTTCTTTTCATTGCTTTAGGGATTTGGACTATAAATACAATAAACAAAATTGTCAAGAAAAATTGTACAAAATTTTAAAAGTACATGAAATGTGTAAGATAAGATTGGTTAGATATTTGTGAGTTAATTTCTAAGCCATATTGCAACACTAATAGCCTCCCCACTCTTTCCATGGTTCAAGCTACTACTTTCATGTACTCATTCTAAAAAAAAAATCTAGTAGCATATAATTATTTTTTGTAAACTTCCTATTGCCTTTTAATTGAAAAAAGTAAAAGTAATGTACTAATATAGTCAATGCAGCTTGTGTCTTTTCCCCAGGTGTCTTAGTCATCTAGTGCTGCTATAACAGAAATACCACAAGCGGATTGCTTTAACAAAGAGAAATTTACTTTCTCACAGTGATGTTGGCTAAAAGTCCAAATTCAAGGCGTCAGCTCAGGGGAGGACTTTCTGACAGCCTTCTCATCAATGTTCCTCTGGACTAGCAGCTTCTTCCCACAGGGACCCTAGGTCCAAAGGGCGCACTCTGCTCCCAGCATTACCTTCTTGGTCATATGAGGTCCCCAACTCTCTATTTGCTTTCCTTTCTTTTTTATCTCTTGAGAGACAAAAGGTGATGCAGACCACACCCCAGGAAAACTCCCTTTACATTGGCTCATGGATATCACCTGGGTAAGTGTGGTGTTACAATCCCACCCTAATCCTTTTAACATAAAATTACAATCACAAAATGGAGGACAACCACACAATTGCTGGAAATCATGGCCCAGCCAAATTGATACATGCAGTTTGGGGGGGGGGGGAGGGATATAATTCAATCTATGACACCAGGCTTCCTACCTGAGAGAACAAAATTTATGAAAGTCTAATTTTGCTATAAGGCTTTCATTTTTTATTTGCATGACCTTGAGCAAGTTACTTGACTCCCTGCCCTATTTTCTTCTACTATAAAAATGACCAGTTAATATGACTATTATGCAAATTTACACACCAACCACGAATGCCAAAGATTAAGAAATTGAAGATTTTCACCCACTTCTGCAGTCTGAAATTGATCAAAGATGCATTGATAATTACTGGTGATTGGAATGAGAAAGTTGGAAAAAAGAAAAAGGACGAGTATTTGGAAAATATGGCCTTGGTGATAGAAATAATATCAGGGATTGTATGATTGTAGAATTTTGCAAGCCCAATGACTTTTTCATTGCTAATATCTTTTTTCAGCAACATAAATGGTAACTATTTTTTTTTTTATACACATAGACCACATCACATGTAATACACAGGAATCAAATAGACTACATCTGTGGGAAGAGATGATGGAAAAGCTCAATATCATCAGTCAGAATAAGGCCAGGAGCCCACTGGAACAGACCGTCAATTACTCATATGCAAGTTCAAGTTGAAGTTGAAGAAAATTAAAACAAGTCCACAAGAGCCAAAATACAGCCTTGAGTATATCCCACCTGAATTTGGAGACCATCTCAAGAATAGATTTGATGCATTGAACACTAATGACAGAAGACCAGATGAGTTTTGAGATGACATCAAGGACATCTTACATGAAGAAAGGAAGAGGTCATTTAAAAGACAGGAAATAAAGAAAAGACCAAAGTGGATGTCAGAAGAGACTCTGAAACTTACTTTTCAATGTAGAACAGCTAAATGGAATGGAAGAATGATGAAGTAAGAGTGGTGAACAGAAGATTTCAAAGGGTGGCATGAGAAGACAAAGTAGTACAATGAAATATGCAATGACCTGGAGTTTGAAAACCAAAAGGGAAGAACACGCTTGGCATTTCTCAAGCTGAAAGAACTGAAGAAAAAATTCAAGCTTCAGGTTGCAATATTGAAGGATTCTATGGGTAAAATATTGAATGATACAGGAAGCATAAAAAAAAAAAGAAGATGGAAGGAATACGCAGAGTAACCGTACAAGAAAAGACATTCTAACATTTCAGGAGGTAGCATGTGATATAGAAGTGTCTTAGGCTGGGTCTTCTAGAGAAGCAAAACCAGTAATGTGTATAAATAGATATAGAGAGATTTTTATTAATTAAACAGCTCACGCAATTGTACAGGTGGGAACGTCCCAAGTCCTTGGATCAGGATAGAGTCCTTTCCCAATTCACAAAGCCACAAAAGCTGTTGAACTCAAGATGAGTAGGTTGGAAAGCAGGGATCCCGCTTACACGTTGTGATGGTCGAGGAACTCCCAAAGTTTGCAGGCAAGACCGCAAGGTTTCTCCTGAGTCACTTAGCTGCAGAGGTTGGAGAACCAACGATAGGCAGGTTGGAGAGCAGGACTCTTGCTCCCAGGCCGTGAAGATCAGCAAATCCCAAGATGGATAGGTAAGCTGCTAGTTCAAGTCCCAAGAACCAGAGGTCAGACAAGAGACAACTGCTGGATCCAGAACAAGCCAACAATATTTGCAAGGAGAGCAAGACAGAAGTAGGCTGCGGAAAGTGGAGAAATGAAGGCTAAGGGGGTGATGATGAGCCACCACAGGCCCCACCCCCATCGGTACCACTCAGTAGATTCCATCATGGGGGTAGTCACATATCAAATTTCAACAGGAAATTGATCACAACATTATACAACGGCCAAAACACTGGGAGTCATGGGCCAGCCAAGTCGACACACAATCTTAATGATCACAAGAACCAAGGGCATTGAAGGAAGGAATCCAAGCTGCACTGAAGGAATTGGCCAAAAAAAGGCTCTAGGAATTGACAGAATACCAATTGAAATATTTCAACAAACAAATGCAGCACTGGAGGTGCTCGCTCGTCTATGCTAAGAAATTTGGAAGACAGCTACCTGGCCAACTGACTGGAAGAGATCCATATTTGTGCCATTCCAAAGAAAAGTGATCCAACAGAATGTGGAAAATATCAAACAATATCATTAATATCACACACAAGTCAAATTTTGCTGAGCATAATTCAAAAGCAGTTGCAGCAGTACTTAGGGAACTGAGGCCTTTGAATTATGGTGGTAGTGAAAAATATTGAATATGGCGTGGACTGCCAGAAGAAGGAACAAATCTGTCTTGGAAGAAGTACAGCCAGAATGCTGCATAGAAGAAGGATGGCAAGACTTTGTTTCACATTGTTTTGACATGGTCTCAGACGGGGCCAGTCCTTGGAGAAGGATATTGTCATGGATTGAATTGTATCCCCCCAGATATCTTTAAAATTGGCTAGGTCATGATTCCTTTGTATGATTGTATGTTGGTCTACCACTTTATCATCTAATGTGATTTTCATATGTGTTGTAAATCCTATCACTACGATGTAATAAAATGGATTAGCGGTAGTTATACTGATGAGATTTACAAGTTTAGATGGTGTCTTAAGCCAATCTCTTTTGAGATATAAAAAAGAGAAGTGAGCAGAGAGACATGGGGACCTCATACCACCAAGAGAGCAGCACGGGAAGCAAAGTGTGTTCTTTGGACCCAAGGTTCTTGTGCAGAGAAGCTACTAGGCCAAGGGAAGATTGATGACATAGATCTTCATCCAGAGCTGACAGAGAAAGCCTTCCCCTGGAGCTGATGCCCTGAATTTGGACGTGTAGGCCACTAGACTGTGAGAGAATAAATTAATCTTAGTTAAAGCCATACACTTGTGGCATTTCTGTTATAGCAGCACCAGATGACCAAGACAGACATTATGCTTGATAAAGGGGAGGGTCAGCAAAAAAGAGGAAGACACTCAACCAAATGAATTGACATAGTGGCTGCAAAGATGGGCTTAAGCATAGCACCGATTGTGAGGATGGCACAGAACCAGGCAGTGTTTCATTGTGTGGTTCATAATGTCACTACAAGTCAAAACTGACGTGATGGCACCTAACAACAACGACATAAAATTGATATGGCATAATAAAACCAAATTACAGGTTTGCTTTAAGACTGATATGATTCATATTTGTGAAGTACCTAAAAGAATAAGTAAAACCAAACCAAATCCATTGCCTTGAGTTGGTTACAACTCATAGCGGCACTATAGGGTTTTCAAGGAGTACCTAGTGGATTTGAGCTGCCAACCTTTTGGTTAGCAGCTGTGCTCTTAACCACTGTACCACCAGGGCTTCACTTAGAAGAATACCTAGTATATAATAAGTATTTATTATTTTTTTTTGAAGTTAGCAAGTGTTCTGACTTGAAGAAATCATGACTGTCTCTTCATAGTTAACTCTGGTATATGTATGGCTTTATGTATTATGTAGTTTCTTCTTGAAACCTTTTTACTATGTTGATGCCCAATCTTTTATCATTTTACTGCTCATAGCCAATACAATCTGATTGAAAACAGGTGCAAACAAAAGGGACTAAAGCCATATGTTTGTCATTATTACTTGTGTAACTTTTTAAAGTTTTATAAATTACTGAGTGAAGAAGCAGAGTAAATTGAATACATCCCAAAAGAATGTCATTATCTATCAGTATGATTCCTGGTATCTATCACTCGATATAATTAAGACACATTTTTTTTTAAGCTTCTTTCTTGGCTTTACATTTTGATCCCAGATAATTGAGACTTGACCATATATTCACTATTCCAAATTATAATAAGAGTTGGATGTCTGATGTAATTGTAAAAAGAATTGGAGAGCTGGGTATATGCTGAGATTTATAATCTACACTCTGCACTGCATCCAGACTTATGCTTCTTCTGGAACATCCAAAAGATTTATTCACTTAAAAACTACTTATCGAGGGTGTGTGGAGATAGAAGGATGAATAGAAGCTCCTTCATGGATGAATGCTCCATTCACAACATAGCTGTTATACGTCCATCTAGACCTACATGCGACTGAAGTCTCTTTCAGTATTACTGAGGGAAAAACTGGAAAACAAGACGTGGTGGTTTAATAGGCGATTAAATGCATAGGGAAAGCAAAGTAGCATACTATGTCTTCGTGTGCGTTTGCCCCCGTTCTGAGCATGTGCGTGTTTTCTTGTGTCATTTGTGAAGAACACTGATTAATTAACACGCAGATCTTGTGTTCTCTAGTGATATTTTGACCATAGCTGAACAACATAACCGGTAGCAAGAAATGATTGAAAATAATTTTTTTTTTTTTTTAAATGAAGCACAGAATTTAGGAAAGTGAGCTGTGTGCCTCCTGGATTGGGACTATGGAGGCGCAGGGACGGCGCCAGGCGGATTATTCTGATTGTCAAGAGCCAGTGTCCTGATGGAGGGCTAATCATCTAGGACAGAAGAAGTGACAGTATGCAACAAAAGCAAACTGTACAGATAAAGGCTTATTATGTGTGGGGGGGAAGGACTTTACCAATGATTTCACCTTTTGATGGGCAGAACTAGGAGTTTCTACATATTTTGGTCTGGAAAACAGAGTAATTTAAATATTGATAAAACACACACACACACACACGGAAACATACACACACGCATAAATACGCACAGGGCATTCCTATCTAAAAAAACGAACAAAGCAAACCAAAAAAAAAAATTTTTTTGTTAAAAAGCACCTGTGTTTATCTTTCTTTACATTCTTCTTGGCACCCCTTCTTCCTTCCTTCCTTCCTCTCCCGCTGCCTCCCTCCCTCCCTCCCTCCTTCCCTTCCTTTGTTCCTTCATTTCTCGATTTTCTTTTTTATGTCTTTCTTATATTTAAATTTTTTTTTTTTAATATTTATTCTGTGAATCACTATTGTCTAGATCGAAACCACCTTCATTCCACATGCTCAATTCATTAGTTTCAGACCATCTGCTGCCCTCTTGTGGCTACAAAATCCACCAACCTATGCCCCAACTCCAGCCCCTTAACGGTTTTTGTCAGTTAAATGAAGTCTCAAATCTTTAACTAACCTCCTTTTTACGGTCCTATATTAAACCATTATCTTCCAATACGATGTGGCCCTGAAATACATGAAAGGTATATAACCTTAGTGAGAATTTTAAAGATAACACACCCTTATACATTATGGGGTGATTATATCTCCTGGGGTAATTTGGAAACAATGCCTTTCACTTCTCATGTATATTCTTGGAGAAGCCATTGTGTGTTAGAAAATGAGAGTCTAGTATAGGATGAAACACCACTTACCATATAATAAAATATAGAAAGTTGTAAAAATACCCTAAGAAAGCCAACAGTACTGGTGAATTCTTATCAAAGTGATCCACTTAACACATATTTTTATAACATACTAATAATAATTTCAAAAAGAAAGAGTTTCAAGTAGAATTATTAATTATGCCTTTTTATAGTTTTTGGAAATGTGTTTTCCTAAGATTTCCTAAATGTCAATTCCAAGGGTACAGGAACCAATGCATTCAACTCTAAAATCGTTACGCTTCACTTCATAGTCTTCTCTTTCATATCAAGGTTCCAATGTTCTTTTTTGGTCAAATAATAAAACCACGGCTAAAGCAAGGATAAAGAGTCTCTTCAGTAAAGTTGACGTTCATGTCCCTAATATTCCTCATTGCACTGCTTTTTATTTTCAGCTTCTCATTACCATTTTAAATTAGAAGCAGAGATATTTAACTTATTTAATATAACGCTTTAATGAAACCTGAAGAGCAAATTCAGAGTAGCACCATACACTCAGCTACTCTGAATGCTCAGCAAAGCTGACAATTCCATTTAAGGGGGCCATTTTTTTTCTTTACTGGAGCTGTTGTTTAAAGACTATATTAGATAATTCAATTGTTTCTGTTTAAATGATTTCTAATTAAAATATTCAAGAAGATGGGGAAAAAAGGAAGCAGAGTTTAAATGTTAGAGCCTGGTGCTACTGCGATGTTAATGTTTGAGACATCATCAGTCAAAAACATCCAAAAGGCAGGCCAAGGCTTTGCTTAACAACCACCAACCAACCCATTGCTGTCGAGTTGGTCCGACTATTAGCGACCCTGTAGGTCAGAGTAGAACTGCCCCATAAAGTTTCCAAGGAGAGCCTGGCGGGCTTGAACTGCCAACCTTTTGGTTAGTAGCCATGCACTTGGCCACTACACCACCAGGGTTTCCAGTTTTGTGGTTAGGGCCCAACAAAACAAGGACACCAAATATTTTGTGGAATAATGTTATATTTGATATTTAAAAAAAAGAAAATCAAAGTAGCTATGGGAGAAATCAGAAAAATTTTTCCAATTCCTAATATTTGTGGCTTAGTACTGGCCATAGTATGAATTAAAAATGTGTATGGGGCACATACCCTTTGTGGTTATTCAGGATTTTTTTTAAAGATGTATGAGTCGGGATCGACTCCACAGCAATGGGTTTGGCTTTTTTTTGCTTTTAACCACCCCCGTCTGTCAGTTTGTCAGACTGTGGTGGCTTGCATGTTGCTATAGTGACGGGAGGTATGGCACTGTTATTTCAAAAAGCAGCAGGCTCACCTATGACGGACAGGTTTAAGCAAAACTTCCAGACTACGAAGACAGCACAAGACAGAGCAGTATTTTATTATGTTGTACATGGATGGGGTCATCATAAGTTAGAGCCTGCTTGAAGGCACGTAACAAAAACAACAAAGGTCTTAAGCTAGCCCTTAGTATCATGAGACGATATGATTACCTGGAAACAGAGAGTACAGAATAATGACTGAATGAGCCAAATACGTAGTGTTTCAAATATTCTAAGCTGATGGTCATGTTTACTTACACATAGATCACTGAACTTTAGTTCCTGAACACAGCTCTTTAACTAAGGAAGACCCCATTACTCTATGACCCTCTGTCCTCATTTCTAGATGAAAAAGATAACTTCAGAGGTACCTGAAAGAATGATATATATATATATATATATTAATACACATGAATATAACTAAATGTTTCCTTCAGAACTGAATGAAGAGGAAAGACATTTCTCGTCTGGATTAAAGTCATTTGACAATTCTTACTATTTAGAACTCTCCTATGGCCTTTCTCCTCTACCATTTGGGAATTATCTAATGTGGAGGAGACAAAGGGAATCACCTTGGGATATTTCAGAGAAAAGAATAACTTTCCTAATTACATTATGTAAGCATAGGACATACCGCTGTATTAAATAAATATATAAATCATAGCCTTAGGAATGCCAAAGAGTAAATTTCCCATATGAAATATGCTATGGATAGTCTGTATAGAGTATATACATTCTGCTCCTATTGTTTAGAACCAGACAGCATGAGATACCTATTTCTTCCTAGCAGATCATGTTAGTTTATTACTTTAGCATCCAATTTCACGAAATAAATCCAAATCCACTCCCTGTCTAAAAGAGAATATTTTTCTTTGCAAGCACACACAAAAAAAGACATATATTTTGTTGTAAAGCAAGGAAAATTCTGGCCTGCAAACTCCATTTTCCCTTCGTCAGCTACCCCCAGTTCAAATATGCACATGATACCACTGGGCCAAGCTTTGTGATTTTAAAACGAGCCGTAGATATTTTTCCTCTGCTACAAAGACGTTATTTCTTATTGCCTTCCTTCAGGGTTTCATGGGACAAGAAAGTAATAATTAAAAACCAATCACATTTGTAAAACAGTATGAGTTGTCTCAAAAGCAAGAAAGTTAAGTCATTGAAACTTGGAATGATTGTATTAAAAGATTAGAGAACTTCTAAGCTTTTTGTTACTCTGTTTTATAATATATAAAATAACAAAGGTACTCTGGCCTTCCTTAATAATTTAGTGTGATTATTTGGAATAAAAAATAAATAAATTATGAATCATATGAAGTCTCTCAAATGCAAATAATTTAAAATTCAATATGGGGGTACTTTATGTTGCACACAAGAAAGACAATGTCTTAAAGACAATAAATAAGAAATAATTTTAAAATTTGGATTAATTTTATATGTATCTTTTTCCAGAAAAAATATTGGGTACATTTTTATTATTCAGTGTGCATGGGAGTTTAGCTATCATTACATTTTGCCAAGCATATATTCATTAAATAATATTTGTATGTTCAACGGGTGATTTTTTTATATGAACAAACCATGATTGTTACCCGAAAGGTTTACTGTATCTTTGATATTTAAAAAAAAAAAATCACCTCCTTCCCTCCCTCCCTTCCTGTCTTTCTTTTCTCCTTCTCTCATCCCATCTCTCTCCTTTTCTTTTTCTTTCCTTTGTCTAACCCATGGAATGCCCATGTGCACAAGCTTAATGGTTGCTTCGTCCTGTGAATAAACTCGCGGCATTGATCTACAGCTGTATGCAGACCACATCTTTCTTCTCAAGCTGCAAGGCACACATTTAAACTCAAATCTCAGAGACTGCAGCACTTAGATTGCGGTACAAATTGGTATGACCAACCGGTCCCAGCAACCATCGATCTTCATTCTTCCTGCCACTCTGTAAACTGAAACCTTTTGTAGCAAGAGGTAACTAAAATTCTGAAGTTGCCTTGCAATAAAGGGAAGCAATGACTTTAAGATTGGACTGAAATATCTGACAGCTCTCTGAAACAAAACAAAAACAAAATGTACCCAGGTTTCAGTTACGCTCTATTTGGTTTCTTTTCTTGTTAAATAAGTGCTGGCATATAACTCATTAGACACCTTGTGGGCAGCACCGCAAAGATGTGGGCAGTTCAATTTAGAATAAGTGGGAGGTGTATAATTCAGGGTTTATGCTTCTGGATAAATCAGCCTTCAGCATATGAGATTTTTGCCATACACTTCAAATATTCTTATTTCCCTAGCTGCTGGCTCAGGTTTGAATTTAAAGAGGAATATAAACAATGTGTTGAAAAAAAGAAAAAGTTTTTCAATAACAATTTCCATTAATAATGAAACCTTGTTTGAGGCAGTAAACTGAAAGAACCTGTTTCTCCCAATCTATTCTTTTATTTTGGACCTGGACAAGGATAATGTGTCCCTGTACCTCAGGTTGAAGCCAGAAGATCATGGGTGTGTAATCCATTCTCAAATGCCATTCAAAGGCATTTGTACATACCCTTAGAGACATGTTGGACTGCCAGTCACAGAAGGTTTTTTTTTTTTTTTTTATAGAAAGGACTTCTCCAGAGTCCATCTGCTTCAGATTCCCTCAATTCTGTCCTGCCTATGGCCTTTCCTAGCACAGGCAACATGCCCAAACTGGATGATCATACATTCCCAAGAGTAATTTGACCCAAGTCTGTTAAATTGGCAAAGAAGGAGTTAGGGTGGTTGTAGATTTTCCTTCTATTAAGAAAAAATGAAACAATGAAGTACCTGGAGTGTCTCTTGTTCAAGAATCATCTTCTTGTCCCTCCCCACCCCCAATATTCTAATCAGAATGTTGTAGAGTGTGGTTTCTACAATGATAGAGAGGGAGCCCTCTATTAAGCATTCACAAGCACAATAAAACAACACCAAAGCAGAGTTATTTCCCAAATAGCCAAGGATTTATAAATGAACAACTAATTAATTCTATAATAGTAGGATGATATGAGCATTCTCATATACAGATGCTGCTAGGTGTATTATCTGCAAAAATGGTAAGAGTTATCCCCCTACCTGACTATGACTCCACCCTCACGCTACCTGCCTTTGCATGAGTCTCATCAAGAGGTAGGTTACATTTGCCCTCTTCAGTCGGGGGTATTCTTGTGACTTGCTTTGACCAGCAGAATATGGCCTCTTACCAGACATAAACATGTTTTTATGTCTGCATGGAAAGTCCCTGCAGGCTTTCACTCCCCTCTTCTGCCATTGGTTATGGTGGAGAATCACTTGTCACTGCTCCTTCAGATCACCAGTAGTCACCTTTCTGAGAGATGAAGTCAGCTATTAAGTGCGTTCTCTTCCAAGTTAAGAATACTGATTGCTCCTAATCTTCCATAAGAAAGGCTTCTTTCTACCACTTAATTACATCTATAATTTACATCTAAAAATACATATCGTGACCAAACTCTTCATAACGTTCGCAGGGCCAGGACCAGGATAAAGCAAAGAAGATGGGTGAGGCATTTGTCTTGAGTGCAAACATCAAGGGTGTACCAAAAACACACTTGTGGATTCAAACTGCCAACCTTTTGGTTAGCAGCCAGGCTTTTAACCGTTGTGCTACCAGGGCTCCAAAAACACACTAATCACAATAAATAATAGTTTAATGCAATGTTTTACAAAATCAAAACTAATGCAAACAATAACTTGACATTTGACAAACAAATGTCGAAATTTTAAATAAAAGCAGCTTCAGTTTGAAATGATATAGTGTGGATTTTGGGCCAAAAATATCTAAATTCAAGGTCTTGATTCTGCTACTTCTTAGTAATGAGATCTTAGAAACTTGCTCTTCTCAGAATCTCGATTTCCTCATTTTTACAGTGAAACTACAATTTATATCACATCTTTTAGAAGATTAGATAAGACGGGGAAGTCAAAGTATTTAGCATGTTCTTACCAATTATTATTAGTCAGTAAATATTGTAGCTGATTTATCATTTATTCGTATATGCGTTTTTCCCTTTTTAACTTTATTGTTCAGTCAACAAATATTTTTAGAATGCCTACCAATATTCTTGGCATTGCTCTTAGCAATGTTTTTGTATTTATGGATATAATGCTGAACAAAGTCTAGATGGGTGTCATCATCAGAGAGGCTTACATTCCCATTGGCAAGACAGACATTAATCAAATAATCACGAGGACATATTTAAAAACACAATTCTGATAAGTATATAAGAGAAGGGTTCTACTTAATTAGACAATGCTTCCTAATGTAAGTGTCAAATGAGCTGAGGCCTGTAAACCAAAGATTAGGTGAAACTGGGAGGAAAATACATCTCTGCATTACGGAATGGTTCTTTATAAATGGTTGGGTAAAGGAGAGTGAAGAAATAGGGAGAGTTTAACAATGTCAATTGCTTCAAGAATGTCCATTGGATTTAGTGACATGGAGGTCATTGGTCCTCTTAGGGCAAATTATATGATTCCAGGCTTGATGTAAATGAAGAATGAGTGGGGGATGACAAACGGTTGCATGAAATAAGAGTACTTCTATTAGTAACATTTATTCCCAAGGTACTAGGTAGAGAGGGCAAGAAACAGGAGAAAGATTTTTTTTTGTTGATTTCTTTCTGATGAAAGAGACTTGATCATGTTTAAAGTCCACAACAACAAGTTTCCATTCCAGAGGGTGGGAATAAATACACAACAGAGAGAAAGTGTAATCAATTCAGTCAAGTGCCTGTGAAGGTAGAAAGGAATGGGTACCAAATCATCAGCTGTAGATAGGTGCAGAGGCAGTAGATTCACAATTATGATGGACAGAGGATAGGATAGGGGCAAGGAGAGTGCTGCGTGTTGGTAGTGCAGAGATAAGAGGACATTTCTGCTCTATGTTCTCATGATAGTGTAGTGAGCTCAGTTTTACCTCCAAGTACAAGTGTATATAGTGTAGGATCGTCTATATACCATTCTACTATGTGACTTGGAGCTTCCTTTGTTCTTATTTGTTCTCTTGTGTGGAACTGACACCTCTCTGACTCACTCTTCTGACTCCCTTTTCCAATTTTAAGGAACTTTGTGTTTCCTCTATTTTAAGGTCAGCTGATTAGGCAATCTTTATTACATCTGTATAGGAGTCCCTGGGTGACATAAACAGTTAAGTGCTCAACTATTAGTCGAAAGTTTGGAGGTTTGAACCCACCCACATGCACCTCTGAAGACAGGCCTGGTGATCTGCTTCTAAAAGGCCACAGCCTTGAGACTCTATGGAGCAGTACTACTCTGTACACATGGGGTTTCCATGAGTTGAAATCAAATCGATGGCAACTAACAACAACGACAACAGCACTTACATCTGCAGCGTTTTTTCCCCTGTTCCATGTACAGCAACATATTCATGGGTCCTGGGAATTATGAGTTGAACATATTTGGGGGCTCTTATTCTGTCTACCAGGGTAATGTTATAGTAGATTGCCTGGAATTTTGAGTTCAGACTGTGAAATATTCCTTTAATGAGGACACTTGACTCAGGTGCTATGAAGACAGACTAATAAGCTGTCCCAAACGCTGATAAAAAGTTTCTAGGCATTTAAATGGCAACAATTATAAGGTCTGCTTGGAATATTCATCTAGCCATCTTGAATGGCAACTGTCTTCTAGTATCACTCTCCTAACTTGAGGTTCTAGTCTTCCTCTCCACTGCTTTCAGAATTCCCAGCCCCTTACTTTACTCCATAAAAACTCAAACACTACTTAAAGCAATTTCTATAGCTTACAGATCAGATTAAAATGGGTATTTAATCACTATATTCCTCTTTCTTGAAATCGAAGAAGAGTTGTCCTTTGAAACTCAGTGATCTGGGTGTCCACAACCTGGAAAGGAATAATTAAGGATATAATATTGGTATTCTGATGCTGCCCTGGGAAAGTCACCATCCCTCACTTCCCCACCTGGAAAAGATTGAATAAAATGGGCTGACTGCCTTCTAAAACATCAAAAATAAACAAATAAATAAACCTTAGATGTTTTTCATATCAAAACAATATATAGCTATCTATCTGTCTATTAGATTCAAATTAGCTCAATCATTTATTAAGAGACTTTCTTCTGTTTAGGAATATATATATACACACACACACACGTGTATATATATTCTAAAGGATTTTTGAAGAAAGATTACAGATATCCATCCAAAGATTATACAAAGTCAGATTCAGGCTCAAATGGCATGTTTAAATGCCAAAGACTAATTATAAGTAATAGATGTAACATTATGCTTGAAAAGTTAACATTTTTCTTCCAGGAAACAAAATGATTGGCAAATATTCCAACCTCTTGTGGAGTTTTGGACTAAATTATACTTAGAAATCTTTGATACAGCAAGCTAATGGGAGAGGGACATTTGCTCACTACCTATTAAGCCCCAGGCTTTGGAATAATGTCCTCTACATCGTGCAATGTGGGATAGAGGGTCTGATATGCTCAAGTTTTAAATGAAAGAGATTCTTTAAAAGGAGAGAGTGTGCAATAAGGAGCAGTTAGAGTTGAGAATAGGCCATAAAGATGAGCTGTTGGCTTCTGGAAGCAACATCTGGAGGTTGTCAGCTCTCAAGAGTTGCATATGCCTCTGTTTAGAGTTTGAGGAGAAACCTGGCAAACAAATATTTGGTGAAATGGCTATGCAGGGCAGAAAGACAAAGCATGTGTATGGCTCTGACATATTAAACATTAATTGATAACATTGAAGAAATGATCTTTGATTCAAAACACATTTGATAGGTTCCTACTCTGAATCAAGCTTTGTGTCAAGTCCCTTGAGATACAAAAAAGATGAGAAACATGTCTCTAAGCTCTAAGAACTTGGGAGGGTAAACGAAGAAATAACCAGGTACGAAAAAATATAGTTTCCATGATGAAGACTTGTTCTAGGATATGGATTTAAAACATCATTTATTGATGTTATTGAGTTGAGATGGGGATGATGGTAGTAGAGAAGCTAATTGCAAGAAGAGTAACCAGCACTGGGAAAGAAAAGGAAGTGCAAGGTAGCAGGTATGCAAGGAATGATAACAACTAAGTAGAGCAGAGTAGTCAAGCAGGGGTAAGGACAGTGAGCATTGAAGAGGAAGAGAGAGCAGAGACCAGCATGTAGATGGTATTCTAAGTCTTGAGACAGGGTTTCTAAAACTTGTGTTATTCATTTGTATATCAATTTTACAATTTTGGCTTATATACACAATCCCTGGCCTTTTTGGTTTCATATCTTCTTTAAATTCAGCCCACTCATCTTTTAAATTACATGAACTTGTTTTAGAAAGCTTATATTAGTCCCATAAATATAAAAATCAGTTCCATTTACTATAAATAGAAAGTAACTTCTCAAAAGTTAAAAACAAAACCAAAAAAAAATTGTTATTAAATTCCAGTCAGTAATCTGCCATTTAGAGTCTTAGAATTGTAGGTGTCATTAATTGAATTAGCTTAGGACATAGCTGTACTCTTTGGCCTGGCTTGTTCATGCTTGTACTGAGTTACAGCCCGTCCACATACACACCTTACTTACTTGACGAAGTTGCCCAGTATATGTAGCTCCTATCCCCATAGGTTCCTACGTGTTGGGTGCAGCTGAATTGATTCCAACTAACAGTAACCCAAAGTGACAGAATAGAACTGCCCACATAGGGTTTTTTAGGCTGTAAACTTTAAGATGGCAGATTGCTAGGTCTTTTCTCCCACAAAGCTGCTGGTAGGTTTGAACTGCTTTTCTTTCAGTTGGCCTCCAAGCACTTAACAGTTTGCACCATTCGGGCTCCTTTGGGTTACTATAGACACTGCAGTGTACCACCCTTAAAATGACTTTTGCCTCTATGGCATTCCTTTATGGCTTTACTCCCTCTTATTAAGAAACTGATAGTTAAATGCTTTAAGAGAAAACCCTTTGCCATCAAGTCGATTCCGACTCATAGGGACCCTATAGGAGAAAGTAGGACTGCCCCATAGAATTTCCCAGGAATGCCTGGTGGATTTGAGCTGCTGACCTTTTGGTTAGCAGCTGTAGCTCTTAACCACTACATCGCCAGGTATAACAGGTCCATAAATATTAGTCATGATAATTGATAACTTGGCAACATGTTAGTGTAAAACATGGATCAACAAAAGCAGCAGTATTTTAACAATGAGTTTTCAAAGGCTGCATTTTTACTCTTCTGATCTAACCTGTCAGTGACACTGAATGTCAAGTTATGTTCTACTCGTTCAGTCCATGCTGTCTGAGAATTTTAACTCAATTTAATACCTACCTGAGGTGTGAGATTTTTTTCCCTTTGACTAAGATAGGGGTTGGTGAGTGTGTTTGTTTGCTATGATATCCTTACATGATGCTGCTCCCTCAAAAACTTGGAACTCATAAGACAATAGTGACAATGGAAGGAGAGCTTGCTAAATTGAGAGGGCCTGTTGAGAGGATAAGTGCCCAAGGCTAAAATCAAGATTGACAGAGAATGTAAAAGCAGTATCATCAAGCAACCCAGAGGGTTTATAGCAAGGTAAGCATTCAGCATACAACAGCATATAATAGAACAATAATAATAGAACAACAATAATAGAAGACTTAATGCTAGTGGAACTAAATGAAACATAGAATGTGAATCCCCTATGCTCATCCCTTCTGTGTTGTTATGGTTAACTGCTGTCAAATCATCCCCAGAATCATGGCAACCCATGTACAACGAACAAAAAAGAATGCTGCCTAGTCCTGGGCCATTCCCATGATCTGTGTCCTTTCCATATGTTGTACTATTTTAGTTTTGAATTTGATTCGCTCTCATTTACAGGTTACATTGTCCATGTTATAAAGTCTTTTCCTCATTGAAATATCTTTCCCTTACTTTCTAAGATACTCTTTCTAGTGCAAAAAAATGGGACCTCCTTTTCTGGTGCTGTTCCTGCACCATCTGGCCATGTGCCTTATACATCAAGGGTGCCCCATAAATGATCATAGCTGACTGATTAAAGAGTTGTTTTCTTCGTAAATTACTAAAAACCTTAAAATCCACACTTAGTAGAATGTATCGATGTGTGGGAAGTAATTTGATGATAGCCAAAGCCCATCACAATGTACTAAGAAAAAAGGATTCCATTTAAGTTGGGATAAATGTGGGAAAATAATCCATTATGATGGATTAAGACAGGTCTGTTAATGAGACATGCAAGTGTTGACGACGTTTCTTCCAAAATGTGATTAGGTAAAAGTGTAAGAGTTAGTCGATAATTTAGTTTTGAACAAAGAATAACCATCAACTGCAACAGTACAACATAGAGAATATATTTAGTATTGATAAAGATTAACTCTGAGATCATGATTAGTTTAGTCAATTGCTTGATTCAAGGTCTGCTTCTTTTATACCTATTATTATGAGATTAGCTGATGGTCTTAATAAAATATGAGCTGGAATCGACTGGACAGCAACAGGTTTGGTTTTTTTTTTTTTTTTTTACAGGTTAATAAAATATGTTTTTTGTCCCAATGAATAATACTGCAACATAATATTAAAAGTGGAAATTTAGGGCCAGAGTCAAAAAAAAAAAAGTATTCTCAAAAGCAGAACTAGTGGCAAATTTCCCCTCTATTACCAAAGATTGTAAACTTTTAGACAAGTCAACTTCAGGGTGGAGGTTTCAGCTCTCTACCTGTAATTTTAACAATTTAGAAAGATTTGTTGAGCTACAACTTTAACCCAGGCATTCTGAGGCAGGTCGCCATCAACTTGAAATAGGTTTTAGCCTTGAACATTCCTTTCCATCTCTAAAACTTTATGATTCTATTACCTAGAACTGTGGTTTTCAATATTTTAAACCAGTGAAGCTACGTTACAAAAAAACCATGACACAGAATTACAATATAACAAACAGACCAAAGCAGTGCTGTACTGTTTGAAACAGGGGTGGAGGGTTTATTTGCCTTCAAGCTCTCTTCTTCACCACCTCCAAGGCACTACAGAGAAGTCTACGGTTTAGTCAATTACAATTTAATATGAACTTGGCTGACCTAGACTACACTCATCAATATCAGTTTAACAGAAAAAAAAGAGTAAATAAAATAGATGTAATATATGAAGACATATCTCATTCCCCAGCTCCAAAGCTATCAATGTTTTCATACTTCGACTTCATTTAATCTTCTTTCCCTGGCCTTCAAAGTAGTTCTTAATCTGATTCTGTTTTCCTTGGGTTAATGGAAATTTGTATTACTACTTCTTGGTACAATGCTGAAATATTTAGACTGATCTCCCCTCTCTCCTGTGAACCTGGTACCGATTCCTGCCATAATATTTCCAACCCAATGAATCCATTGTTTCTTGAATGTCATCTCTATTCTCTTCCAAATTCTATTTCAGGGTCAAGATCAGTTCCTTCTTGACTGAATTCTTCCAATTCCATTCATTTAAAGTCTTGGTGAATCTAAATACTAAATTATGTATTGTTTTGTCTTATTTGCTATTGTTTAAAGTATAGTTTTTTTTGTCTAGTAAACTAGATTGTAATTTTCTTGAAGTCCATGGATAACCAACATGATAAAAACAGTTAATTTTTCTTATCCTGTCTGCCTAACCAAAACCCTTTAGAATTTCCAAGGTAAACATAATGCTTAAGATTAAGATTGCCCATTTGGCCCCAAATCACGCTTCAGCTCTGTTCACATTACCTTTTGCATTCAATGCCATATTCTTTCCTTCTTTTTGGACTGTGGCCTCAGCTATTGTTGAATCCCTGAGACTGTAGCATACTTCAGCTTCCTTCTTCCTTTTCACACATCCTGCCCATTTTTAGAGAAAAGTTGCTACCATATTCTGTTGCTAAAAGAGAAGAAATTTGATTTCAGAGAGTGCTAACATCCAAGGGAGTCAGATTTGATGGTTGAGTACTAAAAGAGATATTAAAATTTCTAGGTGATGTTCAAAGAAAAAAAATTCCAAACCTGCTGCCGTCAAGTCAATTCCAACTCATAGTGACCATATAGGACAGAGCAGAACTGCCCTATAGGTTTTCCAGGGAGCAGCTGGTGGATTTGAACTGCCTACCTTTTATTAGCATAGCCCTTAATCACTGCACCACTTGGGCTACTATCAGTGATCTAAAATCAGAAAAATAGGAAGTCGGCCCAATTTGCTGCTAGAAAATCTGGAGGAGAGACCTGAGCCCATGGGAACTGGAAGCTGCCAAGGGATAGGCAAAATGTCTAGGGCCCTAATCACTAGCAGGGTTTTAGCCCTGGAAGAAGAGCTTGATTAGATACTAGTAACGAGGAGAGAGGGAGACCCTGGGTGGTGCAAACGGTTAGTGCACTCTGCTGCTGACCCGTAGGCTGGAAGTTCGAGTTCACCCAGGTGACCTTGAAGAAAGGGCTGGCAGTCTACTTCTGAAAAATCAGCCATTGAAAACCCTATAGAGTACAGTTCTACTCTGACACGTAAGGGGTAACTTTGAGTCTTAGTTGACTCCAAGGTAAATTGGTTAATGAATGCAAAAACCAATATATGGACTGGAAAAGGGAGACAGAGATGTAAAACTTGCTGTGATTTTAGGGACGGAAAGATCCAGAACTCAGACTCAGGATTCTCAATGTTGAGGTTATAATGTAGTAACTAATTTAAATCAAAATATCTTCTTAATACAGTAACAACATAGTAACTAGAGTTTCTCTGAGCATGTAGTAAGCAGTCATTGATGACATGAGATTGCATTTTTAGAATCAAATCAGGAAACATTACTTTTAATTTTTATCTTTTCCATGGTGTTTATCTTTAAATTGTATATTTTATTTTCATAAATAGTAAGAGATGTTCTGGAGACTCAGTTGGCCATCTGTGAGTTACAGCACTGACTAAATAGGGGGAAATCCCATATTTTAGAAACAACAGTAATGGTGTATCTGTAGGGCTTTTTAAATGTGAAGGTATTTTTATGTTTTTGATCTGAACCAATGAAAATCTAAAGTAGCACACCTGTTAATCATACTTAGTTCAGTGACATATAAACTCAAGCTCAGCGATTGATTTAATTGATTTGTTTGAAGTCATACTAAGTTGCAGAGCCTACACTCAAACCCAGGTTTTCAACTTGAAAGCCTTTTTGCTTTTCCCTCACAATATGTTGCCTCTGATGAGAAGTATGCTGCATATGTAATCAGGTAAAATGATCTGCTATGGAGGAGCTTGTCAACAATATTCTGGGCTTTTGAATGTAGTCACTAATCAGCACCACTTTTGGGGTTTACAATTTGCACTTACAGAACACAATTTGTAGTAACTATATGGGTTATAATAAATTGACCCCTATAACCACTCTTTTTTTTGGGGGGGGGCATTTGTCACGTTCCAGGATCCCTGGGTTGCAAAAATGATTAAAAGTTTGCCAGTTCGAATCCACCGAGAGGTACCTCAGAAGAAAAGCCTGGAAATCTACTTCTGAAAGGTGACAACCACTGAAAACCCTTTGGAGTACAACTCTCCTTTGAAACACATGAGGCTGCCATGAATTGGAATCAACAAGAAGGCAACTGGTTTGAGTTTGTTCTTTTTTTTTTTTTTTCTGGCTATGGTCCAGGTCTTCCTAGAACCTGGAAATGTATGCGTGGATGTAAGTGAAAACTACATACCACTGAACCCTAAGTCCTTGACTGTGGAGGAAATTTGCCGTTTAAAAATCTACCTAAGAAGCCAGCATTGCTAGGATTATTGGGTGGTGTGTGCTTCACAATTTCTAGAAGGGGAGCATGAGGAGGGTGTCTGGTGTGCTGATTACATAGACGAGTCCAGTTTGTGAAAATTCATTAACATGGACACATATGCATTTTCTGTATGTATATCATGCTTTAATAAAAATTTTAAAAAGGCCATACAAATTATTATTTTTTTAAAAGGAATGATCACTTTATAAACATTGTACTATGCAGATTTTAGAGTTAGAAAATCTTGTAAGATATATATTTGCTGCTTCCTTATTCATAATATTTGAAAATATTTAAAGTGCCTGCATTTTTTACAGGTGCCACATGTACATAACAGTTATATAATTGTATAAAAATAATGAAAACATTGTATGCAATATCAAAAAGACGTAGAGGTGCTCTTGGGGAACAGAGAGTTGTATTTCCCGGGCACATGAAGAACTAAATGCCAAAGAAATTCATGGTAGATAGAAAATTCCAAAATTAAAGTGCAAATACAGATTCAGGGGAAAATGTTAATCTCCTAACCTGAGACGTGAGATGAAACATTCTGAATCGATGCTTTGAGTGTTGTAACGGACATGTTTTTCTACCCCTCCAAGGATGATTTAAAATGTATGAACATCTTGCTGAGATATTTACCTTATATATCTGTGATATATAAGAAATTTAAGCTAAAATACCTTACTTGCCAAAAAACACTTTTTGTGACAAATGTGAAACCAATGCGAAAATTCCATGTCTCTAGGAGATTTTGCTCAGTAATGAGATAGCTTGAAACTACCTATTGAAAAAATAAAAAGACAGAAACAGAGACAAAATCCTGCTTCAAGATTTGAAGGCTGCTAGCATTATGGATTGAATTGTGTCCCCCGCAAAAATATGTGTTGTAAATCCTAAACTGTATACCTGTAGTTATCCACCCATTTGGGAATGAGTTTTTTTGTTAGGCTAATGAGGCAATATCAGTAGGGTGTGTCTTGAATCACTGTTTTGAGATGCAAAAGAGCAGACTGAGCAAGCAATAAAGCAAGCAAGCAGAGTTGGGACAAAATAGAGGCCATGCCACAGGAGATCACCAAGGAACTAAAAAACAGAAGTTGAAAAGGCACAGTGATCCTCCTCCAGAGCCAACAGAGAGAGAAAGCCTTTCCCGAGAGTGGCACCCTGAATTAGTACCTCCAGCCTCTTAAACAGTAAGAAAATAAATTTCTGTTTATTAAAGCCACCCACTGTGGTATTTCTTTTGTAGCATCACTAGATAACTAAGATAGCAGTTATAATTCAAAAAAAAATATATACATAAAATGGGTAAAACTTTTGTTAGTAAGATTATTGATCAGAAAACACTGGTGGTGTAGTGGTTAAGTGCTATGGCTGCTAACCAAAAGGTCAGCAGTTCAAATCCTCAAAAATATATGGGGCAATTCTACTCTCTCCTATAGGGTCACTATGAGTCAGAATCGACTCGATGGCAGTGGGTTTGGTTTGGTTTTCTGGTTATTATTGATTTATGATTTGACACTGTCATTTTAATATTTACAACTGACAAAAAAAAATTTTTTTTTTTTTTACAACCTGACGGCAAAAATTATTTTACCTGTGTATTGATATTTGACATAGATGTGGTAGCTGGGATTGAGATTTTAACATGTGATAAAACACAGCATTTTATTTTATATGAAAAGCAGTATAGTTACAGAAGGAACTGTAAACATGAAACAAAAGTGTATATTTACAAAATAGGGTGATGATCTTTTGGTAATCCTGCCATATTTTTAGGATTAGCGGAGAAAAATCTATGGGCTAAGAATAAGCAACGACAAAGAAAGGTTATAAATAATATGCAGGATAAAACCCTTATGTTATTCAGACTTTTTGATGAATTGAAGAGAGGAGAAAGCATCCTTTTGTGAACTGTATAGATGACTAAAAGCTGGAAAGGAGATGTGAAGACCTGCATTATAGCTCTTGGGACCTTCCTTTGCTTATTTTACGAATAAAGATAATAACACATAAAATTGTCCTATTCTATCTTAAACTTAGAGGCTGAAAAGAGAAGGAATCATAGAATTGAACGGGATTTGATAGCTTATTTTGCTTATTCTTTTAGCCGATCATGAATTCCTTCTAAGACACATGTAATAAAATCACCTGAAAACTGCTAAGAGCTAAAGTTAAGCTGCCATTATTATTATTGCTGCTAGTTGGGCAAGAAGAGGAAAATGCTTGTGTGCCTCCAGACATCACTGAATGGGATCTTGATTCTGTGTTGTCCTCAGCAAACTGATAGTGCTTGGATCTTGCATCACCTTCCCTATCCAATGTTTTGGATTGAATTGTTTTCCCCCAAATATGTGTTAGAATCCTAAGCCCTGTACCTGTGGATGCAATCCTGTTTTAAGAATAGAGTTTGTAGACACCCTACAGGATACATCTATTCTGCCCCATAGGGTTTCCAAAGCTGTAAAGCTTTTTTCTTCTTTTTTAATTATTTTTATTGTACTTTAGATGAAGGTTTACAGAACAAACTGGTTTCTCATTAAACAGTTAGTACACATATTGTTTTTTGACATTGGTTAACAACCCCAGCACATGTCAACACTCTTTCTTCTCAACCTTAGGTTCCCTATTACCAGGTTTCCTGTTTCCTCTTTCCTTCTAGTCCTTGCCCCAGGGCTGGCGTGCCCCTTTAGTCTCGTTTTGTTTTATGGGCCTGTTCAATCTTTGGCTGAGGTGGGAACCTTAGGAGTGGCTTCATTACTGAGCTGAAAGCGTGTCCAGAGGCCATACTCTCAGTGTTTCTCCAGTCTCTGTCAGACCAGCAAGTCTGGTCTTTCTTTTTGAGTTAGCTCTGTTCAGGACCCTCTATTATGATCCCTGTCAAAGCAGTCAGTGGTAGTACTCTCTAGTTGTGCTGGACTCAGTCTGGTGGAAGCCTTGGTAGATGTGGTCCATTAGTCCTTTGGATTAAACTTTCCCTTGTATCTTTAGTTATCTTGATTCTTCCTTGCTCCTGAAGGGGTGAGACCAGAGGAGTATCCTAGATGGCCGCTCACAGGCTTTTAAGACCCCATACTCTACTCACCACAGTAGAATGTAGAACATTTTCTTTATAAACTATGTTATACCAATTGAGCTAGGTGTTCTCCAAGACCATGGTCCCCACAGCCCTCAGCCCAGCAATTCGTTCCCTCAGGGAGTTTGGATATATCTATGAAGCTTCTATAACCTTTCAAGTCTGTAAATCTTTATGGAACATTCTTCCCCCCGGAAGAGTGGCTGGTGGGTTGGAACCATGGACCTTTTGGTTAGCAACCTAGAGCTTAACCACCACTGTACCACCAGAGGTTTCTTTGTATGTTAATGAGGCCATGTCAGTAGGCTTTGTCCTAAACTCAATCATTCTTGAGTGACATAAACAGCAACATAGACTCAGAGACAAGTAAGCACAAAGAGGGGAAGTGGTGAAAGAGACTTTATCTGATAACAAGATGAATCTACAAACCCAGGAACTCCAAAGGCTGCTGGCTACTAGAAGATGAAATGGACAAAAAAGATCTCCCCCTAAAGCCACATTCTCAATTTGGATTTCTTGCCTCCTACAGTGTGAAAAAATTAATTTCTTTTCTTTAAAGCCACCCGCTTGTAGTATTTCTGTTACAGCAGCACTAGGAAGCTAAAACACCATCTGATGACTAATTATTAAAAGTAATGTTTGCTATTAATGTAAGGGGTTAAAAATAGGGAAGCTAGGTGAGGAGTATATAAGGACTCTGTACACTATCTTTTTAATCTTTCTGTAACTCTAAAGCTGTTCTAAATAATAAAATTTGGCAATGAATAGAGGTGAAGATTGCTCAACATGGTGAAAGTAGTAATTAATGTCTCTGAATTGTACCTGTGAAAAAAAGTTGAAATGCTAAATTCTGTGTTATATATTTTGTAGTTGTTAGCTGCCGTGGAGCCAATTCTGATTCATGGCGACCCCCTGTGTGCACAGCAGAACTGTTCCGTAGGGTTTTCAAGGCCATGATCTTTCAGAAACAGGTTGCCAGACCTTACTTCCAAGGTGTCTCTGGGTCAGTTTGAACCACTAGCCTTTCAGTTAGTAGTCTAGCTCTAGCCATTTGCACCATTCAGGAACTCCTTGTTGTGCATATACTCACTGCAGCAAAACAAAATCCATTAAAAAATGTGATGCTTGTTATCAGTAGGTTTTTATACTCCCCACTATCAGCTTCCTTTTCAAATATCATTGACTTCAGAGTTCCACAATGAACCACTCCTCTGGGAGCTATTGTTAAGTCTTAAATGGAAGTTTTTGGCTGTATTTGTTAAATATAAGCCTGAGGATATGAATTCTAGCAGAATGTATCCTAAATTATGAGCTAAGCTTTTTTTTTTTTTTAATTAACAAAAGTTGAAGGTACTTAATTTTTTCCTTTACCCAATTCTCAAAATCATCATTCTCAGGGAGAAGAGTATCATTTAAAGTAAATGCTGTGATTGTAGATTTTGACTCATTGTTATCTTGTGTGAAGGTGAACTTTGCTATATAGCTATAAGACATAAGTTATTCACTATTCTTATGTTTGATTATGTTCAGGAAACAATTTGTACTATCCATCTAATTATAACCTGTGGCTGCAAATAAGCTTAATTCTCTTCAACACTATCCTACCATAAACACACCTAATCAGAAATTTTATATGTAGTATGAAGAGGTAGGAGCCCTGGTGGTGGAGAGGTTAAAGAGCTTGGCTGCTAACAAGAAGGTAAGCAGTTCGAATCCACCAGCTGCTCCTTGGGAATCGTGTGGGCTAGTTTTACTCTGTCCTGTATGGTCGTTATGAGTTGGAATTGGCTGGATGGCAACAGGATTTTTTTTTTGTTTGTTTTATGAAGCAATATAGTCCAGTATTTTGTACGCTATATAAAGATGATTTCAACCTGATAATATTTCATACTTAAGAACAATTAAGAAGAATTAAAGCACCCAGCTGATATGTGTGAGGAAACAGTAAACATGTAGTGATAGATCAATGAAATGACATTGTACTGTCTTGAATTTTTTCAAGAGCTTGATTGTATAGTATAGAACATAAAGATTTTAGGAATTTAGAATAATGAATACTTCTCTGAGTATTGTTTTAAATTCCTAAAATCCTTATGTTCTGTACTGTATAATGATGCTTAAAATTTTTCAGTATAAGCCTCTTTGAAAAAGCAGCTGAGGAGCTAGAGCAGTAACAATACAAAAACAATACAAAATAAAGTTAAAAACAACATGGAAGTCATGGTACTAGCAGTTACCAGTCGTTACCCACTTTTCATGTGCTAAGCACTTTACATGCATTGTTGTTTTTAATCTTCCCACAACCATATGAATCAAGTAGTAGTAGTTGCCTTGTTTTGAAAATTAGGACATAGGCAAGAGGTTAAGTCACTGGCACAGGCAAGAGGTTAAAGTATTTGCTCAAGGCCCTACGGGTAGTAAGTGATGGCCTCAGAACTAATACCCAAGAGAGTCAGCCCCCTAACAGGTATATTGTCAGAAATGAGTAGTTGGGCCATTCCAGAAAGTTCATGGAAAGAACACAAAAGAATGAGCTTACAATTTCAGTTAGAGAGTTACAAAGGGCTAACTGAGTATATTCCTGTTTAGAAATAGAGTTGGAAATTGTTTTGAAGAAGAGCAGGTATAACTTAAATGAGAGTTAGAAGAAAATGTTAGCATCTGAAAGCTTCAACATTGCCTCTCAGCTTGTTTAGCATATGTATTATATTTTTCTCTTCCATCAGCTCTTAGCAGTGTAGAAACTGAAAATAAATAAAAAAATTTAAAAAGATAGGAAATGCTAAAAGCATTTTCAATCTCCTTTCCTTCCCACGTAGGCTCCTTCCATACCTCAGTCCCATACTCTAACTAAATCTCAAATGTACTTTCTCATAACAAAAAGTTTTCTTGGATAACATCATGTCTGCTACCACTTTTTGAAAGACCTGGGTGGTATGCCCATGTACCAGTATAATCTGCAAAAGTATAAGAGTCACACAATAGCAATAAGGTTAATAGATAAAGTTTATTGAAGGGTTGTTGTTAGATGCCATTGAGTTGGTTCCAACTCATAGTGACCTATGTACAATAGAAGGGAACACAGCCCAGTCCTATGCTATCTTCACAATCCTTACTATGCATGAGCCCATCATTGCAGCCGCTGTGTCAGCCCAACTCATAGAAGGTCTTTCTTTCTTTCACTGATGCTCTACTTTAGCAAGCTTGATGTCTTTCTTCAGGGACTAGTCCTTCCTGTTAACATCCAAAGTACATGAGACAAAGCCTCACCATCCTCCTTTCTAAGGAGCATTCTGGCTGTACTTCTTCCCAGACAGATTTGTTCGTTCTTCTGGCAGTTCACGGTGTATTTAATATTCTTTGCCAACGCATAATTCAAAGGCATCAATTCTTCTTTGGTTTTCCTCATTCATTGTCCAACTTTCACATGCACGTGAGGTGATGAAAATACCACGGCTTGGGCCAGCCCCACCTTAGTCCTCAAAGTAATAACATCTTTCCTTTTTAACACTTTAAAATCATTTCCAGACCCTTAGGATGTATCATATCCCACCCACTTTCTGTGACTCTGAAGCTCTTTGGAAAGTGGTAGCCAGATTTTAATTTCTTTAGCCTCAAGGTGAAAACCTTTTGAAATGCAGGAAACTCAAAAATCCTCAGTAGGATCCTCATTTTTGCATTGTCTTAGGTAATGAATCCTGAGTGTGTGAATTTTCAGAATTTTTTATAAGTTTGCCTTCATTTCTGTGAGATAAGCCTCTTCACTATTTCTCAGCTACTATGTTCTTGTGAGAATGTACTTATCATGAGAATAAGCTATTGCCAGTCTTCATTCAGTCATAGTGGCCATTTTCTCCTTTATTCTATTCATTGTTTCCAAGCGTTACTGGCTCCTTTCTTTTCTAGCTTCTGAACGGTAAATTATGCCTTTCCAATAACGAATAATGCATTGCAGTGGTACTTTCCAAGAGACTGGAACTCCTGTAATGTATTCTTATCCTGAATTCAATCTTAGAACCCAGTCATTGCTTCCATGTGTAGCAGATGGAATACACCGCTGTGAGAAGTTCTGCATTATTTCAGGGCAGCTGTTTCTGCTTCTTAGCTGTTAGTACTACTTTTGTTATAATGAAGAACACATAGTAGTGGTAATTTTCATGAGATTCAAACTCCTTTAGTGTTATTTATTTTGCCTGTAAATACTGCTTTTCCAATAATGAAGAATGCATTGTGCTGGTAATTTTCCTGAAATTAAAAAAAAAAAAGCTCTTGGCTTTATTTATTTGGTTTATAAGTACTGCTTTTGAAGTAAGGAAGAATGTGTTGTACCATGTTTTGTGAAAAATAATGAAAAGACTAAGAAAAAGGAGATTAGAATAAAAAGTATGTGCAGTCCTTGCCAGGTGTCTCCATATTTTGCAAACTGTCAAGAAATAAGATTAAAAACTCTTTGAAAAATGATTTTTATCATTGACTCATATCAGCAGAATTTGCTTCATCCTGGGTCCACTGGGACACATTCAATCCTAGATAATGGGTATCAAAGTCCATAACTCATAATAAAAATTCTGAATTGGTCCTTTAATCAGCATGCCTTCGTTAGTGAAAACACAGAGTATCAACAAAAAATTCAAAAGAAAAAATAATTGGGTCTTGAAAGATATCTTTTATAGCAGATTTGCCCAATGCAATACATTATTTAATTTCTTGTCTTTCGCTTCCATGGGTGTTGGTTGTGAGTCCAAGTAAAATGAAATCCTTGAAAATTTCAATACTTCCTCTGTTTATTATGATATTGCTTATCAGTCCAGTTGTGAGAATTTTTGTTCTCTTTATGATGAGGTGCAATCCATACTGAAGGCTGTGGTCTTTGATTTTCATCAGTAAGTGCTTGAAGTCCTCTTCACTTTCAGCAAGCAAGACTGTGTCATCTGCATATTCCAGGTTGTTACTCTTTCTCCAATTCAATGCTGTGTTCTTCTTCATATAGTCTAGATTTTGGGATTATTTGCTCAGCATACAGATTAAATAACTATGGTAAAAGGATACAATCCTGCTGCACACCTTCCCTGATTTTAAACCATGCAGTATGCCGTCGTTCTGTTGAGTGACTGCATTTTGGTCCACATACAGGTTCCTTTGTGAGAGTTCTGGAATTCCAGTTCTTTGTAATGTAATTCAGAACTTGACAGCATCCTCACGATTGGAGGCATCTGCATAGTCAGCATCATCAGTGATATCCCTGGTTCCCATCCTCTTCTGAATACTTAGAATAAAGAAAAAAAAAAAAACTTTGCTGTTGAGTCGATATTGACTCATAGTGACCCTATAGGACAGAATAGAAGAGTCCTAGAGGATTCCAAGGAGCAGCTGGCAGATTCAAACGCTGACCTTTTTGGTTAGCAGCTGAACTCTTAACCACTGTGCCACCAGGGCTCAGGCTTATTCTATTCTAATAGTTCTTTACATGTATGATTTACTTAATTCTCTTACCTTTTAATATCCTCTTTTAACACCGGAAGTAACTGAGGCACAGAGTGGTTAAATCTCTTTATGAAGTCACATGGCTAGCAAGTACAAGTGGGACTCAAATCTGGTAAGCTTAAGTCATGCATTCGTGTGGTTAACCAATAAACCAGACTACCTCACTCTAATACTGTTGCTTTTTTTTTTTTTTTTTTTTTAATTATTTACCCTTTTTTATATCCTATTTGTCTGCAAATGGTTGTTCCATTATGGCTGCCGGTGCTGAATCAGTTAAACCAGTGTTATCAAGTCTCCTTACTAAGAATGTAGAAGAAAAGTCTTGGAAGAGAACCTGCATTAGTTCTATCGATCTGCATTTGCAGAACTGAAAACAAAAAGACATCTTGAAGCACATCAATAGAATTATGGTTTCCCCTGTGAGAATTTACTGCATTGGCGTTCTGATTTGTTCTCTTCTAAAGAAGGAGCACAGAAAAAATTATTAGGTGCTAAAATAGGCTGGCCCTGATGAATTACTGACAGCTCTGCATATCTTTCCAGTGTTTTGTTTTCCTCAACTCCGGCAAACATTACTCTTCCTTCATTTTAACAAATTATAAAAGGTTTATTCAAATTTAATATATATTTTTTTTTTAAAGTGAGGCACCAAGACTTTAAAGTGGCATAAAAATTGCAAATCATTAATAGGATTCTGGGATGAATATATATTTTAGAGTACGAAATTTTCTTTTCCTTTGTCTTCTCTACCTTAAATGTATCTCTGTTCATGAAGAATATTGGCTACAATATGTGATGGTAGCATTGAGTCCAAAATGGTAGACTGTTATTGCATTCAGGAAACTTTCTGGGATATAAAATTACATATATATATATGTCTATGTGTATGTATATATATACACACATAAAATAAAAAATATTTTTATAAAACCAAAAAAACCAAACCCAGTGCTGTCAATTCTGACTCACAGCCACCGCATAGGGTTTCTAAGCTGTAAATCTTTGTGGAGGGAGAATACCACATTTTTCTTCCACGGACCTGCTGGTGGTTTCAAACTGCTGACCTTTTAGTTAGCAGTCAAGTGCTTTAACCACTGTGCCACCAGGGCTCCATATATGTGTGAGTAATTAGAAAAACAGTGATTTCAGAGTCTAATCTCACGCTTCTCTCAAGTCACATGGCTTTGTGATGGGTCAGGGAATTAACAAAAATCAGTTTTTGTTATTTGCTATTAGGAAATGAATATTAGAATGTGTAGCAATTCAAATACCATATGTTAAAAGCAATCAGATCATCTCTAAAATGTACCCTTCTCAAAAAGATCTGAGAGAGAAATAGCCCTTATATTACAAGCAACACAAGGAAAAGTTCTATTCTAAGTGTTTTTCTCCATCATGGTCTGGTTTTCAAGGGCATATTGCAGTTTTGTTATATTGCTCTTGAAAAGTTAGACGACTTGTCTGCAGACAAATTTTGGTGCCTCCTAAGTCACTTGACTTCAGTGACCAACTTCTTACATGCCCATATACACAGCTTGCCCAATTTCACTACTACCATGGGGCATTATTTTTCAAGTTAGATTCTGAAAATCATTATTTCCCTTGGGAACAAAACATTGGGCTGAGAGGGTCAGTGCAGCCATTGACTGAGGACCACAGACATTCATGCCAAATGATGCTCTTGTTCCCACTCGATGGGACTTAATATGCCAAAGAGTAATGGAAGAACCACTATTGCTTGATTGAAAAGTATTGACAGGATGTTAGATTTTGGAAGTTTGTAACACAGAATTTCTTCAAAGGTTTGATTTTCTATCTGAAATATACTTAAACCTTGATGTCAAGTCAAGTCATCCACTCCATTTTAAGGTTTAGAATAGAAATTGGAAATCTTTTTTTTTTTTTGCTTAACATTTTCTCAGTTGGAAAGAGCTTTGCTGGCTATAGTCAGAGAGTAGTTTTGAGACAAGGCTGTGAATCCACAAGTCTTTCTGAGTTGACCTTTGTGGTGAAGCAGTGATCTGATGCTACCGGGTGAGCGTAAAATGGTCTATGCTGTGTGCTTTTAAAATGGGTTATAAACAACATGCGTTTGGCTTTATAAAATTACCTTTTCTTTTTTAACAAACACCATCTGTTCGGGCTTGGCAAGCTTCCCACAGGAAAAAGAAGAAAAAAAAAAGAGGGAATAAAGATATTCTGAAATAGAAAAGAGTGTGTAACTTTTTCCTTCAGAACTGACCCTGGTAATTTACTGAGGCTAGATTAGGACGGTTCAGAAAGACCGTCTGCAGAACTAATTTAATTATTCAGTGCAAAAGTTTGTACAGATTTTCAAAATTATTTGAAAAGTTATTTTATGTCCATTGTCTTATTTACAGTCCTGGGAGGACAATGACTTTACCATTCTCTCTTCCCATTTGGTAGACAAAGAAATAGAGTCTATGTGATGTTGCAGCTTTTGTTAAGGTAACACGTGAGCAAATAATGGAGCTGAATCTCAAATTCAAAATTTCTGCCTACCAATACCATATTCATTCCATATGATGTCAGCCTCTACCCAAAAAAACCCAAACCCATTGCCTTTAAGTCAATTCCAACTCATAGTGACCCTATAGGACAGAGTAGAACTGCTCTATAAGGTTTCCAAGGCTGTAATCTTTACAGAAGCAGACTGCCTGCCACTTCTTTCTCCTGCAGAGTGGCCGGTGGGTTTGAACCACCAACATTTCAGTTAGCACCCAAGTGATTTAACCACTGTGCCACCAGGGTTCCTTACTGATACTCTCCCTGTGCTCGTTGCCGTCAAGTTGATTCTGACTCACAGTGACCCTATAGAAGAGAGTAAAACTGTCCCACAGCATTTCCAAGGAGTGGCTGGTAGATTCAAACTGCTAACCTTTTGGTTAGCATTCAGGCTCTTAACCGCTGCACCACCAGGGCTCCCTTATTGGTACTCTAGAGGACTCTAATCCCTCTCCCCTCCTTGCCCTCAAGTTAATTCCGACTCATAGTGGCCTTATAGGACAGAGTAGAACTGCCCTCACAGGGTTTGCAAGGAGGGCTGGTGAATTCTAACTGTTGACCTTTTGGTTGACAGCCAAGCTCCTAACCACTATGCCTTAAGGCTTCCTAGACAAGTAAAAATGGCAGAGTTTTTCTGGGAACCCTAAGATATGTCCTTTGATAACCTTGAGCGCAGAGCTAGATTAAGAAGCATCATCTGCTCCACACCCACCGATCAGTTGTGCAGCACTTTTGCACTTCATATGGTACAGGAGGAATGGTAAAGGGAAAATGGATGAGCAGGATGCTTCCAAAGAGCAATTTGCTGTGGCTACTTGATGGAAATAGTCCAACCATTTTGATACGTTTTGACCAGTAGCCTGGATAACGGCAGACAGGATCGAGTCAGCAAATGTAAAAAATCACAGCCTCCCGGGATTTTGATGAGATGACTGCTTTCGGCATCATCAATTATTGGGGATGATCAGACTTCAATTCTGAAAGAAATGAGGCCGAAACTGCATGAAATTAGGAACAGACAAAGGAAACTTTAGATGAAAGAAATAATCAATGGTGCTATCATGATCTTGGTGAAGGCTTGCCAGATGTATTCTTTTCTAACTTTGTAAACTTAATGTAAAAGTAATTCTGAATGGCTCTGTCTGAGATGTTTATGACAACAGATTTGTCCACAGCTATAGTTCAACATTGTTGACTTGGAAATTTTCTGTTTCTGGGTCTAAAAAAGTGGTGGAGCCACAGTGAGGAGCTTGCCTCAGGTCAGTGGTTTTGTACCTTTCTGGGGGTGAATATTAGAGTTCTGCTTTGTCTTGGGATAGAACTAGAGAATGAAAAGATCTATTGTCAACCAAATTGTAGCTCTGCTAATTCCTAATAAACCTTCTCTGAATTAAAGCTGCAGCAAAATTTGAAATTAAGTTTTCCATTTTCTTTTCTGAGTGCTGCTGCTGGAAGAATGCAAACATGACAATGATGATGAAAGGTACTGGGCAACAAGAGTTTGGGATATTCATAAGGCAGATAAGTGTCTGTATGGGTCTGCTGAAAAATCTTCAGCTCCTATGATTCCAATTTCCTACAGCATGCATTAAGGACTCTTTAAGTTCTTTGCTCCTCTTCCTAAATTCGTTAATGAACAACACAGAGCCCTTTAATAGTGCCTGAAATAGCCCTGGAGGAAGTAAAACGGTTTATATGGGTACAATCTCAGCTTCAAGAACAAAAATGTATTAATTAATAAGAATGTATTTCAAAGTTCACTTCCAAAGCTTACCATTTCATTACTGCCTTGGCCAAAGCACAGAATTATCATGATCTTTGTTATTTAACTTCAGTGGAGCTGTCACAAAGTGTTATGATATTCTTATTATCAAAAAAAGTAGTAGATTACTCTGAGTTTTTTCCAAATCAGTCCCTTTGAAAGACGAAGTGCTACTCTATTTTCTTTTCTGCTGTCTGTCCCCTGGTCCTTCTCTCCCTCCCTCCCTTCTCCCTCCTTTTTGCCTCTTACATCCATTCTCTCCCACTTCTCACCTCTCACTTCGTTTCTCTCCCTCTGGTCCTTCCTTTCCCTTATCTTTGTGATATTCGTTGTGCACCATGCGGTAGATGTTGGGATAGATACCAATGTTACCAAGATGCTGGAACAATGATTAATTTCCTTTGAGACTTAGAATATAGAATAGGAGAAGTCAGATTTTTAAATAATTACAATAAGAAATGGAGAATAGAAAGTCACAAATAAAGAGAACAGTAGAACGCAATAGATGTTCAGAGGAGAGAGAAAGCACCTTGAGCTTGGTGGTAGGGAAAGGAAAGACCAGTAAAATTTTCATGGGTGGAGGTTCTCTAACTTGAGTTTATAATAGGGCTGGGGTTTGGTCATGTGGGGATGTCAGGCCATAGGAGCACATAAGCAAAGACACAGAGCTGGGGAAAAAAGATTCAATTGTTGCAGCAGTTCAGTTTGTTGAATTGAATAGTACATAAATGGGAAACACGGCAAGGAATAGGAAAGATGTGAAGCAGAGCAGAATCAGATCATGGGCGGAGGAGTACATAAGTTACATTGAGTGATTCAAAGATTATTAATTAGGTAAGTGAAACTTGAATTTCTTTGAAGAGAGCAGTTCTGTGTGTAGATTGATTTGATAGTGTTTGATAGCTTAGCAAGGCCTTCTTTTCTACATAGTGACTGTTTCAGGTTGAGTTTCCTGAGAAGAAGTTTTCGAGATAAAGATTAGCATGGATATGTTTATTAAAGAATGCTATTTAACATTTTCCTTCAACACCTGTGAAAGGAAAAGGAAAGAAGCAGAATTGAGCAGAGAGAAAATTCTCAGAAAAAGGTTTCAGCTGACCCCAAGGGGAGCTCTGAAGCTGGTATGGCTTCTCAGAATTGGTCAAATTGGGAAAAAGGTACTAGACCTTTATATTCCAGCACAGACCAGTCATCGGATGTGTGTATTTGGGAAGGGGGTGTGGCCTTGTGTAAGGTGACTCTTCAGTGGAGATCATTGCTAAAGTAGCCTGACAACCGAGTGCTGTCTGGCAATAGTAGTGTCTGTAGCTGGGGGAATAATTCTTTCAGCCCTGGTGGGCAATCTGGGCAACATATCACAGCATCTACTACAATTATCTCATTTATCTCTTAATGTCTAAGACATGTCCTGATATATCAAAAACCAATCCTGTTGCTGTTGCATAGATCTTGACTCAGAGTGACCCTGTAGGACAGATTAGAACTGCCACATAGGGTTTCCAAGGAGTAGCTGGTGGATTTAAACTGCCAACATTTTCATTAGCAGCCTGAACTCTTTAACCACTGCGCTATCAGGACTCCATGTCCTAATAGAACCTTGCATGTTCCTCTGCTAGGGCTCTCATCACACTCTGTATTTATTTTAGGTTTACTTGTTCGTTTTGCAACTAGATGATAATTTATATGTAGGCAAGAACTGAGTCCTCTTTATCTTGTATTCATAGCATCTGGGATTATAGGAAAATAGGTGATCAACAAATTTTTGAATGAGTGAATTTAAAAAATAAACTGCTTTAATAAAATCTTGCCTTCTCCAGATTTAGAATAACAGATTAACTATTTCCAAAACAGAAAAACAATTCAATGTCTCTGTATTAAAACACCTAAAATCAACCAGAACTGTCTCAAATCTAATACACTGGAAAAGTCCCCTCTCAAAACGGCTGATAGACTCAAACTCATCAGCGTTTCAAGTCTTGGTTAATTTTAGTCCCTGGTGGCATAGTTGTTAAGTGCTATGGCTGCTAACCTAAAGGCTGGCAGTTCAAATCCTCCAGGCACTCCTTGGAAACTCTATGGTGCAGTTCTACTCTGTTCTATAGGGTAGCCATGAGTTGGAATCGACTCGACGGTAACAGGTTTTTAGGTTTGGATAGAAACAAACAGATTTTTTTTTTTAGTTCCATAATTTATAGCACATTAGTATTTTTTTTTTTTTTAATAAATTGGGAACTCTTGGCCTGTTAAATAGAAAGCTAATTATTTCCTCATTTTTATTTTTTATTGGGGAAGTCTTGGTTTAGTCAGACTATCCTGAAATATCCGTTGGTATTTATCCTACATTCCCTAATCTCTGAAGCTGGTATTCATTTGTAAGGTTGTTAACCAGTGTTGCCAATGCATATGCATCTTTCCAAAAGGTGATATATTTAAGCTTATCAAATAAAAATAAGAAAATTCCAGAACAGTCTCATGCCAAAAACTTTATGAAGTCACAAATGAAAGGAAGATATGACTCATGTATTCTAAAGTTTACAATATTCTTGGTAAGACTTTTCAAGTTTGAATCGACTCAGGAATAACCACAAAGCAATGTACAATAAGTGCCAAGTTGAATAACTAAGGGATAAGGAAGCACTAAAAGAATGGTCAAAGTGAACATAGTTTATGGAGAAAAGATGTGGATTTTTAAAATATGGCTTCAAAGTTCTTCAACTCTTCTTGCAGCGAGAGATGGGATCTATGTCTCCTCTCCTTGAGCCTGGGCAGCTTGTGACTGCTTTAACTAAGAGAGGATGGCCAAATGACGCTTTGCGACTTCTGTAGCTAGGTCAGGAAAGATCATAAAGCTTCCACTGATTCTTTTATGAAACTATCTCCACAGAGCTTCCCTTTCAGGAAGCTCCCTTTCAGAGCCCACCCACTATTCTATGAGGGGCCCAAGCCACATGGAGAGGCCATGTTTCAGTGCTCTGGCCAACAGACCCAGTTGAGCCATCTTGGAAGTAGTACCTCCAGACCAGTTGTTGCAACACCCTATCACTTGAATCTTTCTAGCTGAGCTCCTAGACATGGCAAAAGAGAAAAGAGCAATCCTTGTTGTACCTTTTCCGGGTATCTCACCCACCACTTTTATAAGCATAATTAAATTGTCATTTTATGCCCCTAGGTTTTTAGAAGTGATTTGTTAAGCAGTAAAGATAAGAAGAACAAAAGGCTTCTTGGAGAACTGAATTTTAAAAAATTGTCTATTCTCACTTTCTAAATTGTTATAGGTACTGAGGAAATGCCAAACATTTTTCATTTCAGAGGACTGCAATGGGGTAAATTACTGAGCAACAACTTTTTCATGTTAGTAAACAATAGGAGTTATTATAATTAATCATAGCTGTAATGACATATTTTGAGAGCTTCCTACATATAAGGTAGTATGATAACTGCTTCATATGTGTTATTAATTTATTTTTTAATCTCTAATCCTCTGAGGTTGGAACTATCAATGTATTTTGCATATAAGGATAGTAAGGTTTGAGGAGAAAAACATTGAAAAGAAGAGCTTTTAATTCTCTGTTGAAAATAATAAAAAGGTTCTTCTCCTCCCCTGTTCTTTCAGAATCACCTTAGATAACTTGTAATTGTAAATTCTTTCTCTGTCTCTTTGAAAAGTAAATCTAAGGTGTTACTTTAAGAATGTGGCAGCCATCTCTTTAAAATGTAATTTCAGGTAACCCTCCCTTAACTTCCAGTTTCCTAGAAGGAGATTAGAATAACCCCAGGTGGCCTAGGCTCCAAATTGAAAATCTACCTCCAGCCTTAGAGATACAAGAAAGTTAGCAATTTTATCTTGAAAACATGAATGTAATGTGTTGTAGCCACTCAGCTGCCTAAAGGGTAGATTTCTTTCTGTTTTTGCACTCTCTTCAGCAGATGGTCTGTGATGCATCACATTCTGGTTTAATTCTTATTCAATAAAAATACTTTTATTTCTCTTCTGTATTTGTGGAGAGGATTTCTGGGTTGGGAGTAGATTTTGTTCTTCAATTATATTTCCTCAACAGAGGCTTAAAAAGTACATAAGTAATTGGTTCAAGAACATTAATTCACTTCTTTCAATGAGAAAACTAAAAAATGAACGTAGGTTGGGTTGACACCCAAACTCATAGTCTTAACTGCTATGAAATAGCACTTGTATCCTTGAGGAAAAATAGAACAAAATACAAGAGGAAGAAAGTGTGAAATAGTTTCTGATATGGTAGCTTCCTCCCCTGTTTACGAAAAGAATGGCTGCACTGTGATGTCTTAACTAGCCAAATTTGGTGCAGAAGACTCTGGCTTGGCCTTTCCTCACAATATTTAGAGTAAGAGAGGGATTTTGAATTCCTACATGTGAAGCACACATTCCAGGGGACACTAAAAAAGAAATCAACCAAGCAGTGGCTCTTAAAAATAAAGATTTCTCACAGAGTAAAATGAATTATTGTCCTTGCCCATTGCACTAAAACTTTAATATGACAGTAACCGGAAAGCTGAAAAAAGTCATTTCAAGTAGGTCCTATTTTGTGGCTCTGGCCCTACAGATTGATTTTATATGCAGGTTTAGCACCCAACAGCTGCCAAAAGCCATCAGTGCAACAGCCCATTCAGGGGAAAACAAAATTTGAAAAGAGGATAGGCAGCAAGGACATGCAGTAAGAGGCAAAAGACAGATATGAAAAAGACCTGCTGGCCCATGCTCTCATGCTGATCATTTACAACATCTAAGAATACAAGCGAGGCCAGGAGGAAGGCTCATATCAGACCTGAAACCTGAAATAAGGATCAGCTGCTCATTATATGTTATTTCCATAACATCTGTGGCTAAATAGAACTGGCTGAAATTATAGCAGAAAGTATTCTTATTTAAAGAATCCCATTTAGTGTGGGTGTTGAGATTCTGGGAACTAAATACATATGACAAGGGAGGAGGCCCCATGAAACATTGAACATAGCCTTCTTTAGAGTTGGCTTGAGGAAGAGGAGGAATAGATGACTGAGATGATGACTGGGAATAATTTAGCACATTTTTCTTGGTTAAGACCTTATAAAGTCATGGTGTTTAGGTATTCAAATGTTATGGAGTCTAAATGTATTGAGAGATAGGTACTATCTTAACAGGGAATCTAACAGGACTTTTTCAAAGTGAATAATTAAATACAACATTTCTGTGTGGTGTTATGTCTCCTAACACATCTTCTCAAGGTAATGGCATGTAGCTCCAGGAAGGATCTTTTGACTTGTGGAACCTACTGTGAGATACCCCCATGTGTCTGTCAGTTTGTGGTACTGTGGGGGCTTTTGTATTGCAGTGATGCTGGAAGCTATGCCACTGGTATTCAGATACCGGCAGGGTCACCCATGGAGGACAGGTTTCACTTGAGCTTCCAGACTAAGACAGACTAGGAAGAAGGACCCAGCAGTCTACTCCTGAAAAGCATTAGCAGGGAAAACCTTATGAATAGCAGTGGAACATTGTCTGATATAGTGCTGAAAGATGAGCCCCCCCAAGTTGGAAGGCACTCAAAAGGTGACTGGGGAAGAGCTGCCTCCTCAAAGTAGAGTCGACCTTAATGACGTGGATGGAGTAAAGCTTTCGGGGCCTTCATTTGCTGATGTGGTATGGCTCAAAATGAGAAGAAACAGCTGCAAACAGCCATTAATAATTGGAAACTAGACTGTACGAAGTATGAATCTAGGAGTCTTGGAAATCATCAAAAATGAAACTGGAACACATAAACATCAATATCCTAGACATTAGTGAGCTGAAATGGACTGGTATTGGCCATTTTGAATCGGACAATCATATAGTCTACTATGCTGAGAATGACAACTTGAAGAGAAATGGTATCACAGTCATCGTCAAAAAGAACGTTTCAAGATGTATCCTGAAGTACAACGCTGTCAGTGATAGGATAATATCCATACGCCTACAAGGAAGACCAGTTAATATGACTATTATTCAAATTTACGCACCAACTACTAGGGCCAAAGATACAGAAATAGAAGATTTTTATCGGCTGCTGGAGTCTGAAATCGATCGAACATGCAATCAAGATGCATTGACAATTACTGGCAATTGGAATGTGAAAGCTGGAAACAAAGAAGAAGGATCAGTAGTTGGAAAATATGGCCTTGGTGATAGAAACAATGCCGGAGATCGAATGATAGAATTCTGCAAGGCTAACGACTTCTTCATTGCAAATACCTTCTTTCACCAACATAAACGGTGACTATTTTATACACATGGACCTCGCCAGATGGAGTGCACAGAAATCAAATTGACTACATCTGTGGAAAGAGACGATGGAAAAGCTCAATATCATCAGTCAGAACAAGGCCAGAGGCTGACTGTAGAACAGACCATCAATTGCTCATATGCAAGTTCAAGCTGAAACTGAAGAAAATCAGAGCAAGTCCATGAGAGCCAAAATATGACCTTGAGTATATCCCACCTGAATTTAGAGACCATCTCAAGAATAGACTTGACTCATTGAACACTAGTGACCGAAGACCAGATGAGTTGTGGAATGACATGAAGGACATCATCCATGAAGAAAGCAAGAGGTCACTGAAAAGACAGGAAAGAAAGAAAAGACCAAGGTGGATGTCAGAAGAGACTCTGAAACTTGCTCTTGAGCATCGAGCAGCTAAAGCAAAAGGAAGAATTGATGAAGTAAAAGAACTGAACAGAAGATTTCAAAAGGCCTCTTGAGAAGACAAAATAAAGTATTATAATGACATAAAGGGAAGAACATGCTTGGCATTTCTCAAGCTGAAAGAACTGAAGAAAAAATTTAAGCCTTGAGTTGCAATAGTGAAGGATTCTGTGGGGAAAATATTAAATGATGCAGGAAGCATCAAAAGAAGATGGAAGGAATACACAGAGTCATTATACCAAAAAGAATTAGTCGATATTCAACCATTTCAAGAGGTGGCATATGATCAGGAGCCGATGGTACTGAAGGACGAAGTCCAAGCAGCTCTGAAGGCATTAGCGAAAAACAAGGCTCCAAGAATTGATGGAATATCAATTGAGATGTTTCAACAAACAGATGGAGCGCTGGAGGTGCTCACTCATCTATGCCAAGAAATATAGAAGACACCTTCCTGGCCAACTGATTGGAAGAGATCCATAGTTATGCCTATTCCCAAGAAAGGTGATCTAACCGAATGTGGAAATTATAGAACAATATCATTAATATCACACTCAAGCAAAATTTTGCTGAAGATCATTCAAAAACGTCTGCAGCAGTATAACAACAGGGAACTGCCAGAAATTCAGGCCAGTTTCAGAAGAGCATGTGGAACCAGGGATATCATTGCTGATGTCAGATGGATCCTGGCTGAAAGCAGAGAATACCAGAAGGATGTTTACCTGTGTTTTATTGATTATGCAAAGGCATTTGACTGTGTGGATCATAACAAACTATGGATAACACTGCGAAGAATGGGAATTCCAGAACACTTAATTGTGCTCATGAGGAACCTTTACATAGATCAAGAGGTAGTTGTTCAGACAGAACAAGGGGATACTGATTGGTTTAAAGTCAGGAAAGGTGTGCAGCAGGGTTTTATTCTTTCATCACACCTATTTAATCTGTATGGTGACCAAATAACACAAGAAGCAGGACTATATGAAGAAGAACTGGGCATGAGGATTGGAGGAAGACTCATTAACAACCTGCGTTATGCAGATGCCACAACCTTGCTTGCTGAAAGTGAAGAGGACTTGAGGCACTTACTGATGAAGATCAAAGACCACAGCCTTCAGTATGGATTACACCTCAACATAAAGAAAACAAAAATCCTCACAACTGGACCAATAGGCCACATCATGATAAACGGAGAAAAGATTGAAGTGGTCAAGGATTTCATTTTACTTAGATCCACAATCAACAGCCATGGAAACAGCAGTCAAGAAGTCAAAAGACACATTGCATTGGGCAAATCTGCTGCAAAGGACCTCTTGAAAATGTTGAGGAGCAAAGATGTCACCCTGAAGACTAAGGTGTGCCTGACCCAAGCCATGGTATTTTCAATCACATCATATGCGTGTGAAAGCTGGACAATGAATAAGGAAGACTGAGGAAGAGTTGACGCCTTTGAATTGTGGTGCTGGTGAAGAATATTGAATACACCATCGACTGGCAAAAGAATGAACAAATCTGTCTTAGAAGTACAACCTGAATGCTCCTTAGAAGCAAGGATGGCGAGACTGCGTCTTACATACTTCAGACATGCTGTCAGGAGGCATCAGTCCCTGGAGAAGGACATCATGCTTGGCAGAGTACAGGGTCAGTGGAAAAGAAGAAGACCCTCAACGAGGTGGATTGACACAGTGGCTGCAACAACGAGCTCAAGCATAACAATGATTGTAAGGATGGCTCGGGACCGGGCAGTGTTTCGTTCTGTTGTGCATAGGGTTGCTATGAATCGGAGCTGACTCGATGGCACCTAACAACAACAACAACAACCGTGAGATAAAGAGAGTTTCAGATGCTAGAGTTAGAAAGGAATGGATCATTAAATACACAATTATTCATTACTGAGGAAGAGTTGACGCCTTTGAATTGTGGTGCTGGTGAAGAATATTGAATACACCATCGACTGGCAAAAGAATGAACAAATCTGTCTTAGAAGTACAACCTGAATGCTCCTTAGAAGCAAGGATGGCGAGACTGCATCTTACATACTTCAGACATGCTGTCAGGAGGCATCAGTCCCTGGAGAAGGACATCATGCTTGGCAGAGTACAGGGTCAGTGGAAAAGAAGAAGACCCTCAACGAGGTGGATTGACACAGTGGCTGCAACAACGAGCTCAAGCATAACAATGATTGTAAGGATGGCTCGGGACCGGGCAGTGTTTCGTTCTGTTGTGCATAGGGTTGCTATGAATCGGAGCTGACTCGATGGCACCTAACAACAACAACAACAACCGTGAGATAAAGAGAGTTTCAGATGCTAGAGTTAGAAAGGAATGGATCATTAAATACACAATTATTCATACATTTATTTCTATTATGCAATAGGAGTTTTCTCCCAATATTGTTGCTTCTGTATACAAGCCATCAGCAATAGCTTTAAGAAGAGGTGATTCTATGCCAATGAAGCTCAAGGTGAAAGAGGACTTGTCAGTGTGTAGCAGAGTCAAGTGCTAGTACACTGGCAGAACCATGCGATGCTGGCACAGGGACCACTCTCTGTGATGGGTCTGATGTTTTACAACGTGACATCTTGGTAATACACTGAAGTTGTATTAGTAAAGGGACTATGGAGCCTCTGATACGGCTTGGATCCTACTGAGCTCTGCAGGCTTCCAGTAAAGGTTGACAAAGCATGCTGTCTGTTTGCAGGTTCAGATGTATCTAAAAACCTAAGTAGTGTGAGCTCTGGACTGCCTCTGTAGCAAGGTGGAATAGGAATTACAGATTTTCTTTCCGAGACTTCTCATTTGGGGGCCCTGGTTTTACAATATCTATCTACTTGCTGCCAATCAGTCCAACATCAGCTTGGAAGGCCAGTAAGGTATCCAAATATTTGAATCAATGCAGCAAATTTATGGAATAATTACAGTATTTTCCAAAGAGGGTGAACAACATGGACTTTGTGTGGTAAATAATGAGTGATACTAGTTTTAAATAGCAGATAATATTTGCAGAGTGAGGGAGCATTTTGTGAGAGGGGAAGCCTCAGCAGAAGTATTGAGTTAAACACCATTCTTTTTTATTGCAACTCTAGATCAAGACAGGAGAAAAAACTGATAATGAAGCAGTGCATTTGAAGACGGAGTTTATCAAATATTTCTATCTGGTTATTTTTATTGGCCTTTTTAAACAGTTGACTACAGGAGTAGCTGATTTCTCTCAGAGTTTTCCTAATTTTAGTTTAGCAATAAGCAAAATGAAAATATGCTTGTCTAGTTTCTCACAACTCTGTGAAGTGATAAGCTTCATGATTTTGAGACCTTTTATCAGTGGCAATTCATTCTTGTCTTTGTTAATATTATAACTTTTTGGGATATTAATAACTATTCCATTGAACTGAAATGATTTTTATTTAATATAACATGCTATGTGCTGTAGTTAAGCTGTTTTTAGCCTTCAAGAAAGCTATGTTGCACCATTGAACAGGGAAAACATTTTTAACACTATTATGTATTTCCTTTGGGAAGGGTTATGTTCATAGAAAACTCACTTCAAGAAGTCACTTCAATCACCCCTTGTTTGCAGTCAGTGCTTGAGAAACACAGCTTAATAACATTTCCTTAAAAATTTAAAATAATTCATGATTTACCCTAGTAATCTTTTCTTGTGTGTTAAAACTCTTATAGGCAAGGTACTTTTTTCTAAAAAAACTTGGCCTTGAGTTTTGGCTTTTTTTTTTTTTTATCCTTAGAAATAGAATCTGTACACTGCCATTTATACAAAATCCCATGCTCTTCCTGAAAAAGAAAAGACATCCTGGAGGCTAAAGATGCTCAGTTTGAACTCTGTGTCATAAAACTATCCCTCAACCCGATAAACTCTTGCTTTCCATACATTCATTTTCTTGCTTAAATTATGTGACCATTAACCACCACAACAAAAAAACCAAATCCGTTGCCATCGAGTCTACCCCGACTCACGGAGACTTAATATATCCCACTTTAAGGGATCAATTAATGTCGAAGAACATGTTTAGAAAATACGTTTTTTTGTTTATGTGTTCACATGTACATCAGTACTTCCATCCTTAGAAGAAAAATACTACAATTTCCAGTCCTGAAGGCAACTATATGCTAACAGGAGTATGTTATGAAAATTTCTATACATCACTGCCCAAGAGTTCCCAGTTCATACTTCCAGAGTATCTGTACACTCAACAGCTGCATAGTCAAGCATCTGTAACACCATGATGTCCCTTCTCAGCACCTTCATGCCATTCTTATCTGCAAATGTTCTCTCTGTTTTCTTTTTAGCTGGTCTCTAGTTCATCTCCTCCTAGAATTCTCCTCTATTTAGCACAACCTCTATTAACTTGAAAAGGAGCCCTGGTGGTCCAATGGTTAAGCACTTGGCTGCTAACTGAAAGATTGTTGGTTCAAACACAACTAGTGGCTCTTCAGGAGAAAGAGCTGGCGATTTACTCCAGCAAAGATGACAGTCTAGAAAACCCTATGGGGCAGCTCCTTGTTGTCACATGGGGTCGCTATGAGTAGCAAATTAACTCAATGACACCTAACATCAACAACCCTTAACTTCTCTCCTAAAATTCTGTTACACAAGTAAGCCCTTAATTATGCCAGATTTTATTTTGTTCTCTTATGATTCTTTAAGTAAACTCTTAAAACTCTTAGAGTGTCAAGACTATGTCTAAAACTTCTCTTGTATTTTCACAGCAACAAGCATAATGTTAAGTACATTTTAACAGGTGCTCAAGAACAAAAAAAAAAAAAATTTTTTTTTTTTTTAAGAACACTTGTTGAATAAGTCCTGACTCCCACAGTTAACTTTTACAGTTAACTATTGTGAGATAGAGCACTAGGGTCACTTTGAGTTTCAGAAGTTCTTTCTCAGAGTTCACGTTCTAGGACTCCTTAAGATCAAGTTGTTGTTTTTGTTGTTAGGTGCTGTTGATTCATTTCTGAATCATAGCAAACCTATGTATAAAAGAACTAAACACTACCTGGTCCTGTGCCATCCTCACAATCATTATGTTTGAGCCAATTGTTGCAGCCACTGTGTCAGTCCATCTCGTTGAAGGTCTTCCTCTGTTTCGCTGACCCTGTACTTTACCAAGGATGATATTCTTTTCCAGGGACTGGTCCCTCCTGATATCATGTCCAAAGTACATGAAGTTTTACCATCCTTGCTTCTAATGAGCATTCTGGTTGTACTTCTTCCGAGACAGATTTGTCCATTCTTTTGGCAGTCCATAGTATATTCAACATTCTTTGTCAACGACGTAATTCAATGGCATCAATTCTTCTTCAGTCTTCCTTATTCATTGTCAAGCTTTCCAGTGCATATTAGGTGATTCAAACCACCATGGTTTGGATCAGGTGCACATAAGTCCTCAAAATGACATCTTTGCTTTTTAACACTTTAAAGAGGTCTTTTGCAGAAGATTTTCCCAATGCAGTGCATCTCCTGATTTCTTGATTGCGTCTTCCAAGGATGCTGATTGTGGATCCAAATAAAATGAAATCCTTGACAAAAACTACAATCTTTTTTTCTGTTTGTCGTGATGTGGCTTATTGGTCCAGTTGTGAGGATTTTTATTTTCTTTATGTTGAGGAGTAATCCATACTGAAGGCTGTGGTTTTGATCTTCATCAGTAAGTGCTTCAAGTCCTCTTCACTTTCAGCAAGCATGGTTGTGTCATCTGCATAATGCAGGTTGTTAATGAGTCTTCCTCCAATCTTGATGCCGAGTTCATATAGTTCAGCTTCTCAGACTATTTGTTCAGCTACAGATTGAGTAAGCATGGTGAAAGGGTATAACCCTGATGTACACCTTGCTTGACTTTAAACAACACAGTATCCCTTTGTCCTGTTCGGATGCCTGCCTCTTGGTCTAAGTACAGTTTCCTCATATGCACAATTAAGTGTTCTGGAATTCCCATTCTTTGCAATGTAATCCATAATATGTTATGATCCACACAGCTGAATGCCTTTCCATAGTCAACAAAACACAGATAAACATCTTTGTGGTGCTCTCTGCTTTCAGACATGATTCAAGCTACAGTGAGATTTTGGAGGGTAGATTCTATCAGCATCAACTTATAGCTCTCTGCTTTTATCAGAGGAGCCCTGGTGGAGCAGTAGTTAAGAGCTTTTGACTGCTAACCAAAACGGCAGCAGTTTGAATCCACCAGCAGCTCCTTGGAAACCCTGTGAGGCAGATTTACTCCATCCTGTAGGGTCTATATGAGTCAGAATCAACTTGATGGCAATGGGTATCTCTGATGCTTAAACAGTGCCAGACCCGATGCAAATATTTGACTGATAAATGTGTTTATTTAAACTTTCTTGAGATTTCAATTATATTTTGACTTTGAAATTTTTTTTTAGACAATAACAGAGCCAGTGAATCTAGTGAGGGAACTCATTTCCATTTGCTTTCAATGTTCTCAGCAAGTTTTGTAAATTAAATTCTCTGCTGATCTTGGTTGCTGCCTTTGAACAATGGGCACTTTTAAAAAATGTTATTTTGTATCTTACACAAGCCTTATTTTGTGTTTCATATTAAAAAAATTATTTTCTTTTGGAGATATCTTCACTCTGGCAGGTAACCTTCCACTGATTTTACTTTGCTCTTGGTTAACACCTATGCTGCAGGTTGTGGTCATAGTTTTTAATAAAAACCAACATATTCCAAATACTATACAGTAATGAAACCACAGGCACTTAATAAATGTCTTCAATTTTCTTGGTAGAACTTAGCTTGCTTTAAAGTCAGTAAAAATCTAGCTGACTTTTAACATGCTCCTCTTCAGAATTAAAGAACTTTCTTTTAAGGGACAATGTATTTTTTTTCTGCTTCAAACTCTTATTTGAGTAGGAAACTGAACCCAAGAGGATAATTGCACAGGGCCCGTGGATGGGTATCTCTACTTCCCAGGTTTCCCATTCTAAGCTATGCCGAAGATATGTCAAAAAACAAATGGACCCTAAATAAAAATAGTGCACCTACTATGCAACCACAGTTTCAAAACATGTTTTCTACAACCCCTCTTATAACCAGATTTCTCTGGGTAAGCTCTTCTTATTTAGAAATTCTGGAATTTCCAGTGAACAATATGCATAAGGAATATGTAATAACCTATTTGTTTTAATAATAATTACACTTACTATTTTTTTTTTTGTATGTGCTAGATACTTTGCAAAAAAGTTATAAAATTAAAAATGTTTGATTAAAACTCAGAATGCTAGGGGTAGGGAAAACTTTCTTGATCTGATGGCATTTATAAATATTCCACAGGAAAAAACACAGTTAATGAGGAAATGTTGAAAGATCTACTTATGAGATCAGGAATGAGGTCAGCCTTGACTCCTTTTCTGGAACAAATGTAGGAAACTTCAGGGAAGTTTACAATGGGCTGACTTGTTTGTAACTTAACATCAAACATAATGACTGTTGCTACTGAGAATGAACTCTCAAAAAAAAAATCTGGAGGATTTAAATAAAATATGAGCACAGGATATTTAAAGAAAATGAAAATATATGGTTGTTACAAAGAATATTTCACTGATTCTAGACTATTTACTCCTTTATTAAGTTTAGATACATGAGAAAGACCTAGACTCTGCAGAATCCATGAAGTGTTTTTAGTACTTATGCAAAGAGTGATCCGTGGAGAGGATGTGAGTGATCCTATCCTTAATAAAATCCATTAAAACTAACAGAGTCAAAATATATTTCTAAATACTGAAGAGCAGTGATTTGTTTAAGTCATTATACAAAATAATCTTTAAAGTTTCCAGTCTTCAGGCAAGGTGATAAGTATGTATTGATTCATCCTTTCATCCATACTTTCTTTCCTTGGCTGACATTTGAGCGCCTGTTAGGTACTGGGGATAGAGTAGTGATAAAGATAGTGTACTTTCTAAATGGAATAAAAATTCTAGTTAAATTCATTTAAAATGACATGCTAACTCAATTCAAAAGATTGTAATAGAAATTTTAGATGCAAAAGATAAAATGGAAGAAATGATAAAAAACCTTGAAGAAAAGATAATAAAAAAGATATCATATACAAATTTATGAAATAGAATTTGGAAGTTTAAGTGGATTTATTTCTAGATTGTTAGTTTCCTCGAATAACACAATTTAACAAAATGAACAAAGAAGAAATATAAAAATGAGATAACCCCATAACTATTAAATACGTTGAAACTGAAATCAATTTAATTGCCAGAAATTACTTCAGGATAAATGGCTTCAAACATGAATAATATCAAATATTTAAGGGAAAAGTAACACCAAACCTTTCCAAAGAATAAAAAACTAAGTTTCAATCTACAACATTCTAAGACAAATAAAAGGCCTATTTCTCTCACGAAATCGAATCTAAAAGACAGCAACTTGTCAACAAGTCAAATGAAGTATTAAATAAAGAGGATGAAATCACGATCAGAACCACTGCTCCTGGGAATGATGAAGGAGCATTCAGCAGATCAACACTATTACCCAGAACAATTTAAAAAAGCTAGAAAAAACACAAATCACATCTGCTTAAAAGCAGTGGAGAGCTGATGAAGCAAGCAGGCCTAGAGGAAAGCTGGTTACAAAATTCTAGAGTAGGTAAAATAAAGAGAGAGGTGAGTTGACAGTCTACAGCTGTCTTTTCCTGGAAATATTTGCTTACCCTGAGTGCAAGATAGGAGGTTGAAAATCTAGGTCTTATTTTTCACAGAAATAGGCAAACTAAACAAAGATACAAACAAAACACTTGGGGCTTTAGGGTCTGAGATCTAAAGGTATAGACAGGGAAAGGGAATACTACTGATTCTGACATAAGGCTGACATTTCTCTTAAGCTGTTTGCAAAACATCTGATAATGCAAAGGGTAGGAGGCTAAGAAACTGTATTTATTTTTAGTAGTCTAATTGTTCTGAAATTAGAAGTTTTAGAGTTCGGAAAGCAGTAGGAGTGGAAATCCCATGAATATACCTGGCTCTCAGTTTGAAGCCTAAGCAGGTATTGCCCTAACTGCTTCCCCCAAGGACAAAGACCTTTCAGACTTTAATTCAGTGCATAAAGAAATTAGGGTGATCATCATACTCTATCTTTCTAGTAGATAGAAGGTTCAACATTTGTGGTTGGATGATAGCATCATCTGGAGTCTCAACAATTTTTTTTTTTCTACACAATATCCGGAATTCAACAAAAAGTTACAAGGCACTCCAAGTTACAGGATCATATGACAGAAAGCAAAGAGAATAAATAGTCAGCAAAAACCAACAAATATGTTCTCAGATATTAGAGTAAGAGATAAAAGACTTTAAATAAAATAACAAGGCTATTATGTCCTAGAAAAAAGGAAAAAGGAAGACTATTGACGAAGAACTATATTTTATATATATAAAATGCAATCAAATGGAAAATCTAGAAATGAAAAAATAAAAATTCTGGAATAATGACTTCAGTAGATGATTTCATTAGCAGATTAAATACAACACAATATGAAATTAGTGAGCTACTATAGGAGAGAATAGAAAAGATCTTAATTGAGAACAGAGAGAAGAAAAAATGAAAAATAAACCAGAATAAGATATATATGAAAGGATCCAACATACATTTAATTACCGAAAACCAAACCCAACCCACTGCAGTCAAGTAAATTCTGACTCAAAACGACTCTACAGGACAGAGAAGAACTGCCCCATAGCGTTGCCAAGAAGTGGCTGATAGATTTGAACTGTTGAAACTTTTGGTTAGCAGCTGACCTCTTAACCACTGTGCCATCAGGGCTCCTAAGAATCCCAGGTATAGAGGAGACAGATAGTGGGGAAAAATAATATTTAAGAATATAATAGTTGAGAATTTTACAAAAATGACATTTCAAAAAGATTTCATAATCCAAAATGATCAATACAAAGAAAACTATGATTAGAAATATAAAGGTCAAGGTTACAGCAGTGATAGAAATGCAATATATTACATTCAAAGGATTAGCAGCAGTACTTATAGCTGATCTTTGAAATCCAGAAGAAAATGAAAAGATATTATTAAAATATTGAAAACCAGAATTTTATGTTCTTCAAAAATGAAGGTAAAATAAAGTCATTTTCCAACCCAAATGAGCTTCTTTATTGCATCTTGAACATCCTCAGCACATGCTACACAGGGACCTTTGCACATGCCAACTTTTGCCTAAATGTTTTTCCCGTTAGTCACGAGCTTGCCCACTTACTTTCTTCAGGAATTCACTGATTTCAGGAATTCCTTATGGCCACATTTAATAATATAAACCAGCAAGACCAGAACAAACCTGGCACATAGTAGGTGTCTATAACATTCATTCACACATTGATTATTCAGTAAATGATGTTGAACATATCTGACATACCTGTACTGTGGCTTGAAAGATGCCAAGATAAAATATAAGCTGCTTTAAAGTGTTAAGTGGGAGGATAAGTATAATACAACAACTAACAGCCAGAGAATGGTAGCTGTCTATCAAACACATTCACATACTTCTTTCATTCGAGCCTCACAAATAACACTGGAAAGAGCAAGTGTTTTACAGATACAAACTTAGAGAGGTTAAGTAATTCGTCCAAATGGGAAAGCTGAGTCTCAATGTCTGGCTCTTTGACTTTGAATCTGAATTTTTTTTTCCCCCCAGTCACACAAGGCCACATATGGAGTTTGAGGAGTACAATAGAAGAGTAAAATCAAGTCCACGCCTACAACAAAGCTGAAATTTTTGTGGACCATAGCTGTGGCAAGAGGAACAAAATGGAATCCCATGACATCCAATTTCCTCAGGTTAGTTTATAATAAGTCAAAGCGGAAATCAAGCATACTCAATTACCTTGGGGTACACTTTGAAGATTAATGAGGCTATGCTTATGAAAAATCTTTAAATTATTGAGAGAAAAGCATTGTATTCAAAAAAGAAGCTATGAATAACTCGTATTTTTCTTAGACACAAGCTTAGCGTATGACTTTGTGACAGAAAATCTATGACTGTTTAATTCTAACTTTGAAACTGAATATTATTTATTTAAAAATAGTGTGTGGTTTGAAAATCCCAATTTTGAAATGTTTCCTTAATTAAAAAAAGGAAAGACAAGCATATTTTCCAGTGGAGTTCAAATTTGTAGACTATCCATCATACTGATAACAGACTGAAAAAACCCTCAAAGGTCTTAAACTTGGTTGTAATTGAAGTTTTGAGAGAATAATATAAAATATAGAAAAAATAAAAATTGAAATGACATTGAAGGAAAACAATTTTTAGTTCTAAATTGAGCTAGAGAAATTATAAGGTTAAAACATTAATACATGAGGAATGGCATCTAATTTATAAAAACTATAAAAATTAGAGTCCTGAGCAATATCATGATTATGCTTTTTTATAAAGTAGATTTGTAGAAAGCAACAAAGCAGTTTTTTACATAAGAAGAAAAAACATTTTCTAAGCTAGAATGCAGTATAAAGTACTAGTGATATATTCATTGAAATAATGCTTAACTGAGTTTAAAATAATAATAATTAAAGTGCAAGGATTGGCTCGTAAGCTGATGGAAAATGTGTATACTAAAAATATTGATTCAGCTACACATTCAAAATTCATTTTCCATAAACAACTACTTTTGTCAAATCTATTAAAATGTAAGATAATGCAAAAAATTATATAGAAGAAACATTCAGCATTTTTATGCAAACAACTCCTTTATAAATTTAACTGTTGGAGGTACTGTATAATAAAATATAAGTTAATTTACCTCTTCCACAGGAGTTATGTCAGATTTTTCATTTTAGTGTATTTGCTTAAAATAAATTTTAATTTCTTAAGTAACATTTTAGAAACTATAATCATATAGTCAGCCCACGTTTCCCCAAATTTTCATATCATTCTATTTTTTAAATAAATAATGATGCAATAAAATTCCAGTGAAATGGTTTTCTGATCACATTAAATGGCAAAGAAGAAGCTTGTGGTGAAGGAAATCCACAACCCCCCCCACAAAAGAAAGCCACAGCACCAACAAATACACTACATTCTATAGGAACCGTGCTAGTATAAGAACAAACAACTAACAACAAAACTTTAGATGAAATTAAAGAAAAAGTGGGGGAAAGGCACACAGCTTGTTTTCCATTCCTCAATTTTGTTTGGAACCAGAGTAAAAGCTCTGATACAATGTGCCATGAAGTTTTACTTGAAAAATTAATTGGATTTGGCTGAGATGAAAACACAAACACATTATCAGTGTTGAAAACTGGCTTAAGACCATAACTCAGAACAGAGAAAAATCAAAATATATTCCTAGTGAGTAAGCCTTTTTTTTTTTAAGACATAGTGCATAGGACATTTAGAACAGAAAAGAAGCTGAAAGTCAATATTTTTCTGTAAGACATGATAAGGAAATGATAAATCTTTTAAACATGACTTCAGAGATAGATAGTAGGAATCCTGAAAACATTTATGCAAAAAGGAAGACAGTGTGCTGAGCAGAAAAGATACGAATTAGATTATATGATGACTGTATAAGAACGGCTTTGATTAACTAAATATTCCTTCCTCCTCCTTACTAAGGGTAAACATAACCAGGGCACTTGAGAAGTCCTAAAGGAGAATGTAACACTATGTTCTCTTGGCTTCGGCCACTTTATCTCTCAACGTCTGCCTTCTTGTTCATTCTTGAAGATCACCACACAAAAATGAGCTTGAGGAAGGTTTAGATTCTATAGCCTATCAAAATAATATTTAAGATCCCAAGCCACCTTGATGCCTGAAGAGATACTACAAAAGATGGTGACCAGATAAGTGAACATTAGAAAATATGATCAGACTACAAAACAGAGAATTTTGTTTCACTAAAAGTGCAGGAATTTTTTGACTAATTGCCAAGGAATCATTTCTGGCTATGAATATTTTGGAAGAGGTAAAAGTTTTTTTTTTTTTTTTAAGAGATTAGAGAGATGAGCTGATAGGTAGGAATTCTTAAATTTTTAATTTCATAATCCCTGTGCTGGTCTCTCGTATGTTTGCTTGCAAGTCTATTTCTTGCATTTTCTTGCTTTGCTCTTAATCATAGATCCCCTTGTCAACTGTGTTCTGGAAATATTCAGTACATCAAAGACATTGGTGGGTGCGAGTAGGGGATAAATCAGGGCGTTTCTTTCGTTTTCGCTCCACCTACAGTGAGTGGCATCTCCAGCAGTGACTGTATGTCCTTATTGGCTTCAGCTCCTGGTAGACAGTCCTTGTTCCGTGGTCCCTACTGCCGCTTACCAAGCAGTGGGTTCTAATTCTTGCTGGACAGCCCACCTTCGTGCTCTGTTAACACCATTTACCCCCATTGTCCTTCTGAACTAGGGGTGGGTGGTGGAATCCTGTTGTTGGTAATCTTTGGGTTTCCTCATAGTACTCAGTTTGGCCACTCCACTCATTTATCAGTTGCTTAGCCAATTTCTGATGTTAAGTTTTTGTTTGAAAGAACTTTACCCTGACTGAAAAGTGGCCACAGAATTCTCTCCTAAGAGATGAGGATTTTTCTTAAATATAGTATGGTCAGGGCCCAGGTGGCGAAATGGTGAAGTATTTGGCTACTAACCAAAAGGTCAGCAGTTCGAACCCACCAGCAGCTCCTTGGAAACCCTATGGGGCAGTTCTACTATGTCATATAGGGTCACTATGAGTTGGAATCGACTTGATGGCAACAGGTTTGATTTTGGTTTTTTTAGTACGGTCACATACGAAAGTAGGAAGTTAAGCCTTTTGATATTTCAATAATTCTCCAAGACTTGTTATCATATGTTGAACTTTCGGGTGTTAAATGCAACCCAAAATGCTCATATTCTATTGATTATGAGATTTTGCATTCCATCACTTTTAACAAAAATGGCAATATTGATTGCACACACACACACACACACACACACACACAGCTTTTTTTTTGGTTCTGAATAGGGCATTTTAAAACGTTGCATTGTTGCTGATGAAGGGTAAGGACGTTTGGGATCTATTTTTGGTATGGATCTTAGCTATTTTAGAGCTAATTGCATTTTTGGTGTAATTAATTACTTTGTGAACACCCCTAGGCTGAGTATAAACGGCACAGCTTAGGAGAGAATTTATAAAGACATTGTAGCCTCCAACTGAGTTCTATTAAACAGTAATTTCCACACTCCTGACCTTAAGAGAATACATGACAGATTCCTTATACCACTACCTTGGAGATCTTGCTGCGGGCTCACCTTCTAGGTAAGACCAGAAAATAGGAAGAACTTTCCAATAATTAAGTCACTTACATTATCTCAAATTATTTTAATGGTTTACTTGAAAGGCAGATCTACAGCAAGGTCTCTTTTGTAGTCAAGTTCCAGGATTTATTTATGTGATGAATAGGTGGCTCATAGCTTTACTCATATTTTATGTGTTAATGGAGCCCACAAAATCTTCAAGAGTTTCAGAGATCTGGCCATTGTGCTGAGATGGACGTTGAGTGTAACCCAGTTAGACCCTAGGGAGAGAGTGAATATTAAAAGCGACATGCACTAAAAAAGAATTCCAGTGGGAGAAGAGCAACACTCTGTTCTCCCTGGACCTGAGCTCGGTGACCCGGATGTGGCAGAGTGACCTACGAGCTCTGAAAACAATCTTCTTACTTGTGGAGTGAATGGTATCCAGAGCTGTAAACCCAGAAAAATCAGAGTTTACATATGAGGAAAATGCTGAAATGTTGGCAAATCATGCAAGGAATAGTTGTTCACTGAACGTTCTCATACGTATGTTTGGAAATTTAAATTTAAAACTGATGCATAGTAGGAAAAGCGAACATGTGTGTGTGCTATACAATTCATGTTTGTGTGTGTGTGTATACATGCATACATGCAGAGATATGTGTATTCCCCTGTGTTTATATCAACTTATATTTGAATTAATTATACTCAGTGTAATCTCAGTATTTGAAAATTACGTTAACATACATATGACTCGATAGCACTGGGTATACTGGGTATATATGAGGTAGGAAACCCTGGTGGCCTAGTGGTTAAGAGCTATGGCTGCTACCAAAAGGTCAGCAGTTTGAATCCACCAGGGGCTCCTTAGAAACTCTATGGGGCAGTTCTACCCTGTCCTATAGGGTCACTATGAGTCAGAATCGACTCAAGGGCAGTATTTTTTTTTAAATATTTATATTTTTAATATATGAGGTATTCTCAGATTCTATACACAAATATAGTGTATACTGGAATGTCATATGTGGCTTCAACTTGAAAATCAAAGAAATGAAAAATTCCCCGTTATATTTTTCTCCTAATGGTCAGAGACCTTCTTTTGGTACATACTTATTATTGACTTTTTATTCAACATTAGAATTGTTCTCAATACAGTAGCTGAGAATCTCCAGACTTTTCTAAAAAGTCCTTCAGATATGATATTTCTTTTATAACACACACACACACACACAAATCAATAAGAGGCAGCTTTTTAGGATTAGAAGATTTTCCAAATACTGGAGGGATTTAAAGGAGAGATTCTGCTCCATTCTACCTGTCAGAAGGTCAGGTTCAATTTAATCCACACTTTTGTTTTTGTTGTTGTGGCTGTTTTAAACCTCTCCTGTAGTTGTTACTCAGAATCAGAATTCCAAAAAGCAAAGGAATAGGAAAAAAAAAAAAAGCTTTGCAAGAGCTCTAAAGACTTCTATGAAGAAATGTTTCTCAAAAAAAAAAAAAAAAAGTGAAACTAGGGCAAGGGCATCTTAGAAGTTTTGGATTTTGAGTTATAAGCACCACAGGAAAAAAGTATTTTGTCAATCTTAATCTAAATTTAACAGGCAATGTGCAGGTGGTAAATCATTTTGTCAACTACCTGTGGGTAATGAGGTTTCTCTTGGCTTCATACGAGTTTGTAGATCTCTAATTACACACCAGCTAGAAATTCCATGTCTAAACTGAAACCAATACCTATCATGTTGTTAGCAGTGATACTTAGGTAACTAAATCTAAAGGAGGAATTTACTTACATTTGAAAAAAAAACAAATACAATTGTCAAAGGACCTTTTTTTCTTAAATTTATAAAAGCCAAGCAACGTATAATCAGGTGATTTCCTTGTCACAGGGGTTTGCTTATTGTTCTATGAACCCCTTAGGAATTACACTTAGTGTAATGTCAAGAGAGTTCCATAACACTGTTTAGATTTGATGGTGTTTAAAACAATATTTTTATAACAACCATATGCCACGACTGTCCCTCAGGAAGTAGTTCTCCTTCTAATTCCTTTGTGCATTGCTATAGTTTGAGTGATAATGGAATAATATTACAGTTCTCAGCACATTCAGCAAAAGTCAAGAGGTCCCATTGACTCCAAGGATAATTTAGTAGTATCTAGACTTATTTTTTGTTAGGGCCAACCTTGTTCTACACAGCTGCAATGTTCTGAGATCTCCCTATAATGATAGCAAAATGTACCACGCAGGTATTTTGTTTCATTTGCCTCAAATCCTACATGTCCAAAATGAAAGTTGTTCTCTTTCTCCAAGTAACTACTCTATCCTCACCAGCACAATGTCTGAGAGCATGGGCTGCAGAGCCAACTGCCTGAGTTCAAATCCTGCCCTTGCCAATAGCTGACTGGGTGACCTTGGACAAATTACTTATCTTCTCCTGGTCTCAGTTTCCTAACTTGTAAATCAAGGGTAATGATTATGAGGTTTAAATGAGTAAACTGGTGTTGATACCGAGTGAATTTTGACAGCATTATTCATTCTCCTTCAAGCCATTAATTGCAGGGTTATTCTACCTCTCTCCCATATCTATGATTGATTCCTGCCTTTTCTATTTAAAAAAAAAAGCCTGTTAGATCTATCTTTTTTGCTTCTTCCCATTACTCTTGAATTCACACTATTGCAATTTGTCACGCTGTCCCATCTTTTACATCCTGGCCAAAGCGGTCATGGCATTTCCAAGCTTAAATCTGTTCACTGGTTTCCTATTGATTGCTGCTATGGTTGTCATTTTTTTTTTTTTTAATTTTTATGTCTTTGTATACAGGAAATGTTTCGTGGGAGTCTAATATGTACAAAAAGATAAACAATGAAATCTAATTTCATCTGGAAGTGGGGGAGTAATCTTGCCATTTGCTCTACATTTTACCTCCTCCTGCTCTGGTGGCACAGTGGTTAACAGCTCAGCTGCTAATCAAAAGGTCAGCAGTTTGAATCCACCAGCTGCTTCTTGGAAATCCAATGGGGCAGTTCTATTCTGTTCTATAGGGTCTCTATGAGTAGGAATCTACTTGAAGGCAACTGGTTTTGTTTGTTTTGCACTTACATTGGCCTTAGGACTTGCAATCTTTTCACCTCTTCACAACTCCATCTTCAGTACTTATCTTTGGTCAAATACAAGGTTATACTAATTATATTTACATTTCTACTTTTTCATGCCATTTACTCATTGCTGCCTTATATTGCTATTGTCCTTTAACTAGACTCTACACTTAAGAAAGTACTTTGACATTACCTTTCTTGTGTTCCTTAATATTTCTAACACACGATTATGTATTCCAAACTAAAACTGTTACCAGCGAGTCGGCTCTGACTCATAGCGACCCTATAGGACAGAATAGAACTGCCCCATAGCATTTCCAAGGAGCGGCTGGTGGGTTTGAACTGCCGGCCTTTCGATTAGCAGCTATAGCCCTTAACCACTGCACCACCACGGCTCCGATTATGTAGGCAGTAAATGCTTAACAATATGTGAACCTTAGGTCAATTGCACTTCATGTCTGTTTTCTGTTCTCTCCTCACTTAAGCCATGAGTCACCCCCACCCTTTTTGTTTTTCTTCATTTGATGAAAGCTTCCATTCTGTTCCCTGGCCACCTAGTGCCTTCCCTAAATAGTATTCCACCTTCTCTGCCTTTCATTTCCAGAGACTAGTTTGTAGAAACTACGTCAGTCTGGCATCAACAATCCAACTTCCTCATGTATTAGTTTTCCATGGCTGCTGCAACAAATTACCACAAACTTAATAACTTACAGAAATTACTGTGTTACAGTTCTGTAGGGAAGAAGTCCAACACGGGTCTCACTGAGCTAACATTGAGGTGTTGGCAGAGCTGCGTCCTCTTGTGGAGGGTGTAGGGGAGAATTCATTTCTTTGTCTTTTTGACCTTTTAGAGGCTGCCTTCATTCCTTGGCTCATGGTCTCTTTCTTTCATCTTTAAAGCCAGCAATGATGGGCTGAGCCCGTCTCACTTCTCACCACTCTAACTTCTTCTTTGCCTTCATCTTCTACTATCAAGGACCTTTAGGATTATATTGGGCCCTGCCAGATAATCCAGGATATTCCCCCCACATCAAAGTCTTTAACTTAGTTATATCTGCGATGTCTCTTTTGCCATGTAAGGTAACATATTTACAGGATGCAGGGATGACAAAGAGGACATCTTTTCGTCTGCCTACCACACCTGGGATGATTTAATACTACAATGTTAATGATAATACTTTGCACTTGCATAACATGTGTTTAGTTTTCAAATTCCTTCTTATTTCTAATTCCATTTGATTTAAAAGGTAGTTGGCAAGGGCATTCCTCACATCATTTTCCTTACATAGTTCTGACAATACTAATTTTATTATATTTTGTAATATAATCTGTTTATATAGACTCAGAATGTAAAAGCTGAATAATCCTTAGAGATCATCACCTCTTCCTTACGGATGAAGAGACAGAGGACTACAAAATTTAAATTCTTTCTTAGTATCAAACATGTAGTTCTAATCACATTTTTGATCCTCCACTAGACCATAACCCGAACGTTGTTATTGTTGTTGTTGTTAGGTGCCATTGAGTCAGTTCTGGCTCATAGCGACCCTATGCACAACTGACCAAAACACTGCCCGGTCCTGCGCCATACTTACAATTGTTGTTATGCTTGAGCTCATTGTTGCAGCCACTGTGTCAATCCACCTCTTTGAGGGTCTTCCTCTCTTCCGCTGACCCTGTACTCTGCCAAGCACAATGTCCTTCTCCAGGAACTGATTCCTCCTGACAACATGTCCAAAGTATGTAAGACACAGTCTCACCATCCTTGCCTCTAAGGAGCATTCTGGTTGTACTTCTTCCAAGACAGATTTGTTCGTTCTTTTGCCAGTCAATGGTATATTCAGTATTCTTCGCCAACACCGCAATTCAAAGGCGTCAACTCTTCTTCAGTCTTCCTTATTCATTGTCCAGCTTTCACATGCATATGATGCGATTGAAAATACCATGGCTTGGGTCAGGCGCACCTTAGTCTTCAGGGTGACATCTTTGCTCTTCAACACCTTGAAGAGGTCCTTTGCAGCAGATTTGCCCAATGCAATGCATTTTTTGATTTCTTGACTGCTGCTTCCATGACTGTTGATTGTGGATCTAAGTAAAATGAAATCCTTGACAACTTCAGTCTTTTCTCCGTTTATCTTGATGTTGCTAATTGGTCCAGTTGTGAGGATTTTTGTTTTCTTTATGTTGAGGTGTAATCCATACTGAAGGCTGTGGTCTTTGATCTTCATTAGTAAGTGCTTCAAGTCCTCTTCAATTTCAGCAAGCAAGGTTGTGTCATCTGCATAACACAGGTTGTTAATGAGTCTTCCTCCAATCCTAATGCCCCGTTCTTCTTCATACAGTCCAGGTTCTTGGATTATTTGTTCAGCATACAGGTTAAATAGGTATGGTGAAAGAATACAACCCTGCTGCACAACTTTCCTGACTTTAAACCAATCAGTATCCCCTTGTTCTGTCTGAACAACTGCCTCTTGATCTATGTAAAGGTTCCTCATGAGTACAATTAAGTGTTCTGGAATTCCCATTCTTCGCAGTGTTATCCATAGTTTGTTTTTTCCACACAGTCAAATGCCTTTGCATAATCAATAAAACACAGGTAAACATCCTTCTTGTATTCTCTGCTTTCAGCCAGGATCCATCTGACATCAGCAATGATATCTCTGGTTCCACATCCTTTTCTGAAACTGGCCTGAATTTCTGGCAGTTCCCTGTTGTTATACTGCTGCAGACGTTTTTGAATGATCTTCAGCAAAATTTTGCTTGCATGTGATATTAATGATATTGTTCTATAATTGCCACATTCGGTTGGATCACCTTTCTTGGGAACAGGCATAATATGGATCTCTTCCAATCAGTTGGCCAGGAAGCTGTCTTCCATATTTCTTGGCATAGACGAGTGAGCACCTCCAGTGCTGCATCTGTTTGTTGAAACATCTCAATTGATATTCCATCAATTCCTGGAGCCTTGTTTTTCGCTAATGCCTTCAGAGCTGCTTGGACTTCTTCCTTCAATACCACCGGTTCCAGATCATATGCCACGTCTTGAAATGGTTGAATATTGACTAATTCTTTTTGATATAATGACTCTGTGTATTCCTTCCATCTTCTTTTGATGCTTCCTGCATCATTTAATATTTTCCCCATGGAATCCTTCACTATTGCAACTCGAGGCTTGAATTTTTTCTTCAGTTCTTTCAGCTTGAGAAATGCCAAGCATGTTCTTCCCTTTTGGTTTTCCATCTCCAGCTCTTTGCACATGTCATTATAATACTTTACTTTGTCCTCTCGAGAGGCCCTTTGAAATCTTCTGTTCAGTTCTTTTACTTCATCAATTCTTCCTTTTGCTTTAGCTGCTCGATGCTCAAGAGCAAGTTTCAGAGTCTCTTCTGACATCCACCTTGGTCTTTTCTTTCTTTCCTGTCTTTTCAGTGACCTCTTGCTTTCTTCATGGATGATGTCCTTCATATCATTCCCCAACTCATCTGGTCTTCAGTCACTAGTGTTCAATGAGTCAAATCTATTCTTGAGATTGTCTCTAAATTCAGGTGGGATATACTCAAGGTCATATTTTGGCTCTCGTGGACTTGCTCTGATTTTCTTCAGTTTCAGCTTGAACTTGCGTATGAGCAATTAATGATCTGTTCCACAGTCGGCCAATGGCCTTGCTCTGACTGGTGATATTGAGCATTTCCATCGTCTCTTTCCACAGATGTAGTCAATTTGATTTCTGCGTGTTCCATCTGGCGAGGTCTGTTGATTTCTGTGTGTTCCATCTGGCGAGGTCCATGTGTATAGTCACCGTTTATGTTGGTGAAAGAATGAAGAAGTCGTTGGTCTTGTAAAATTCTATCATTTGATCTTTAGCATTGTTTCTATCACCAAGGCCATATTTTCCAACTACTGATCCTTCTTCTTTGTTTCCCACTTTCGCATTCCAATCGCCAGTAATTACCAATGCATCTTGATTGCATGTTCGATCAATTTCAGACTGCGGCAGCAGATAAAAATCTTCTATTTCTTCATCTTTGGCCCTGGTGGTTGGTGCGTAAACTTGAATAATAGTCACATTAACTGGTCTTCGTTGTAGGTGTATAGATATTATCCTATCACTGACAGCGTTGTACTTCGGGATTGTACTTCAGGATAGATCTTGAAATGTTCTTTTTGACGATGAATGCAACACCATTCCTCTTCGAGTTGTTGTTCCCAGCATAGTAGACTATGTGATTGTCCGATTCAAAATAGACCTGGCAGTCTACTTCTGAAAAGCATTAGCCAGTGAAAACCTTTTGAATAGCAGCAGAACCTGAAAGTATAGATTACATTTTGTTCATTTCTGGACCACTTATAGCTCATTGTTAGTTTTCATTAGTAGGTCTCATTAGTGACTAAGAAAAGTGGTTCAAAAGGGATAGTATTACTTATCCAAACCATAGTATAAAATTGTTAGAACTACAACCAGAACTTGTTGTTGTGAGGAGCTGTTGAGACAGTTCCAGCTCATAGTGACCCAGTGTACAACAGAGCAAAATACTGTCCAGTCCTGCACCATTTTCACAATGGTTGTTACGCTTGAGCCCATTGTTGCAGCCACTGTTAGTCCATCTCGTTGAGGACCTTCCTCTTTTTCAATGGCCTTCTACTTTACCAAGCATGATGTCCTTCTCCAGGAACTGATCCCTCCTGATAATATGTCCAAAGTATTTGACAAGAGCTTTCACCATCTTTGCTTCTAAGGAACATTCTGGTTGTATTTCTTCCAGCACAGATTTTTTTGTTCTTTTAGCAGTCCACGGTATATTCGATATCCTTCAGCAACACAAAAATTCAAAGGCATTAATTCTTCTTTGGTCTTCCTTATTCATCATCCAGTTTTTGCATGCATATGAAGCGATCAAAACACCATGGCTTGGATCAGGTGCCTTTAAGGTGACATATTTGTTTTTCAACTCTTTAAAGAGGTCTTTTGCAGTGGATTTTTCCAGTGCAATGTGTCTTTTGATTTCTTGACTGTTACTTCCATGGGCACTGATTATGGATCCAAGAAAAATGAAGTCTGTGAGAACATCGATCTTTTCTCCATTTATCATGACGTTGCTTATTGGTCCAGTTCTGAGAATTTTTGTTTTCTTTATGTTGAGGTATAAACCATTCTGAAGGCTGTGGTCCTTGATCTTCATCAATAAGTGCTTCAAGTCCTCTTAACTTTTCGATATCAAGGTTGTGTCATCTGCATAACGCAGGTTAATGAGTCTTCCTCCAACCCCGATGCCACGTTCTTCTTCATATAGGCCAGTGTCTCAGATTATTTGCTCAACATACAAAGTATGGTGAAAGCATAAAACCCTGACGCATACCTTTCCTGACTTTAAACCATGGAGTATTCTCTTGTTCTGATCAAAAGACTGCCTCTTGGTCTAAGTACAGATTCGTCATGAGCACAATTAAGTTCTGGAATTCCCATTCTTCCCAATGTTATCCATAATTCGTTCTGATCCTCACAGTCGAATGCCTTTGCATAGTCAATGAAACACAAGTAAACATCTTTCTGATATTCTCTGCTTTCAGCCAAGATCCACCTGATATCAGCAATGATATCCCTTGTTCCACATCCTTGTCTGAATCCTTCTTGAATTTCTGGAGTTCCCTGTCAATCTACTGCTGCAGCCACTTTTGAATTATCATCAGAAAAATTTCCCTTGAGTATGATGATATTAATGATAGTGTTTAATAATTTCTGCATTCAGTTGGGTCAACTTTCTTGAGAATAAGCATAAATATGAATCTCTTAGTCAGTTGGCCAGGTAGCTGTCTTCCAAATTTCTTCACATAGACAGTTTAGGCTTTTTGAACTATGGACCAAAGTTCTTTCCAGCTTACCCCAGTGCTGACAATGTACTAATTGACTACATATGTTATCTTCTTCATAGTGTGTTATAGAGCTCATAAGAAGTACATTTACATATATGCTGGAAAAAATCTAGATATCTCTCTCTCTCTATATATATATATCATCTATATCATCTACCTATATCTGTCTGTCTATCTGTCTATCCATATCTAACCTGAACCCTTTGCCCTGGAGTAGACTCCAACTAATACAAAACTAATAGCAACCCTATAATTCAGAGTAGAACTGCAATAAGGTTTTCAAGGCTGTAATCTTTACACATCTTTCTCCCACAGAAACCTGGTGGGTTCGAACTACCAACCTTTTGGTTAGCAGCTGAGCACTTAACCACTGCGTTATTATGACAATTTGAGTATAAATTTTTCAGAGTTGAAAAACTTCCCAGAGAGAAACAAAAATTGTTGAAAAAACAAAAATTATAGCTAAATCCTCAACACAAGCTCATTCATTGATTGTAAATCCCATTTTTTGTCAGGATTAAATGTACTGAAAAATCCAAAAACCAAACCCTTTGCTGTAGAGTCGATTCCAACTCAAGGCGACCCTATGGGACAGAGTGGAGCTGCTTCATAGGGTTTCCAAGAAGCAGCTGGTAGATTCGAACTGCTATTCTTTGGGGCAAAGCAACAGTAGCTGTTAACATTGTGCCACGAGGGCTCCACAATGTACTGAATAAAAATATCTGATGTAAGTAAATGAGAAATCAAGAAATCAAGAAAAATGAGGGTTCAGAGGTTTATTCTTTTCTATCTAATGAGCTGATAATGTTGAAGAATTGAAGGAATTTGGGATCCTAAGAAGGAATGTAGAAAAATTAGGAATAGGATACTTTCAATACTCTTGCTGAAGCTGACAATTAAAATTCAGAAAAAACTTTTATATTAAGGACTTTCTTTGCATGTAATCTTTCTGGATCTGGAATCCATAAAAAAATAAAGAATTTCTTCTTGGACTGTGTGAAATGCTAAGAATAATCTTTCTGATCTCATGTTGCATTGGAAGTGAACAGTCAACTAGAAGGGCAACTGGAAATTCATTTAAAACTCTGACTACTGGGAGCCTATACCAAGCAAAGTGAATGGTATAAGACTATGCAGTTTGCCTAATTTGGATGCTCCCTCTAATTTTACATATCCTTTGCATACTACAGAGCCCTAGTAGCACAGTGGTTAAGAGTGTGGCTGCAAATCAAGAGGTCAGCAGTTCTAATCCATGAACTCCTCATTGGAAATTCTATGGGGATGTTCCACTCTGTCCTGTGGGGTCACTATGAGCCAGAATCGCCTTGAGGGCACTGAGTTTGGTTTGGTTTTGGATTTTGCATACTATAAAACAATAGTTTATGCACATCATGGGCCTAAGACGAATTCTGGGCTAGAGAGGCCATAATTTGAGGTGGAAACTGCTGTATAAGGTCTGGATGAGAATGCTGAAGACCTCTGTTGACTTGAAGGTGTCTTGAAAGTGACTTGGTCAAACCAGCTATTGACCCTTTGCTTTATTCTCTTTCCAGCTCCATTTTAATCACTTAGAACAATTGCACTGTAGAGGTGAGTGCCTTTTCTGCTGACAAATAAGACTGGCCTTCATTCTAGGAAGAATTCTCTCTGGAGCTCCATTTAACCTTGTGTTTTCCAACAGGATGCTATGAAGACCTATTAGAGCTGAGGATAAAACAAATCGGGCATAATCACCTCGGGCTCTGCTGCTTACAGTGAGCAAATGTCTCTGTATAAGTCTATTGGGAAGGAAAAATGTCTTCGATGTTTAAAAGGAAAAAAAAAAAAGACAGAAAAACACACAAAACAACCATTCTTTTTTAATTTTGTATAAATATGCTTCCAAGGCAATATCTCCAATCTTCTACAACATGTTCTTAGCCTGACTGTTACTGACTTTTCAGCTTCAAGATTATAACTTAAGTTCGATTATATTGCTATCTAATTCTTTCAGTGCAAATTATTTCATTCTTGGGGAAGTCGACAGTGAGGTTTCTTGAGTTCCCAAACTCTTGGGGGAATTCTACACCTGTAAGTAAGAATATCCATTAAAGATATTTGATGTAAGTCTATAATTAACTACCGTAAGTGAAACATAGGTTTTGCTTTTTTTTTTTCTCCTAAGATAATGATCTAAGATTGACCCAAACTAGTTCTGCAGGTTAACCTTCGGGAAAATTCTGGGAGACAAACAGAGGACTCCACCGGTGATAATATGCCTTAAGAATATGACTGTAATAGAATAACCATGATTAAAATGTCAGTGTCTTAATAAGTTTCTAACAAACCAAGTCATTACCATCTTCTTTCTTTTTATTTTTTACTTGTGCCTGGAGAGGACATATAAATCTGCACAGATCTCTGCAGACCATTTTCAAGAGAAGCTTAAAGTGGAGGGATGCATATCAAGCAGAATTTAAGATCAGGAATGCAACTTTTATGAACTTAATAATGTCATCATATGTTTGAAACCAAGGTGCTCATCTTCTGTTGCATAGATTTCATTCCGACCTTAATAAGAAAATAGCATATTCCTAAGTGTGTGTACATGGGCGTTTTCTTCTCTGAAGCTGTAATATAAAAAAAGCATAAATCAAAGCTGTTTTGACAGATGAACAACACAATTTGGTAACAGGATGGAAATTAAAAAAAAAAAAAACTAAAAGGCTGAATAGCTGATAAAAGATGAGTTGGACTAGGAGGATTGATGTTAGAGCTGAAGGCAGCATTAGAGATTAGACCCTCATTGGCTTTTCAGCAAGCCTGGTGACTCATTCTACATAAATGAAGTTTGTGATATGTAATGAAAAGCTTTCTATCTTCACTGCAAGCAAATTAGCAGGTATTTTGTGGCAGGAATGTTAATGTTATCTTGCATTTGTTTCTGAGCAGGAACACATTAACAGAGCAGGTTTGAAAAGAATTTCACTTTTATAACATCAGGTGCCGAAGGTATTAGAACAAGGTCACCTCTGTAAAGTAATGAGGGAAAATTAGGTTATAAACATGCAGTGCCTAAAAATATATTCAGTCTGCTCTGCAGAGTGAATGCAGTATAGGATGGCCCCAAATTGCTAATTTTCTTTTACTCCAGATGACACTCAGACCCCAAACTTAATTCAAAAAGTTAAATACTAAAGCAAGACAGGGTGGAGGAGGGTTACCGTGGCTCATAACAGGCAGCACATTCCAATCAATTACAGTCCACATATCTGTACATAGATACAACCTGCTTCTCAATGTAAAAGTCAGGAAACTTGGAATGTTTTCCACAACAAACCTCAGAGGTCTACATTGTCTCTTTGAAGAAATGTTAGAACCAAGAAAAACAAATGGAAGATAAAGGTAAGATATTGATTGTGTTGAATGACATTAAAATATAAAAGGAAGCTGAGTGGTTGTTGGGAATACTATCAAGATTAAGACAGATGAGCTAAAAGATAAAATAACAACAAAGCTCTTGAAAGGCAGGGTGACAAGGGTGTGAATGATTCTATCCCTTTCATGAGTACATGTAAGAAGAGAGAATGGATAATGTGTATACAGACAGCCCACCTGACTTGGGCAATTGGGTCAGAAGCAGGATATTATCTACCCTGATGAACCATTAGGCACCAATAGCCTGACTTTAAGGACTTGGGTAATGAGACTTGCATCTTTCCCTGGACTAGAAACAGATATGCTGATGTAGTCTGTTTTCTTGCCCTAAATACCATTGACCCACTTGCCTCACCTCCTGTCTCCTGGGCCATGGTTTCTGCCTCATTCTGCATTCCTGCAACTAAATTAAAGCTTATTGTAATCCATTTCACACTACTCAAATACAGGGAGACTATATGGTGATTAAAATATGAGAAACAACACCCTGACTTCCATCTACAAAAATCCTTCAGGGCAATATAATAGCTTAATTACATGATTAAGATATTAACTATATGCTGAAAGGTAAAAGAAAAGAGTGTTTGGAATAATAACTAATGCATTTTTTTTTGTTGAATTGGAAATTTATTTTATTAAGGTATTAATTGTAAGTGGAAGCACACTGCCAGCTATGATTACACTCACTGCTATTGAGCCAATTCTGACTCATGGCGACCCCGTGTGTTACAGAATAGTACTGCTCCATAGGGTTTTCTTGACTGTAATTTTGAGGAAAGCAGATTACCAAGTCTTTCTTCCCTGGCGCTGCTGGGTGAGTTTGAACCACCAAACTCATGTTAGCAGCTGAGCACAAATTATTTGCACCATCTAGGAACTTGTCATTTATGGTAGTAACTTCTTGAAATCCATTGACCAGGGTCTGTGACTCTCTGGTTCATGTTGGTGGTCTCCCAAAATGTCTGGAATGAGTAAAATAATAAATATTTGTTGATCTATTAAAGGCTTGAATCATCTCATACAAGCTTTCCATTTTACACGTGAAAAAGCTGAGACTTGGAGAAAGGAAATGAGTTGCCCAAATTCACAAGATAATTTTTGAAAGAGCCCTAAAGCGCTATTCATGGGCCTCTAGATTCTTGTTCTGTTCAAAAATTTAAATACTCTTTCTTGTATTAATTAGTGCAGTGCTTCTCAAATCTGACTGACTGTTAGAATCGCCAGGGTGCAGGCACTACCCCAACTAATTATATTCAGCATCCTTAAGAGTAAAGTAAGACATCTATATTTTTTAAACTCTCCTCAAGTGAGGTAATGCAGAGCCAGGACTGAGAAATGCTGGGCTGGTTGGAGATTCCATCAGAAAATGTTGAAAACGCTCCTTTGGCTTGGGCAATTCCTTTAGCCCAGAGTGCTTACCCAGGGTAGTTTTGAGAAGAAAAACATGTGAGAATCAATTTAATGATTAACATAGAAAGTGCTGTGTCTATGTTTTCAATGCTTCTGACATGGATTTCGCTAACAGCAAGACATGCATCAAGGAGAGAGCCATTGTTAAGGTAGCTTGGACCTCATTTTTGAAGCAATCTTTAAAATGAGAGGTCTGGCAAGATGAAACTCAGAAAATAAATCAACACTTGTCTACAGGTTATACAGTAGCTCAGGAACTATTTGAGCTCTAGTGATTACAAGATCAGAAGATTAAAAAATAACCCTGAGGGTTTGCTTCAGGAACCATTTGCTCTGAAGATATATGGGAGATTTATGATCCAGAAGCAATCATTTTTGATTGGAAATAACTCCAAACCTGGAAGAACAGTAGGTTAAATTAGAAACGGTGGGAGCAACATTGTCAGACAGAATGAATTCTTTACGCACATTCTAAAGGTGAGAATTTTACCACCGAAAGAATAGGAACCATCTAGTATAGGAATAAAGTAACTACAAGGAAGTCCAACAACTAAGCAAGTGCCTACTGTAGTCAAGACAGTGTAAGGGATTAGACCACAACAAAGACAAATAGTTCTGAAACTCAAAGTCTTAACTATGACCTTGGTATGAAAATGTTTGAAAATTTAAATAGCAAAACAAGACATAATTTACAATCCCATGCTGTAATATATGGTCAATTATAAAGTATATATATGATCAAATTAATGCTTAGAAAATAAGTACTTTAGGGAGTTCAGAGGTAAAGAGAACAAAGGCTCTCAAATAACTGTCTTCTAGAACTTGGAGAACATAGGTCATTTATCTCTCCCTTGCCTACTTTTTCACTCCTATTGCCTAGTACTTTCCAATTAATGTAGCTTTTCATGTAAAAGAGTGGCAGGAAGGCATGAAGTGTTAAAGCTGGTCTATCTGACCAAGCCTTCCCCAGCTTCACACAAGAGAAAAGATGTACATGGCTACCTCTCTACTCATTTCAGAAGTAATTTACCAATATAATTTCCTTGCCCCTCGTCTTAGTCATCTTGTGCTGCTATAACAGAAATATCGCAAGTAGATGGCTATACCAAAGAGAATTTATTCTCTCACAGTCCAGTAGGCTGGAAGTCCTAACTCAGAGCGCCGGCTCCAAGGAAAGTCTTTGTCTCTCTGTCAGCATTGGAGGAAGGTCTTTGTCATCAGTCTTCTCTTGGTCTGGGAACATCTCAGTCAGGAACCTCAGGTCCAAAGGACTCACTCTGTTCCCAGCACTGTTTTCTTGGTGGTATGTGGTTCCCATGTCTCTTTGCTTACTACTCTCTTTTATATATCAAAAGAGATTGGCTTAAGACACTAATCTTGTACACCTCATCAATATAACTGCCAATAATCCATTTTATTACATCATAGTGATAGGATTTACAACACATAAGGAAATCACATCAGAAGATAAAATGGTAGACAATCATACAAGGGAATCATGACCTAGACAAACTGACAGGTATTTTGGGGGAACACAATTCAATCCATGACACCCCATCTGTTTCATTTTTAAAAATTCTCTAAAAGGAAAATTAGTTATTACAAATAATTAGAAATCTGATCTTTTTTTATAAGGTAGTCATTACTTAAAATATCAGATTTTTTTCTTTTAAAGAGGATTCCTAGAGAAGATAATGATGAATAGAGTGGAATAAAATGTGAAAGTAGCTTTATAGGCACTGTAATACAGGTCTGTTTCTTACTAATTTATTTAGAAGACAGTCCACAATGTGCGCTGAGCACAAAAAATAAGTGCTACTATGAGCCAGGCATTATACTGGCTCTAGAATAAAGATAAAATTCTAAAGACTTCTCTCTTACTGCATGAAGCAATAATACTGTGATTGGGAGTAATATAGATCCAGAACTAAGTAGGATACAAGAAATAGTACTGGTGCCACAAAAGAAGTGAGCATCGCTGAAGCCTAGTCCTCTTCCAGTGTTCCTTATTAGAAAGAATGGGAAACATCCATGAAGCTTTGCATATCAGATATGTAGGTGATAACATTAATGTCTCACTGGTCCTCACACTCTATTCTTGACCATGGCAAGTTGCTCATGATTCATATTCAAATTATATTTCTATTTTTACCATTTTATTTCATCTTGCATCCTTCTGGAAGGAGTCCTGGTGGTGCAGTAGTTAAGTACTCAGCTGCTAACTGAAAGGTCATTGGTCCGAACCCATCAGACACTAATGAATTGGTTTTACAATTCATTATCTACCTAGCAGCAAAAGTAGTTTTGGACACAAGGTAGTTGCTCAGTAAATATTTTGAATGAGTAAATAAACTAATTGTAAAAGAGGGAGGAATATTTTGGCATAAGAGTTTTTGAATCTCATGAAACCCTATCCCAACTGAGACATCCTCTTCTACTCATTCTGTAGGGTGCTGACCACACAGATGGGCATTCAGAGCTTAGATAACTGATAAAATACCATTAATGATTCACAATAGGTCAAAAAGTATATATACATATATATATAGGACAATATTTTCTACATAAATATGTAAATTTTCATCCAATGTCCACATTAGGGGAATTTCATTGTTACTGCAGCAAACCCCTGGTGAAACAAGAAAGAAGTGTTCTTATTAAGGCTACAGAAGACTTTTACAGTTTGACCATTTATTATATATTTCTCCTCCTCACCCCTAATAACATTGCAATTTCCCTCAGTAAACCATCCTTCCCTTACTTTCAGCCCTTGTTTATTTGATGGTTATTGACTCCTTTATAATTTCTGGAATTAGGCATTACATTCTCTTGGCCACAGTAATTGTGTCAAGGAGAGACATCTGATACAGTCAGTACTAATGGGTTGTAATCAGATATCTACTGGGAATATAGAACTTGAATGTCAGAGAATGTAAGACTGAAGCTGTTGCATCCATCTTGGCACCATGAAGGGAATGCCTATCAAAAAATGGAGCTAAGAACACAAAAAAAGTAGAGCTAAGTGCTTGAGGAAAGTCAGGTCCTGAAGACATCAGGTGAGCCCCAGGATCAAGGAAAGCCTGAATCTGGACTTTTATGTTATATGAGCTAATAAAGTCCTTTTTGAATAATCTTGTTTGGGTAGGGTTGTCTGCTACTGGTAAACAAGAAACCCAAACTGATGCTTAGAGTATCATGTAGCTTCCATATTCCCTGGGTGGTTGGAATATAAAGGTTCATCGCGGGCAACTGAACTCAGTCTTGAAATGTGATATATTGTCTTCTTGCCTGGGGGAAGACTTCTTAGTGAACTAAGAAATGCCTCACAAATCAACAAAATATAATTCAGCTTAATGGGAACAGTTATTTTCATGGCCTTTATTCAGTAAACACTCAAACTAGTGCCACTGTGCATAGCAAGGGCCCTTTAACATTTATGACGTCTTTTAAGTAAAAATCCCATCCCCCTTTTTATTCTCTAATTCAACCTTCCTTTTTTTTTTTTCCTCATCTTTTTTATATTCTTATTGACTATTCTCTATGCTCTGATAGAGAAGCAAGGGCTAGCTGAAGACAGTCCACACTTTGGTATGAGGAGCAGAGGAAGGTAAGAAAGAGTCTGGCAGCTGTGAGATAATCCCAGTCAGCTGCCTGTGACACTCGAAATGGTGAAAAAGCCAAGACAACGGTTATGTCACCATACTCACCTATAATTGGCTGTTTATATCTGAAAAAATGTCTAAAGAAAGTCCCTTGACCAAAGGAATTTGGAACAGGAGTGAGTGAAGAAGAAACTTAGGGCTGGTGAAAGAGTAGGAGCTAGAAACTTGGCTCTTTGTTAACTACTTCATCATTGTGCAATAGTTTCTTAGACAGAAAAAAAATGGTATATTTTCCATCTACTCTTGGCAATACACCCTCCAGACTGCTAGCTGCATGAGCTTTGGAAACTATGAATCCAATTGTATCACTTCCTTGCCTTAGGTGTTGGAACTACAGTGAAATGATAGACATTATTTCTGTCCTCATGGGTCTTATTCTCAATTTATAAACGATAATCATAGACAATGTGAGTCAAGGCCAAGTGAGAAATACAAGAATCTTGTGTGATAGAAACTTAGTGAAGTGAATGCTTTTGATTGGGAATTTCTCATGAAAGTTTCAATCTGAACTGGAACTTAAAAGAGAAGTAAGAATGAACTAAGCTGAGGAAAAAGTAAAGGGTTTTTAGTTGATTCCATATATATATATATATATATATATATATATATATATATAAAGTTGAGGAAAAAACAAGTAAAATGGTTTGTCAAATGGTGAAGTTACCAAAAAGAATTTGTTAAATAATATCTGTGTACGAATTCTATAAATTATCTTTTGGAAAGAATTACATAAGTCATTTTCTGTTACAAATCAACCTCATAGCATACGCTTCTCATTTAAAAAAAAAAATTGAGGGAAAGTATATATTTTTACTTCATACTTGGACATTTTCCCACTAAAAAAGAAACATATTTTAAATGACAAGGTAACTCCATTTATATACATGTATACACACATAGTTGTTTTTGTTTGTTAGGTGCCATTGAGTCCATTGCAACTCATAGTGGCCCTGGGTACAACAGAATGAAACACTGCCTGGTTCTGTGCCATGCTCAGAATCATTATGCTTGAGGCCATCGTTGCAACCACTGTGTCAGTCCATTTTGTTGAGGGTCTTTCTCTTTTTTGCTGACCATGTATTTTACCATGCATGATGTCATCCTCCAGCAACTTGTCCCTCCTAATAACATGTCCAAAGTATATGAGATGAACTCTCGCCGTCCTTGATTCTAAGGAGCACTCTGGCTGTACTACTTCCAAAACAGATTTGTTCCTTCTTCTGGCAGTCCGTGGTGTACTCAATATTCTTCCCAACACCATAATTCAAAGGCATAAATTCTTCTTCTGTCTTCCTTATTCACTGTCCAGCTTTCATATGCATATGACGCTATTGAAAATACCATGTCTCGGGTAAGGCACATCTTAGTCTTCAAAGTGACGTCTTTGCTTTTCAACACTTTAAAGAGGTTTTTTGCAACAGATTTGCCCAATGGAATACGTCCTTTGATTTCTTGATCGCTGTTTCAATGGACGCTGATTGTGGATCGAAGGAAAATGAAATCCTTGACAACTTCAGTATTTTCTCTGTTTATTACAATGTTGCTTATTGGGCCAGTTGTGAGGATTTTTGTTTTCTTTATGTTGAAGTGTAAACCATACGGAAGGCTGTGGTCTTTGATCTTCATCAGTAAGTTCTTCAAGTCCTCTTTCAGCGATCAAGTTTGTGTCATCTGCATAATGCAGGTTGTTTATGAATCTTCTTCCTATCCTGATGTTGCATTCGTCTTAATATAGACTAGCTTCTGGGACCATTTGCTCAATTTACAGATTGAATAAGTATGGTGAAAGGAAACAACCCTGATGCACACTTTTCCTTACTTTAAACCACAAAGTATCCCCTTGTCCTGTTTGAACTATTGCCTCGTGATTTATGTACAGGTTCCTCAGGAGCACAATTAAATGTTCTGGAATTTCCATTCTTCCCAATGTTATCCATAATTTATGATCCACACAGTTGAATGCCTTTGCATAGTCAATAAAACACAGGTAAATATCTTTCCGGTATTCTCTGCTTTCAGCCAAGGTCCTTCTGACATCAGCAACAATAACCCTAGTTCCAAGTCCTCTTCTGAATCTGGCTTGAATTTCTGGCAGTTCCCTGTTGATGTACTGCTACAACCACTTTTGAATGATATTCAGAAAAATTTTATTTGTGTGTGATATTAATGATATTGTTTGGTAATTTCCACATTCTGTTGGATCACCTTTCTCTGGAATGGCAACAAATATGGATCTCTTCCAGCCATTTGACCAGGTAGCTGTCTTCCACATTCCTTGGCGTAGACAAGTAACTACTTCCAGGGGTGCATTTGTCTGTTGAAACATCTCAATTGCTATTCCCTCAATTCCTGGAGCCTTGTTTTTCACCATTGCCTTCAGTGAGGCTTGGGATTCTTCCTTCCATACCATTGGTTCTTGATCTTATGTTAACTCCTGAAATGGTTGAACATTGACCAATTCTTTTTTGGTACAGTGACTCTGTGTATTCCTTTTGTCTTCTTTTGGTGCTTCCTGCCTCATTCAATATTTTCCCTGTAGAATCATTCAGTATTGCAACTTGAGACTTGAGTTTTTTCTTCAGCTCTTTCAACTTGAGAAATGCTGAGCATATTCTTCCCTTTTGATTTTCTAACTCCAGGTCTTTGCATACTTCATTATAATACTTTGTCTTCTGGAGCTGCTCTTTGAAATCTTCTGTTCAGCTCTTTTGCTTCATCATTTCTTTCATTGGTTTTAGCTGTTCTATGTTCAAGAGCAAGTTTCAGAATCTCTTTTGACTTCCACTTTGGTCTTTTCTTCCTTTCCTAACTTTTTAAAGGCTTGCTTTCTTCATGTATGATGTCCTTGATGTCATTCCACAACTATTCTGGTCTTTGGCCATAGTGTCCTATGTGTCAAATCTATTTTTTAGATATTCTCTAAATTCAGGTAGAATATACTGAAGGTTGTATTTTGGCTCTCATGGACTTTGTCTTAACTTTCTTCAGCTTCAGCTTGTCCTGGATAACAGCAATTGATGGTCTGTTTTGCAGTCAGCCTCTGGCCCTTTTCCTGACTGTTGATACTGAGTTTCTCCAACATCTCTTTCAGCAGATGTAGTTGATTTGATTGCTGTGTATTCCATCTGTCGAGGTCCACGTGTATAGTCACTGTTTATGTTGTTGAAAAATAGAGTTAGCATATTTGTGTGTCTGTGTGTATATATATACACACACATACATATATGTATATATACATGCATATAACAACAAATATGTGTGTATGTGTGTATATATATATATATACATATATGTATAGAGAGAGAAAGTTAGCTAATCATTTTTGATGATCTGTAAACTTACCAAAGACCCAGAGAATTCCAATTATGCTATTAAATTACTCTATAATTGAACTAACATCTTTGCTCTCAATAAAATAAGTTCTAATGTCCAAAGCAGTATGTGAGCTATTGCTGAGTGTCTTAATGGCTTCTGTGTTTGCCTACATGCTCTCATACTAGTCTCTAACTAATTACTTTGTAAAGCACTTTGGGATAATTTGGTTGTGAATAGTATTGTACAAAGCAAACACATTTCTTTTCTCTAACATTGGATTATGTTGGGAGCTAAAGAACTGAATTTTTTTTTTTTTTTTTTTTTTGCATTAGCAGAAGGTAATTTATGTTACCCGTAAATGCATTCTTGAGTCTTCTTTTAGAATGATGTGTTTTCAGGTACAAAGCACAAAGAACTTTCTAAGGAACCTAGAAAATTTGGGAGGACAAAGCATATTAAACAAAGAAAAACAAAAGTAAAACCTTATATAATATAATTAATAGACCTATTTCTGCTGACTTCACTATGACACAAAGTATTTTATTTTAAAGTATTTTATTTATGGATACAAGAAATTTTATAAAAAAGTTTCATGAAGTATGTTCTTTTAATATTTTTCACAATTTCAAGTACCAATTTCTCAAAGAAAGTCTTCTATCACTAAATAAATGTGAATAAGGTAAGCTTTTGAAAATTATTTAACAAGTAGTGAGGTGTTTCTCATCTTTTGCCCATGCCATCTTAAGGAATCAGTGGCATTATTTCAGATGTATGCCTATTTCTTCCTTGATAGTCCTCTTTTCCAAGTGCTGAAAATGAGATTTAGAACATATGTCTGGAATTGGGTGTTTCATACATACACTAGAAAATACTTGTGTCTCTACAACTGCGTGGCATCTATGAAAGTCACTTCTGATTCCAGGTTAGTTGTCAGTGGACTGCCAGTCTTCACTGCCCAGCTGTTATCTCTTAGAAACTGGATAACACTCTCACCAATTTTTCATTACTAATATTCAGTTTCATGACTTCTACCTCGTCTTCCTGAGAAAAATATCAATTCATAAATGGCAAGGACTATGTGGGGCATGTCTTTGTCTGTATCTGAAAATTGTCATACTGTTTGGGGGAAAACTTTTACGGTCTTAAAATTTACAGATATTCTTAATGGCTTCAGGAATTGCTGGTGAAGTCTTGGTAATATTACCCACCTACAAAAAAATTCAGAGTGCTGGTGGCACAGTGGTTAAGAGTTCGGCTGCTACCCTAAAGATCGGCATTTCGGATCTACCAGCCACTCATTGGAAAACCTATGGGGGCAGTTTTACTCTGTTCTATAGGGTCGCTATGATTCAGAATCGACTTGAAGCAACAGGTCTGGTTTTTAAATAAAGAAATTCAGGCTTTGGGTACTAAAGAAACTAGAAAACCAAAAAGAAAAAAACCAGTTGTCATCTTGTCGATTCTGACTCATAGCGACCCTATAGGACAGAGTAGAACTGCCCCACAGAGTTTCCAAGGAGCGGCTGGTGGATTTGAGCTGGTGACCTTTTGGTTAGGAGCCAGAGCTTTTAACCACTATGCTACCAGGGTTTCCAAAGAAACTAGAGCAGAGTGTAAATGTTGCCCTTTAAATGGAATGCCCATTGTTTATGATGAAAGATCAAAACCCATACACATATCTTTCTCATCTAGATGACTGATTTGAGAATCTGCATATCTTGTGAGTCCATTTGGAAACAGAATAAATGTTTTGTCCCTTGTCTAAGCCACTAACTGTTTTAAATGAAACTTAATGATCCTTAGTGAGTTATTAGTGGATCGTTCCATGGTGTAACTATTATATTAGTGAAACATCACCACTATGTAGTTAACTGTATCCAACACAATCTGGAAATTGATACATCTCTACAAAAGCAAGCAATTTCTCTACTTTTCCCAGTGTGTCTCGTTATGTTCTTTTGCTTGTTAAATCCAACTGCTATTATTAAGAGAATATGATGTGTTATCTGAATATCAGAAGGGCTAGTTCATGTGAATTGTTTGTTTCAGGATATGTGCTTATCTTATTTTGGAAAATAATTATACAAAATTCCTGAGTGTCTTGTGTACTCAATGTTAAAGATTAGAGTTTTAAAATATACTTTATTTTATGAGCTTTTACATTTGTGAAGTTAATTAAGGGAATTCTAAATGATGTCTGTTCAGCAACAATCTGTATTTGGGTACATTACAAATATATGATAGCTAGCATTTTTTTTTAGTATTAAGTGTCCCACACAGATCTGTCAGTTTGTTGTACTCTGGGGGCTTGCATGTTGCTGTGATGCTAGAAGCTATGCCACCAGTATTCAAATACCAGTAGGGTCACCCATGGTGGACTGGTTTCACTGAGCTTCCAGACTAAGACAGACTAGAAAGCAGGACCTGGTGGTCTATTTCTGAAAAAAATTAGCCAGTGAAAACTTTATGAATAAAAAAATGCTGCTGATATAGTGCCGGAGGAAACCCTGGTGGTGTAGTGGTTAAGCACTACGGCTGCTAACCTAAAGATCGGCAGTTCAAATCTGCCAGGTGCTCCTTGGAAACTCTATGGGGCAGCTCTACTCTGTCCTATAGGGCCACTATGAGTTGGAATCGACTCGACGGCAACTGGTTTGGTTTATAGTGCCAGAAGATGAGCCCCTCAGGTTGGAAGGCACTCAAAGTACAACTAGGGAAGATCTGATTCCTCAAAGTAGCCTGGATCTTAATGACTTGGATGGAGTTGAGCTTTTGGGACATTCATTTGCTGATGTGGCATGACTCAAAATGAGAAGAAACAGTTGTAAACATCCATTAATAAATGGAATGTGGAATGCACAAAGTATGAATCTAGGAAAATTAGAAATCATCAAAAATAAAATGGAGGGCAGGGCCAAGATGGCTGACTAGGTAGATGCTACCTTGGATCCCTCTTGCAACAAAGACCCAGAAAAACAAGTGAATCGATTACATACATGACAATCTACGAACCCTGACTATCAAACACAGATCTAAAGAGTCGACCTGAGTGACACGTGAGCGAAAAGCTGCAACCTGAACCAGCGACTGCTTCTGGAACCTGCCACCCACTCCACAGCCTTGAGCCCTCGTGGTTCCCGGGTGCCTAGTGGCAGGGCTGATTGCGGCTTGCTGAGGCGGGGCAGGCATGGGACACAGCCCTAACCCCTAGCCCCCTGGGGTAACCTCCACAGAGACTCAGCCAGCACAAGCAGACTGCACACTAACGGGGCTAACAAGAGAACGAACGAGCAACCATGGGGAAGCAGCAACTGTTTTCGGAGCCTGGAGCCAGCGTCCCAGTCAGAAAACCTTGGTGCTGGGTTTTGGACTGGGTGCAGGGGGCTGAGCACGGCATCCTGAGATGGCACAAACACAAGATGCAGCCCTAGCCCCCTGAAGTGATCTCAGGGGAAGCCCAGCCGGTGCACGCAGGCAGCGCGGTGACGCGGCTGACAGGAGGAGAAGTCACTGGGAGGCAGCAACTGGTTTTGGAGCCGGAAGTGTGGCATCCCAGCCGGGGAACCCTGGCACTGGGCTTTGGACTGGGAGCGGAGGAAATGACCACAGCTTCTGAGACAGCACATGCACAGGACGTGGGCCAGACCCCCAGGGGCAATCTCAACCCAGCCAACACACACAGGCTACCTGCCCCTCACGAATCTCAGATGAAACAGCCCTCACCAAGCAAGATAAGTAACTTTGTCTATATTCCTGGGTGCTACTCTCTCCTATCTATCTGATCCCTCCCCTCCCCTTCCCAGGTGGCTTCATTAACATTGGAATTTCCTGAGCCAGAGAGTGAAGTGCTCTGTGGGTTTTTTTTGTGTGTTTTCCTAACCCATTCTCCTGGCCTGAGAGAAGCAGATACAAAAAACCCAAGGACCAAGAATCCTTCTAAGACTTCCCGAAATTGGACTAAAAACACAGAACCAGCTCCAGCCAAGCATATGAGATCCACAGTCTTGGGCTTTCATCCCAATGCAAAGGCAATTCTGATAGTGATCTGACTGTAAATGTTTTAGCAGATTACTGGAAAGACAAGTTTCCCAGGTCTGATATCTCTACCTATTAAACAGAGCCCTCACTGACCCACAACAGGGAACTGAGGGCTGAAGCTCCACCCAAACCATGTAGCCTCTTGCCATAGGGGTCTGAGGATCGTGACACCTGCCAATCTGTAGAGGTACATGCATTGGGTGCCTAAGGTACAGCTGCAGAGCCCACCCACCAAAGTGCTTTAGGAATAGAGACACACCTACCTCACTGGCACTTGGGGGAAACCTGTCAGCATCCTACCCCCCTGGACTGTGACCCCCTGCTGCCACTAGAATCTGGTACACACAACTCTCACTACTACTCCTCTAAGTGAATAGGTGACAGTCTACACCACACACTTGGTGACCCAAAATCAGATTCTACTCAAGAATAGTGAATGGACTCTTAGGCTTATATTTCTGGTAACGGCCCAAACCAGCTGGTAAGAGGACATAAGTGATTCAAAACCTACAACAATCAAGACAGCACAATCTAGTAGCCCATCTACATATATTGAAAGAAAACAAAACAAGATAAGACTCAGTGAGCAAATATAAAATAAATCATAACAATACCTTATAGATGGCTCTGAGACAGCAGTCGCTATCAAACCAGATAAAGAAGCAGACCATGATTGCTTCTACAACTCCCCAAATTAAAGAATCAAAATCTTTCCCAAATGAAGATACAATCCTGGAATTGCCAGAAGCAGAATATAAAAAACTAATTTACAGAATGCTTCAAGACATCAGGGATGACCTCAGAAATGAAACAAGGCAATCTACAGAAAAAGCCAAGGAACACACTGATAAAGCAGTTGAAGAAATAAAAAAGATTATTCAAGAACATAGTGGAAAAATTAATAAGCTGCAAGAATCCATAGAGAGACAGCATTCAGAAACCCAAAAGATTAACTGTAAAATTACAGAATTAGACAACTCAATAGGAAGTCAGAGGAGCAGGCTCGAGCAATTTGAATGTAGAGACGGGGAGATGGAGGATAAAGCAATTGACACCAATATAGTTGAAGAAAAATCAGATAAAAGAATTAAAAAAAATGAAGAAACTCTAAGAATCATGTGGGACTCTATCAAGAAGAACAACTTGTGTGTGATTGGAGTTCCAGAACAAGGAGGGATAACAGAAAATACAAACAGAATAGTTGAAGATCTGTTGGCAGAAAACTTCCCTGACATCATGAAAGATGAAAGGATATCTATCCAAGATGCTCATCGAACCCCATATAAGACTGATCGAAAAAGAAAATCACCAAGACATATTATCATCAAGCTTGCCAAAACCAAAGATAAAGAGAAAATTTAAAAAGCAGCCAGGGATAAAAGAAAGGTCTCCTACAAAGGAGAACCAATAAGAATAAGTTCAGACTACTCAGCAGAAACCATGCAGTCAAGAAGGCAATGGGATGACATATATAGAGCACTGAAGGAGAAAAACGGCCAGCCAAGTATCATTTATCCAGCAAAACTCTCTCTCAAATATGAAGGCGAAATTAAAACATTTACAGATAAACAAAATAAAAAAGCACAAGCTTAGAGAATTTGCAAAAACCAAACCAAAGCTACAAGAAATACTAAAGGAAATTGGTCAGAAAACCAATAATATCAGATACCAGCACAACACAAGGTCACAGAACAGAATATCCTGACATCAACTCAAATAAGGAAATCACAAAAACAAATTAAGATTAATTTTAAAAAGGAAAAAATGCTCAAAACAGGGAATCATTGAAGTCATTATGTAAAAGATCACAACAATCAAAAAGAGGGACTAAATACATGAGGCATAGAACTGTCATATGGACAGGAAAACAAGGCAATATAGGAAGATACGAGTTAGGTTTTTACTTAGAAAAATAGGAATAAACATTAAGGTAGCCACAAAGAGGTCTAACAATTCCATAACTAAAAATAAAAACCAAGAAAAAAATAATGACTCTGGAAACATAAATTCAACTACTATGAAAATGAGGAACACACAAGTTACAAAGAAAAACGTCTCAGCACAAAAAAGTAAGTGGAAAAATGAAATTGTCAACAACACACACAAAAAGATATCAAAATGACAGCACTAAACACATACTTATCTATAATTATGCTGAATGTAAATGGACTGAATGCACCAATAAAGAGACAGAGAGTCTCAGACTGGATAAAGAAACATGATCCGTCTATATGCTGCCTACAAGAGACACACCTTAGACTTAGAGACACAAACAAACTAAAACTCAAAGGATGGACAAAAATGTATCAAGCAAACAACAAGCAAAAAAGAGCAAGGGTAGCAATATTAATTTCTGACAAAATAGACTTTAAAGTTAAATCCACCACAAAGGATAAAGAAGGATACTACATAATGATTAAAGGGACAATTGATCAGGAAGACATAACCATATTAAATATTTATGCACCCAATGACAGGGCTGCAAGATACATAAAACAAACTTTAACAGAACTGAAAAGTGAGATAGACACCTCCACAATTATAGTAGGAGACTTCAACACACCACTTTTGGAGAAGGATAGGACTTCCAGTAAGAAGCTCAATAGAGACACGGAAGACCTAATTGCTACAATCAACTAACTTGACCTCATAGACTTATACAGACCACTCCACCCAACAGCTGCAAAATATACTTTTTTTTTCTAGTGCACATGGAACATTCTCTAGAATAGATCACATATTAGGTCATAAAACAAACCTTTGCAGAATCCAAAACATTGAAATATTACAAAGCATCTTCTCAGACCACAAGGCCATAAAAGTGGAAATCAATAACAATCAGGGAAAAGAAATCAAATACTTGGAAACTGAACAATACCCTGCTCAAAAAAGACTGGGTTATAGAGACATTAAGGAGGCAATAAAGAAATTCATAGAATGCAAAGAGAATGAAAGCACTTCCTATCAAAACCTCTGGGACACAGCAAAAGCAGTGCTCAGAGGTCAATTTATATCGATAAATACACACATACAAAAAGAAGAAAGAGCCAAAATCAGAGAACTGTCCCTACAACTTGAACAAATAGAAAGAAAGCAACAAAAGAATCCACCAGGCACCAGAAGAAAACAAATAATAAAAATTAGAGCTGAACTAAATGAAAGAGAGAGCAGAAAAGCAATTGAAAGAATTAACAAAGCCAAAAGCTGGTTCTTTGAAAAAAAATAACAAAATTGACAAACCATTGGCCAGACTGACTAAGGAAAGGAAACAAATAACCTGAATAAGAGACGAGATGGGCTATATCACAACAGACCCAACTGAAATTAAAAGAATCGTATCAGATTATTACAAAAAATTGTACTCTAACAAATTTGCAAACCTAAAAGAAATGGATGAATTCCTAGAAAAACACTACCTATCTAAACTAACACAATCAGAAGTAGAACAACTAAATAGACCCATAACAAAAAAAGAGATTGAAAAGGTAATCAAAAAACTCCCCTCAAAAAAAGCCCTGGCCTGGACGGCTTTACTGCAAAGTTCTACCAAACATTCAGAGAAGAGTTAACACCACTACTACTAAAGGTATTTCAAAGCATAGAAAATGATGGAATACCACCTAACTCATTCTATGAAGCCACCATATCCCTGATACCACAACCAGGTAAAGACACCACAAAAAAAAGAAAATTACAGACCTATATCCCTCATGAACATAGATGCAAAAATCCACAACAAAATTCTAGGCAACAGAATTCAACAACATATCAAAAAAATAATCCACCACGACCGAGGGGGATTAATACCAGGTATTTTTTTTTATGCAAGTTTGGTTTAATATTAGAAAAACCATTAATGTGATCTACCATATAAATAAAACAAAAGACAAAAACCAAATGATCTTATCAATTGATGCAGAAAAGTCATTTGACAAAGTCCAACACCCATTCGTGATAAAAACTCTCAGCAAAATGGGAATTGAAGGAAAAGTCCTCAGCGTAATAAAGGGCATCTATACAAAGCCAATGGTCAACATCATTCTAAATGGAGAGAGCCTGAAAGCATTTCCCCTGAGAACGGGAACCAGACAAGGATGCCCTTTATCACCGCTCTTATTCAACATTGTGCTAGAGGTCCTAGCCAGAGCGATTAGGCTAGACAAAGAAATAAAGGGCATCCAGATTGGCAAGGAGGAAGTAAAATTATCTCTGTTTGCAGATGACATGATCTTATACACAGAAAACCCTACGGAATCCTCCAGAAAACTACTGAAACTAATCGAAGAGTTTGGCAGAGTCTCAGGTTATAAGATAAACATACAAAAATCACTTGGATTCCTCTACATCAATGAAAAGAACATCGAAGAGGAAATCACCAAATCAATACCATTCACAGTAGCCACCAAGAAGATAAAATACTTAGGAATAAATCTTACCAAAGATGTAAAAGACCTATACACAGAAAACTACAAAGTACTACTACAAGAAACTAAAAAGGACCTACTTAAGTGGAAAAACATACCTTGCTCATGGATAGGAAGACTTAACATAGTAAAAATGTCTATTCTACCAAAAGCCATCTATTCATACAATGCACTTCCAATCCAAATTCCAATGTCATTTTTTAATATGATGGAGAAACAAATCACCAACTTCATATGGAAGGTAAAGAAGCCTCGGATAAGTAAAGCATTACTGAAAAAGAAGAAGAAAGTGGGAGGCCTCACTCTACCTGATTTTAGAAACTATTATATAGCCACAGTAGTCAAAACAGCCTGGTCCTGGTACAACCACAGGCACATAGACCAGTGGAACAGAATTGAGAACCCAGATATAAATCCATCCACGTACGAGCAGCTGATATTTGACAAAGGCCCAGTGTCAGTTAATTGGGGATAAGATAGTCTTTTTAACAAATGGTGCTGGCATCACTGGATATCCATTTGCAAAAAAACGAAACAGGACCCATACCTCACGCCACGCACAAAAACTAAGTCCAAGTGGATCAAAGACCTAAACATAAAGATTAAAACTATAAAGATCATGGAAGAAAAAATAGGGACAATGTTAGGAGCCCTAATACAAGGCATAAACAGAATACAAAACATTACCAAAAATGATGAAGAGAAACCGGATAACTGGGAGCTCCTAAAAATCAAACACCTATGCTCATCTAAAGACTTCACCAAAAGAGTAAAAAGACCACCTGCAGATTGGGAAAACATTTTCAGCTATGGCATCTCTGACCAGTGCCTGATCTCTAAATTCTATATGATTCTGTTAAAACTCAACCACAAAAAGACAAACAACCCAACAAAGAAGTGGGCAAAGGATATGAACACACACTTCACTAAAGAAGATATTCAGGCAGCTAACAGGCACATGAGAAAATACTCTCGATCATTAGCCATTAGAGAAATGCAAATTAGAACTACGATGAGATTCCTTCTCACTCCAACAAGGCTGGCATTAATCCAAAAAATATAAAATAATAAATGTTGAAGGGGCTGCGGAGAGATTGGAACTCTTATACACTGCTGGTGGGAATGTAAAATGGTACAACCACTTTGGCAATCTACCTAGCGTTTTCTTAAAAAGTTAGAAATAGAACTACCATACAACCCAGAAATCCCACTCCTCGGAATATACCCTAGAGAAATAAGAGCCTTTACACGAACAGATATATGCCCACCCATGTTTATTGCAGCACTGTTTACAATAGCAAAAAGCTGGAAGCAACCAAGGTGTCCATCAATAGATTAATGGTTAAATAAATTGTGGTACATTCACACAATGGAATACTACGTATCGGTAAAGAATAGTGACGAATCTGTGAAACATTTCATAACACGAATTAACCTGGGAGGCATTATGCTGAGTGAAATTAGTCAGATGCAAAATGACAAATACCGTATAAGACCACTATTATAAGTTCTTGAGAAATAGTATAAACTGAGAAGAACACATACTTATGTGGTTACAAGAGCGGGGAGGAAGGGAGGGTGGGAGAGGGTTATTTACTGATCAGTTAGTAGATAAGAACTACTTTAGGTGAAGGGAAGGACAATACTCAATACACGGAAGGTCAGCTCAACGGGACTGGACCAAAAGCAAAGAAGTTTCCGGGATAAAATGAATGTTTCGAAGGTCAGTGGAGTAAGGGCAGGTGTTTGGGGACTATGGTTTAAGGGGACTTCTAAGTCAATTGGCATAATAAACTCCATTATGAAAACATTCTGCATCCCACTTTGAAGTGTGGTGTCTGGGGTCTTAAATGCTAACAAGCGGCCATCTAAGGTGCATCAATTGGTCTCAACCCACCTGGATCAAAGGAGAATGAAGAACACCAAGATCACACGAAAACTATGAGCCCGAGACAGAAAGGGCCATATGAACTAGAGACTTACATCATCCTGAGACCAGAAGAACTAGATGGTGCCTGGCCACAACCGATGACTTCCCTGACAGGGAACACAACAGAGAACTCCTGAGGGAGTAGGAGAACAGTGGGATGCAGACCCCAAATTCTCATAAAAAGACCAGACTTAATGGTCTGACTGAGATTAGAAGAATCCCAGCGGTCATGGTCCCCAAACCTTCTGTTGGCCCAGGACAGGAACCATTCCCGAAGACAACTCATCAGACATAGAAGGGACTGGACAATGGGTTGGAGAGAGATGCTGATAAAGAGTGAGCTACTTGTATCAGGAGGACACTTGAGACTGTATTTGCATCTCCTGTCTGGAGGGGAGATGGGAGCATAGAGAGGGTTAGAAACTGGCAAAACGGTCACGAAAGGAGATACTGGAAGAAGGGAGAGGGCTGACTCATTAGGGGGAGAGTAAGAGGGAGTATGGAGTAAGGTGTATATAAGCTTATGTGTGACAGACTGACTTGATTTGTTAACATTAACTTAAAGCACAATAAAAATTATTTGAAAAATAAATAAAGTGGAATACATAAACATCAATATCCTAGGCATTAGGAAGCTGAAATGCACTGGTATTGGCCCTTTTGAATCAGACAATTATATGGTCTTCCATGCCAGGAATGGCAAATTAAAGAGGAATGGCATTGCATTCGTCAAAAAAAAAAAAAAAAAGGCACATTTCAAGATCTATCCTGAAGAACAACACTGTCAGTGATAGGATAGCATCCATATACTTACAAGGAAGTAGGTATACAACTTTTATTCAAATTTATGCACCAACTGCTAAGGCCAAAAATGAAGAAAATGAAGATTTTTACCAACTTATACATTCTGAAATTGATCAAACATTTAATTAATAGAGAATTACTGGTGATTGGAATGAGAAAGTTGGAAACAAAGAAGGATCTGAAGTTGAAAAATATGGCTTTGGTGGTAGAAACGATACCAGAGATCTCATGATAGACTTTTGCAAAAACAATGACTTCATTACAAATACCTTTTTTCAACAACAAAAATGGTGTCTATACACTTGGAGCTTGCTGGATAGAATATACAGGAATCAAATCAGCAACATCTGTGTGAAGAGATGGTGGGAAAGCTCTATATTATGTCAGCACAAGGCCAGGGGATTATTGTGGGACAGATCATTAATTTCTCATATGCAAGTTCAAGTTGAAGCTGAAGAAAATTAAAACAAGTCCATTAGAGCTAAAATATGACCTTGAGTATGTCCCACCTGAGTTTATAGACTATCTTAAGAAAAGGTTGGACCCACTGAACACTAATGAAGGAAGATCAGATGAGTTGTGGAATGACATCAAAGACATTATCCATGAAGAAAGCAGAAGGTCATAAAGAGACGGGAAAGAAAGAAAAGACCACAGTGGATGTCAGAAGAGACTCTGAAACTTGCTCTTGAACATTGAATAGCTGAAGCAAACAGGAGAAATGATGAAATAAATGCTGAACTGAAGATTCAAAGGGGGGCTTGAGAAGACAAAGTAAATTATTACAATGATGTGTGCAAAGACCTAGAGTTAGAAAACCAAACCAAAACAGAAGAATATATTCAGCATTTCTCAAGCTGAAATAACTGAAGAAAAAATTCAAGCCTCGAGTTGTAATATTAAAGGATTCTATGAGCAAGATAATGAAGGATGCAGGAAGAATCAAAAGAAGATGGAAGGAATAAACAGTCACTGTACCAAAAATAATTGATCGATGTTCAGTCATTTCAGGAGGTAGCTTATGATTGAGAACTGATGGTACTGAAGCAAGAATTCCAAGCTGCACTGAAGCACTGGTGAAAAACAAGGCTCCAGGATGGCAACTGAGATGTTTCAACAAACGAATGCAGTCCAGAAAGTGCTCGCTTGTCTATGCCAAGAGATTTGGAAGATAGCTATCCAGTCAACAGACTGGGAGAGGTCCATATTTATGCCTATTCCAAAGAAAGGTGATCCAACAGAATGTGGAAATTATCGAACAATATCAATATCACACACAAATAAAATTTTGCTGAAGATCAGTCAAAAGCAGTCACAGCAGTACATTGACAGGGAGGGGCCAAAACTTGAAGCTGGATTCAGAAGAGGACTTGGAATGAGGGTTATCATTGCTGATGTCAGATGGATCTTGCCTGAAAGCAGAGAATACCAGAAAGATGTTTACCTGTGTTTTATTGACTATGAAAAGACATTCGACTGTGTGGATCATAACAAATTATGGATAGCATTAGGAAGAATGGAAATTCCGGAACACTTAATTGTGCTCATGAGGAAACTGTCCATAGATCAAGAGGTAGTCATTTGAACAGAACAAGGGGATACTTTGTGGTTTAAAGTCAGGAAAGATGTGCATGAGGGTTGTATACTTTCCCCACACTTATTCAATCTGTATGCTGAGCAAATAATCTGAGAATCTGGACTGCATGAAGAATAATAGGCATCAGGATTAGAGGAAGACTCATTAAGAACCTGCAATATGCGGATGACACAACCTTGCTTGCTGAAAGTGAAGAGGACTTGAAGCACTTACTGATGAAGATCAAAGAACACAGCCTTCAATATGGATTACACCTCAAAATAAAGAAAACAAAATCCTTACAACTGGACCAATAAGCAACATCATAATAAAGGGAAAAAAAATTGAAGTTATCAAGGATTTTATTTTACTTGGATCTACAATCAATGCCCATGGAAGGTGTAGTCAAGAAATCAAATGATGCATTGCATTGGGCAAATCTGCTGCTGCAGACCTCCTTAAAGTGTTGAAAAGCAAAGATAACACTTTAGGGACTAAGGTGCACCTGACCCAAGCCAGATGTTTTCAGTCGCCTCATATGCATAAGAAAGCTGGATAATGAGTAAGGAAGACCAAAGAAGAATTGACAGGTTTGAGGTATGGTGTTGGTGAAGAATGCTGAATATACCATGGACTGCCAAAAGAATGAACATATCTGTCTTGGAAGAAGTACAGCTAGAATGCTCCTTGAAAGTGAGGATGGTGAGACTTTGTCTCATATACTTTGGACACGTTATACGGAGGGACCAGTCCCTGGAAAAGAACATCATGTTCGGTAATGTAGAGGATCAGCAAAAAAAAAGAAGTCCCTCAAGGAAATGGGTTACCTCAACGGTTGCAACAATGAGCTCAGGCATAACAATTTCATGAGGATGGTGCAGGACTGGGCAGTGTTTCATTCTATTGTTCATAGGGTTGCTATGAGTTGGAACTGACTCAGAGGTACCTAACAACACCTACAGTATTAACCCAGTGCTGTCGAGTCAATTCCAACTCATAGCGACCCTATAGGACAGAGTAGAACTGCCCCATAGAGTTTCCAAGGAGCGCCTGGCGGATTCGAACTGCCAACCCTTTGGTTAGCAGCCATAGCACTTAACCACTATGCCACCAGAGTTTCCCCTATAGTATTAAGTGTTGTTTTTTACTTCATTTCATGCCAATCACTGTGCTATGTACATAGTTGGGAAGTAAGTTGCCTTCGGGAACCTATGAAGTAATACGTCACCAAGTAATACACCACCAAGTGCAGTCGAGAAGATTCACTTACTGTCACTGCGGTTATCTTTGAATATCTTGATTTGGAGATATTAAATTTCAAGAAAGATTTTCATTGCTATATATTGCTACAAATTTGGCCATTGATAAATAACAAAGCAATTTATAAGTTAGAGAGTGGAACTAAAGTCAATGAATTAAAAGAGAAAGTCCAAAGATTCTCTCCTGCATTCATTATCCAATAGCCTAGAGACTGAACTACAGTGCTGAGAGGCAAGTTGGGATTTTAACTCAGTATGCCAATATGGCAAATGTCCAGACCATGATCAAAAAACAGCTGTTTTCCTCCATAACGGGGTGAATTATAGTGCATAGCGAAGCCAACAAACCTCTCAGCGTTTATGCAGAAGGTTCTTTTGCCAGCCAGGCAGCAAACATCAACAGGCATTGACTTTGGGAGAGTTTGGCACTGAATTTCCTATTTGTCCATGACAAAAGCATTCCCTATGAGTAGTTTCGTTAGGCAATTCCTTAAGGGTTTAAGATGATAATGAGGAAGAGAGGATCAGAAGTAAAAAGAGGGATGACATTCTTACAAAATGCCTTTAAAAAGTACTTGTTTTGTTTCTTTTTGGAGTTCTTACTTATGGGACTGCAAGGCAGTTCTCAAAGATGACATCTTACTGCCTGAAATATTTCATATACATTAATATCATCAGATACGAATAACCAGGAATCCATTAAGAGACATCATCCTCCAAGGCAGAAGTTCTGGAGGTTACGTGAAATTGTACTTCATTCCTGAGCAGGAGACCTTAATGACCTCCAGCGAAATATTAACAAGACGCAGAGGTCATGCTGATCACATTACCGAAACTTTAAAATTGCAATGAATGGGCAAAATAAAGAAATTTGAACATGCATAAAATGTAACTCATCCTATAGAAAAATCTGCAAAGGTAAACTACAAATATAACCTAGGAACTGAGAATAACCAAAGGTGAGCATTATGATCTTTTTTTAGACCAAGTGTAGACTCTGAGCTTCTGGAGCGAGGGCTGTGGCTAGTATTTTTTATCCCAGTCATAGTAGCCACTGCTACTTGAATTGACTTCCCTAAGTGTATACATTTCTTTCTCATATCTCTTTTCATTTTGTAACACTGACGTGGAAACCCTGGTGGCGTAGTGGGTAAGTGCTACGACTGCTAAACAAAGGGTTGGCAGTTCGAATCCGCCAGGCACTCCTTGGAAACTCTACGGGGCAGTTCTACTCTGTTCTATAGGGTCGCTATGATTCGGAATAGACTAGACGGCACTGGGTTTGGTTCGGTTTTGGTAACACTGACACAGAATCTGAAAGCAAATAATCTATAAATATATAGTTGCTACGAGAAGCATTTGTTTTCATTATTAACCTTTTACTAAACCTACAGTTTTCTGGGTCATCTCTGAAACTTTTCAAAATGTATACAGTTAATTCCCACCCTCTGGACATTCCAATTTAGAAATTTGGGTGTAGGGTGGGCCTTTACTTTTAAAAAGGTGAATCCGATGTGCACAGAATTTTCAGAACTAATGGACTAAATGATTTATGAATTGCAAAGATCACATACTTCCCTTTGAGAATTCAGGCTTCTTGTAAGGATTGATTTTGTGTGTCAATCGCTCAACCACTGCAAGAACATGTCCCATCTCTGTTGAAGCCAAGGCACACATAGCCAAAACCAGCTGCAGACAGCCAGTGCTCACTCATTATATCCCACATTTCACTCAAATGCACTTCGAATCCACTTTTGACTGCTCACCTGCATTCTTGCACTCTTCATCCAACAACATGTTGACTTTGGCCAGTAAGTTCAGAAAACTAGCAATTTCCCTCTCCTGGCTGTCTATTTTCCTTTTGCAGTTTTCATAAGTTTTATTTTTCTTGAACTGGCATCTTGGTAGCAGACTGCATTGTTCTATTTTCTTAGAACTTTATTAGAATGCATGCAAGGTTTTCATCTTTTAGTCATTGTTATGTACCCAGCACCTTGAACAGTAGCTGGCATATGGTAAGTGTAGTGTATTGAATAGTGCCCCCCATCCCAAATCCATGTCCACCAGAACCTCAGAATATGACCTTAAATTGGGTCTTTTCTGATATAATTAGTTAAGGACCTCACGATGAAATGATCCAAGATTTAGGCAGGCCCTAAATTCTAGTGTCCTTATAAGAAGAGGAAAGGACACAGAGAGACAGAAGAGAAGACAATATGAAGACAAAGGCAAAAATTGGAGTGAGGTGTCAATAAGTCAAGGAATACCAAGAGCCACCAGAGACTGGAAAAGACAAGGGGATGCTTCAATAGAGACTTCAGAAAAAGTATAGTCTTGATGACACATCGGTTTTGGGCTTGTAGCTTCAGGAACTATAAGAGAATAGATGCCTATTGTTTTAAGCTACCTAGTTTATGGTACTTTGTTATAGCAACCTTAGGAAGCTAATATAGTAAAAGTGCTCAATAAATGTTTGTTGAGTGGCTGCAAATGAAAGAATACATTCTAAAGTATTTATGTTCACTGCAAAGGCTCACCTTGTCTGTGGGATTAGTTCTGGAAGAACTGACAATACTTACAATATTATAATACTTTGCTTTTCAAATACTAAGTTGTAGCCCAGTAGCAGATATTTTCATTTAATTTCATCAGTATTTTAAAAATAGAATAGAATAAAATATGAAATAAATCAACAAAATATAGTAGAAAGTATAGTATGTCACACATTTTTGAGGTAAATATTATATAAAATTTTTGTCTTTGTTATGCAGCGCGTGTGTGTGTGTGTGCTGTGTTGTAAAGCAAAATTTTCTTATTTTAGATTACAATAGAACAACAATATTTGAACCCCACTGGTCTGGAGAGTATCTTAATTATGTTTAGTGGAACTAATATGGTGTCTTAAACATGGAATATACAAAATATATAATTTTTATGTCCTAGTTTTGTAAATTTACTCTAATTCTTCACATAAATGGCTGGAATACATATTGGAAAGGAAGAAGTAAAACTTTATTTGAGGATGAAATAACCTTGTGCATAGAAAGAAGGAATCTACAAAAAATTATAAGAACTAATAAGTGAGCTTACAATGTCAATATACAGAGATTGATTGTATTTCTATATAGTAGCAACAAAGAGTTGAGAATTGGACTTATTAAAAACACCATTTACAATAGCATCCAAATGTGCGAAATACTTAGGAATAAATCTAGCAAAATATGTCAAAACCTGTTCCCCGAAGACTAAAAATGCTGCTAAGAGAAATTTTAAAGACCTAAATAAATGAAGTGATATGTCATGTCCATGAATCAAAAGAATCAATATAGTTAAAATGTCAATTTTCCCCAAGGTATTCTACAGATGTAACTCCTATCAAAATTCCAGCAGACTTTTTGATAGACATTGACAAGCAGATTCTGAAATAAACATAGAAACACTGAATTTAGAATAGCCAACACAATTTTGAAAAAGAACAAATTTGGAGGCCTTAATTTTTTTTTTTTATACTACCTGATTCCATGTAGAAATCAAAAGAGTGTGATATTGTAATGAGAGTTTTTATTGTGGATGTGTGGATTTTTGTAAAATGCCTTTTCTGTATCTATTGAAATTATCATGTGTTTTTTTTTTAATTCTAAATTCCATTGAGGTGAATTACATTGATTGGTTTTTAGAATGCTAAACCAACCTTGTGTTCATGGGATAGGATGTTAGATTTTTTTTTTTTAAATTAAGGATTTTCGTATTTAAGTTCATGATCAATATTGTTTTGTTTTCATTAATTTCTGTTTTATTATTTTAGTAATTTGTTAGTCATAAAATCAGATGGGAAATGTTCCCTTCTCCTCTATTTTATACAAGGATTTGTATAGGATTGCTGTTAATTCTTTAAATGTTAAATAGAGTTCACAAGTGAAACCAAGCAGATCTGGTGTTTTCTTTGTGGGAAAGTTTTAAACTAAAATTTGCTTTCCTTAATGAATATAGGGCAGTACAGCTCTTCTACGAGCTCTGGTGATACAATAGTTAAGTTCTTAGCTGGTAACCAAAGAAAGATCTGGAAGGCACACAGCAACATATAATAAGGAATCCTGGTGGCACAACTGTTAAGCTCTCCACTGCTAACCAAAAGATTTGCAGTTTGAACTCACCCAGAGGCTCTATGGGAGAAAAACCTGGTGATCTGCTCCAGGAAAGATTAAAAAACAAAAAACTCATTGCCATAGAGTCCATTCCAACTCATAGCAACCCTATAGAACAGAGTAGAACTGCCCCCATAGGTTTTCCAAGGTTGTAATCTTTGCAGAAGCAGATTGCCACATCTTTCTCCCACTAGCAGCTGGTGGCTTCAAACCTCCAACCTTTTGGTTAGCAGCCAATCACTTAAACACTGAACTAGCAGTATTCCTTTCCATAAAGATTACAGCCTAGGAAATCCTTTGGTGTAGTTCTACCTTGTGGTATAGGATCACTATGCATTTAAATAGACTGGCTGGCACACAACAATAACAATATGAGTGTTCTATTTCTTCTTGAGTGACATTTGGCAATTTTCATCTTTAAAGGAATTTTTGCACTTGTTAAGGTTATTAAATGCATTAACCTAAAGTGGCTCATGATATTCCGGAAACATCTTTTTAAATGTTTGTAAATGTGTAGAGATGCCCTACTTCAACTGGGTAGATTTTATTAAAAGCTTTATTGAATTTTTGGAAGAACCAACTTTTGATTTCATTGATTTTTTTCTATTGTTATTTTGTGTTCTGTTTCATTGATTTGTAGTCTTCTGTGTTTTCTGTGTATTATGGTTTTAATTTATTCTCGTTCTTTATAATTTATTAGTTTAGATGCATTATCAATGGCTTGAAGACTTCTTTTTTTAAATATACTAATATAATGGTACAGATTTCCTGTTAAACACTGTTTTACCTGCACCTTCAAATTTTAATATGTTGTAAAAGTTTTTTTTTTTTTTGTAAAGGTATCCCTCACTTTTTGAAAGTTTGCTTTATGCCACTTTGCTTTTATGAAAGACTTTACATTAGTACTTGTTTTCACTAACTGAAAAAAAACAGATGAGGTTTTTCACTTTTATGAAAAAAGGCAAAAAGCAGGAGAGTAACACAGTTCTCACTCCTCCAGGCCGAGCGAGATGCTCAGTAAAGTGTCTATGTCAACACCTCGCCTCCCATTGTACACAGAAGCTTGACCAAGCTCCTCCTTTCAAACTCCTCTGCCCTTATTGAACAACCCAGCCACATCCAGTCGAATGTCTAGTGAGGTACAAATGCATCGTGCATTGCGAGATCCGGTTCTGGACTTGTCGTTCCCTGTGCGTTTCTCTAACTGTAGGACTCGTTCCTCAGGACATGCAATTAACATAAATCCCGCCTCCCCTTTTTTGGGATTCAAACTCAGTCCTGGATGCCATTACCAGCTAGGCTACCATCATCACAACCTCTCACCCTTCCAGTGTTCTTGCCGTTTTCCTGATTCTGGTAAGTGAAACTACACTGCATATACATTATTTCTACTTTATATAGGCTGTGTATTTATCAAATTATTCCTGATTTTACTATAATGTGGCAGTTGCTAGTCAGCACTTCTGCCCTCACAATAGAGGAAGGCTATATTGGGGCTTAAGATCAGAGCTGTCTGTTTAACCACTTCCCTACTCTTTACATTGTTTTAACTTCAGGGTAATTCCACAGCTAAAAGTCACAAGCAAGTTCCAAGAAAAGCCTGCACCAGACCACCAGACATGTGCAGATAAATCAGGAGACTCATGTCAAGGAACCAAAAGATTCATGCCAAGGAACTAAAAATCAATGAACTTACGTCATCTGCAATAGCTGAGCCCATTTCAGAAAGGAAGAGTCCATCAGTTACTTCCATGCCAATTCCTAGCCCTGCCCCACAATGAATAATCAGCAAAAATCATGAATATGTATAACTTTCTGATTCTGCTTACTGTGATGACCTCATAAAAGCTGACCCATACCCCATCTGGGGGAGCTGCCTTGACAACTGGAGTCCCAGCGTGCTCCTTTACTTGGCCAACTAAATAAACACTTTGACTTTGCCTTAACAGCCATGTCCTTTTCTCTGCTCAAACAGGCTGTGCCAACCAGGTCTTAGTCCAGTTCGCCCAGTTACACTTCATTAGTGTTATTTTACACTTTATGTGTTATTTGGTATGATTTGGTAGGTTATGTTTTGGGTCTGGGAATGCCCAAAATTTTTTCCTTTATAATTTAATGGTAACTGTTTCTCCACTTTACTCCATTTTGGCTTATGAAAGATTTCATAGGACTGCTCTATCTTCGGATAGCAGAGGAAACCTGTATATATATTTTTCATTAAGTTCAAACATTTTCTAAATCCCATTGTAAATTCTTTGAGTCACGGATTATTTAGAAGTGTGCGGTTTAGCATTCCAGTACCTTGGAAATTCCATATATCTTTATGTTATTGATTTTTAGTTAATTTCATTGTGGTCAGAGAACATTTTTTATGATTTCAATACTCTTACATTTCTTGAAAATTGTTTTGTTACCCAGCATTTGGTGAATGTTGCATGTGCATTTAAAAATAATATGAATTCTGAAGTTTTTGTTAGTCATGCTGTAGAAACATCAGTAAGGTCAGGTTAACTGACAATGTTGTTAAGGTCTTCTTTATCCTTGTAGTTTGCCTAATATCTTTCAATTACTGTGAGAAGTATGTTGGAAATTTCTATTGTAACTGTGGAATGTTCTATTTCTTCTTTCAGCTCATTTGATTTGGATTCATGTATTTTGAATATCTGTTATTGTTCATACCAATTTAGAATTTCCTCTTTTCTTGATGAACTGATTCATTTATCATTATACAATATTTCTCCTTCCCTGGTAATAATCATTGTTCTGAAGTCTACTTAATCTGATTTTAAAATAGTCATATTTACCGGAAACTGGCCAATGAATAAAAAAGACCAAGAAAGAGTTGAGGGATTTGAATTACAGTGTTGGCAAAGAATAATGAATATACCATGGAGTGCCAGAAGAACAAACAAATCTGTCTTGGAAGAATACTCCTTAGAAGTGAGGATGGAGAAAGTTTATCTCATATATTTTGGACATATTTTCAGGAGGGACCAGTCCCCAGAAAAGGACCGCATGCTTGGTAACATAGAGGGTCAGCAAGAAAGATGGGTTAGTGATCATTATTTTCCTTACAGTGGTTCTTTTCCAAGCCTCATAGGGTTTAATCCTATGCAAGTACATGCTGATCATTCAGTCGAGAATGAAGGGGAGCCTGAAGTAAATCTTTGGATTTTTTATTTTTTATGTATAGCACCTTCATCTTGGGTGCCTTTCTCTCCATGTTATAATCACCATAGTCTTCTCAAACACCAGTCTGTCTCTTCAACTCAAAGAGAATGTTGAACTCAGTTTGGGTCCTGCCTCCTTTTACTGCAATTCAGAAATTGCCTACAAACAGAAAGCCTGGGCAATTGTGGAACTCACTTTGTTTATTCTTCCAAGAAGGATAATAGTCCTGCACAGTCTAAAATTAATAATTTATGTATGTTTTTTAGTTTTGTAAGGTAGGAAAATAATTCTAGAGTCTTATACTGTCATAGACAAAAGCAGGAATCAAAATGCATTTTTTTTTCATATAAATTTTTAATTCCAGCACTACTTACTAAAAAGAATGTGATTTCCCAGTATATTATGGTGTCCTTTTTGTCAGAAATTTTGGTGATCAATATGTGTTGGTCTGTTTCTAGAATTAACATTCTGTTCAATTGTTCTTTTTTCCCATCCTTACACTAATATCATAAGGTATTATCTACTATAGCTTTATAATAGTTTTTGATATATAGCACTCTAAGATCTCAACTGTACTCTTCATGAATAAAAACACAGCAACTATTAAGAGATATTGTAATTGATCTAATTTCTGAAATTCTTTGATCTTGGTTTAAAAAAAAACCTATAAATTATTTAAGCAGTATTTTGTAAGGTATTTTGATTTTTTTACTTGGGTGTGTTAATGATATTCTATATGAAGATCTGTCAACTAGAGAGACAAATTGTCTGCTCTACACATAATCTCCATAAAATCACAGGACAAGCTTAACCTAAAATGGTGGGCAAAGATAACCATTATATACCATCTCATTAAAAAACAGGATAAACAAGAGTCATACAGGAGTCAACACTTGATAGCAATTCTGAAATACAGCTCTGCACATGCTAGTAGTTCCTTGAAATTGGCTCAGTAACGTTCCCTGTGAATGTCCTCCATAACTTCTTTTTTCTGTAATTTTTAAAAATATTTTTATTTTTGGTAAAATTATACATAACAAAGCATATACTCATTCAATAATTTTTACATGTACAGTTCATTGACAATGTTTACATTCTTCACATTGTGTCAACATCTCCCTATCTCTGTCCATATTGTTTCATCACCATTAGTTTAGACTGTGCACCTTAATGTTCTCGTCTATGTTTTAGAGTTACTGTTGTCCATTTGCTATCATAGAGATAATTCTTTAAAGTAGCACAATGATCAAGGAGAACATTCTTCATTAAATGAGCTGAATTATTGTTTAAAGATGACTCCATGGGACAGTTTTGGTCTAAGGCTTAAAAATTGTCTCCAGGGAATTCATTCAATTCTTCCAGTCTCAATGTATCCAGTAAGCCTGGTTTCCAATAAGAATTCTAAGTTCTGTTCTACATTTTTTCCAGCTTTTGATCAAGATGCATCTATTGGGGACTTGATCAAAATGTTCAGCAATGATAGTCAGGCACCATTCATTTTTTCTGGCAAACAAGAGAGTAGATCATGGAGGCAATTGCAGTCTATTTTCTTTTCTGATTTCTGGGTCTGCTTCTTTCCCTGTTGCTCCAGGTGAATAGAAACCAATTGTTGTCTCTTGGGTGGCCACTGGCAAGCTTTTGACCTCAGGTATTACTCACTGAACTAGGGGGTAGATCAAAAACTCTAAAAACAGTATCAGGCCAAGTGACGGGACAGGCCCACTAAACCATGACATTAAACATTTGAACCAAGAAAACTAATCCCATGAACTGTTTATTTGAACTCATGTACTAACAACAGATGTAGCTTTTGTTTTGCCTGCTGTTTTGTTTTATCTCCATAACCATTGCCTCTGCCCTCTAGGCTCTTGGTTTCACCCTCTGAGTCATCCTTCCTTTTTCATAAGAAATAGCTTGTGTTTGCAGCAAAATGTTTTTCTCACCTTGCTGCCTTACCTTAGGTGTTCAATCCATCAAAACTTCTTTTAATTTCCCCTCATTATAACTCTCTCTAAAATTCTGAGGTTTTCCTATGAATTTATTAGGGCTCAATTCATTAGACGAAGGCTGCACCCATAAATTTCGTTAAGATACCGTTCTTCACCTTCCATTCCCTTCCTTTAAGTTTGCTGTGCGGCAACATCTTTAAGATTCTTGTAGGTCTTTCCTTCCTTTTTTTTTTTTTAAAGGGGAAAATCTGTGTGTCATGCCTTCAAGATATTAAAAAAAAAATGCTGTCAAAGCAATTCCAACTCTTGGCAACCCTAGGTGTTACAAAGTAGAATTGTCCCATAGGGTTTTTGTGACTGTATTCTTTACAGAAACAGATTGCCAGGCATTTCTTCTATAGGACCAACCTTTAGGTTAGTAGTCAGGGATAAAACATTAAGATCTTTAAAGGTCCTTTTATTTGACTGAAGCACCACCCTTAGTCTTTCTGTGGTAATAATGAAGGATCTTTTACTCTCACTCTGGGTGGATCTTTGGTCAGAAGTCCCTTCTTAATCTTGGAGAGACCAAAAATGAGTTTTATTTTTCATGTCCAGCAAATTTTGGCTACTGTATGTTTAACAGTTCATCATTTAACTTGCCTGTTTTCCTTTAACATTTTCCTATAGACAGCTAGCAGGAGAACGGCAGCATTTTTAAAAGCTACCTTCACTAGATTGTTCAGTTCATTAGGTACATTTCCTATTAGGAACTTTATGGCAGGGAAGAGTGCTGGTAAAGTTTTCCCCACTACATGAAAGAGTCCCTTTTCTCCAATTTTCTATAACATTCTACTTACTTTCCTTTAAGCCTTCACTGACAGGCTTCTTGAAGGCTATGAAGTTTTTACTGGCACTTCTCAAGGCAATTCCAACCTACCACCACTTCTGAAGCCATGTGCTTTAGTTTCTGTTCTATAGGCATTCCATTTATAGGTACCAGAATATGTTCCAGTTAATTATTCTGCATAAGAAGCAACCCCATTACTTAATTCCTCCAAGCAATGACAGAGTTTGTTTTGCTCATGAATCTACAATTGGGGCAGAGCTAGGCTGGATCAGCTTGTTTCTGTCCCACTCAGTTAGAGCTTGAAGGCTAGTGGCTGGAATCGTGCTTGTTCTTACACATGTGTTGTGGTTGATTCTGACCTTTTCATTTTCTTTATTATGTTATTGATATATACCAAAATAAAAACCAAACCCAGTGCCATCAAGTCGATTCTGACCCAAGGTGACCCTATAGGACAGAGTAGAACTGCCCCATAGAGTTTCCAAGGAGTGCCTGGCAGATTCGAACTGCCGACCCTTTGGTTAGCAGCCGTAGCACTTAAACACTATGCCACGAGGGTTTCCTATTGATATACACAATTACATAATTTCAATTTAGCACGATTAATCACTAATGTTTATAGTTTGTGCAGTTAGAATCTTTTAAAAGGAGTATTTCCTTGTCCCAAATTCTCAAAGGTATCCTCACATGATACCTTCTCAAAGCTTTAAAATCTTACATTTACCTTATATCTACAATTTATCTGAAGAGATTTTTTAAAAATATGATGTTAGGATACTATTCATATTCAGCTATTCCCCCCACCCACATAACACGCCGTATTCTTGAAAAAACTCTGTAGACTGCAGTTTTGAGTTTAGTATTTTCTTACAACCAGTAAATTACACTTGTTAATTTGTATCATTCCAAATACCTATAAATTTACAGATTAGTTGATTTATTAATCTATTAATTGTTAAAAGAGTCATGTTAAAGTGTCTCTGTAAAGTTCAATTTCTCATTTTCTTCTTTTAGTTCTGTCACTTGCTTTATATATTTTGAAGTTATGTTATTTGATATAACATTAAATTTAGTGTATCTTTCAAGTGTCTTTAACCTTTCATCTAAATGTGCTTATTACTGAAGGCATTTCTCTAAATAGAATGTTGTCTTTTCTTCTTAGAGCTCTGGTGGTGCAGCGGTTAATGCACCTGGCTGCTAACTGAAAGATCAGTGGTTCAACCCTACCAGCCGCTCCACAGAAGAAAGGTGTGACAGCCTACTTCTGTAAAGATTTACAGCCTTGGAAACCCTACGGGATGTTTCTACTCTGTCCTATAGGATCTCTATGAGTTGGAATCAACTCAGTGACAGAGGGTTTTCCTCCTTATTCGAATTCATGACTATAAATATTACTTCTTTGCAGGCGATTCACTCACCTGCTTCCTCAATCCTGACCTACACCCAGAGATATACTTCTGCATTTCCAGCATATTGCTAGATGTTTTCACCAGTACAGTTCCATTAGAACACCCAATACTGTCTGCCACTGAGCAAAATGATATTTCTTCTTAAACATGTTTTTGTTTCTCCTTTGTCTGTTTCCTTCAATAATATCATTTTTCACCCCTAAGACACCCATGCATAAAACTTCACTTTCACTTGTCTTGCATTTGTATATGCAATTTAGTTGTCAGTTACTGTTGATTCTATTTCTACAGTGTAGCCATGATCAGCCCATCCACATTGGAACAATAGTAGTGCAGGGGCCCAATACTCTCTCTTTGATCATTGCAAATCAACCTGATATCCTTACTTCCAGTATGAACTCCACCCAATCTTTTTCATACCATAGCTTGCAAATCAAACTTCCTGAATAAATACTCAGATCACATAAGGACCCTTTAAAAATTATTTATTAATAACATAGTGTCATTGACTGAATTGTTTCCCCCCAAAAATATATGTCAAATTGTTTAGGCCATGATTCCCAGTTTTGTGTGGTTGTCTTCCATTTTGTGATTGTGATTTTATGCTAAAGAGAATTAGCGTGGGATTGTAACACCACCCTTACTCAGGTCACCTCCTTGATCCAATGTAAAGGGAGTTTCCCTGGGGTGGAGCCTGAACCACCTTTTATATCTCAAGAGATAAAAGGAAAGGGAAACAAGCAGAGAGTTGGGGACCTCTTACCATCAAGAAAGCAGTGTCAGGAGCATAGTACTTCCTTTGGGCTTGGGGTTCCTGGGCAAAGAAGCTCCTAGTCCAGAGGAAGATTGATGAGAAGGCCAACAGAAAGAGAAAGTGTTCCCCTGGAGTTGACACCCTGAATTTGGGCTCATAGCCTCCTTTACTGTGAAGAAATAGATTTCTCTTTGTTAAAGTCATCTGCTTGTGGTATTTCTGTTATACCAGCACTAGGTATCTAAGACAGAATTTGGTACCAGGAGTGGGGCGCTGCTCTAACAGATTCTTAAAGTGTGGAAGCAGTTTTGAAACTGTGAATGGATAGAGTTCAAACAGTGGCAGAGGACCAGCATGGCAGAGAACCTGCAGCAGCAGAGAAGTGGCAACAGCAGAAAACCAGCAGCAGCAGAGCCAGGAGACCAGTGCAAGGTGGTGCTGGAGCCAACCCATGAAGTGAGAGAGCTGAGTGCTTGTGCACAGGAGGCTTCCTGGTGGACTAGGGTGCCTCCTGGCACTTATCAGTGGAGCTACAGGGCTTTGGAACACTTGCCCCATCAGGGCAGATGTGGGTGTGAGGCCCGAGGAGCTGAGAGGCCAAGAAACCAGGAAACAGAAGCTGAAGAGGCAAGGAACATAAGAAGCTGAGCTGCCTCAGTCTCAAAAGGTATGACCAGACCTCAGGAATTTCAAAGGGTGGAGCCATGGCCTCTGGTGTTTCTAAGGGTGGAGTTGCCACTCAAATGGATTAGTAGAATGGTGTGCCTAAAGCCAAGGGAGCAGAGCTGCTGTCTCAGTGAGCCTGGAAAGCAGAGCTGAAGCTCAGAGACAAAGGGCCTCCACTCAGAATCTGGAGAGTATGGCCAATACCTAGAGATTAAAGGGCAGGGTTATTGTGTAAATTGTCTCAGAGAACAGAGGATTATTTTCAAAGCTTTGAGGGCTAATGTAATGTGTTCTGCTGGCTCGCTTGTTGTCTGTTATGCCTTCTTTCCCTTCAGTTTCTCCCATTTGTAATGGAAATGTCTAGCTTGTGCCTGTTCTACTATTGAACCCTTGGAAGCAGATAACTTGTATTCTAGATTTCACAGAAGATTTTGGACTTGGAGTTGATTTAAGAATTTTGCTATGATATGATGGGGTGAATATGTTTTGCATGTTACAAGGATGTGATTGTGCGGGGGGGACAAAGGGTGGAATTGTGTTCCCTCCAAAATATGTGTCAACTTGGTTAGGCCATAATTCCCAGTATTGTGTGGTTGTCCTCCATTTTGTGATTGTGATTTTACGCTAAAGAGGATTAGGGTGGGATTGTAACACCACCCTTTCTCAGGTCACCTCCCTGATCCAATGTAAAGGGAGTTTCCCTGGGGTGGGGCCTACACCACCTTTTATCCCTCAAGAGATAAAAGGAAAGAGAAGCAAGCAGAGAGTTGGGGGCCTCTTGCCATCAAGAAAGCAGTGCCAGGAGCAGAGCACATCCTTTGGACTCTGGGTTCCTGCACAAAGAAACTCCTAATCCAGGGGAAGGATGATGGGAAGGCCAAAAGAGAGAGAAAACCTTCTCCTGGAGCTGACACCCTGAATTTGGACTTTTATCCTACTTTACCATGAAGAAATAAATTTCTCTTTGTTAAAGCCATCCACCTGTGGTATTTCTGTTATGGCAGCACTAGATGACTAAGACACGTAGTATTTAAAAATAGGGCTTTGGAACCTGAGAGTTCTCTTGTACTGGATATCTTCCATTTGCTCCTTCAGATCTACCCTACACTAGTTTCCACTCTGCTTTAGCTTGCTGCAGGAGGCTGATGTGTCTCAGACTACGTTCATACCATCTGTTGGCCTAGAGATTTAGTAGAATGTTTATTCCTCTGGCTCAGTCCTTATAGTGTTGACTGGCTGTGTTCTGCTGCAAGTAGCAGCTCCTGTCATTGTGGTCTTCTCTATGTGATACTTTCCTTCACATTTCCAATAACTGCTCCTTCCCCTTACTCCTTCAGTTGTAGGGGTCGTGCTAGCTCCCATGATGCTATCCCTGGACATTGCACTATCCATGGTGGTTTTCCTATATGATCTCTTTATAAATAATCCCTTCATTAACTCTCATGTTTATACTAATTTTATTGTGCCATCTCTTTCTTGACTGAAGAACTGTCTTCATGTCCTCACTACACCATTTACTTCTGTATAACTTTGGGAAATTCATTTAATGTTTTTGAGTCTTATTTTGATCATCTTAAGTGTGTGCTAACTAAATACCATGAAAAGTTGTTATGGCCTATACAGCATTTGTAGTAGTTTGAGTTGTGTCCCCAGAAAAGGTATGTTTAGTTCTAACCCTCAATACCTATAAAGGTAACCCTATTTGGAAATAGGGTCTTTGCAGACATAATCAAGTTATGATGAGCAGATTAGGATGGGCCATAAAACCAATGACCAGTGTCTTTGTTAGAAGTAGGAGAGAGGGAGACTTGGATATAGAGACACAGAGTACAAACAGGAAAGAAGGCCATGTGAAGATGGAGGCAGAGATTGGAGTGATGAATCTACATACCAAGGAGCATCATGGATTGCCAGTAACCACCTGAAGCTGGGAAGACGCAAGAAAGTGTCCTCCTCTAGAGCCTTTGGAGAGGGCATAGTCCTGTCAACACCTTTATTTTAGACTTCTCCAGAACTGTGAGAGAATAAATTTCTGTCATTTTAAGTCACTCAGTTTGGGATAATTTGTTACAACAGCCCTAAGAAATGAATACAATAGCCAGTGAATAATATATTATGACTTATAAAATGAACATGAAACTCATTGGGTTGGCATTAAATACTTGTCAGGGAGAGAGACGAAACAGATAAATCCTTACCTTTTCCATATCAAAGGTAGACAGTTCTGGAGCGTAGCACTTTGGAGAATCACCCATGGAATTGAGCCCGAGTTGTTCATGATAGAAACAAGCTCAATAAAACACCTTTAAATTGACTTCTACTCTTTTCCTGTTTCACTATTTTGTTCTCTGGCTAGTGTGCCCTGTATCATTTCCCCAACAAACACTCTGTATTGAGTTCACACCTCATACTCTGCTTTCCCATAAATCCTAAACTAACACAAAATTCCTGGGATTGATTTCTGGGTACTGTGGTTGAAGGATTTTTTGTGATAAGGGTTAAAATTAAGCTCCAGTCACTAGCATATACTGTTGGACAATTTCTGAGATCAGTGTTTTTAACGGTTCTTCAGAACCATTTCTTATCACTTAAACTTACTAAGAAATATTCTTTGAATCATGGCAACATTTATCATCAAACTTTTGAAGTCAGAAGGAAATAAAAATTCACATGTAGTGGTACTAAAACTGGGTGGGTAACAACACCAAGCAAAGGATAGGCTATTTTAATACTGGGTGTTAATGTTTAATTCTGGTGATATAAACATTGTGGTTTCATTTGAAGATATATAATTTGTGGAAATATCTATTTTATATGCTTGCATTTATTATGTGATACACTTTTTCTATTACTCTGTGAATTTACCTACATACTAAAACTCAGAGTGCCCTAAATCACAGTAAAAATTCCATTGTAGAATTATTCTTCTTCTCAGCATTTATATTTCATGTCAAAAAGAATGCTTCAAGATCTATTCTGAAGTACATTGTTGTCAGTGATAGGATAATATCCATACGTATACAAGGAAGACCAGTCAATATGACTATTATTCAAATTTATGCACTAACCACTAGGGACAAAGATAAAGAAATAGAAGATTTTTATCAGCTGCTGCAGTCTGAAGTTGATCGAACATGCAATCAAGATGCATTGATAATTACTGGTGATTGGAATGCGAAAGTTGGAAACAAAGAAGAAGGATCAGTAGTTGGAAAATATGGCCTTGGTGACAGAGATGATGCTGGAGCTCGAATGATAGAATTTTGCAAGACCAACGACTTCTTCGTTGCAAATACCTTCTTTCAACAACATAAACGGAGACTACATGGACCTCGCCAGATGAAACACACAGAAATCAGATTGACTACATCTGTGGAAAGATAGACGATGGAAAAGCTCAATATCATCAGTCAGGACAAGGCCAGGCGCTGACTGTGGAACAGACCATCAATTGCTCATAGGCAAGTTCAAGCTCAAACTGAAGAAAATCAGAGCAAGTCCACAAGAGTCAAAATATGACCTTGAGTATATTTCACCTGAACTCAGAGACCATATGAATAATAGATTTGATGTATTGAACACTAGTGACTGAAGACTAGATGAGTTGCAGAATGACATCCAGGACATCATCCATGAAGAAAGCAAGAGGTCATTGAAAAGACAGGAAAGAAAGAAAAGACCAAGATAGATGTCAGAGGAGACTCTGAAACTTGCTCTCAAGTAGCTAAAGCAACAGGAAGAATTGATGAAGTAAAAGAACTGAACAGATGATTTCAAAGGGCCTCTCGAGAAGACAAAGTATTGTAATGACATGTGCGAAGAGCTGGAGGTGGAAAACCGAAAAGGAAGAGCACGCTCAGTGTTTCTCAAGCTGAAAGAACGGAAGAAAAAATTTAAGCCTCGAGTTGCAATAGTGAAGGATTCCATGGGGAAAATGTTAAATGATGTAGGAAGCATCAAAAGAAGATGGAAGGAATACACAGAGTCACTATACCAAAAAGAATTAGTCGGTGTTCATCCATCTCAAGAGGTGGCATATGATCAGGAACCGATGGTGCTGAAGGAAGAAGTCCAAGCTACTCTGAGGGCATTGGCAAAAAACAAGGCTCCAGGAATTGATGGAATATCAGTTGAGATGTTTCAACAAACAGATGCAGTGCTGGAGGTGCTCACTTGTCTAAGCCAAGAAATATGGAAGACAGCTTCCTGGCCAACTGACTGGAAGAGAGCCATATTTATGCCTATTCCCAAGAAAGGTGATCCAACGAAATGTGGAAATTATAGAACAATATCATTAATATCACACACAAGCAAAATTTTGCTGAAGATCATTCAAAAACGGCTGCAGCAGTATATCGACAGGGAACTGCCAGAAATTCAGGCCAGTTTCAGAAGAGGATGTGGAACCAGAGATATCATTGCTGATGTCAGATGGATCCTGGCTGAAAGCAGAGAATACCAGAGGGATGTTTACCTGTTTTTTATTTATTATGCAAAGGCATTGGACTGTGGGGATCATAACAAATTATGGATAAGAGTGTGAAGAATGGGAATTCCAGAACACTTATTTGTCCTCCTGAGGAACTTTACATAGATCAAGAGGCAGTTGTTCGGACAGAACAAGGGGATACTGATTGGTTTAAATTCAGGAAAGGTGTGCATCAGGGCTGTATTCTTTCACCATACCTATTCAGTCTGTATGCTGAGCAAATAATACGAGAAGCTGGACTGTATGAAGAAGAACAGGGCATCAGGATTGGAGGAAGACTCATTAACAACCTGTGTTATGCAGATGGTACAACATGCTTGCTGGAAGTGAAGAGGACTTGAAGCACTTACTAATGAAGATTGAAGACCACAGCCTTCAGTATGGATCGCACCTCAACATAAAGAAAACAAAAATCCTCACAACTGGACCAATGAGCCACGTCGTGACAAATGGAGAAAAGTTTGAAGTCGTCAAGGATTTCATTTTACTTGGATCCACAATCAACAGCCATGAAAGCAGCAGTCAAGAAATGAAAAGATGCACTGCATTGGGTAAATCTGCTGCAAAGGACCTCTTTAAAGTATTGAAGAGCAAAGATGTCACCTTGAAGACTAAAGTGTGCCTGACTCAAGCCATGGTATTTTCAATCGCATCATATGCATGTGAAAGCTGGACAATGAATAAGGAAGACCAAGAAGAATTGATGCCTTTGAATTGTGGTGTTGGTGAAGAATATTGAATACACCATCGACTGTCAAAAGTATGAACAAATCTGTCTTAGAATTACAGCCAGAAGGCTCTCCTTAGAAGCAAGGATGGCAAGACTGCATCTTACATACTTTGGACATGTTGTCAGGAGGGATCAGTCCTTGGAGAATGACATCATGCTTGGCAGAGTACAGGGTCAGCGGAAAAGCAGAAGACCGTCAGTGAAGTGGATTGACACAGTGACTGCAACAATGAGCTCAAGCATAACAACAATTGTGAGGATGGCTCAGGACCAGGCAGTGTTTCTTTCTGTTGTTTATAGGGTTGCTATGAGCCGGAACCGACTCGACAGAACCTAACAACAACAACAACAACATTTTTTACTGGATTACATTCTAATAAGTTTTCAGTATAAGTTAATAAATATTTGTGAAATGACAGAGCAGTTAACTGGGTACTCATACTTCCTGAACCCAGTCACTGGCTTATAAAGACTGACGATCTGGCTTAAAGATCCCTTTATGTATAGGAACAGTATAAGGCTATGATAGGCCATGCCCCACCCATGTTTCTGAAAGCCTGATCATACAGTAGCAGGTAGATGTCACTGTGATGCAGCAACAGATTTTCCATATTGTGTCAGGAAAACCCTGAGTGTTTTTATGTTTTCTTTCCCAAGCTTAACTGTATAAATCAGACCAGATTCTCAACTTGGCAAATCTCTCAATCTGCACAGACAATATTGCTCACCTAACTATCAATGTGCCTCTGTGAGAACCTAGACAGGTATCCAACAGTGATGTTTATTCACTCAGTTTTAGCCTCATCAAATGTATCTTGTTCACTGCCTGTTGAAGGGTTCAAGAGCAAATCAAAGTGAAAGCGACAAGTTGTCTTTCTTGTTACTCTTTTTGGTTTGCCCTTGCTCAGACAGATACTCCCAGACTTCAGAATGGTGATTATCTCTGGGGAAGGACAGAGGAAAATATGATGGCTGGAAGAAGAATATTTCAACAGTATCTGTGGTTTTAATTCTGTTAAAAAAAAATGAAAGTCTGAAGCAAATATGGCAAAAGTTAATGTTTAAAAATTCAGCATTGAATATATGTGTGTAAGAATTAGGATATAAAAGAATGTGCTGTAACAAACTAAAATATAGAAGCTTACAAGAAGATAATCAGTTGCCATGGAGTCAATTCTGATTCATGGCAGGTTTTGTCAGCATACAGTTTTCATGTCTGTGACCTTCCAGAAGCAGATCACCAGGCCTGTCTTCCAAGGTGTCTCTGGGTGGGTTTGAAGCACCAATCTTTCAGCTAGCAACCCAACACTTAACCTAGGGACTTTTAATGTGAAAGTAGAGATGGAATCAATTAAATGTTGGCAGTTTAATAATTAATTAATCACCATTTCCAAGTATACTACTAATGTGGTGTTGTGTGCCATAATGACCCTATAGGACCCAGTAGAACTGCCCCACAGGGTTTCCAAGGCTGTAGTGTTTACGGGAGCAGATCGCTAGGTCTTTCCCCAGAGGAGTAACTGGTGGATTCGAATCACCAGCCTTTTGTTAAGCAGTCCAGTGTTTAACCATTGAGCTACAGAAGATTTATTTGTGGTATGATATAGTTTTATCTGAAATTGTTCAGTTAATGTGGCAAGATAAAGATGATGGGGAAAGTAAAGCGAACTGATAACTGTTAAGGGTCTACCATGTATGACTTTCGTAACTCTGTATGTGTAATATAACTTATTGCACATATAAATTATTAAATTTTACTATGAAAGACATACAGATAATTATTATTATCACCATTTTGCAAAAGAAAATGATTACATAACTGGCATAAAGGATGAGTTTATCACATTAGAAGACAAAGCTTAGAAGGAGTTGGAATTGACTCTATCACGACTGGTTTGACTTTTTGTTTTGTATCTCTGTACCTCCACTTGGCAATGTGCTGTATCATTTCTTTATTCATTTAATCATCATCTTTTTATACTATTTTAAACAAATCCTTATATCCTTTAATTATGTCTGTTGGGATATTTCCATTATCAATCACTGTCTCTGAATAACTCTTATCACACTTAGGAGCCAAACCATCAGAATAAATACAGAGAAAAGAAGGCTTTTTCTTTCTTTTGAGGAAAGACATTTTAATAGGCAAAGTTTTCTCTGAAAAGGCAGGTAAAGGTATATGAAATCATTATTTGAAATATTAGTTTAGTAAATTCCAATTAATCATTCTACCCTGTAGTTCAGTTGAACAGAGAGAACAGGGCTGAGATTTAGGAGAGTATTTTCTATGACCGTCTCAGATAGTTCATGCTATTGTAACAGAAATACCACAAGCACGTGTCTTTAAAGAACCAATTTTTTTTTTTTTTCCCCCACAGTTTAAGCAACTAAAAGTCTAAATTCAGGACACTGGCTGTAGGGGACGGCTGTCTCTCTGTTGGCTTTGGGGGAAGATCCTTGTCTCTCATTGTGACATGACATCTCTCTTCGTTTGTGGTTTCTTGTCTCTGTGTCTCTGCTGTTCCTTATAACTCAGCAGTAATTAGATTAGGCCACAACCTACACTGATATGGCCTCATTAACATAACAAAGAAAACCCTATTTCCAAACGAGAACACATTCATAGGCACAGGGGTCAGAATTCCAATACATATTTTGGAGGGGGGACATGATTCAATCCATAATAGTCACTATCAACTTGAACTCTTGATTTGTTTTTTTCTTTTTAGCTCTGTAAAATCATTGTAAGGTATAGATAATTAACAATCGTATTTATAAAAAAATCAAAAGATCTTTGTGACAGAAAACGTAAAATTAAAAGGCTATACAAAATGCAAGGCTTTACTATTAAAAACAGACATTTTTGTACGGTTTAGAATAAGTCAACAGATGGAAGGTAGTTTCGCTTTCTCCTTTCAAGATGCCAAATGGATAAACAACTTCCCAGAATTATGGGATTATACTATAATAATTTCTGATGCTTTTTATAAAACAATACACATCCACTAGTCCAGTAAAACAATGTAAAAAATAATGGATGTTGGACTCATTAACCTTGGGCTTTCAACCCTAACAAGCAACACATAAACACACGCACACACACACACACACTCTGTGACACTTTGAAACTTATATTGAAAGTCAGGATGCAGTAGTAAACAGCACCGGACTAACCAATGAAATCCGTTCCTAGCACAGAAACGCAAGTAAACAAAACTACCAGGCTCCAGCATTGTCAAAACCACACTGCTGAGTTAAGAAGTCAGGCAAGAAAACCAGTTTTCTCTAACACACAAAGTAAATGAATAAAAACTCAGTATGAAGACTGAGAAAAATAATCCAGCATTCCTAAGCCAGCCTTAAAATACCCATTTAAAGGGAGGAAGAAATTGAATCCATCTGGATATTTCTACTTATTTATACAACATATATTTATTAAGCAACTACTGATAACCAGACATTGTGTTGGACATTTGAAATACACAGATAACATTTACTTTTATTGTTTCCAAAGAGCAAGTTGTATTCTTCTGGAAATGCAAATACATGAATAATTTTAATATAACATGACAAGGGTTATGATAAGAGATAAGGTGGATAGGAAACTTTATAACGCATTTGACCCAGAGTAGGAGGCCTGAGGAAGGATGCTTGTATGTGTTAGTTAGACGAAGTGGCTTAAGACCATTCCAGGTGTACAAAATAACAGGTGCACAGGTTGGGAGTAGGAACCTGGGCTGGCTTGTAGAGCAAAATTGAAGTTATAGTCAAAATCCAAGATGAATAAAGTACAGGATGAGGCTGGATGTACCTACAGACCATGATGTGTACCCTTCGGAGTATCCTGAAGGTGATGGAGAGTGAGGCTTTTAGGAATTTAGAGCAGGCAATTGACCTTGTTACATAAAACACTGGTCACCGTCTTAGTACATTCAGTATAAGACTGTCCAGGCATTGCACGCAAATCTTATTTAGAGTGAGAACAGCAAGAAATAGATCAATTCCAAGTGGTGCTACTTGTTTAGATTAGAGGCTTAATACCCAGTGCCGTCGAGTTGATTCCGACCCATAGCGACCCTATAGGACAGAGTAGAACTGCCCCATAGAGTTTCCAAGGGGTGCCTGGAGGATTTGAACTGCTGACCTTTCGGTTAGCAGCCATAGCACTTAACCACTACACCACTAGGGCTTCCAGAGGCTTAATATCAAGTTGGAAATCAAGGTATTGAAATGTACTGACACTGCCTGCTCAAACTAGCAAATATTATGCAATAAGTAATAATCTTTTTCTCTAGATCATCTCATTGCCTGGCAAATTTGTGGCTCCATATGAAAAACTTTTTGCACTCACAATCATTCCCTCCTTATCTAGAAAATCATCAGGATTAAGGTGACTGGGATGATAATGACTGGTTAGCTAATAGTCATAACATGTATCTCAGGACTGATGGGCTATTTGTGTACTGAGATTGATGTAGAATATTGAAAACCTCAAAACTAGATGGAATTTATTAGGTATTCAAATATAGTCCACTCCCACTTCTAGGGCAGAATGCATAGTAAAGCCTCTGTGCACTTGTTCTGGAGCTAGTGTTCAAGAGTCAGAGAGATTTTGCAAACATTTATGACCACCGTGTTTATGTGAAGCTCTTTGTATTTAAAGCTTATTACCCAAACCACCCGTTGTTGTTGTGTGCCAACGATTCTGATTCATATTGACCTGATATGATAGAATAAAACTGCCCCATAGGGTTTCCCAGGCCATAATCTTCAAGGAAGGAGCCCTGGTGGTACAGAGATTAAGCACTCAGTTCCTAACCAAAATGTCAGAGGATTGAACCTTCCATCTTCTCCACGGGAAAAAGATGTGGCTGTCTGCTTCCATGAAGATTCCAGCCTTGGAAACCTGATGTGGCAGTTCTACTATGTCCTAAAGGGTCACGATAAATCCAAATCAACCCAACAGCAATGGCTTTGGTTTTGTAATCTGCAAGGGAGAGATTGCCCTGTCTTTTTGTCCATGGAGCTGTTGGTGGGTTCAAACCACCAACCTTTCAGTTAGCTGCTGAAAGCTTAATCAATTTTTTTTTTTAACCTCTTGAGATTGGCTTTTTTTTTTTTTGGTGGCTATCTATGCAGCACACACAAATGTGTATGTACATATGCCTACAGATATACCTATACGTGCACATGCATTTACTCGTATATGACTTCCTACACACATAAATGCATCCATATCTACCTATGTAACCACACACATATTCTGGTTGTTTTTATTGTTGTTGCAAAATCGTATATGTTACAGCATTTACGAAAATTGTCCCTTTTTCTCGTATGCTTCTTTATTTATCATGGTCAAGTTTTGCTGACTTCATCCATATTTGAGATTGCCTTTCTCATCACCAAAAGTAGCAAGTGTCTACTATCTAGAAGGTGATTCCCCCTCCATCTCCCTCCTATGCCTGCTAACCATCAAAGACCTTTGCCTTCTGTGTGTCTATCTATTCTTGACTTTTTAAAATAGTGGGACCATGCAATATTTGTCTTTCTGTGACTCATTTATTTGACTCAGCACAATGCCCTCCAGATTCATCCATGTTATGTTTCACAGGCTCCTCATTACTCTTTATGGTTGTATAGTATTCCATTGTGTGTATGTACCACAATATGTTTATCCATTTATCAGTTGCTGGAGATTTAGGTTGTTTCCATCTTTTTGCTATTATGAATACTGTTGTAATGAACGTAAGTGTGCATATGTCTAATTGTGTCACTGCTCTTATATCACTAGGATATATACCTAGGAGAGGAATTGGTGAATCATATTTCTAGCTTTTTGAGGAAACACCATGCTGTTTTTCATAAGGTTGTACCATTTTATAATCCCACCAGCAATGTATAAGAGTTCCAATTCCCACACAACCTTGCCAGCATTTGTTGTTTTCTGGTTTTTGTTTTTTTTTTTTTTGATCACTCCATTTTTGCAAGGAGGACAAGATATCTCATTATAGTTTTGATTTGCATCTCTCTAAATGGCTAATGGCTAATGATTGGAAGCATTGTTTCGTATATTTGTTGGCTGCCTGAACGTTGACTTTGGTGAAGTGTCTGGTCATGTTGTTTGCCCATCTATTGATTTGATTGTCTTTTTGTTGTTGAGTCGTTGAAGTTTCCTGTATATTTACAGATTAGGCCTTTATCAGATATGTTGTTGCCAAAGACATTTTTACTCTCTGGGTAAAGTCTGTTGATGAGCATAAGTATTTAATTTTTAGGAGGTCCCTGTTATCTAATTTATCTTCTGTTTTTCCTGCATTTTAGCTTTTTTTGATAGGCTTTTTATGCTGATCTTCCAGGAAATTTATAGTTTTAGCTTTAACATTTAGGTCTTTGATCCATTTGAAGTTAGTTTTTGTGCATGGTGTAAGGTATGGATCCCATTTTTCCGTATATGGATATCCATTTTTGTCAACACCATTTGTTAAAGACACCGTCTCTTCACCATTGAATGGACTTCCACCCTTTGTCAAAGATCAGCTGCCCATAGATGGGTGGATTTATTTTTGGATTCTCAGTTCTATTCCATTGATCTATGTATCTGTCATTGAACAAGTACCAGACTGTTTTGATTACCCTGTCTGTATAGTAAGTTTTGAAATCAGGAAGTGTGAGGTCTCCTACTTTGTTCTTCTTCTTCAATATTGCTTTAGTTATTCAGGGCCTCCTTCTTTTCCTTAAAAAGTTGGAGATTAGGTTTTCCATTTCATTAAAGAATGTGGTTGGGATATGTATTGGGATTGCTTTATATCTATAGATTGCTTTTGATAGTATTGATATTTTCATAATCTTCAGTCTTCCAATCCATGAGCATAGAATATTTTTCTATTTATGTAGATTTTTTTTTTTTTTTTTTTACTTTCTTGCGGTAATATTTTATAGTTTTCCTTGAATAGGTCTTTTACATTTCTGGTTAGGTTTTGTTCCTAGGTATTTTATCCTTTTGGGGGCTATTGTAAATGGTATTTTTTTTTTTATTTCTTCTTCATTGTTCTCGTTGTTAGTGTAGAGGAACCCGACGAATTTTTGTGTGTTGATCTTGCACCCTGCCACTTTGCTGACTCCTTCTATTAGTTCCAGTAAATTTCTTGTGGAGTCTCTGAGATTTTGTATGCATAGGATCACATCATCTGTGAATAAGGATAGTTTTACTTCTTCCTTTCCAATTTGGATACCCATTATTTCCATTTCTTGCCTTATTGCTCTAGCTAAGACTTACGGTACAATATTGAATAAGAGTGGTAATAAAGGGCGCCCTTATCTTGTCCTTGATCTCCTGGGGAATGCTCTCAATCCTTCTCTATTGAAAATAATGTTGGCTGTTGGTTTTATATGTTGTTTGTTTTTGCTAGGTATAGTCGAGTCGGTTCCGACTCATAGTGACCCTATGTACCACAGAATGAAACACTGCCTGGTCTTGCACCATCCTTGTAATCATTGTTATTCTTGAGCCCATTGTTGCAGCCACTGTGTCAATCCATCTTGCTGAGGGTCGTCCTCATTTCTGCTGACCCCATACTTTGCCAAATGTGATGTCCTTCTCTAGGGACTGATCCCTCCTGACAACATGTCTAAAGTATGTCATACACAGTCTTGCCATCCTCACTTCTAAGGAGCACTCTGATTGTACTTCTTCCAAGACAGATTTGTTTGTCCTTTTGGCAGTCCATGGTATGTTCACTATTCTTTGCCAACACCACAATTCAAAGGTGTCAATCCCTCTTTGGTCTTCCTTATTCATTGTCCAGCTTTCACATGCATATGATGTGATTGAAAATACCATGGCTTGGGTCAGGCGCACTTTAGTTTTCAGGGTGACATCTTCGCTTTTCAACACTTTGAAGAGATCTCTTGTAGTGAATTTACCCAATGCAATGTGTCTTTTGATTTCTTGACTGCTGCTTCCACGAGTGTTGATTGTGGACCCAAATGAAATGAAATCCTTGACAACTTCAATCTTTTCTCCGTTTATCATGATGTGGCTTATTGGTCCAGTTGTGAAGATTCTTGTTTTCTTTATGTTGAGGTGTAATCCATATTGAAGGCTGTAGTCTTTGATCTTCATCAGTAAGTGCCTTCCACTCCTCTTCACTTTCAGCAAACAAGGTGTGTCTTCTGCATAATGAAAGTTCTTAATGAGTATTCCACCAGTCCTGATGCCCCGTTTTTATTCATTTATGCCCTTAATTATGTTGAAGAATTTTCCTTCTATTCCCATTTTGCTAAGAGTTTTTATCAAGAAAGGTGTTTGATTTTATCAAATACATTTTCTGCATCAATTGATATGCCTGTTTTATTTATGTAGTAAATTATGCTGATTGATTTTCTAATGTTGAACCATGCTTGCATCTCTGGTATGAATCCCACTTGATCAGGATTTTTTTTTTTTTTTTTTGATATGATGTTGAACTCTGTTGGCTAGGCTAGAATTTTGTTGAGAATTTTCTGTCAATATTCACAAGGGATATTGGTCTGTAATTTATTTATTTATTTGTTTTTTACTGATATCTTTGCCTGGCTTTGGTATCAGCGTTATGCTGGCTCAATAAAGTGAATTAGAAAGTATTCCTTTTCTATGCTCTGGAATGGAAACCCTGGAGGCATAGTGGTTAAGTGCTATGGCTGCTAACCAAAGGGTCGGCAGTTCGAATCCGCCAGGCACTCCTTGGAAACTCTCTTTGGTAGTTCTACTCTCTCCTACAGGGTCGCTATGGGTTGGAATCGACTCGAGAGCACTGGGTTTTTTTGGGTTTATGTTCTGGAATAGTTTGAGTAGAATTGGTTTCAACTCTTCTCTGAATGTTTGGTAGAATTCTTCAGCCAAGCCATCTGGGCTGGGCTTTTTTGTTGTTGTTGAGAGTTTTTTTTTTTTTTTTTAAATGACATTTTCAATTTCTTCTTTTGTTATGCACGTATTAAAATTTTCTACTTTTATTTGTAGGTAGTGTGTTTCTAGATATTTGTCCATTTCTTCTAGCTTTTCAAATTTGTTGGAGTGCTATTTTTCATAATATTCGGTTGTGATTCTTTTTATCTCATTTGGTTCTGTTGTAATGTCACTATCTCATTTCTTCTTTTGGTTATTTGCATCTTCCCATTTTCTTTCTTCGTCAATTTGTCCACTGGTTCGTCAATTTTATTTATCCTCTCAAAGAACCTGCTGCCAGTCTTGTTGATTCTTTCACCTGTTTTTCTGTTTTCTATATCATTTATTTCTGCTCTGATCTTTATTATTTCCTTTCTTCTGTTGACTGTGGGCTTCTTTTGCTGCTCCTTTTCTATTTGTTCAAGACGTAGAGTTAAACTATTGATTTTGGCCCTTCTTTTGTGGTGTGTACATTTATTGCTATAAGTTCTCCTCTGAGCACTGCTTTTGCTGTCCCAAAGATTTTGATGTGATGTGTTTTCATTCTCATTTGGTTCTAAGAATTTTTAAATTTCAGAATTACTCAGTGTTTTTAAAAAGGTATTATTCAGTCTTCTTTGTTTCTTGTAATGGATTTTAATTTAAAGTCTATTTTATCAGAGATTAGTCTTGCCATTCCTGCTCTCTTTTGTTTACTATAAAAAAAAAAATTTTTTTTTTTTTTGGTATATATATTTTTCCATCCTTTGATTTTTAACTTCCTTATTTCTTTGCGTCTAAGGTGTGTCTCTTGTAGGCAACACACTGATGGGTCAATTTTTTAATCCATTTTGCCACTGTCTTTTGACTGGTGCATTTAAAATATTTACATTCAGTGTGATTATCAATAATTCAGTATGAATTTACTGAGGCCATTTTGTTATACTTTTTTTTGTGGTTTTAATGATTTCTTTGTTCTACTCAATTTTCTGTGCTGAGTTTTGTTTGTTTTGTTTTTTAAGGATTTTTTTTTTGTATTTTTTGTAATTGTTGATTTTGTGTTGATTGAGTCTTTTTGATTTCCCTCTTCTTTATTTTGATGAGTAGATTTATTAGTTTTCTTTGGGGTTACTCTGAAATTTCCCTTTCTCTTCCTAAGTTTGAAACAGTCTGTTATATCTTGATATCACCTTGATTTCTTCTCCATATGAATGTTCTATAACTACATCATTTATTCCCTCTTTTTGTTTTGAAGTTGTCATCATTTACAGATTAACATCACTGATGCCCTGTTTTCAGTTTTGCAGCTTTTGAGAATTCTTTATCTGGATTGGTATCTGTGTAAAGATGTCATATGTCTTAATGTCAGGTTGTTGTCTTATGTCATTTTTTCTCTGTTCAAAGAATCCCTTTAATATTTCTTGTAAGGTAGGTCTGGTTTTCACAATTCCCTTTATTTCTGTTTTTCTGGGAATGGCCTAGTTTCATCATCGTATTTGAAAGGTAATTTTGCTGGATATATGATTCTTGGTTGGAAATTCTTTACTTCCAGGTTTCTTTCTTTCTTTTTTTTTTTTTTTTATGTGATCCCATTGCTTTCTTGCCTGCATGGTTTCTGCTGAGAAATCAGAGCTTTGTCTGATTGGTGCCCCTTTGTAAGTGATATTTTGTTTTTCACAAGTTGCTCTCAGAATTCTTTCTTTGTCTTTGGTTTTGGAAAATTTGAATATATGACTTTGACCTTTTTTGGGATCTATCCTGTATGAGATTTGTTGAACTTCTTGGATAGAAACCTTCTAGTCTTTCATGATATTAAGGAAGTTTCCTGCCAATAATTCTTCAAAAATTCTCTCTGTTCCTCTTATTTTGCCTTCTCTTTTGGAATCCCTATTACACATAAATTACTCCCCTTAATATTGGCCCATATAACTCTTAATTTTTTTCATTCTTCTTCATTTTTTTTCTGATTTTTCCTCAAACAAATTAATATCAAGGGATTGTTTTTTGCTTATATTTTCTTCCATTGATTCAGTTCTGCTTCTGTGTTCTTCCATTGCATTATCTAGTTTTGATATTTTAATGTTAATCTTTTGGATGTCTAGTTGTTGTTTTCGTATGGTTTCTAATTGCATATTTTGTTATTTTGTTCTTGTATTGTTTTCCTGAATTCTTCTAGTGTTTAGTCTGTGTTTTCCTTGATCTCTTTGAGGAATCTATATACAAGTATTTCGAATCCCTTATCAGGTAGTTTTATTACCATTTCTTCCTCAGGGAGGTTTTCTGTCCCTTTATTTCGCTCACTTGTATGAGTCGTCTTATCCTGTTTCTTCATATGATTTGTTATTGTTTGCTGTCTCTGAGGCATTAAGGTGTTAATTGGAAGCCCTGGTGGCACAATGATTAAGAACTACAGTGAGCTATGGCTACTAACCAAAAGGTTGGCAGTTGAAACACACCAACTGCTCTTTGGAAACCCTATGGGGCACTTCTACTCTGCCCTAAAGGGTCACTATGAGTTGGAACCAACTTGATGGCACCTAACAACAACAACAAGATGTTAATTATTTTATTTATATATTTATTGATTGATTGCACATATGTTTGTTTTGTGCTGATTTGTTTGTTTTGTTTTGATGTATCTGGAGCTTTGTTTCTTCTCTCTTTAGAATGTCTTTCTTCCTTTGTATTATTTTAGTTGTTGTTGCTTTGTGGTTATGGTCGATGTGTGACTTTAGTGGTGTCTTGACTGGGTATGATTTCTTCTCACTCATGGATATGGTGAGTCACATCTATATGCAAGTCCTCTGTGGTTAGGCTTGTATGTCTTCCCTTACTAGAATGACTGGAGATGGGAGAGCAGGTTCTTTCCCTGATATTTAATGATAAATGTTGTGTGGCCATGGTCCCTCCAGAGCCCTCGTGAGACTGTATAGTCATTCTGGTTGGTGCTAGCAGTCAGTGCATCCTCTGGAGGTCAGGACAGGATGTCTCCACATCAGCTGTGAGAGAGTGTTACCCAAATGGATGAGGTAGGCCCACTGTACATGTACAAATTGGCATCTCAGTAGAAGGTAGGGTATCAAGGGGTTTCAGTGCAAGTACAGGTGGCCTTCAGGAACTGTTTGGTTGTGGGGTATGTGACATTGCAGCCAGGCAGATGTTAGGGCCTTGCACCTTCTGTCACCAGTCTGGTGGCAGAAGCACATACTTCCCATAGCTGGGTAGGTAGGGCAGCATGGGGGTGGGCAGAATGGGCACAAGCCTCCAGTCTTAGGTCTGATGGTGCAGGCAAGGGGGAGGGGACCATAACACTGTTCACCAGGAGGGCAGGGGGTGGGGAGAAGGAGAGAACATGTTCTCCCAGTCTCTGGCATGGGCACTGGGGTACTACCCACAGAATGAGGCCAGTTCTCAGGTCCCAGGCCCAACCAAATAAAAAAGGGGGCAGGACCTAAATTCTGGTCGAGTGACAGATCTCTAGCTGCTACTGCATGGATCCTCCACTCATCCAGCTCCACCAGCCCAAATGACCAGGGACTGCTGCTAGCGAGTAGTTCTGTCTTTGTTTTCTGTATCCCTCTCTACTCTATCTTTACTGGATCACTAGGGCTCTCTCCCACCTTTCTGTGCCTTCCTTCCTCAGATCCAGTTCATGTTCTGCTCAACTTATTTTGCTTTGAGTTTGTACATACAGTATCTTTGTCTCTTCTCAGTGATTCCTTAAAGTTTTCTTCCTGTTCTCCTCAAATGGGAAGGCTGCTCGCTTTGTCTCAAGATGGTCACACTGCGCCAGGCCAGGTGGTAGGGTGCCTACAGCCTGTAAGTCACCTCGTTCAGTGTTTTCATTCAGTTTCTCCTTCCATTTGGTGTTCAGTCTAGTTCTTCATCCTTCCATTTACTACTCTGGATTCCCAGATTGTCATCTGTATCTGTTTCATTTGGTTTCTTGATTCTTTACTGTAGAGGGACAGCATAGTATGTGTGACTAAGCCACCCTCTTGGGCCATTTCCAAGAGCTTAACCATTGCACCACCAGGGATTTTTCACCCAAACAACATACATATCTCAAATAAAAGTAGTTAAAATATGTGACATTTTCTTTTTAAGAGCTGAAATTTAAAAAGAAAAAACAAAGCAGCTTGTAAATTCACTTCAACCTACTAAATTCCTTGCAAGTCTGCATTTTTTTCTCATAAAAAGACCTTTCCATGTGTCCTTCACTGTGCCCAGCCCATTCATCTTTACCTCCTCTCTTCTTTATTCCCTTAATTATTGCAGGCAGATTTGCTCGATCCTTTGAAAGATCCTTGATCCTTTAATACCTGCTTGAGAAGCTGGTCCACTATTAAAGAAAGAATAACTGGAACAGCACCATCATCATCCAGTTGCCACTGAGTCAATTCATACTTGACGACTTCATGTGTTTCAGAGGAGAGCTGCACTCCATAGGGTTTTCAACACCTTTCACCTTTTGGAAGTATGTTGTGAGGCCTTTCTTACGAGGTACCTCTGGGTGGATTCAAACTGCCAACCTTCGGTTAGTAGCTGAGCCTTTAACTGTTCCCACCATCCAGAGAGGCCAACTATAACATAGTATGTGTTATGTTCTGTGCTACATATATAAAAATATTTGCAGAATTAAGACATACCTCTTTTTGAAAAAATATTATAACCAAGAATCGTTACCTATGTTTTCTCCTTTCTTCATGTTATTTGTCAAAGATAAACCATCACTTGTCAATGTACAAAACACATGGTGGAAGACTCAAATCCCATGCACACTAAGTACTGTTTTAGTGCTTTGGTGGAAATTTTTATGGTTTCAGAGAAACATATATAATAAAATATGGTTAACCAGAGTATTTGAGGGAAATGATTTTAATTATTGAAACCTAAGGTTCATTTGGAAAACCTAGTGTAGTAGGGGTTAAGTGCTACAGCTGCTAACCAAGAGGTCGGCAGTTCGAATCCACCAGGTGCTCCTTGGAAACGCTAGCGGGCAGTTCTACTCTGCCCTATAGGGTCGCTATGAGTCGGAATAGACTCAATGACACTGCGGGGTTTTTTTGATTTAAGCCTCATTTAGTTAAATATTTGTCCGCCTTTCACATACATATTTTTTTGGTTTGTTTGTTTACATCTTTAAGGCAAATGTTTTGAAAATTTCTCTGTCAAGTTTTCTGGTCCGGCCTATACCTGTACAGTGATCTAGAGTGAAACATCTTTTGACCTTTCATCATCTGGTAGACTTCATGGCCCTGGATCTCAGAGATTGGGCTGAATCACACAGAAGTGAAGACATATACTGAATGCATCTTTTTAATGGTGGGGAGTATTGATTTTGTTGTCATTTGTTTGTTTTACTTTTAGCGATTGGTATTTTCCACAGAATTTTGTGTATTAGTTTTTATGTATATTTGTTTCTTCTTCACATATTTGATACTAAAAATAGTAGACATGTAGCTCACCTGTCTTCATAGAAGGAATTGAAGAATAGTACGATAGTCTTAGGAGCCCTGGTGTTGCAGTAGTTAAGAGCTATGCCTGCTAACCAAAAGGTCGACAGTTTGAACCCACAAGCCCCTCTTTGGAAAGCCTATTGGGTAGTTTTACTCTGTCCTGTAGCGTCACTCTGAGTCAGAATCAGCTCAATGGCAGTGGGTTTACTTTCTGTTTTTGCTGTGGTAGTCGCATCCAGAATTGCTGAGAAATATCACTTAAAATAAATAGATGGTTTGCTTTATAGCTCTGTGTATTTTAAGAGATAAAATTCCACTCAATTTGAGAAATGCCTTTTATTGATTCCTAGAAGGGATAGGTGTAGGAGGGTTTTTTGTAGACTAAAATAGATTATGCTTCTTGTTTAGAAGAGAACACTTTTGAATCAGGTAGGAATCTACCTCCAGGACCTCCTGCCTGGAGATGGTTTCATAGGACACCCAACATCTGCATCTTTGTTATGTGAGACTTTCTTAACTCCCTATGCAATGCTGACTTCTGGGTTTGAAAGCATTTTTTGGAGGTATTTGAGTCCTTTTTCATGGAAATGCTGTTTATTTACAGCCATCAGCACTAGTGCCATCACATCTCAAACTGTTTTATAACCCTTCTTTCCATGCTTTACCTTATTTTTAATTCCAACCAGTGGGATCCAGATTTCCCACTGCATTAGCACGTTGCCATCATTAGTTATTGCCTTAAAAATGAAAATAAATAAATAAAAACAATCACACAAAAGAAATAGGAAAAAGCACTTGAAAAAAAAGAAAGAAAATATTTGAGTCAAAATAAACCAGACCATCCCGAAACTTAAGTCACACAAAAATGCCAGCAGGGGTTTCCAGAGCAAATAAATTAATTTTTCTTCTTTACATGCAACAACTGATATCTTAAAAATGTCTCTAAATAGAGACAAATCCCATGGGTCTCCACCCTTATTGAAAAATTGCCCTAGTTACTTTGATATGTGGGGATGTAGGGAGCTTATCCACAGATAGATAGAGGTTTCTCTTCTGTACTAGCTCATATATGCACATGTGCTAAATGATGCGGTGCCTTATGTCAAAAGATAATAATACAAATTTAGAGCTGAGCAGAGGTGTAATTTAAATAAGCAATCAAATTTAGTATTTTTTTTAAGGAAAAGAGAGTCATTCCTCTACCCGAGAACTAGTTCATCATGAAAAATGTAGGCTTTTTTACTCTACTCACATAAACAAATTTTATCATCCGTAATAAAATATGCAGAAAATATATGATGAGAGCTGGTCCACTTTGAAAGAGCAATAAATAACCTAACATTGTGCAATTAAAAAAAAAAAAATTAGGACAGCTCTTCAGGAAGAGGTACTTTCAATGGCATACTGCGGGGTGGGGAGACAAAAAAACTTGCTTTCTAAGGCTGCTCCACATGCTAAAGACTAATTTATTATTGCAGTATTATTTGTCTTGAATTTGAAATAGCGTGGTTGGAAAGGATTTTATACTTATCAGAAGGTTTAAATCTTTAAATTCTCAGTGCTTTGCATTTTCAATTCTTTCTATACTAAAAGGAATAAAATGTTCCAAGCTCACTCCTTATTTTTATTTCTGTTCAGAGATTTTGTAGAAGCTGTCACAAGAGGATTATCTAAACATGTGCAAAATCTAAAGCATGTATATGGATAAAGAGATATATGATTCAAGAGGAAAGAACAATATCTCCTGTATAAAAATAGTTTTTATCACTATAACTGATTCCATCCAATCATTATTATGCAGATCAAGTGGAAGCTGCTAAGTATTGTGAGTTTCTAGCATAATATAATTGAATAAACCCTTGGTCTTTGTGTTTCCAGGAAAAAGGCTGTACAACTACAGCCTTTGTCTGTTGTCCAGGGCTGGTGGGCATCTGTGGCAGCATATTTTCATTCTCTGATCAGTGAAAGCTCCATTTGGCAAATTTTCTCATGCTCTGAAATGTAAATAAAAAAGAGATTAGTTCTTTGTTAAACATCGATAAGTGATACTAACAATATTGTGTGAAATGCCCCAGCTTTCTAATGAGGCACACATTTGCAAGAGTGACGTTCTACCTTGGATGTGGCAAGAACCCAGTGCAAGTTTGTGGCCAGAGCACATCACGTTTGCTGAAGTACAGGGCGAAGGAAGACAAGGGAGATCCTTGGTGAGATGGATTGGCACAATAACTACAATGATGGACTTGAACATGCTGGAGATTGTGAGGAAGATTCAGGACCAGACAACATTTCATTCTGTGGTACATAAGGTAACCACAAATTGAAGTTGACTAGACAGCAGTTAACAACACTATGGTTGAGTAGGCATATACCAATTTCCTGGTACAGGCTTGGTTTAAAACTGTATGCTGATTTCCTTATGGGCAAATTAGTGATCATAGGTTTTGATTTAGAAAATATTGCTACAGTGCCTTTCTGCTCAAACTAAAAAGTTGCTATAAGCAAACATGTCCTGAATCTACTTTCCAAAATGCTTACAGGTATTTAAACACTTCAATTAAGACTCCATAATGTGATAAATTCATTATATTTCTTATATTTCCCTACATGATCACCCATCATGTGCTGTTCCCAACCTGCCACTGGGATATAAAACTGTGAATAATTCTCTTTGTAAAAATCATCTAGAAAACTGAGATGTCTTGAGATTACCAATATTAGACTTTAGGCTTCCCTTTTTAGCATAGACATAGGTCCCTGGGTGGCACAAATGGTTTGCTTTTGACTACTAATGGAAAAGATGATGGTTCAAACCTACCCAGCAGCACCACAGAAGAAAGGTTTGGTGATTTGCACCTGTAAGTATTGTAGCCAAGAAAAGCCTATGGAGCTCAGTTCTTCTGTGTAGCACATGGAGTCACCATGAGTCTCAATGGACTTGAAGGCAATGAGTTTGGTTTTTGAGGTTTTTAGAGTAGAGATAATCACATCATGGATACCAATTTTTCATAGGTCTTAAACTGCTTCTTAACTAGTTCTCACGAGTTTTTGCATTTCTCCCTCACCAGTAGGTTCAGAAAAATTTCTACATGTATCAGTTTTAAAAATACTGCAGTCCTGAATCATCCTAGCTATTTTTAAACTAACTTCTATTGCCTTTCTTTGAAATATTCACAGTAAGTAATCATCTGTATCTTTTCTACACAATGCTTCATCTTAAATCTTGGCTTTTGGTCTGACAGAGAAGCTTCCTGGAATAAGTGTTCTCTAAGCATGAATCCCCTGGAAATTTCCTTACATACAATGAATTGTAATATTGATTTCACATTATGCCAAAATCCAAGGAAGGAAAGTCCTGAATTCTCCAGTATTGAAATGTATAGATTTAGTTAAGACCTTATAAGATTCCACTATAATAAAATGTTGGAAGAAATACATATTTTTAAAAGACGTTTATTAAAATATGTCAAAATTTAGTTTTTGTATTTCTCTAGTAATTTCTAAGAGGCCTAGAGACTAGTTATTAGTCTTGATTTTTATACAGAACAATTTCTTGCACCTCTAATTCCGCATACAAAAAATACCAAGAATAAAAAATCCTATTCATTTCCATTTTGTCATTTTGTTGTAATAGGCTCAATTATCCTTAAATTTTTCCAATAAAGGAGGTTTGGGCACACTTGTTGGTCTCACTAAGGCAACAATAGAGGAGTTAGCATGAGGCAGTTATATAGCAATTAGAAGATAATGATTTTGTTCCTGTCTTCATCGCTTGTTCATTTTGTCACATTGGCCATTACTCCATCTGAATCAGCCTGAGCTTTTCTGTCCACAATGCATCTTATTTAGTACAACGCACCCAGAAGATTCCCAGTAAATATTAACAGATGATAAATGGCAATTCTGGCCTCTTACCTATTGACTAAAGAATGTGCTGGGTGATTGAATAAATGAAAGGCTTTGAAATTATGGATGGGACTCTCTTTTATTCTGCCCCTCGCCCCCAGCATTACCAGCACATTTTTCTCTGTTTAATGATGAGTTGGACACAGAGGAAACATACTTAGAGACAAAGGAAATCTATATTGTTTCCTGTTGAACTTACTACTTAAGCAATTCTTTATTCATTTTATCTGCCGTTTACTACCGTTTTTATAGGTGTATGGAAAATAACTGATATGAAGTTAAGTATATCATGACTTCTCCTATATAAGTTATCCTAAAGTTGCCTTCATCCCTTCAGCCAATGTTTGGACAGGCCCATAAAACAAACCAAGACCAAGGGGCACACCAGCCCAGGGGCAAGGACTAGAAGGCAGGAGGGGACAGGAAAGCTGGTAATAGGGAACCCAAGGTTGAGAAGGGAGAGTGTTCACATGTTGGGGGGTTGTTAACCAATGTCATAAAACAATATGTGTGCTAACTGTTTAATGAGAAACTAGTTGGTTCTGTAACCTTCATCTAAAGTACAATTAAAAAATAAATCAATAAAGTTGCCTCTGTCCTATAGTGTTCTTGGAACTCTTGCATAAGCTTTAGTCATTTCTCTCCAGCTGTACATTAGGTGCTCTGCATCTTTTATAAATAGGTTTTTTTGTTTTTTTGCATTGCTTTGATGGCACACGTAATAGTATCCTAAGTGTCCTGAAAAGAGTAATACATCTTCCTGAAACAAGAACTGAGAACATTACTTGATAAATATTATTATGGATTGAATTGTGTCCCCCCAAAAATGTGTATCAACTTGGCTAGGTCATGATTCCCAGCATTGCGCGGTTGTCCACCATTTTGTGATCTGATGTGATTTTCTTCTGTGTTGTAAATCCTGCCTCTATGATGTCAATGAGGCAGAATTAAAGGTAGTTATGTTAATAAAGCAAGACTCAATCTATATGATTATGTTGCAACTTGAGTCAACCCCTTTTTGAGATATAAAAGAGAGAAGTGAATAGAGAGATGGAGGACCTCATACCACCAAGAAAAGTAGTGCCAGGAACAGAGTTCGTCCTTTGGATTCAGGATCCTTGCACTGAGAAGCTCCTAGACCAAGGGAAGGTTAAAGACAAGGATTTTGCCCAGAACTGATAAAGAAAGCTTTCCCCCAGAGCTTGCACCTGAATTTGGACTTCTAGCCTCCCAATCTGTGAAAGAATAAATCGTTGTTAATTAAAACCAAATCCACTTGTGATATTTGTGTTATAGCAGCACTAGATAACTAAGACAAATGAATTTGGCTTTTTCAGAAGTAAAGTTATTTCAGAAATAAGTTGTTGAGCAAGTTCTAAGCTTACGACCTCTCTGGAATTCAGCCCATGTTTTGAAATAGCTGTACTGACTTTAGAGGTTTAAAAGATTAAAGCCCTCTCAAGTTAGTCATCTATAGAATTTTTAAAAATAGCTGTTATTTTGTTCTGTTTTATGCAAAGCAGTTCTTTCAACCTTACTTTAAACTCCTAGCTTATCAAGATAATGGGTTTCATTTTTTAAATTTATCTTAATTCTTAACATTTTATAGGGATTTATTATTTTCACAACAATAAGGGAGAGCTATTCTTTACCAAAAGGCAGTTGCCTTGATATCTATTAAAGTAAATGTGGTATTTTGACACTATTTCTTAGTATTTAAGAAAAATTATTACTTTTTGTCTTATGTCTCTGCCTTTTTTATTTCATTTCTGTTTAATTATGCTGAAGTTTGGCATTGGCATATATTTGCTCATTTTTATGTCAGTTTTGATGTTCTTTTATTGACTACTTATACGTAGAAGTAGCACATTATAAGCAAATTCAGTGTATAGTGAAGAGGTCTCAAAATCTTCCTGGCAAGTCAATAGATAGAACTCAAAAATAGGTCTTGAACACAACAGAAACTTATCCCATTCGCCCTACATGAGAGAAAAGATTTCATTATGTATGCATGGAAGAAAGTCTCTTGTATACATTAACCCAACTTCATGACAACGGGGAATCTTTGTGGGGGTGGGAAACCAATAAAATTTTTATAAGAAAAAATAACTACTGAGAATGTGCAATCCCTGGTTATCATCTCATGTTATAGGTGATGGCTTCAGCCATCTTCGAGTTGCAAAACACAATTTGCTACTGTAAAATCTGTCTCACCGCAAAGCTGAGCTCTTTCCAAATTGATCCTGGTTATTTGTCTGCCAGGAGCTGATGCCCATCTCCACACTCAGGGCTCAAACAGTTAATGCTTAGTACTTGGGGCCAATCTGGGTGACATGAAAACTCTTGCAGCAGTATTAGCTCTTTTCTGTTGATCTATTTATCATTGTGCTTAAGTTCTAGAACGTCAGGAACACTTCAGTCGTGAATTAATTTTTTCACTGGGCTTAATGCACCCATTGAATATTCTGATGAGTCACTTGCTGTCAAGCGCATTTGTCTTTTCATCATCAGACACTTAAAAGTAATGCTGATAGATAGGCCATGGGTAAAATTATGTTCTGTTCGATGGTAGTTCTTATTTTTCTCTACTTGTACTGAAACCACTACTGCTTCAATTCTGTTTTGTCCTGAGGCCAGGTCTTTGTAAACATGTAAGTAAGACAGACAAACCGATTGACTTACAGGGTTTTCCTGGCTATCATGTATGGGCATGTAGCATGGGCATTGCATATCTTTAAGGACATTGTTCATATTTAGTCTTTGCAAAGGTTGCACTCTATAACAATATTTCATAATTAACACAAATGGGCATAGAAGCACTGGCACAGATAGATAAGAAGGACAAATGGTGTGTGATTAAATCATCATTCTAAAACTGCACAAAGTTTTCAAAGTTAAAATCAGATTTCTTGCTTGCTTACAATTGACTACATTTTCTTAATGGAATCTGATCTACAAGAGCTGGAATTAACTTAAGGCTTTCTCTGGTCCAAACGCCTTACGATATTGGCAAAAATTGAAGCCCTATTCATCATGGGGCTTGTACAATGTCACATAGTTAATGGGTGTCAACACCAGATTTAGTGGTCTGTTTTCAAAATACTATTTTAAGTCTTTTTAGCTTATTAATATGTTGACAGCCACCTCTTGCCTGAAGATTATAAGTAACATCCCAGGGAAATGACCTTACAATAATAGGGTCCTGGTTTTAGTGTCTCTTCAAAGCCATTCTGCTATAGGGATTCCTTGGTTTTGATCTTGGCTTGTTAACCTCATTAGCATTGATCCTCAACACCTGTGACTGTGGTTAGTTGGGGACCTGGGGTGCATGACTTCTTTGTCCCAGAACCCACCACCGATAATCATTTCTCTCATGATCTAATGGGATACCTAGAGCCTGAAAGTATGCATCTGCAATCGAGTATAAATGTTGAACAGGTTATTACAAAAATGTTGTACATAGCTACACTTTATAGCATTTTATGCAACAGAGCCTTGGACAATAGTTGATGAAAAAACAAAGTTAATGTCTTTTTGTCTAGTGAGGTCAATGGTTTTTTGTTTGCTTTCCTAATGAGATGGAGGTTTACATGTTTTAAAGAACCGCTAATTGTTTCCTCTGTGCATGATTTTAGCCTTGCAAATTTGAAACGGAGGCATGGGTGAGCCCAAAGCAGATGTGTGCAGCTGGGCAAACCTTTTTTCCATTGCTCTTCCTTGGAATGATAATCCACATGCCGAGATTTCAAATGAGTTTAATACACATTTTCTTGATTAATGGAAAATGGCAGAATGTAGGAGACTGAAACAGTTCGTGCTTTGCTTGATTAATTAATAAGGGACTCTCTTTTCCCAGCTTTGACTCATTATGCTAATGAAGTGTCATCAATTAAGGCTTTCCCTTGATTATTGAATCTGTCAGGTAGTGCTCAGTAAAAACGCTGCATTCCTTGGCTATCTGAGTGGAATTGCCATTACAGCTTTTTATCAACTGCTTCTTCTATTTTTTTTTTTTTCTTCTATTAGCTGTTGTTTGTTCTGTTTTCTCATTGTTATATCATTTCCTTGACCTTGAAAGAGGTGATTGTGGAAAGCTTGGAATGAATTGGAAAATGCTATCTCTAGAAGTATGGGTTGAGAAAAGGGGTTAACAGAAATATAAATACCATTCTTCATTATTAATGATGTAGTAAAAAATGAATCAAAAGAATATGTTGAGCTTTCTGAAATAAGTGTTAGACATTGTTAGATCACATAAGTAATTCAGAAATAAATTATCATTAACCATTTGTCACCTTGTTATTTTACAAAAAATTTTAGGAGAGAGGGCTTTTCCCAAAGAAAATATTCTGAGAACAACAGTACATGTTCTTTTTTTTTTGCTGGTAAACTATTCATTCTTTTACAGATATTACTATTTCAATTTGGAACAACTTAGAGGTTACAGAAATGGAGGAAAAATTGAACATGACCAATAAAGATCTCTAGGTTAGGTTTAAGAAACAAAAATATTTGTATGTCTTAGTGGCCTTTTCTCCTTCACACTGAAGATGAAGCTTCAGTTATGGACCTATCCTGTCAGCTCATGTTGCCTATTGCACCCATAACAGAAGACCTTACTTTAAGATTTCCCATCAATGAGAAACTGTTAAAGCCATTTCCAAAGGTTATAAGTACTAGAACACTTGAGTAAGTCACTCACAATCACCCATCTCACCTCCACTTTGGTAACTGACGTATTGATATATTTACTTAACTTTCTCTTTTCACTTCCCCTGGAGAAACAAAATAACTTTGTAGTTTAATGGTGCATCCTTGGTCCTAGAGAGAGATACTTTTTGTTTATTTGCTTGTTATTTATTTGTTTCTGTTTTCATTAATTATTTGGTGTCATCTGTTTAATTCATCAATGCCTCAGCTTCCTAAATTTGGAATGAAGAAGTAGTAAAAAAAAAAAAAAAAATTTGGAATGAAGAAGTAGTAGGTAACTATTATTCATAGCTACTTTCCTAGAGATTTTGGATATAAATACATGGTGACATAAATGGAATATTCTGCTACTTGCTTTTCTGGGAACAAATCTATATTATGATGCTCTGAGTTTTAAAATTAGAGAAAGACATAGATAGAACCCTTTGCTAAGTGCATTGATGCTCAGTTGTCTCTACCAGTTGTACCAAAGTTGATAACTCCTTGCAGGGAAAACTCTCTTTTTCTCTGCTTTGAGAAACAATGATTTCAGTTCAATGGAACTCTAGATGTGCTTTATCCTTAGGTCACATCTTTAATTCGTTCTCTGAGTCCCAAACCTGTAACGGTACTGAAGAAAAGTTGACTCATAAAGAGATATAAGTGTGCTGCTGAGCAGAGCAGTACCAACTGCCTCAACGTAGAACATCTGTATTACCTTCTCAGAAGGACCTTGGTGAGAAATAAATCGAAATCATTATGCATGGACAGGTGAGGGGTGGAAGGGCTTGGTGACTGACAGAAATCAGGCCTGACACTGTTGCAGTGTTGCCCTTTAGAGGACCAGCCCTAAACAGCAGATTCTCTGCATGCAACCCCACACAGAAACCAAATACATCATAGCCAGCATTCTATTTGATAGCCATACTGCCTTTGGCTATAGGGTATTGTGAAATGGTAAAATAACCTAAAAAAGACACTGGTAGAAGTTTAAGTTATCCAGGAAAAAAAAGAAAAAAATTAAGCTCCATAAGCTGTAATGGATGCATCCATTCTCATCATCTCAATCTTCTATTTGCTTGGTTTTGTTTTGATATCAAAGTCACAATGGCTATGTAGGAGCAGATGGGCTAATAGATATTTTTTAGAATTTAATTATTTCCTTTAAGTTTTCTTTTAAAAAACGGTGAAAATATACACAGCAGAACATACACCCATGCCATTAGTTTCCTTTTTAAGCAATAACATGTTAATCTGTAGAAAACAATTTTGCAACAAAGCATGTGTGGTCATATTGTCATTGAATTTGAAGGTACCCAACTGTTACTTATAATACTGAAATATTGGTTGAGTGAAAGAAATAGAAGAGTATCATAGGTTTCGGGGTATGAGATATGAATCTGTCATTCATAACTAAAGTTGTGCTGAGAGTATAACAATCTCATTGTGTCTTGCCTGATTAGAAATATAGCATAAAATAGTGTGTGCAGAGAGGCAAAGCTATATTGGTCTAATTGATTAACTTTAAATATTTATGATAAAATAGGCCTCGGGGAATGAAAGTATGAGAAGTTTGCAGGTCAACAAATAATTATAAAATCATTTGCAAATGGACAATGCTATTGCGTTTAGTTAGTAACTGACAGTTAACAGAAAGGAAATAGGACATATTCGTTTTAATAAAAATGTAGCTGAGAGCCTTCTGTAGGAGTTAGCACAGAGAAGTGGTTAAATACAGACATCCTGGAGCCAAGCAGTGCCACCCGGTATACAGGCACTGATAGTTCCCTTTCTGTACAGGAGGCCCGGGCTTGAGTCCCAGTCAATGCACCTCAGGTGTAGCCACCGCCCAATCCACCAGGGGAGGCTTGTGTGTTGCTATGGTGCTGAACAGGTTTCAGCAGGGCTTCTAGACTAAGGCCAACTAGGAAGAATGTTCTGGAGATTAACTTCTGAAAATCAGCCAGTGAAACCCTATGGATCATAACAGCCCTATCCTCAACCCATGGTGGGGATGGCGCAGGAGTGGGTAGCGTTTTGTTTGGTTGTGCATCGGGGTGGCCATGAGTCAGGGGCCGACTCCATGACAACTAAAAACAACAATGAAGCCAAGTGAAATCTTAGCTCTTCCCCTTACTAACGGCGTGGATATGGGCATGAACCTTCCTATGCCTTCAATTTCTTCTTCGATAATAAAATTATTTTGTTATTGTGAGGATTAAATGACTTAATAAATGTAAAGCTCCCAGAAGCTTTTTAGAACAAATTAAATGCTTTCAAAGCATTTAGTCTTATAATATAGGGCAGTATATTATACTGTCAATTCTTACTAAATTTTATGGTCAGATAGCTGGGTTTTCATTTTCTATCTCTATGAATACCTTTATTATTTTATTTTTTTTGGGGGGTGTTGGATAAGTAATGAAAGTATATTGATCCTCAATTTTTTTGTCTGTAAAATAGGTATAATAACAGACTCTAACTTATTTTGTTTTGTGAGGATTAAATAAAGTCATTTATGTGGAAAAAATAAAGGACCATAAATACCATCTGGTATATAATTAATGTTAATAAATACAATCATTATCTTCAATATTTATTTATACATAGAATACTATTTCCATACCAAGAAGGTTTATTTTATTGACCAAATTCAGTATATTATAAATTCTCTTTGTTACAGACGTATAAGGAAGTAATGAAATGTTCTCCAGATTTTTTCAGTAGTAAAGATACACTGTTGAGCATCTACTTTGCAGTCTGGAGTTCTGCTTCCTCGCCACAATGTAATCCTAAATTATATTAGAAAACAGACATGACAGCCTTAATAGAAATGAATTATGTAGGTACAGAAAATCCTTCCTACTGTTAAACATATTGGTTTTCTTAAAAAAGAAAGTAATATTTGCCTTTTGACTGACATAATTAAACCTAAGTCACAGTAATCAGGAATTAAGGCTTTATTGAAACTTGAAAGTTTACTGTGTTTGTTTTTAACAAGCGAACATTATTCTATGAAATAGAACATAAAAGCTTCCAGCCTAATTTTAAATCCATCGTCATCCCCAAAATGTGTAAGCACAGGGACAGTGCCTTGGGGAATACATATATCCGTTCAAGTAACTGGAGGAAAAAGACTCCCCTCTCAGTTTAGAAAACGCAAAGTCACTGTTGTTCTCTTCCTTACTTTTACTTTTCTCTTCTCTCATTATATTTTAAACTTATACTTGGTTCCTCATAAATTACACAAAACTACTGTTGAGAAATTCATAAGTGAGGCAGAGACCACTACCTGTCTACCTGCCTACCCTTTCTTTCTGAGCACACAGCTAAAACTATGTATTTTCAGTTTCCTTTGGAGATTGCTGTGACCTCCTACTTGAGTTCTTTCCAGTAGAAGGTGAAAGTGGCGTGTACATCTCTAGGTCCATCCTATAAAAACTGCCCATGAGCATTGCGTCATGCTTTTTCTCCCTTTCTTCTGGTGCAGATAAAAATTCCCAAGCTACTGTACCTCCAAGCTTCATCAGCGACCTGGAACTCCTCTAGGCAGTTATGAGAACGATATTTTCTTGAGTTCTTGCATTATTTTAGCCATTGTTTTGGGTCTATAACTCTAAGTTACAGAGGAACTAAATTATTGAAGTTAGGTGCTGCCGTAAAAAAATAAAATGTTCTATAACATTCATTTTGCTATAAAAACAACAATGACAAATTGGGGGCTATGTAATAAAAAAAAAAAATAGATGGTGAGAAAATGACAGTAAGTGGCAGAGATGGAGATTTGGGCTATGCATTTTGAAAACTCTCATCTGTATCACTTGGAAGATAGTCCAAGTGCCTAGTAGACCTGTAGTTCTAGGGAAGGAGGTGAGCAGAAGCCAGAATGGTAGCAGACGTGTGACTATTATTTGCTGCACTGAACAATGTATTACGAGAAAGAATTAAGACAAGAATTAGCTGATCTCCAGATCTTGAAGGAAATAAAGAGCCAGATATTAAAAGCATCAGAGGGTTGGAAAACCTAACTGCTCAGAATCATGAAAAATAGGAGATAAGATTTAGAAATGCTCTGAAAGCCAAAGGCTTATTAAGTCCGTATGATCAAAGGGCCTCAGTTTATGA